>NC_047101.1:23388668-24050096 GCF_902459505.1 Geotrypetes seraphini | reverse complement strand
TGTAGATGGCAAGGGGGCATGGTCTGGGCGTGTTTTGGGTGGGTCTAGGGCAAGCCTAATAAATTAGCATTTGTTTTCCATTTCAGAAGGGTGACTGAATGTCTACGTCTTAACTGATCGACAGGGGGATTCACATCTGCTGCTCAGGATGTCTAGGTTTCAGAAAAGTACTCCTATCGAGCATGCTCCACTGGAGGGATCATGGGAGGTTACCAGTGGTTGATGTCCCCCATGCTCCTCCCCCACGAGTAAAACTAGCATGGGATTCTGGGATATGTGACAGTTTGGGGCCCGGGTGGTCTCGGACCCCATCCAAGCAGTATTGCCCTTTTGTTTTTGTTCGCTTCTTTTCTTAGCTTTTGAATGTTAACTTGCCTTTCCTATAATATTGTAATTCTTTTCTGCCAGACCTTTATTATATTGTAAACTGCTTTGACAGTCCTCTCCATAGAGGTATATTAAGTCCTCAAGAAACTTGGAAATAAACCTTTATGTTTCAAAAATATCTAAGAAAAATATTTAGGTTAATTATGTTCCTCTTCTACAGCATAAATCTTATTATTTATATATCCATTTGACCCGTTGATACTATCTCATACCATGTTCAGATCTTAATCCCCTTCTTGGACAATGCAACTCCAATAAATCTTGAAAACATCCAGGGGGCTTTATCTTAAACCTAGGCAAAGCCACTGTTTATCCCTGAGGATAAGTAGCATGGAATCTTCCTTCTTCGGGGGATCCTGCTAGGTACTGTTAGCAAAAAGAAGCAAGACTAAATAGACAGAAATTTGATCTGACCTACCAGTCTAGAAAATCTTATTGTTCTGCACATTAAAAATTTCACTCTAGACCAGAAGTGTCAAAGTCCCTCTTCAAGGGCCACAATCCACGATTTCCCCAATAAATATGCATGAGATCTATTTGCATGCACTGCTTTCATTGTATGCTAATAGATCTCATGCATATTCATTGGGGAAATCCTAAAAACCCGACTGGATTGCAGCCCTCGAGGAGGGACTTTGACACCCCTGCTCTAGACAAACCAGGCAAATATGGAGCTAACTTCATGGCGTAAAACTACTGAATTATTGGAGGAAAAGCCTCAGAAGAGCCACCATGAACTTGACGCAAGAGAACCTTGAAGACTGGAGTCGCTGATTTATGTTAAGATAAACTTACCGTATCTTGCCATAAAGTTCGTGGACACTAATTAGGGAGTTTATGGAGTTTTTTGTTTGTGAGTGCTTTGCCAAAGATTTATGTAAGGGAGAATACCAAAACAATTCAAAGTAATGAGTGAAGAGATCAAAGGAACTTGAATACAAAAAAATAAGATCTCTAAATAGGCAATCTGAAGAAATCTTTACTTCAAATGACAATGAGTAAGTAAACTCGTGTAGGAATAACATACACTCAGAAGTGTGTAATCTAGCCAAGGACCTAAGTCACTATAGCTGGACCCACCATCAAGTACGCACTTGTTTTTATTTCAAATCTAGTGACTTCTTAATAATTATGTTGTATAAACAAAAATAGACTTAGCCTGGGTCTTCTCCAGCTTTTTCCTCCAATAATTTAGTAGTCTTTTTCTGTGAAGTTCTGTTTACATTTTTTATATGGGTCATATGCACTTGTGTACTTGAAGAGATTATAGATAAGCAATTTCCTGACTGCTTTTATTTTTGGGGATTTATTAACCACTTTTTCCATGAAGAGATTCATACAAAGTGGTTTACAATACAGTACTCTCCCAATATTTGCGGGGGTTCCATTCTAGGAACCCCCGCGAATGTTGAAAAACCGCGAATACGGTTTGTAGCAGGGGAGACAGGAGAGAGCAGCCAGAGCGCCGGCGAGTGAAGGAAATCACTCGCGGCATGCTCCGACCACCTCTTCTGCACTAAAGTCGGGCCTCACCAATCAGGAGCTGCGTGTCAAAGCAGCTCCTGATTGGTGAGGCCCAACTTTAGTGGAGGAAGAGGTGGTCGGAGCATACCGTGAGTGATTTCCTTCACTCCCCGGCGCTCCGGCTGCTCTCTGGCTGCCCTCTCCTGCCCAGTTGGAAAATACTGCGAATGACCGTGACCGCGACTCGCTGACCCGCGAATGACTGGGGGAGCACTGTACATTGAACAGTACCTAATCAGGTATTCTTAAGTAACTTGCCAGAGTCACAAGGAGCAGGCTGGAATTGAACCTACAACCTCAGGGTGCTGAGTTAGTAGTTCTAACCAGTAGGCCACGCCTTATAATTTGGGCCTACCGAACAGAGGACCAAAACTCCTGAAACTTGGAAATCAGGCCTATGTATATGCAGTTTTCTGGTTATGTGTTTCGGTGGCTGTGTTTGAATGTATGTACAGTATATTTTTGGACAGTTCATGCATGTTCTTCCTTTCCCAGAGCTCCCCAGAGAAGCAAAAGAACATTATTACTCCCGTTAATGGGGCCTATGGAATCTGGTCACCTCTCCTTCTTGACCCCTCCCCCCCCCCCTCACACACATCCCCAAGGGAGGAGGAAGAGGAGGAAGGCAACATCTCATTTTGCGTAAGTTCAGAATAAAATAAAACATCTGTTTGGAAAGATGCCTGTCATATAAATAATCTCCAGTCTCAGAGGATAAACAACACTCTCCCCTCTTTGTCCTCTGTGTATGTTCCGTTCCTTGCTCTGGACTTAAAAGTAAAATAAGGAACACATTTTGGACTCCACTAAGTGACTGTTGTTTCCAAGAAGACTTGAAATCAGCCGTGGGAACAATCCAAAAGTGGTTTTAATGTCAACTATGAAAGGGTGCAGTTTTGCAAAATGTGGTAGGGTTTAATGGGAAATCAGGGTTTAATGGGAAATCAATGCCATGAATTGAAAGGTATCATCAGCACAGTTTCCTTACAGCACTTTGGATATTATCTACTGTACTTCCCCAGCATGAAGCCATACCTAAGAGTCTGTTAGACCAAGAACCTCATTCATGGGTTGCTCACTGGTAGCAAATACATGTATGCCGCATGCAAACTGGAATTGGTTTCCTAAAGTCTTAGGGGCCTAGTTAGCAAACTATGCTAAGGTTTTACCATTACCACAGGGTAACTGCCTCAGTTAAGACATAGCAACTGCAAAACTGTTTGGGGGCAGGGGCAGCCCTTTTTCCATTCAGTTAGCACAGAAAAAAAACACTTCCAATGTGTGATAATTGCATTGCGGATAACATGATGCACTTAGCTACGAGGGGGCCACTGAAAAGTTCGCAGACCAATCAAGAAGAAAATCAAGTTTCCAAGTTTTTATTTATTTGATGTATCGCCTATTACAAACTAAGCGATTAACAAAATATAACAAACATTGTTAAGTTTTATATTATTGAACATTAAAAGGGTAAAATAACAATATCTTAGTACTGCTTTAACAAAAAAAAAGGAATTGGACATACAAACAATATAAACATACAGTGACACAAATGGAATGAACATGAGGGCTAAAAGTTACAAAAATATTTATCCCGAAAGGGATAGAAAGTGGTCTAAGAGGGGAGGGAGAAAACATTAAGGAAGGGATTAAAAGTTCTAAAATAGAAATTAACAATGAAGAGGAATTAAAGGTCAAAAGAGATTTTAAAAAGAAAAGATTTTAAATTAGTTTTAAATTGATTTAAATTTTTATTTTTCCTGATATACAAAGGAAGAGAATTCCAAGTAAGAGGAGCCACCACAGAGAAAATATCGTGGCGCTTTGTCCCTACTATTTTTAAAGAGGGAACCATTAATAGTTCTTGGGTTTCAGATCTTAAAGAACGATTTGAAGAATGGGGGATTAATAAACGATCTATAAATTGTGGTTCATTAGTATTTAATGTTTTAAAAGTCAGTAGAGCTATTTTATAAGTTATTCGGTTATTTATGGGCAGCCAGTGTGATTTGATTAGCAGAGGTGTTACGTGGTCATATTTTTTACCATTGTGAATTATTTTAATTGCTATGTTCTGAACAATTTGTAAACGTTTTTTTTCTTTTTGAGTGATATTTTGTAGAAGAGAGTTGCAGTAATCTAGTTTTGTTATGACAAGAGAGTGCATTAGAATATTTAAGGATTGTGATTCTAAGTATTTTGTCATTGAACGGATTAAACGAAGACGATAGAAGCAGCATTTGACAATGTTATTAATATGTTCTTGATAAGTAAACTTATCATCAATGATTACACCTAAAATTTTAAGTGAAGTCACAGATTCAATTGTTATATCATCTATCAAGAAAGGAGAAGATAATTGTATTCCCTGTTTTGAAGGAAAAAGGAAGACCTTTGTTTTTGATATGTAACCATGAAACTTACAAGTCATTCCACACTTTTCGATTCAGTGACATGAAATGAAATGAATACGGTGGAATAACTTGTAAGTTTCATGGTTCCACATCGTTTCTCTTCTTGGTTCGGCTGAGAACTTTCCAGCACCCCCTCGTAGTGTGAATCAGTCTCTGGTAACCAGAGCTGAGATTGTGATGTCATAATGCCTCATTCCACCAATGAGAGCCAACCTCATCAGTGATGTCACAATGGCTCGATTGTCCTACACTTGGCTCACTTTTATTACATATGAGGGGGTACTGAAAAGTTCTCAGCCCAACCAACCAACTTCCTAAATTCTGAGCGTTACTTTGCCACTATAGCTGAAAAGAGTGTTATCTTATTTTGTTGTCAATTTGCAGAAATGAAATTCTATGTTTTGACATTGTTTCATATCATTGATTGAACCATATCCACGTCATTCTCTTTTTGGTTAGGCTGAGAACTTTTTAGCACCCCCTCTTAGAGGGGTCCAGCAGAGAAGAGCAGAGGGGTACTAGGAGGTACTGCAGTGAATGTCACATTTAAAAGTCCTAGGTACACATGTCACTCTAACCTGCTTATATTGTATATTGAGTCCTCCAAAACCCACCCAGAACTTACTGAACCTACATAAAGATGACTGTTGTTGTGTACAAGTAGGTACATTAAGTTTTGGGTGGGTTTTGGAGGGCTCACCATAGAATACAAGCAGGTTATAGCGATGTGTATCCGGGACTTTTAAATGTGACATTCACTGCAATACCCCCTAGCGTGGCCCTGTGCTTTGCTCAGATGTCTGTGTGACCAGTTTGCTAAGAATGCTGGCTGCTTGAATATCTGAAAAGCTTGCTTTTGTGCGGTTTTCATATGGATATCTTTATATTGGAGAATAGTCAAAAAAGATAAGACATACTAAGGACCAAAACATCTATATATTCAAATATAAACCGAGTTTTAGGGGCCCAAAAATGGGGGGGGGGGGTGTCTCGGTTTATATTTGAGCCACAACCCGACCCCTCCGAGATTCTCAGAGAAGGAGGGATCAGGCAGGCCTTGAGCATGCGCAGACGCTCAAGGCCCCGCACCGGATCAGAATATAGCATTGACGGCGGCAGCAGGTTTCCAGTACTAATGGTAAGCGCAATGTTGGGGAATGAGGCGTGCATGGAGGAGGGTGGCAGCGGTGGGGGTTTGTGTGCATGGAGGATAGCAGCTTTGAGGTTCATCACGGGGGCATGCATTCAGCAGGGAGAGCGGGGGGGGGGGGGGTAGGGGCATTGTCCTATTGAAGATTACAGCCCTGGTGGTCATCAGGAGTTGAATGGAGGACAGCCACGCCAGCGATCGGGTGCACGGAGGAAAGCAGCACCGATGTTCATCAACGGGGGTGGGTGGGGGGAGGGGGAAGGGAGGCCTGTATGGAGGATAGGCATGCTGGTATTCACCAGCAAGTTTCTTAACTAGCAACAGTAAGCACGATGCTGACTGGGGGAGGGGAATATCTCATTTCTAATTCTTGTGAGTAGAAGGACAAAGAGGGAGTGTTTGTAATTATAGAATTCAGGTCTGTTTTTCATACTCTTAGTACACATGGAAAGGGACATCAGATCTTGTTGCCTAGTCTCTTAATTAAGAACATAAGAGTCGCCATACTGGGACAGACTGAAGGTCTTTCAAACCCAATATCCTGTTTCCAGCAGTGGCCAATCCAGGTCACAATTATCTGGGAAGATCTCCCCAAAATATAACATTTTAAGCTGCTTAGCCTAGAAAAAAAGCAGTGAATATTCTCAAGTTTTTGTAGACTGGCTCAACAGGATCACCCAAATTTCTAATCTCGGTTTATATACGAGTCATCCTTTTTCCCTCCTTTTTTTGGGGGGGAAAAAGGTCACCTTGGTTTATATTCGAGTATATACGGTAGGTCATTTTAAAAAAAAAAAAAAAAGAGAGAGAGAGATGTCTTGCTGTTTTGAGAATGGACATTTTCTCTATTATATTTCTGGACGTCTTTCCCAAAATGTCCAAACTCAGACGTAGGGCTCCTTTTATCAAGCTGCGCTAGCGGGTTAACGCGTGCTAAACCGCCGGCCGCACTAGCCGCTATCGCCTCCTCTTGAGCAGGCGGTAGTTTTTGGAACAGCACGGGGGTTAGCGCGTGATTAAAAGTCACGCGTGTTAACCCCGCTAGCGCGGCTTGATAAAAGAAGCCCTTAGACATCCTATCAAAAATGCCCCTCCACATACACATAATTTAGACCACTGGATCCCAACCTTGTCCTGGAGGACCACCAGGCCAAAGGGTTTTCAGGCTAGCCCTAATGAATATGTATGAGAGAGATTTGCATATAATGGAAGTGAGAGGCATGCAAATCTGCCCCATGCATATTCATTAGGGCGATCCTGAAAACCTGAATGGTCTGGTGGTCCTCCAGGACAGGGTTGGGAACCACTGATTTAGACAATTACAAACAATTGCATTACATAGTACAACATATTATATTAAAAAATCCTACGTCAATATCAAACAATATATTAAATGGCATAATATACCATAAGAAAAATCAAAATTGACCTATAAGGTCTATGCAAACCAGTGGAATAATTTACAGTGCATTAGACAAGCACTGCCCACAGAGTCCAATGTGACTGACAAAATGACTTAATGGTCAATGATTCACCTGAAAATGCTCTTGAAACAGAATAGACTAACCGTATTTTCACGTAGATAAGGCGCACCCGTGTAAAACACGCACACGGGTATAGCGCGCGGGAAACCGACATATATGTAAAAAAAATTTTATATACCGCGCACACCCGTATACCGCGCATGCTTCCCCGACTCTTCCGTCGCCGCCCGACTCTCCTTTTGCACGCCCCGACTCTCCTCTGGCCACCCCAACTCTCCTTTCCCCCGCCCCGACTCTCCTCTCCCCCTTGAAGTCCTGTCCCCACCCTGAAAGCCTGATGCCCCCCCCCGACATCCAATTCACCCCCCCCGCAGGACCACTCGCACCCCCACCCCGAAGGACCGCTCGCACGCACCCGCACCCCCACCCCGAAGGACCGCCGAAAGACGAAGCAACGCAGACGCAGGGCTCACAGAAGGGCCGGGACCGCCAAGAGGAAGCAGCAGGACACCGGTAGGAGCTTCTGCATGATGAGGGGGGGGGGGAGTCGGGAAGCTGTGGGGGTGTGAACGGTCCTTCAGGGTGGGGGTGCGAGCGGTCCTGCGGGGGGAGTGAATCGGACATCGGGGGGGGGGAGGGAACTATGTAAAAAAAAAATTTGTAAAACGCGCTCACACATATAACGCGCAAGGTTATGCACGGTTTGTAAAAACCGTGTATAACGCACGCGTTATATGCGTGAAAATACGGTAATCATTTTCCAAAAAACTAGATAAGAGAGATCACTGTGAAAGTTATCAAACAACTGATTCCAAAGGGCAGGCCCAGTATATGAAAAAGCCCTATTATCCCTTGTTAAAGAAAGTTTGATTACTTTCAAACCCCGCAAATGAAATTGACCTTTTGTGAAGAGCGCAAAAACGTTGATGATGAATATGGGTCTGCCCTCTGGTACGAAGGAATATTTTTAAAAATCTATACACCCATTATAGCCCACGTGGTTTACGTTCAGGCACTTGAGTATTTCTCCCTATCTGTCCCGGTGGGCTCACAATCTGACTAATATACCTAATGGGCACTAGAGTGTTAAGTGACTTGCCCAGGGTCACCAAGGAGCAGTGCTGGGCTTGAATCTGCAACCTACCCACAAGGCATGATAAAAGGCATGGAAAACCTTTCATATGCGGAGAGGCTGGAGCTTTTTTCCTTGGAAAAGCGGAGACTTTAGAGGGGACATAATAGAAACTTACAAGATCATGAAGGGTATAGACAAGGTAGAGAGGGACAGATTCTTCAGACTTGCGGGGGTAACAATAACAAGAGGGCACTCGAGATTCAGAACAAATGCTAGGAAGTTCTTCTTCACTCAGAGGGTGGTGGACACCTGGAACGCACTTCCAGAGGAGGTGGTAGAGCAGAGTACGATTTTGGGGTTCAAAAAGGGATTGGACGAATTCATGAAGGAAAGGGGAATTGAGGGGTATGGTTAGAGGGATACTATACAAGGCAAAATGTTGTATGTAAAAGATCACTAACAGGTCTTTGACCTGGAGGGCCACCGCGGGAGCGGGTTGCTGGGCACGATGGATCTATGTTCTTATGTTAAGGCCATTCCTTTACTCCAACATGGGCTGCATTTCAGCAATGCTCCTGTGTAGGGAGTCAGCTAGTTAAATATTCCCACACTACAGAACTCATTCAACTCAAGATAAATTGGTCCAATGTGTATATATTTGGTATTGCGGGCATTGTTCTGCTCATTTGCAAATCATCTCATTTGTACAAGTAGAATAAAAAGAGCGAGGCAAAACAAGGACTTGGAGGAAGAAGGTTTTTGGTTTGGGATTGGGCCTGGGAGGCCTTACATTCTACAGGTCTTGCCTTTTCACTTTCTCATGACCCTGAATCCCATCCAGATCTCTTTCCTTCTACTGGAAACCAAGCATTAACCGTAACACATTACAGTGTAGTGTCAACAGTGCACTTTCTGAAGGCAGGAACTGTGACTCAAACCCTATTGGGCCCACAATGTAAATCAACATCATGAGTGATGGGAAATGTGTGGGCATGAAGCTTAGGATTTCACCTCAACGGACCATGTTGCTGTCTGAGCTTCTGGAGCCTGTGTGTGCATGATAAGAGTTTTTATCTACTATCTTCAGCAATTACGAAAGGAGAACAGAAAATTAAGCATCTTGAAGCGTAGGAGGGATTCTCTTCCATTTACCGGCCTTCCGCCAGTTGATTGCAGTCGTTCCAGCAGAATTATTTCTGAGCTTGAACAGACAAGCTTCCAGTTGGATGGGATCTTTGCTAAAAGCTACCAGCAGAAATGTGTGCACGCACACACACAGAGTCGTACCAGATGGGTCAGACAATATGTACTGTTACACACAAACCTACAGTTTCCAACACGTTGCACATAGCTCTCTTTATAAGGACATCTTGTTAATGTCTAAGAATCAGTTTTGCTAGTTCACATTTCCAGAAGAGTTCTAGCTAGTGTAATCTAATGTATGCATTATCAGTTTATAAAGTGTTCCAGAAGTTTGTGAGAGATAGTCATAAAAATATAGAAAGAGAAAAAAATGACAGCAAGTAAAGAATATATAGCCTTTCCAGCCTGCCCATCCTCACCATCTGCTATCCTTCCTCTCCCTTAGAGATCCTCTTTGCTTGTCTCATGCTTTCTTGAATTCAGATACAGTGGTGCCTCGCATAACGAACACCTCGCACAACGAACGCTGCACACAACGAACTTCATGTCTTGATTCACACAACGAACTTCGTTTCACACAACGAACTTCGTTTCACACAACGAACTTCGTTTCACACAACGAAGTCGCCCGAGCTGCCGATGTATTGCATCCTTCCGCGCAGGCACTGCAGGCAGTCGTTAGTCACTGCGCTTAACTGCCCTCTCTCACTGTATACAGTCGTCCTTTTAAGATAAACTCAATATTTTTTATATATCATGGCTTCTAAAAAAAGCAGGAAGGTGATTTCTGTTGAAATGAAACGGGAAATAATTAGAAGGAGTGAATGTGGGGTCAAACAGTGTGACCTCGTCAAAGAGTTTGGCCTCAGCAAGACCACCATTTTCACCATTTTGACAAATTTATCTTTTTTTATGTCATCTTAGCATATTTTATGCTGCAGAACGAATTATTTTTTTTAACATGTATTGTTATGGGAAAACGCGTTTCACATAACGAACTTTTCGCATAACAAACTTGCTCCTGGAACGAATTAAGTTCGTTGTGTGAGGCACCACTGTACAGTCTTTATCTTCACCAGGAGGCTGTTCCATGCATCCCACCATAAAAATGGTTTTTCGTAGATTACTCCTGGGTTTATCTCCTTTCACCTTCATCCTATGTAGGGCTACCATATGGCTCCAGAAAAGGAAAGACGGATTGAGACATCCGGCTTTTACTTCCATTATTTTCAATGGAAGTATAACCCAGATGTCTCAATCTGTCCTCCTTTTTCTGGAGTCATATGGTACCTCTAATCCTATGCCCCTATGTTCCACCACTTTGTCGCAAATGAAATAAACTTGTATCCTGTGCATTCATGTCATGGAGGTATTTAAATGTCTCTAGAACATACGAGTTGCCGCTGCTGGTTCAGACCAGTGGTCCATCATGCCCAGCAGTCCGCTCATGCAACTGCCTTTTTGGTCAAAGACCAGCGCCTTAACTGAGACTATCCCTACCAGCGTATGTCCTTGTTCAGTAGGACCTTGTCTAACTTTATCCTCTCACCCCTCTTTCCTCCAAAGTATACATATTGCGATCTTTAAATCTGTCCTCATTCGTTTTATGATGAAAACCACTGACCATCTTCGTAGCCACCCTCAGGACTGACTCCATTCTGTTTATGTCTTTTTGAAGGATGACCCTCCAGAACTGCACATAGTGCTCCGAATAGGGTCTCACCAGAGACTCGTAATGAGGCACTATCACTCCTTTTTCCTGCTAGCCATTCCGCTCCCTATGCCCCAAGCATCCTTATGACTTTCCCATTCACCTTTTCTATCTGTTTGACCACCTTAACTTCATCACATACAATCCTCCCCTCCCCAAGTCCTACTCTTCTTTCAGTACCTCTCCCTTGGGTTTCTCCAGCCCAAATGCAAAGCCTGCATTTTTTAGAATTAAATATTAGTTACCAAATTCTAGACCAATGTTTCTCAACACGCAGTTCAGTACCTGGGCCACTTGTTGGGGGTACGCAGCCTGGCTGCCACCGGGGATCCCTCCCTTCCCACCTACCCCCTGCTGAAGCCAGGGGTAGGCGGGGGGATCCCTCCCTGCCTGTCTACCCACATGCTGCACCATCTCATCCCTCCTTCTTTTAGGCACACTATCAGGGTGAATACCTATTGAAGATTTTCTTATCAGCTGCAAAGAGACAAACCTTACCAGGCAGCCCTACCACAATGTCAAATGTTAAAAAGAACAGAACCAAAAAACAATCCTTGTAACACACCACTGATAATTTCTCTTTCCTCGGAAAGAACTCCATTTACCGTTACCCTCTGCCGCCTTCTACTACAGATGTTTCTAGCCTACTCAGTCACTTTAGGTCCCATACTGAGGTCAAGCAGTTCATGTCCTGTATGTCACCTATGTGGAACTGTATCAAAAAGCTCTGCTAACATTTACATACACCACATCTAGTGCTCATACAATAAGGTTTAAAAATAACAGGCACTTATGGGCATAGGTACCATTGCTATTTTCAGCTAGGTACTATGGTTGATCCTTTTGTCATTTTCAGTTGGGTTGCATTTTGTTGAAGACATTACACAATTAGTGAGATAATTACTAAACTGAAATAAATCTAGCAATCTAATCTAATCTAATACACAATTTATTAATCATGCAATACAAAATGGTTCAAGGCGATTTACATCCAAAGAAGCCATAAATTATACGGGAGAATACAAAAGCAATCAAAATTAAAATATCATTATACTGTGAATATTACAATAAATCATATATTAAACGTTTTCAAATTTTTACGAAACCTTAAGTAATTGATATCCATCCTAATGTAAAGAGGGAGATTACTCCAAATTGTAATGGCAGCGTAAGCAAAAGAGGAATTGAGCTGTGGAAAATGTAGTAATAAATTACCACATAATCTGGTGAAAGAATAGTGCAAATGAGAAAAAAAGCTAAATCAGATTATCGGAAGAGTCAGTCTGTAATAGACGGCCAACTATGCAAGCTGATTTAAACTTAATTCGCCTCTCAACCGATAACCAATGAAGATTCTTATATGTTAATGAAACACTTTCATATCTTTTTAGACCAAAAATTAACCCATTTTACTGTGCAACATTTACAGCAGAAACCACTAACCTGTGGTAAATGTAAATTTATACTTCTTCAGCTAGGAACATTCTGTGTTTCTGGCTGTTAAAACATAAAGATAGTGGGGGCCTAAGTCAGGTCTCCTATCTTTTAAAAGGGTTGGTAGTCTACAAATGATTCTGCCCTCTCCTGATCCCCCAATCCAAAAACCCCCCTTGAGCCTCCCTCTGATCTAGAATTTTCCCAATCAGCACCTCCCCCCTCCAATCTGCCCTCCTCCTCACCAAACATATCTCACTTCACATTCCCTCTTCTGGCACCTCCCAGGGGCCTCTCTAGTGCCTAGCAGAGAGGGCAGGGGCAATCCCCAGTTGCTTATGTCCCCCATAGGCTTCCCGCTTCAAAATGGAGCCAGTCAATTAACAGTAGTAGTCTTGCCAAGGATAGGGTTGCCAGACGTCCAGATATGTCCTTTTTTGTAGAGGACATGTCAGGGCATCCGGATGGCTTTTAAAAACCCGGCATTTTGTCCGGGTTTTGAAAAGCTTCCACCTCGGGACCGCGTCGGGAGGGCATCTGCGCATGTGCGGATGCAATGCGGTAACATCAGTCGCATGTGATGTCATCGCATCACACCTGCGCAAGTGCAGATGCCCTCCTGACGCAGCTCTGAGCATGAGAAAAGGTTTAGGGGCGGGGCCAGGGGCGAGGGCGTATTATCTCAAGGATGTGCTGAGACTGGAGTCGGTTCAGAGAATGGCCACCCGGATGGTCTCGGGACTCAAGGATCTCCCGTATGAAGAATGACTAGACAAATTGCAGCTATACTTGCTCGAGGAGCGCAGAGAAAGGGGAGACATGATCGAGACGTTCAAGTATCTTACGGGCCGCATCGAGGCGGAGGAAGATATCTTCTTTTTCAAGGGTCCCACGGCAACAAGAGGGCATCCGTGGAAAATCAGGGGTGGGAAACTGCGAGGTGACACCAGGAAATTCTTTTTCACCGAAAGAGTGGTTGATCGCTGGAATAGTCTTCCACTGCAGGTGATTGAGGCCAGCAGCGTGCCTGATTTTAAGGCCAAATGGGATCGACACGTGGGATCTATTCACAGAGAAAGGTAGGGGAGGGTCATTGGGGTGGGCAGACTGGATGGGCCGTGGCCCTTATCTGCCGTCTGTTTCTATGTTTCTATGTTTCTATTTACTATGTTACCTGGAAGAAACCCAAAGAGTAGCAACATTCCAGAGCTGAGATTGTGATGTCATAATGGCCTCATTCCAGCAATGCCTAAGAGTCAACCTCTTAAGTGATGTCATAATGGCTTGATTAGATGGCAACTTCAGCAGCTGGAACCTACGACAATAGCCCAGAAATATCAAAGAAGAGACAAGTTAATTTAATCATGTATTTGTAATGGGTATAACTAATGGGCAGACTGGATGGACCGTTCAGGTCTTTATCTGCTGTCATCCGTCATCTGTGGAAAATCAGGGGCGGGAAACTGCGAGGTGACACCAGGAAATTCTTTTTCACTGAAAGGGTGGTTGATCGCTGGAATAGTCTTCCACTGCAGGTGATGGAGGCCAGCAGCGTGCCTGATTTTAAGGCCAAATGGGATCGACACATGGGATCTATTCACAGGGCAAAGGTAGGGGAGGGTCATTAGGGTGGGCAGACTGGATGGGCCGTGGCCCTTATCTGCCGTCTATTTCTATGTTTCTATGAGGCTGGGACAGAACAGGGTGTGGCTTGGGTAGAACAGGGTGGACATGGGGGTGGGGCTATGGGTCCAGATTTGACAATAGTAAAATCTGGTAACCCTAGCTAAGGATCAATTACCAGATACAGAAACACAATTTATCACAGTTGCACAAATACACACAGAGGCGCGCACACACACAAAGACACATAGGAAAAACAAGTTATTAAGAAGAAAGACAAAAAAAAAAAAAAATCCAATCCTTTTCTTCTCTAAACATCCAAAAGCATTCACCAAACCAGATTGTTTGAAAGTTAACGAAACCACAAGGAAGAGAAGTGATCGGAAAAAAAGAATCAGCCATAAAACAAAAAGCCTCAAACCCAACCCAGCACACAGCTGTCAATTAACTCTACATGGAAACATTCATTTCAAGCAGGAAGGCGTGGCAGGTCGATATCGGCACATGTCGGGGATATTGTAAGGCGTGTGGCCTGTACGCTGACATTCCACTAACACACATTCTAAAATGCCTTACTGCACTTATCAAATGATTTGACTGTTAAAAAGTTATTTCACAGTGTTTGCATCTGAACTCTGTGATTACACTGGGATACCGATATGGAATTTTCTGCTGCCAATGAAAACAGAATGTTTCCCTACCATCATTATGTAACCTCCCGAGGCTGTTTTGTGGTAATATTTGAGAGGCACAGAAACATGAAGTTAACTACAGACCATAGGACCTCTCCATATCCAGTCTGCCCATGCATACCAGTTACTAAGTCTCTACAATCTCTTCTTCTCCCTTAGACATCCTCTGTGCTTGTCCCTTGCTTTCAAATATTGTCTCACCACCTCTACTGGGAGGATGCTCCAAATGGCCAATACCTTTTCCGTAAAGAAATATCTCCTTGGGGCCAGATGTTTAAAAAGAGTTCTGCAATCTGTGCCAACTGAATAGTTTTTTCCTTAATTTAGGCTGGTTATGTGCATAATAATAATAATAATAATTTATTTTCTTATATACCACCCTACCAACAGTTCTGGGTGGTTCACAACAAGGAATAAAACTGAACCATTCAGCAAAGAGGATACAATTTCATAAAAAAAACAACAATACATCGTAAGCAATCAAATACAGCATGTTATGTTATGTTATAGAGTAACTTGGAGGTAGGATTAGGGCCTGGTACAAGAAACAAATTTGTACAGAAAACAGTGAAAGTCAACTTCTTTCTGTATAACTTATATATTTAAGCCTGGCAGCAAAACTCTTCAAACTACAATATAATGTCCTGGTTTCCTTCCCTATTAGTCCCAAATGGGTGGATGCCTCCATTCTCCTACCCATATTAAAATAATTGCATTGGTGGTAAAAGTAGGGTTACAAGACGTTCAGATTTCCACGGACATGTCCAGTTAGGGCATCAGTTGGCCTTAATTCAGCCCTGGCTACTACCCTAACATAAGCATTGCCTCTGCCGGGTCAGACCAAGGGGTCCATCATGCCCGGCAGTCCGCTCCTGCGGCGGCCCCCCCAGGTCCATGACCTGTAAGTGTTCCCTACCTAACCTAAAATGTCCATTCCCTGTTCGCTTAATGTCCTGTAAGGTAAACCTCTATCTGTACCCTGTTATCCCCTTTGCTTCCAGGAAGTCATCCAGTCCCTTTTTAAACCCCAGAATTGTACTCTGTCTTATCACCTCTCCGGGAAGTGCATTCCAGGTGTCTACCACCCGTTGAGTGAAGAAGAACCTTCATCAGTGCACCTTCACTAGTCACTTCTATTGATTCAAATCAACAGGAAGGGCAATTCTATACAGCTCACTAAAAGTTAAGTGCCAAGATGCAATGCGCTGAGTGCAGGATAGGACGAAGGCATAGAGAAGTTGGGTGAAGTCAGGTTTAGAGTAGAAGTTCCTTATTTTCTTCAGCTGCCGGAAATAGTAGAATGAGGATGAGACTACTTGGAAACATGACCGGAAAGTGAAAGGTTTGAGTCTAGAAGTACACCTAAGCTTAGGGTTACCAGATTTTCCAAATGGGAAATCTGGACCCATGGCCCCATCCCAGGCCCTCCCCATTCTGGTTGACCCTGCCCCATTCCACCCCCCAAGGCCCGCCCCCCTTGACCTGCATGAGCAACGTCAGATGGCGTTCATGCATGCGCTGTTGTGACGCGATGATGTCACATGCGACATCACTGCGTTGCATCTGCACATGCGGGAATGCCGGCTCGATGATGCTCGTTGCCAGAAGCTTTTCAAAGCCCAGACAAAATGCCAGGCTTTGAAAAGCTGTCCGGAGAAATCCAGACATCTGGTAACCCTACCTAAGATGAAAGCACAGTGCCCAACAAAAACTCAATGCCCGACAGTATGACGCAGGACCTACTCCTGCTGGAGCATTGGTCAAAGACTTGGCAACTAAGTTTCAATGCCAAAAAATGCAAGGTCATGCACCTTGGTGGCAAAAATCCATGCAGGACTTACACCCTAAATGGTGAGATCCTAGCAAGGACTGTAGCAGAACGTGACTTGGGGGTGATCATTAGCGAAGACATGAAGACTGCCAATCAAGTGGAGAAAGCTTCATCCAGGGCTAGACAAATCATGAGCTGTATCCGTAGAAGTTTCGTCAAATGCCGAGGTCATAATGCCGTTGTACAGATCCTTGGTGAGACCCCATCTGAAATACTGTGAAATACTGTGTACAATTCTAGAGGCCGCGTTATCAAAAAGATGTGCGGAGAGTTGAGTCGGTTCAGTGAATGGCCACCAGGATGGTCTCAGGACTCAAGGATCTCCTGCATGAGGAACGACTGGGTAAGTTGCAGCTGTACTCACTCGAGGAACGCAGAGAGAGGGGAGACATGATCGAGACGTTCAAATATGTCACAGGCCGTATCGAGGTGGAAGAGGATCTCTTTTTCCTTAAAGGATCCACGGCAACAAGAGGGCATCCGTTGAAAATCAGGGGTGGGAAATTTCATGGCGACACCAGAAAATATTTTTTCACCGAAAGGGTGGTTGACCGCTGGAATAATCTTCCACAACAGGTAATTGAGGCCAGCAGCGTGCCAGATTTTAAGAAAAGATGGGATTGGCATGTGGGATCTCTTCATGGAGGTAGTTAGGGGGTGGGGCCATAAGTATGGGCAGACTAGATGGGCCGTGGCCCTTTTCTGCTGTCATTTTCTATGTTTCTATGTAAGCTACATGCTTGGTCTTAAGCAGTACAGGGAGCTGAGGTTTGGGTGTTGGTGATTTGTGTGTCCTGCAGGAAGCATGACAGGTACCCAGGGGTTGAAGGACAGGAAGAGAAAGGAGGGGAGAAACGGCTCCAATCTGTGCAGTACCTGGAGGGTTTGTCTTTTTCTGCTTAAATATAATTTTCATTGATGAAGCTTTTCTACATGTAGCAAAAAATTAAAAGGTGGTTTAAAAAAAAGAGAATTTAAACTTTTGAGAGACAGTGTAAGTTCTTCTAACAGCCCTCCCCTCCCCCCTCAAAAAAAATCTACTACTGTATTAATTTCATCTGTTTTATTCTTCCAATGTAGCCTGTCCTAAGTGACTGAAATCAAAATGGAAATATAATTAATTACTTTGTTTTTTGACAAGCTATTAAAGCCGTTAAAAGTAATTGCCGTGAGTTATGGTTATTAGTTTCAGTCATGCACTTTCTATTAAGATCATGAAGAAGGCCTTTTAGTACAGCAAGTTCCAGCTGCATTAATAGAATTTCCTGGTGCAGAATAAATCATGCAACAGGAAACGTTATTCTAATTAACTCATTTCTTTAAACTTAGCTTTTACGTTTATTCTCCAACCTCTGGAAATATACAAAAAAAAATGAAAGAAAAAGAAAGCACAGTCCCCAGCTGCATGTCAATAAAGGAAGAGAGAGAATTTAGAAATCCCAGAGTGCATGCTTTCTTCCCTGCCAAACTAACGGCCTATTTTTCTGAAATCCAGAAAGAGAAAACATCAAATGCTTCTGTATTTGAGAAATGCTTGACTTAGGCCTCAGTTTCTACCGCAGAAAATGATTGAACATCTGGGGCTGGTTGGCTGGAGACATTTCCTCCTGAGCTTGAGAAAAGATATTCTTGCCACTCTAGGTGGATAACATGGTTTGCTCTCATCCCACCTAAGATTCTTGACATATCTCAGAGTGCCAAGTTTTATGAAAAAGTGTTTTCTAATGGAAAGCCTTACTGGAGAGAAGTGGCCAGGTTTTAAGAAATGGCGAGTGTAAAGAAAGAAATAAAAACCTTTCCGTATCTGTTACTTTGGTAATATGTGTACAAACTAAAGATTGTGGGTTAGAGGAATCCATTCAGCAACTCATAGGGGAGCTCCTAGGAGCCCACAACACCAAATCTAAAGGAAATCTAGGCTATTTTAATTACGTTAGCTGCATATAAATAAAATTTTTTTTAAAAAAACTCCATGTGATCAATGAATTGCAACTCTAAATTGAATTAAATATATGTAATGTAATTGTAATGTAATGTAATGTAATTTATTTCTTATATACCGCTACATCCGTTAGGTTCTAAGCGGTTTACAGAAAATATACATTAAGATTAGAAATAAGAAAGGTACTTGAAAAATTCCCTTACTGTCCCGAAGGCTCACAATCTAACTAAAGTACCTGGAGGGTAATAGAGAAGTGAAAAGTAGAGTTAGAGGAAAAATAAAAATAAAATAAACATTTTAACAAGACAGCATTGATCTAAATACTTTGGAAGGTAGAAGAGAGGAGAGAAAGGAATAGAAGCAGAAGGGGGAGCCATTGAACAGTAGAATTCTGGAGAAATTTAAATGATAGAAATAGAACAAAACAAAGACAAAAGGCAAAACAATAGATAAGATTAAAGATAAATCATAAGCTGGAAAGAAAAATAAAATAAAACTTTAGTATATATATAGTAGAAATAGGAGGACAACATCTCAGAAACTTCAAATTCGGCCTTTGTTTCAGTCTACTATGGGGTCTTAAACACTTTCTTTCATTGATCAAAGAAACCTCCTTTTCAAAACTTTAAATTGTTCATGTGACTTATTTTGGGCAACCACATTTAAATAATAGACATTTCAAAAGAACAAATTGTGTCTGTGAGCTTCTATAACACAGGAGCAAAAAATAGCACAGACGACGGAAACAGGGACCAAACCAGTAATGTTCCTTCAAAAGACTTTATTACATCAATAAAGTCTAACTGTTTCAGGAGTCTAGATCTTTTAAGATTTGAAACTAATAATGTCTCACATGAAAATGTCTCACAAAACCAGTAAAAGTGATGACATTCAAAATTGCATTATCACATAGAATCACGGCATTGGATGACAATAAGCTTCTATAACACATCATACAACCTGATGGGGCTACCCCTTCACATTATGTCCGTTTCACAATATGTCCTCAAGGACTTTTTTTGTGGGAAAAACAGAACTTTGGATCGTTTTCAAACTCCAAGGAGACCCTTGATGAACAGCTCACTAAGGAGCTCTTTTGCTAAACCACGCTTTAAAATGTACTCAATGACACGGTGACAGATTTCAGCTGCAGCCCTGCAGATAACCATGGGAAACCATCCCGTGTCATTCTTTAGTGTCTATCTCAACCTCAGTCCTTCTACACCAGCATTCTTCAATGCAAGGCTTGAGGGTCAGTGGCTGAGCCCATTCATACTATGATTTTTATTTGAGCCAAGTATAGGCTAATGAAGCCATTGTGACATCATCGGTGTGATTGGCTCTTAGGCATTGGTGGAATGAGGCATTATGACATCACAATATCTGCTCTGGATACCAGAGGCTGTCATTCTTTAGAGACTATCTCAACCTCAGTCTTTCTATACCAGCATTCTTCAATGCAAGGCTTGAGGGTTAATGGCTGAGCCCATTCATACTCTGATTCTTCCCTCTCTCCTTTAAGAATGACACAGGGATGGTTTCCCGCGGTTATCTGTAGGGACAGGGACAAATTCCGTCACTGTGTCATTCTCTGGAATTTCCCATGCACTATGCCCATTTTTAGCACATCCATCAAAAAAGCTTTTTCTTATTTGTTGACTATGGCCCCCTTTTATCAAGCCTTGTTAGGGTTTTTTAATTACTGGCCGCTGTGGTAAAAGCTCCGACGCACATAGGAATTCTGAGTGTTAGAGCTTTTACTGCATCGGCTGGTGATAAAAAAAACCCTAACTTGGCTCGATAAAAGGGGACCTATATGACTTTGTGTTAATGTTAGCATTAGTGCATGGCCATTAAAAAATTTAATGTGGTGCACTGTTTAGGAGGTTCTAAGGACTCCCAAATTATGGATGAACTAAGCAAATAGTGCACAGTAATATAGATAGCTCAGGAATGTCTACTCTCCACCCCCGACATGTCCCCTGAAAATGACAAACTTTTTTAATGCACACTTAGGGGCAAATTCTTTATAAAGGAGGGATGCCCACTCCCTCCTGCTGCCACCCCCGGGACATGGGAGTGGCCTAAGGGATCTGGCCAGTTGGAATCTTAGGCCACTCCCAGTGGGGGTGGACTAAGGGTTCTGGCTAATTGGAATCTTAGGCCACTTCCAGTGTATCCCAGAATGCACTGGGAGAGAGGCCTAAAACTCTGGTTGGCACTTGAGCCAATCAGGGCCTTAGACTCATCCCCAGTGCATCCCAGGATGCATTGGGAAGGCCCACCATTCTATGGCGGTGGGCCTGCTGGCAGGAGTTGAGTGGGCATCCCTCTTGCCGGCCATCAGAGAAAAGTACAGAGGTGTTTGGGGGGTTGTAGCAGGGGGATCATGGGGGGGGGGGGGTTTCAGGGGATGATGGGGCCAGTGGCAGGAGGAAGAGCATCCCTCAGGCTGGAGGGAGTGGGCATCCCTCATGCCGAAGGATGTCTTGGTGGCGGCAGGAGGAATTGGGCACTCCTCCTGTCGCAGACATTCGGGGGGGTGGGGGGGAAGGTCTTCTGGGGTTCTGGCAGGAGGAAGTGGGCATCCTTCCTGATGGCCAACTTTCTGTGTGTGTGTGGGTGGAGGGGACAGGGAGACGAGTTCCCTGCCGTGACTGCTAAACTGATTGCGGCAGGGAGATTCCCTTGCCACAATCAGCTTAGCGGCTGCATCTATGTGAAATGTAGACCAGCATTTCAATGGCCTACATTTTGGGCACCTATCATGGCCCAGTGAGATGCTTAAGGCAACTTCTAGGCAAAACCACGCCCATGCCTAGCCTTGGGTACGCTTAGGTGGCCCTATGCGTCTCCCTAGGCTCACGCAAATGCCTACAATGTAGACTGCCTGCCTTGGGGTGGGTTTTTTAAAAAAATGTGCATCCCGATTGGCTGGTTAGACAGCTATAGGATGCCTACCGCCACCTACAATCAGGAATTTGCCCCTATGTGTATGTTGTAAGCTTCAGTGGTATATCACATTTTAATAAACATAAACACTCAATTTTTCATTGTGTTGAGCAATGCAGCTAAAAATGTTTCACTAAGGGGTCCTTATACTCAGCTGTGTTAGGTGCTAAATAACACAGCTGAGTATAAGGACCCCTTAGTGAAACATTACCAAGTACTGCTTGACCTTGATAAGAAAGTGACAGTACACCACTGACCGCCTTGTGACTAAAAAACATTCATTAGAACTCCACGGTGGCACTATACCAGTTCATACTATATAAACATCACTTTTTTTTTTTAAATAAATAAAATATGGGAATCTGCTGCTGGTGCTTCACAAGGTCGTTCCGATGCTTCTCTAGTTACAAGGCATGAAATCGGGCCGGCGGGGGTTATTCTATTTGCGTGACCAGCACAGCTTTCGAAGCCCCTCGGGGCCAAAGTGGAATGGTGCAGCCGAAAAGAAAAGAATGCTGAGAATTCCAGTGATGGTGCATTTAAGGACTGAAAGTCCAAAATATCTGTTAGTCAATTTTGCATGCATGTGCCCACATAGCACAAATAAATGACCTCATAAAATACTGACTGGCAAGCTGCACCTCCTGTACTTTGCCTTAGATGAATTCTTCAAAGAGGTTGTAAATAAATCCCAATAACTACCTCATCCCAATAACTACCTCATCTCGAGTATTGTGTTCAATTCTGGAGACCACACTACCGAAAAGATGTGTTGAGAATTGAGTCGGTTCAGCGAATGGCTACCAGGATGGTTTTGGGGCTCAGGGATCTCACGTATGAAGAAAGGTTAAAAAAACTGCGGATGTACTCATTGGAGGAGCGAAGACAGAGAGGAGACATGATTGAAACCTTTAAGTATATTACTGGGCGTATAGTGGTGAAAGATGATATCTTCAGTCTTACGGGGCCCTCGGTAACCAGAGGACACTCGCTGAAAATCAGGGGAGGGAAATTTCAGGGTGATGCTAGGAAGTACTTCTTCACCGAAAGGGTGGTCGATCATTGGAACGAGCTGCCTCAGTGGGTGATTGAGGCCAGCAGCGTGTTAGATTTCAAGAGGAAATGGGATATTCATGTGGGATCTCTAGGAGAGTAAGAATCAGGGAGTGGGTCATTGGTATGGGCAGACTCGATGGGCTATGGCCCTTTTCTGCCGTCAATTTCTATGTTTCTATGTTTCTATAAATCCTATATAATAAAACCATAAGCGCACATGCGCACTTAGGGTTACGAGTTCCCTGCCGCCGTGGTGTGTGATCCGTGGCCGTGTTCCATTTTAGAACCCGGCGGCAGGGAACATTCTGACCACTCCCCTCCTCCCGCCCTCACTCACCATTTGGCCAGGCAAGCTCTGTCCCTGCCCGTGTTCTCGGCAGGGAACACACCTCCCGCCCTCACTCGCTGCTGCTGCCGATCCTCCTCTTCAGAGCAGCCTGTTCTGCCCTCACTCGCCGCCGCCGCTGCTGCCGCTGATGCTCTTCTAAAGAGCAGCCTGCGATGGTGGCCGGCTTTAGCGAACCTCGCAAGCTGCTCTCCAACTTCGGTAGCACGTTCCCTCTGACGCACGGGATCGCGTCAGAGGGAACGTGCTACCGAGTTGGAGAGTGCCCTGCGAGGTTCGCTAAAGCTGGCTACCACGATCGCAGGCTGCTTTGAAGAGGAGCAGGCCAGAAGATGCCGGGATGGAAGGAAGGTAAGAAGTGGATCAATACCGGGGGCCAGGGGGAGACAGAGAGATAGGGAGAGATAGGGAGAGGGAAAGGGGGCTGATTTGGGGGAGAGGTGTGCTGGGGACAGACAGTTTTGCTCTGGGGGGGGAAGACAGAAGGGGCCATGGAGAGATAGGGTGAGGGAAAGGGGGCTGATTTGGGGGGAGGGGTGTGCTTGGGGCAAACAGCTTTGCTCTGGGGGGGGAAGACAGAAGAGGGCCATGGAGAGACAGGGAGAGGGAAAGGGGGCTGCTTTAGAGGGAGGGGTGTGCTTGGGGCAAACAGCTTTGCTCTGGGGGGAAAACAGAAGAGGGCCATGGAGAGACAGGGAGAGGGAAAGGGGGCTGCTTTGGGGGGAGGTGTGTGCTGGGGGCAGACAGCTTTGCTCGGGGGGGAGGGGAAGACAGAAGGACACAGACAGCGGCCAAGGAGAGAGAGATAAAGAAACACAGTCAGACAAACACATCTATTCTAGCGCCCGTTAATGTAACGGGCTTAAAGACTAGTACATAAATAAAAGACCATGCCATTTTCCCTCATATAGGGTTACCAAACATCCGGATTTCCCTGGACATGTCCGAGGGTCCGGACAGTTTTTCAAAACCCGGCACTTTGTCTGGGTTTTGAAAAGCTTCTCAACAACATCGTGTCGGGAAGGGGCGTTCGCGGACGCAATGCGGTGACATCACGCTCGTGTGATGTCATTGTGTCGCATCCACGCATGCGTGGATGCCATCTGGGGGTGGAGCTGGGGGCAGAACAGGGCGTGACAGAGGCAGCACTGTCCTGTGGGTGTGGCCCTGGGTCCGGATTTTCCCGAAGGAAAATCAACCCTACCCCCATACAATGTTTGCCATACATTGTCATTCTGTCACCATTCTTGTCATTCTAGGCTACACAACACTATGGGCTCCTTTTACTAAGCCGCGTTAGCGTTTTTTAGCGCACGCGCTAAACCCCGTGCTACGCGGCTAGAACTAACGCCAGCTCAATGCTGGCATTAGCGTCTAGCACACATGGCAATTTAGCGCATGCGCTATTCCGTGCATTAATGCCCTAACGCGGCTTAGTAAAAGGAGCCCTATGTTTTATTAAAATTTGTTCTACTGCTTGATCATACGACAGGGCCAAGCGGTTTGCAGTGAAAATTCAGTCTAGAAAGAACTCCAATTGTAATAGGAAAGACCTCCTAACATACAAACAACCTCTCTGCTCAGCAAGAAAGGAAGAATGGCTAATAAAAATCTCTCCATTGCAATACAATCAGGTTTCATTACCATCATCCAGCATAGACTATTAAAAAGCTTCTCGAGTCCTGCAAATGGCTTCACTGCTTTCCCACTCTGCCTTGATAGATTGCCAAAAGACATCTACGGATTGCAGTTTTCTAGTGGCCTGTACTTGATTAAGACTGGGCTACCATGCGATAGAGAGCTATCATAACCTACAAGCAGAAGAAAACGCCTTCTCTGAAAGGAGAAACTGAAAGGAGACAAGTTTAGAACCAATGCCAGGAAGTTCTTCTTCACCCAGAGAGTGGTGGACACATGGAACGCGCTCCCGGAGGTTGTGATAGGGCAGAGCACGCTACAGGGATTCAAAGAAGGATTGGATAAATTCCTGAACGATAGGGGGATTGAGGGGTACAGATAAAAGTAGAGATAGGTTAGGAAGAGTATAGATAGAAGAAAAAGGGGGATCATAGGGCTATGTCAAGGAACACCGGACAGGTCATAGACCTGTTGGGCCGCCGCAGGTGCGGACTGCTGGGTGCGATGGACCTCTGGTCTGACCCAGCGGAGGCAACTTCTTATGTCTTATGTTCTTATGAGGCATAAAAGGATATAGGTGACTAAAAATTATGCCAGGTGTACACCTGGTAGGGCCTCCGCGTGTGCGGATCGCCGGACTAGATGGACCGAAGGTCTGATCCGGAGATGGCGCTTCTTATGTTCTTATGTAGCTTACAGGAAAACACAGCAAAGATGACCAGGGGTGCTAAGAACTTTATCGATTCCAAAAGACCCAACACGTACGTTCCTCGGCCAACCTGATTGTGCTGGTGTGAAGGTTTTATTGGAAAACAGCAGAGGAACTGGACAAGTGTTAAATAATTTGGTGCGGTTTATTGGCGAGTCAAACGCAGACTCTTAAGTTTGGACTGAACGCATTCATAATTGGGCAGTATTTAGTTTTGATGGAACACATGCAAAGCAAGGACCCACTGATGTAGGCCGGTTGGCCAATAAACCTTTAAATTTTTTGTGAATCACACTAAACTTGCATAAACTTTTGGCTAAAGCACAAGTTAATATATCCAAATGAATATAATAGAGAACTACGAACGATCTCAAGTGCTCACAGCTAAAAGCCTGATGTATGTTTCAAGCTAATAGCCACAGGGTGAGCTATCATTGATCTTGTGTGTTCTCTTTTTCAATTTTTTGAGTATTTATATATTTTTTAAAATTTTTTCTTTCGAGTCTTTATTTGAGCTTATATACTGGTCTTCATTAATTTATTTAACAGTATTTTCCCTTTGAAAGTAGAATCTATGAAGTACTTAGCTTCACAACTTAGCTTCACGACGGAAGATCTCCATTTCACTCATACATTTCGCTCAGGCTTTTAGCTGTGAGCGCTTGAGATTGTTCGTAGTTCTCTATTATATTCATTTGGATATATTAACTTGTGCTTTAGCCAAAAGTTTATGCAAGTTTAGGCCGGTTGGCCAAAACACGTACATGTCGGGTCCTTTTGAGTCAATAAAGTTTTTTAACACCCTTGGTCACCTTCGCTGTGTTTTCCTGAGCTACCATAACCTACCATGAGGTAATGATTTCATGAGTATTGCAAATGCATGAGAGTCTATAAAACCCTATGGAAAAGCAAGGGAAAAACCTTTCCATATTTAAATAACTCTAATTCAAAAGTATATAGGATTTAAACATTAACAGCTTTTTTTTTTCTTTTTGCTAAAAAAAAAAACAATGTCCTCTAACGAGTTTATTTCCATTCTAGATATTACAGTATTTACTCAGAGATGGCAGTCATATCCTTTCCTCTACTAACCACTCATAACTTTCTGCGGCACTTAAGCTTGCTGCTGAAAAGATTAAACCATTATTTCTTGTCTATTTGCCCAAGCGTTCCCTTCCCCCATGACCAGCCTGCAAATATTTCAGTGGTATGCAGGGGTTAGCAGTTTTGTCAGGCAAAGAACATCTCTCCCAGTCAAAGCTCTGTGCATTATAATCCCACACAGAGATTGAAGTGAGACTTCCACAGTGTACATCAACCAATTGACCATGCCATCTAAAAAAAAAAAACCTCTCTGCCCTACAATAAATTTAACAATATTCAATTAGGTTACATTCTGGATCCCTGAAATCTGAGAGGCTACAGCAAAAGAGCATTGGCCACTGAATAAGTCCAAGGAACATTTTTCTGCCTTGATGCCTCTCAGCCTGGTGTTGAAATACACTGGGTTATTTCATTATTGTGAAATATTATTCACCAAAAATTGTTTTGATGTATTCCTCTAAAGAAGATCCTTCTACTCTGAAAATGAAGAAACCTTATTTTCTGCACAAACAAATTCTTATAGAAAAATCTAGCGGCCTCGTACAAACCACAGGAAAATATTCTTAAGAGAGAGAGATTATTCCTCTCTCTTCTGGCTTCAGTTCACAAAAACCCACAAGCAAACATACTTTTGTATAAATAAGACAGTGTGTCTGGCCAGTTAAAGCAATTCCTATATGAATATAGCAATTTAATGGTGCCAATTGCTATGTCCCAGTAGCACGGTTTCGGTTGGAGATCTTGTATGCAGCTGAAGCAGTCGGAAACGAACCGAGATTAAATCCAAGGAAGAGCATTAACTAGTGTACATTATGCTGGCACAAGTTTCAGCAGATCCAGTGTTTTGCAGCTAAGAATCTTATGCATCCACTGAACTGAAGTTCCCCTTCTTTAGTTGGCCAACAAAATTATAGTAACTGACAGAAAAGTCCCAAAACTCATTTTTGCACGGATGCCTTTGGTGACAGATAACGAACCCTATTTTGGACATAAATGTGAAGGTTGCTGTTCATTGCCAAGATGCATGAATGTTTTCTTGTATGAACGGTTTGCTTCTCTATGATTTAAATTGAGTTCCTTCCTAAGATTTAATTTTTATTGTTCATCGCCTTGAATTGTTTTGCAGAAAATGTGATTCGACAAATCTGAATCAACCACAAACCGTACTTGTAAATCAAAACTTAATTGCAAATCAAAGCCCTTTTTTCATGTCAATTTTGATCAAGAATTCCAGGAGAGACCTGCTCATTGTTACAGAGTCTCCTTTATTTCTGCCTTGTTTTATTTTATTCACATCTGAGATTTTGGGGAACTGTATTAGAGTTTGTCATCAATGAAGATTTATGGCTAACAGAGATGCGAGGCTACAAAAAGAAGCATCGCTCAAATCATATCCCCGATGCAGCGGGTTTGAAGCCAGTCCCGCGAAACGCAGGCCTCGTTGGAAGATTATAACGAAATTTAAGCAACGGCTGCGGTTTTGAAAAAGAGCGAATCTGAATGAACTTGAGCTAAGTGCTCTATGGGGTTCTTTTGCAAAGGCGCGGTAGTGGTTTAACGTGCGGAATACCGTGCGTTAAACCGCCTGCCGCGCTGGTACCTAGCGCCTCCATTGACGAGGCATTAGGATTTCAGGCTGCCGCGGGGGATAGCGCGTGATGAAATGTCCGACGCGCTAATCCCCGTAGAGCGCCTTGATAAAAAGGAGCCCTAGAAGAATTCTTCGAATCATATTACAATATGTTGAAGTATCTAAGGAGCTGAAGCATTTAAAACACAGGAGCACTTGCAATGAATCAATCAAGGAATGAATGAACGTATGAACATATGAATTGCAACTAGATGAATTGAAATGAATTGAAGCATCAAATGTACTTAAAATCGAATTGAAATATTTATAATATAGAAGCACATGTAAGGCACTGTATTGCATTTAGCACTATTTTTATTGATAGTTCCGAGTATCAAATTGGCAGATGGATGTGTGTAGAGAGAATTTCAAATTAGAAAACTAAGAAGCATTTTTATATTAAGATTTTTTACATTAGAATTTTAAAATTGTGAATGAAATAAATAGTGGATAAAAATGGATTAAATTAATGAATAAAAGGGAGGATAATAGTAATAAAATCAATTTAGCAATCAAAATTACTGTATTTTCACGCATATAACGCACGCGTTATACACGATTTTTACAAACTGTGCATAACCGTGCGCGTTATACGTGTGAGCGCGTTATCCCCTTTTTTTTTACACAGTTCCCCCCCCCGACGTCCGATTCACCCCGCAGGACCGCTCGCATCCCCACCCCGAAGGACCGCTCGCGCTCGAACCCGCACCCGCACCCCCACCCCGAAGGACCGCTTGCACCCCCACAGCCTCCCCACCCCCCCATCATGTAGAAGCTGCCTACCGTCGTCCTGTTGCTTCCTCTGCCGGCGGTCCTGCCCCTTCTCTTAGCCCTGCGTCTACGCTGCTTCCTCTTCCGGCGGTCCCGCCCTTTCTCTGATGTCAGAGTGGGGGTGCGAGCGGTCCTTCAGTGTGGGAGTGCGGGTGCGTGTTCGAGCACGAGCGGTCCTTCGGGGTGGGGGTGCGAGCGGTCCTGCGGGGGGGGGGGTGAATTGGACGTGGGGGGGGCATCAGGCTTTCAGGATGGGGACAGGACTTCAAGGGGGGACCGGACTTCAAGGGGGAGAGGAGAGTCGGGGCGAACTAAAGGAGAGTCGGGCAGCGACGGGAGAGTCGGGGCGGCATGCGCGGTATACGGGTGTGCGCAGTATATAAAAATTTATTTACATAAATTACAGTTTCCCGCGCGCTATACCCATGTGCGCGTTTTACACGGGTGCGCAGTAGAGAATGACACGGTGAAAAAATTGGTCACCGTCACCGCCCCGTCCCCGTCTCACCATCCTCTGCACCGCCCCGTCACCGCCACTGCCACCCCATTCACCGCCCCGTCACCGCCACTGCAACCCCATTCACCGCCCCGTCACCGCTGCATACATAAAAGCCTCAAACGGGTACGATTTTATATACTTTTCTTTATTTACGTATAAAGGAAACATTCTTTAAAACTTTAAAACTTAGTTAAATATTAGTTAATAACTATACAAAAACAAAACACGCAGAGAAAAAATTAATTAATATAAATTCTCAAAACTGACACATTTTGATCACTAAATTTAAAATAGTTATTTTTCATACAATTTTTCAATCACTAATCTTCCACCACCCCTGGGGCTAGCAATGCACAGACATAAAACTACACAGTCTTACATGCAAAGGGGTTGGAAATAAAATAATCTTATTGGCTTTGCACTCTGATTAAAAAAAAAAAAAGAACCAGCTCAGTGCTGCAAGAGTAGCCCAGCCAGACTTCAGCACGGAGCTGGTTTTTTTTTTTTTTTCACACAAACAGTCCTACTAGAAACCTCTAATGTGGCTTAGTAAAAGAGACCCTAAAAGCAAATAATCTCACCTGCATCAGAGCAAATGAAAATTTCAGCATGAGAATGTGTATGCTATTGGAAAGAGTAGCTCAGCCAGACCTCAGCACGGAGCTGGTTTTTTTTTTTACACAAACATTCCTTTCCTTACCTCAGCTTGTAACCGACGAAGTTTTCAGGTTTTCAAAAAGCTGCGAAATCCAAATCCTCTGCTCGGCTCCGAAATCACAATCGCTACTGCTGCACTACAAGCCATTAAATATCATGTGCGGCAGTAGCGATTGGTCCCCTACTTTGATCTGACAAATGAGGAGCCAGTATATTGGGGGGCGGAGTCAATGCGGCAACGTGCAAGTTGGATCGAGAGTTGGAGGAGACAGACAACATGGCGGAGACATCAAACACCCGGTCACGAACACGGTGAAACACAGGTAAATAGCGGTTCCTAGAAGGGGGTACATTGGCCTGCGGGGACAAATCTTTTCACCGTTTTTGCGGGCGGTGAAAACTTTTGTCCCCGTGTCTGCGGCGATTTGGCTATGGAGTCTCCATAACCCGCAGTCAAACCGCAGCCACGCCGCGGCTCACTGCGGGGATCGCTCCCCGTGTCATTCTCTAGTGCGCGGTATATGAGTGAAAATACGGTAATTATTTATTTGGTAGGGAGGTGGGCTTCAAGCCTGTGATGTTAAAAGGAGTGCAAGAAAAGATGGTTTCTCTTTCTTGAAGAAATCCCAAACACGGAAAGATTTGCTCCGTTATCTGAGGCTTGTCCCTACATATAAAATACAGTGAGAATTTGAATTCAATTACTCATCTAATCTACAATCCACAGTCCGGTTTAACATAAGAACAAAAGCCATGCCTCTGCTGGCTCAGACCTGAGGTCCATCATGCCCAGCAATCCGCTCACGCGATGGCCCATCAGGTCCAGGACCTGTATAGTAGCCCTCTATCTATACCCTTCTATCCCCTTTTCCTTCAGAAAATTGTCCAATCCCTTCTTGAACTCCAATACCTTACTCTGTCCTATCACTCCCTCTGGAAGTGCATTCCAGGTGTCCACCACCGTTGGGTGAAGAAGAACTTCCTAGCATTGGTTCTGAATCTGTCCCCTTTTACTTTTTCCGAATGCCCTCTCGTTCTTGTAGTTGTCGAAAGTTTGAAGAATCTGTCCCTCTCCACTTTCTCTATGCCCTTCTTGATCTTGTAAGTCTCTATCATATCCCCTCTAAGTCTCCGCTTCTCCAGCAAAAAAAAGCCTCAATCTCTCTAATCTTTCAGCGTATGAAAGGTTTTCCATACCTTTTATCAAACGTGTTGCTCTCTTCTGAACCCTCTCGAGTATCGCCATATCCTTCTTTAGGTACGGCGACCAATATTGGATGCAGTACTCCAGATGCGGGTGTACCATCGCCCGATACAATGGCAAGATAACTTCTTTCATTCTGCTTGTAATACCTTTCTTGATTATTCCTAGCATTCTATTTGCTTTCATAGCAGCCGCTGCGCATTGTGCCGACGGCTTCATTGTCATGTCCACTATTATCTCCAAGTCCCTTTCTTGGGAACTCTCACTCAATAACAGTCCTCCCATCGTGTAGCTGTACCTCGGATTTCTGTTTCTTACGTGTAAGACTTTACATTTCTCTACATTGAACTTCATCTGCCATCTCGTCGCCCAGTCCCCTAGTTTGTTCCGGTTCCTTTGTAAATCTTTGCAGTCCTCTTTAGTCCTAGCCCCATTAAATAGCTTGGTGTCATCTGTGAATTTTATTACTTCGCTCTTCGTCCCCGTTTCTAGATCATTTATAAATACATTGAATAGCAGCGGTCCAAGCACCGATCCCTGCGGAACACCACTCGTGACCTTCCTCCAGTCTGAATAGTGGCCCTTCACTCCTACCCTCTGCTTCCTGCCCGCCAACCAATTCCTGATCCATCTGTGTATGACTCCTTCCACCCCATGGTTCTTTAGTTTCCGAAGTAGGCGTTCATGGGGTACCTTGTCAAAGGCTTTTTGGAAGTCTACGTATACAATGTCTATGGGGTCCCCTTTGTTCATCCATTTGTTAATTCCTTCGAAGAAGTGCAACAAGTTCGTCAGGCACGATCTTCCCTTGCAGAAGCCATGTTGGCTTGTTTTCATAAGTTTATGCCTCTCTAGATGCTCCTCGATGCTATCTTTTATCAGCACTTCCGCCATTTTCCCCGGAATCGAGGTCAGACTTACCGGTCTGTAGTTCCCTGGGTCACCTCTCGATCCCTTTTTACAAGATGGGCGTAACATTGGCTATCTTCCAATCCTCCGGGATCACACCTGTTTTCAGGGATAGATTACAAACCTGCTGTAGTAGTTCCGCTATTTCCTCCTTTAGTTCTTTCAATACTCTAGGGTGGATTCTGTCCAGGCCCAGCGATTTGTCAGTTTTTAATTTTTCTATCTGCCCTGTGTACGTCCTCAAGGCTTACTTCCATGGATGTTAATTTTTCTGCTTGGTCACCTTTGAAGATTTGTTCAGGTTCCGGTATGTTGGATGTGTCTTCTTTTGTAAATACTGATGAAAAGAACATGTTTAGTCTTTCCGCCACTTCTTTCTCTTCCTTAACCACTCCCTTCCTATATCCGTCATCCAGCGGTCCCACCTCCTCCCTAGCCGGCTGCTTCCCTTTAACATATCTGAAGAACGGTTTGAAATTTCGGGCTTCCCTGGCTAGCCTCTCTTCATATTCTCTTTTTGCTTTTCTAACCACGAAGTGACATTCTTTTTGATACTTCCTGTGTTCTTTCCAGTTCTCCTCGATTTTGCCCTTTTTTCCATTTCTTGCATGAATTCTTCTTATCCCCTATCGTTTTCTTCACTTCTTTAGTTATCCACGCCGAGTCTTTGCTTGTTTAATGTTTGCTTATTATATATATATTTATCCAGTAGAATAACTATTTATTTCTAATTTTTTTTATTTTAATATGGGCCTTATTTACCATAAAACACCACAAATAATACCCATTGAATCAAAGGACATTAGAGAATAAGAGGTGAAGACTTAAATGAACTTAACCAAATAGCCGACCCTGCTACCTGGATAAGTCCAACTAAGACAGATATACAGCGGCACCATCCAGATAGTGCTCCTGCATAATCGTAACGACCACCTCAGCACTATGGGCCTGATTTTATAAAAGGCACCTACTGCATGTCAATCAAAGTTAGGCACTGTTCAAAATTAGGCACTGTTTGTAGAATGGCACCTAACTCAAGTTAAGTACCAGTAGGTATCTACAACTGTGACAGGGTGGAGTACCGGTCAAGGGCCAGCAGAGGGAGTCCAAGCAGTGGAGCTCATGGAGAGAGCTTGAGCCATGGTAATGTGGAGCTAATCTGCATAGAGCTGCTAGTGTTGCTGGGTTGTCCACTCACCCTAAGTGCACTGTGGTGCTGAAAAGAACAGCTCCCAGCACAGAACGCTCAGAAAACAAGAAACTGCTTTGGGAACTGGGCAATCTTTGGCCTAATTCCTAGTAAACCCTCAAGACCACTGCTGTTTGGAGCTGATATGGGGCCCAGTACAATAGAGTAGAGTGGCCAGGCTGACCAGTCCTGACAGAGGGGACTGGTGTAGCGGAGAATGGAAGTCTGGTGGTGGAAGGATCCATGGGGACATATACACTGAAGAAAAGAGCTGAAAATGTAGCTGGGAACCTGGTAGAGCCTGGATTTGAGGGGCTTAGGCTTGACAACCAGAGGTGGGCCTGGTGAAGAAAGATTCAGACGAGTCCTCAGTGCATGTATTGGCAAGAAGATGAGTGAGGGGCTGGGAGAGCCCTTAGTGTTTGTGTGCTGGATAAGACTGGGCGACGGAACAACTAGGAGTCCTTGGTGCGTGTGTCAGCAAGAAGACTGAGGGGCTGGGAGAGCCCTCAGTGTGTGTACTGGATAAGACGACAGTGACAGAGAGCTGGGAGATTCCAAGGACCCTGGGAGCATTGACCACTCCTTAAAAAAAGCCACAAATGCGGTTTTTCGCCTGTCAAAGGGCAGGAGAGGACAGCTGGAGTGCCGGCGGGTGAAGAAAATCACTCACAGTCTGCTTTGACCGCCTCTTCCTGCAGTAAAGTCTGGCTACACCAATCAGGACCTGCTTTGACCGCCTCTTCCTGCAGTGAAGTCTGGCTACACCAATCAGGACCTGCTTTGACCGCCTCTTCCTGCAGTGAAGTCTGGCTACACCAATCAGGACCTGCTTTGACCGCCTCTTCCTGCAGTAAAGTCTGGCTACACCAATCAGGACCTGCTTTGACCGCCTCTTCCTGCAGTGAAGTCTGGCTACACCAATCAGGACCTGCTTTGACACACAGCTCCTGATTGGTGTAGCCCAACTTTACTACAGGAAGAGACAGTCGGAGCCAGACCATGAATGAGGGAGTCCACGATTCGTGAACCGCAAATTTGCGGAGGAACCCTGTACTAGCTTAACAGTGCCTAACATTGGATACCATTTACTTAATCTGGCCCCAAATTTTAAATTAATTTCCCAGAAAAGCTAGATTTGACACTGGTCTATAAGCAAGTACAGTTGACTCCGCTTAAGTGCACGCCCTTCGGACCAGGTCTCCATGTGTGCTTAAACAGAGTGGAGTGGGGGTAGGGTAGGGAGAGGCTGTAGCTAAGCCGGCTCAGTTTAAATATGGCGCGTGGGCTGCTGGAGCCTAAAGTACAGGAAAGCTATGCCCTACTGCTTGAGTGGAAGTGGAGCACTCACTTTCCCAGCTGTCCCAGCGCTTAAGCTACCGTGTGAAGCCTAGCCGTTCCGAGTCAGAACGCGATTGCATTTAACCGGAGTGAACGTAAGGTGAAAGAACAGAGGTTGGACCTATGACATCAGTGCGCATAAGCGGATTGTGTGCTTATCCGAATTGCAAATATATGGAGTTTACGTCCATTGACTTTAATGTAAAAAAAAAAGCAAACGGGACCGTTGATGGTAGGCTGCGGATAACCGAAACGAGCCCAATGGGCACAAGAAAGCTGACATCATCTCCAGTTCTCCTTTCATTTGCCTGGGTGGATCTGACTCCAATGATGGAGGCAGGTGATACAAATATGCAAAGCCAATACCACCATGTGCCAAGAAAACCCGACATGACCATGTTTTAGTACATGCTGTCCTCGGGGGGTAAAAATTCTTAGGATGCCTAAACTAATATCAATTGGTGCTGCCACAATGTTCAATGTCTTTTACGCGATTGGGAAAGTGTATTTCTACAGACACTTTTCCAAAATTTTCCTGTCCTCACAGCTCCATAAAATCCCAAAGTGACTATGGCACTGGATTGAACAGCGTGTGAAAATGGTTTTCTTATAACAGTAAAAGCCTTGGTCACCCACCCTATTTCTGCTCTGTACAGGACTTTAAAAAAAACACCAAAAAACCCCCCAAAACTTTAAACTAAAACTAAACTAAACTAAACCTTAGCTTTATATATACCGGGCCATCAACCAGAGGAAGCTCGACACGGTTAACAATAATTATTAAAGACATGCTAAAATTGCAAGGAGATTAATTTTCAAAATGTTTAGCAAATAGAAAAGCTTTTAAAGATTTACGGAAGGACATCTAATCTACGATTTATTTATTAAAAAATTTCTATACCGCATACAACCATGCGGTTTCCATATCACATGCATAAAATCTTGTTTCACTCCGATTATCACATATAACATAGGCATGTCTAAACAACATCATTAATCGTCCCTGTTATAAACAGGGATAGAGCGCAAATTCAATCAATTCAGAAATGCAAGCAAGCTTTAAATCATACATTACTGTCAAAAAAATTCTAAAAGGCGATTATCAACTAAAATATACTTTAGCATAGGAAGGCATTGAGTTTTCAGCATTTTCTTAAAATTCATCCTCCCCATACAAAAGTGCAGGATCCCAGGCAAGGCATTCCATAGTTCTACGCCAGCCACAGACATCATTGTTGCTCCGATCCTAGCATGCATAGTCGACATTCTACCCTCCAAACTTAATTTCATCCCATTTATGTCTCTAAGCTCTCTTCTCGGTTTATAGATCTCAAAGAATTCTTGTAAGATCTTTGGGGAAGCAGGATACAATGTCTGATTTGCGAGTCGCTCTAGGCCTAAATAAATTCAAGGTGATGTACAATTCAAGAATTGGCAAAAGATGGAAGAAATGGGTGAGGAGATATAGCAGGGGGGGGAGAAGTCCCCTATAGAGAAGTACTGAGGAGATATTCGAAATACAATTTACATTGGAGGGGAGGAAATCTGAGAGTGAGTTCCCGTAGTCTCTCGAGACTACGACGGGAACTCCCCACAGCCATTTTCTATTGGCGATCTACACGGGGCAGGAGTGTAGTAAGATCGCTCCTGCCCCGAAAGCCCGCTAGACCATCAGGTAAGGCCAGGACGCCAAGGGGAAGGCTAAACTGTGTGTGTGTGGGGGGGGGTTCTTTTATTCCCCCTCCCCCAAAAATCGCAAATATGTGAAATCGCGATTGCCGAACCCGCGAATGGGGAGGGGGAAGTGTATATTGCGTCGAAGAGGAGAGTCTTTCGTTTCTTTTGAAACTTGAGATAACAGGGTTTCGTTTAGCTCAGGGGTGTCCAATGTCGGTCCTCGAGGGCCGCAGTCCAGTCGGATTTTCAGGATTTCCCCAATGAATATACATGAGGTCTATTTGCATGCACCGCTTTCATTGTATGCTAATAGATCTCATGCATATTCATTGGGGAAATCCTGAAAACCCGACTGGATTGCGGCCCTCGAGGACCAACATTGGACACCCCTGGTTTAGATGGTCATTGGGAGGCTGTTCTTATATGATATAGAAGGGGGTCGGTTTAAAAATATTGAACTTCTATTTTTAGAAAATGAAAGAGAAGTGGGGAATATGGTAGAAATGTCTTGTCCGGAACCTGGAGCCCTCCCAGTTCTTGCAGGCCTGTGTCAGTGAAGTGGCTTAATACAAGCAGAAGCCAGGTTCCGTGTGTCATCTGACCTTTATAGTTGCCCCTCGTTTGCTGACGCACTCTGACCTGGGCCTTCTACTGTCTGCTCAGTCAACCCCACGGCAGCCTCTGCCCTCCACACCACCCTTTAGCTTTCGAGCGGAATGGGTGTCACAGTGCAACAAGGGATTAAAGAAAGACGTTCTTGAAATGTGGTTGAGACAAGGGCAGCAGGATCAGAGCATCGACAACTGGTGTGAAGGTTAACTGTCCTACAATAGGTTGTAAGACAACATCTGTCAGCTGCAGTATCTGTAACAGCTGAGATGGGGGTCTAGCATGACAGCTGATGTTATCTTGCCTCCGTCTTATTTCCTTCTTTATTCAATTTTTTATACCGTTCTCCCAGGGGAAATCAGAATGGTTTATATGAATTTATTCAGGTACTCAATCATTTTTCCCTGTTTGTCCTGGCGGGCTCATAATCTATCTAATGTACCTGGGGCAATGGGGGGGGATTAAGTGACTTGCCCAAGGTCACAAGGTGCATCATGGGTTTGAACCCCCAACCTCAGGGTGCTGAGACTGTAACTTTAACCACCGCATAAGAACATAAGAATAGCCTTACTGGGTCAGACCAATGGTCCATCGAGCCCAGTAACCTGTTCTCACGGTGGCCAATCCAGGTCCCTAGTCTGGCCAGAACCCAAGGAGTAGCAACATTCCATACAGAATCTCAAAGAATAGCAAGATTCCGAAATCCCAAAGCGTAGCCACGTTCCATGCTTCCAATCCAGGGCAAGCAGTGGCTTCCCCCGTGTCTTTCTCAATAACAGACTATGGACTTTTCCTCCAGGAACATGTCCAGACCTTTCTTAAAACCAGCGACACTATCTGCTCCTACCACAACCTCTGCACCACACTCTTCCGCCTATCTCTTTCTGCCTCTTATTTCTTCTCTCTACTTTTGTGAATCCTTTGATAATTTGTCCTTTTCTCTGTTTGTCTTTTTATCACTTTTTCTCCATTTCAGTCCGATATCCTGCCTCTTCTTATAATAATATATGGATAGTTTACATTAATTTATTCAGGTACTCAAGCATTTTTCCCTGTCTGTCCCGGTGGGCTCACAATCTATCTATTGTACCTGGGGCAATGGGGGGATTAAGTGACTTGCCCAGGGTCACAAGGAGCAGCGTGGGTTTGAACCCACAATCCCAGGGTGCCGAGCCTGTAGCTTTAACCACTGTGCCACACACTGTCTGTTCTAAATTCTACATTGATGAGGAATTAGGGCTTACTATGGTGCCTCTTTTGCCATATGGGCCATTGAAGTGACATCTTCGTGCAAGGAGCCATGTGATTCATGCGGCCTAATAAGTTTTTAGAAATAACACAGAAAGGAGAATAACGTTGGGATTGTCTGGAGCTTATCCATTCTCATCGCTCGCCTCCAACTCTAGTCCACTCCTTTTATTCCAGGTTTGTTTTTTTTTTTTTAATACTTTATTTCAATTTGTTCTATACATCAGTGGTTCCCAATCCTGTCCTGGAGGACCACCAGGCCAGTCGGGTTTTCAGGCTAGCCCTAATGAATATGCATGGAGCATATTATATGTAGATCTCTCTCATGCATATTCATTAGGGCTATCCTGAAAACCCGACTGGCCTGGTGGTCCTCCAGGAGAGGGTTGGGAACCACTGATATAGACCAGGGGTAGGGAACTCCGGCCCTCGAGAGCCGTATTCCAGTCGGGTTTTCAGGATTTCCCCAATGACTCTGCACTGAAAGCAGTGCATGCAAATAGATCTCATGCATATTCATTGGGGAAATCCTGAAAACCCGACTGGCATACGGCTCTCAAGGACCGGAGTTCCCTACCCCTGATATAGACCATCAAGGAATACAAGAAGTTCTCACTTATTTGCCTATCCCAGGGGGTAGGCAATTCCGGTCCTCAAGAGCCGGAGCCAGGTCAGGTTTTCAGGATATCCACCATGAATATGTATGAGATGGATTTGCATGCACTGTCTACTTGAGATGCAAATCTATCTCATGCATATTTATTGTGTATATCCTGAAAACCTGACCTGGCTCTGGCTCTCAAGGACTGGAATTACCTACCCTTGGCCTATCCTAAGCCAAATGGTGTCTGACATAAGACCTTCTTTGATAGGACCTTAGCGTTTCAGGCAGGTAAACTGCAATTCTGGCTTGGTGAATGTATTCATCAAGCCATGTCCTATTGTTTTTATCGAAAATTAGTCAAGTCTTCTCTGTTTGTCAAATTTATTACTTAGTTGGGTATTTTTAAGATTGTAATCATATTTTTAGCTTTTATTGTAAGATTTTATTTTCACGGTATGAATGTATTTCACCGATTGTTCTTATGGTTATGGCGGTATAAAAGAATAAATTTATTGTTATTAACATGAAAACAATTGTCAGATTCACTCAAAAACGACCCAACTGCGAATTCGGGTTTGCAATTTTACCAAGTCATGGCTCCTGTAAAGAGAATCACGGGTTTGAAATTTTCCTTACAGATCTCCCAGAACTAATTAATTAAGAAGGGAAGGGGAAAAAAGCGGGGGGGGGGGGGGGTAGAACGGAAAAAGAGCTGCAAAACCTACGAGGTAATCACACCACAACTTTTACCAGAAACTGTCCCTTCTGGTTTTCTCAGAACCATTTTCAGCTTGACCGAGAAACGCGAGGAAAGAAGGGGAAAGCCAGCAGCGCGCCCCCTAAAGGAGGGTGAGGGAAAGGTGAGAAGTCTTGTCATTATTAGCAGCCAGAAAGGATCCGCTCTACACGTGTGCAACTTGGCTTACCTGGACTCTTCTGAAACCTGAAATCGTTGTGTTCACCTCCCCTCTCGCCTCTGCCTGTGTGGTTCTTCTTGATGTCTTAAGCCAAGCTTAACAATCTGAAACGCTTTCCCTTTTATAAAAGGAGAGCTGGTGCTGCCTCTGCCAAAGCCCCCTCCAGCCTTCCTCCCTGCATCATCAACCCGGGCATCCAGACGAGGGAAAGCGCTCCGTTTTTTTTCAGCTAGGTCTCGCTGAATCTCTTTACTTCTGTTCCCAGTAAACAAAACAAACAAACAAAAAGATGTATTCTGGAAGGAGGGGGGAAAGAGGGCAGAGAAATAGCCAACGTCCAAAAAAAAAAAAAAAAGCCAGGAGTGGAAATTCCGCCCGTGTTTTAGTTCCAAATGTTCTTCCTTTTACTTTCTGGGTTGTTGTTTTGTTTTTTTTAGCCCCTGCTGGAGCAAGTTGGGAAGTTGCACGGTTAGTTTCCAACTTCCTCTCGAGCTAGCCGTGGAATAGACGCTTTTGCTGCGGGCGGAGTAAGCGTTGTCACTCGTCGCTCGGCTGCCTCCTAAGGAAAGGGGGCTTCAGGCGAAGCTTGCAGTCGCCGCCGCCCCCCCCCCCCCCTTCTCTGGGCCACTCTCCTCTACCCTGTGTGGATGTGCGAATCTGGTTTCAATTCTGGCCTTTTCCCTTTTTTTTTTTTTCCTTCTTTCTCAGGATATGAGGGGATGTTTAGAAAATCCGGAGCTCACGCCAGCAGCTGAGTCATGGCTTTATTAAAGACCGCCTGTCTTAAAGTGACTCCACAAATTAACCGAAGCCCCCCCCCCCCCCCCCCGCACCTCTCTAAACGGACTAGGCTTGTAGTCAAACCTCAGTAGCCCGTCATTTCTTTTTTTTCTCTGTAAGAGAGCAGCTTTGGTTAGAAAAAGAAATCACTGCTAATTAAGCTAAGGATTGTAAACCGAGTCCAACTTTCCTGGATTGAAGTCTCGGTATATAAAGCCAAGCATTAGATTAGATCAGTGGGCTCAAACTCGTGGCCCTCCAGGTACTATTTTGAGACCCTCAGTATGTTTATTATAGTCATAAAAGTAAAATAAAAGTTTCTTGATCATAAGTCTCTTTAGCTATAAATAACAATATTATTATTAAGACAGCCAAAAAGAAAGATTTATAAACTATAAAGAGTTTTATCTCATGCAAAATTGTCATTTCTTTAATAAGACATTAACTATTTTTTTCTGAGGCCCTCCAAGTACCTACAAATCCAAAATGTGGCCCTGCAAAGGGTTTGAGTTTGAGACCAGTGGCCTATAGGAAGAGGAGATGCAAATGTTAAGAGCCTTAGCCAATAGGGAGAGGAGGAGATAGTGGATGCTCTGGATGAGCCATTTGGCCTTTATCTGCCATCATGTTACTATGTTTCTATAATCATAAAGTTCTATGACATCACAATGCAGGTGTAAAGAGCCTTAGCCAATAGGGAGAGGAGGAGATAGTGGATGCTCTGGATGGGCCATTTGGCCTTTATCTGCCATCATGTTACAATGTTTCTATCATCATAAAGTTCTATGACATCACAATGCAGGTGTAAAGAGCCTTAGCCAATAGGGAGAGGAGGAGATAGTGGATGCTCTGGATGAGCCATTTGGCCTTTTTCTGCCATCATGTTACAATGTTTCTATAACCATAAAGTTCTATGACATCACAATGCAAGTGTAAAGAGCCTTAGCCAATAGGGAGAGGAGGAGATAGTGGATGCTGCGGATGGGCAGACGGGATGAGCCATTTGGCCTTTATCTGCCATCATGTTACAATGTTTCTATAATCATAAAGTTCTATGACATCACCATGCAGGTGTAAAGAGCCTTAGCCTATAGCAGTGGTCTCAAACTCACAGCCCGCACGGTACTATTTTGAGGCCCTCAGTATGTTTATCATAGTCACAAAAGTAAAATAAAAGTTTCTTGATCATATGTCTCTTTAGCTATAAATAACAATATTATTAAGACAGCCAAAAAGAAAGATTTATAAACTATAAGGAGTTTTATCTCATGCAAAATTGTCATTTCTTTAATAAGACATTAACTATTTTTTTTCTGAGGCCCTCCAAGTACCTACAAATCCAAAATGTGGCCCTGAAAGGGGTTTGAGTTTGAGACCACTGGATTAGATGAATTGTTTTGGAGCATTTTTACTACATTTCCTATAAGACAGTTTCGGAAAGTAAAATGAGCTACAATGATGATCCTATTGTCTTGGAATAATTTTTAAGGGTTTTGATAACTAAATAGCTGTCTTGTGTGAAGTGCCTTTTAGACTAGAGAATGACAGGGATGGGGACAAAGTATGTCTTGTCTGTCATATGCAGCATCCTTCCATAATGTGCCCAGCGGCTTAAGCATCTTACTGTTATTGCAACAGATTCATCCATCGTTGTTGGCATCAGGGAACATTTCTCTTTTTAAAAAAAATTCTTTATTGATTTTCTAAACTTCAAAAGTGCAATACACAAATATATATCGTATCATATAATAAGTTAATAAAAGCACATTCAACTTACAAATATGCATAACCAAACATTTTCTCCCCCCACATACAATGATTATTCAATAAAACACAGAAACATAGACTATCCCAATAACCTTACCCTATTCAGATTAAAAATATCCTCCCACCCCAGATGGACATACTAAAAAGTCAAATTAGGCCAGAAATAGCCCCCCCCCCCCCCACCTTTCCTGGATGTATACAAAAATAAACCAAAACTGACTCATAATCAAAGACCTACTAGAGTGAGGTAATATATGATGTCAACGGCCCCCAAACCAGCTTAAATAAATTACTGTGCCCCAAACTATCGGCTTTCATTTTTTCATATCTATAGCTGGAGCACAAATTTGCCCACCGGAAAGGAAAATTTAGGCGGTCGTAGCTCTTCCAATTTCAGCTTACCATCTGCATGGCTATCCCGGTCGTGACAAGAAAAAGACGACATTTATGACGATCCATAGGGAACATTTCTAATATTTAATAGACACTTATTTTCCTGTTCATCCACTACACCGTTCAGATTCTCGCCTACACCTGTGTCTAAGAGTCAATCTGATTACCTTCCCTGATGATGTAAAAACAGTCAACTGAATCTTTGGGAAGGTTGTACAAAAACCAGAGAAAAATGGAAGGTGCTATTTGTGATCTCTGAGACAGTTGTTTGTACAGAGCATTGACCCTTTTTGTACGTTAATAAAAAGATTTAAATCTAAAATCCCATAAATGTTCGAGGCTTGTGCAAAGGATGACAGAGGCTGTGGAGACAGGGACAGAGCTCATGGGGATGGGGTGGGGGCAGAGATGGAGCCTGCAGGGATGGGGTAAACGTTCTACCCATGTCACTCTCTAGTGCTCTCTTTAACATCGTCCCCACTCGAAAATAGAGATGTTTGTTTAACTGGGGCATTTCAAAGATTTCTCATTCCTGCTGCTCGGGTGGGTCAGTGAGCAGCTGAAAGATGCCAGCCCAACCTGAGAAATACCAGACCAGTGGTCCATCATGCCCAGCAGTCCGCTCACGCGGCGGCCCTTTGGTTCAGCAGGAACTTGTCTAACTTTGTCTTGAATCCCTAAAGGGTGGTTTCCCCTACGACAGACTCCGGAAGAACGTTCCAGTTTTCTATCACTCTCTGGGTGAAGAAGAACTTCCTTATATTCGAACGGAATCTATCCCCTTTCAACTTTAGAGAGTGCCCTCTTGTTCTCCCTACCTTGGAAAGGGTGAACAACCTGTCCTTATCTACTAAATCTATCCACTTCAGTACCTTGAATGTTTCGATCATGTCCCCTCTCTCAATCAGGAACTTGTCTAACTTTGTCTTGAATCCCTAAAGGGTGGTTTCCCCTACGACAGACTCCGGAAGAACGTTCCAGTTTTCTATCACTCTCTGGGTGAAGAAGAACTTCCTTATATTCGAACGGAATCTATCCCCTTTCAACTTTAGAGAGTGCCCTCTTGTTCTCCCTACCTTGGAAAGGGTGAACAACCTGTCCTTATCTACTAAATCTATCCACTTCAGTACCTTGAATGTTTCGATCATGTCCCCTCTCTCAATCAGGAACTTGTCTAACTTTGTCTTGAATCCCTAAAGGGTGGTTTCCCCTACGACAGACTCCGGAAGAACGTTCCAGTTTTCTATCACTCTCTGGGTGAAGAAGAACTTCCTTATATTCGAACGGAATCTATCCCCTTTCAACTTTAGAGAGTGCCCTCTTGTTCTCCCTACCTTGGAAAGGGTGAACAACCTGTCCTTATCTACTAAATCTATCCACTTCAGTACCTTGAATGTTTCGATCATGTCCCCTCTCTCAATCAGGAACTTGTCTAACTTTGTCTTGAATCCCTAAAGGGTGGTTTCCCCTACGACAGACTCCGGAAGAACGTTCCAGTTTTCTATCACTCTCTGGGTGAAGAAGAACTTCCTTATATTCGAACGGAATCTATCCCCTTTCAACTTTAGAGAGTGCCCTCTTGTTCTCCCTACCTTGGAAAGGGTGAACAACCTGTCCTTATCTACTAAATCTATCCACTTCAGTACCTTGAATGTTTCGATCATGTCCCCTCTCTCAATCAGGAACTTGTCTAACTTTGTCTTGAATCCCTAAAGGGTGGTTTCCCCTACGACAGACTCCGGAAGAACGTTCCAGTTTTCTATCACTCTCTGGGTGAAGAAGAACTTCCTTATATTCGAACGGAATCTATCCCCTTTCAACTTTAGAGAGTGCCCTCTTGTTCTCCCTACCTTGGAAAGGGTGAACAACCTGTCCTTATCTACTAAATCTATCCACTTCAGTACCTTGAATGTTTCGATCATGTCCCCTCTCTCAATCAGGAACTTGTCTAACTTTGTCTTGAATCCCTAAAGGGTGGTTTCCCCTACGACAGACTCCGGAAGAACGTTCCAGTTTTCTATCACTCTCTGGGTGAAGAAGAACTTCCTTATATTCGAACGGAATCTATCCCCTTTCAACTTTAGAGAGTGCCCTCTTGTTCTCCCTACCTTGGAAAGGGTGAACAACCTGTCCTTATCTACTAAATCTATCCACTTCAGTACCTTGAATGTTTCGATCATGTCCCCTCTCTCAATCAGGAACTTGTCTAACTTTGTCTTGAATCCCTAAAGGGTGGTTTCCCCTACAACAGACTCCGGAAGAACGTTCCAGTTTTCTATCACTCTCTGGGTGAAGAAGAACTTCCTTATATTCGAACGGAATCTATCCCCTTTCAACTTTAGAGAGTGCCCTCTTGTTCTCCCTACCTTGGAAAGGGTGAACAACCTGTCCTTATCTACTAAATCTATCCACTTCAGTACCTTGAATGTTTCGATCATGTCCCCTCTCTCAATCAGGAACTTGTCTAACTTTGTCTTGAATCCCTAAAGGGTGGTTTCCCCTACAACAGACTCCGGAAGAACGTTCCAGTTTTCTATCACTCTCTGGGTGAAGAAGAACTTCCTTATATTCGAACGGAATCTATCCCCTTTCAACTTTAGAGAGTGCCCTCTTGTTCTCCCTACCTTGGAAAGGGTGAACAACCTGTCCTTATCTACTAAATCTATCCACTTCAGTACCTTGAATGTTTCGATCATGTCCCCTCTCTCAATCAGGAACTTGTCTAACTTTGTCTTGAATCCCTAAAGGGTGGTTTCCCCTACGACAGACTCCGGAAGAACGTTCCAGTTTTCTATCACTCTCTGGGTGAAGAAGAACTTCCTTATATTCGAACGGAATCTATCCCCTTTCAACTTTAGAGAGTGCCCTCTTGTTCTCCCTACCTTGGAAAGGGTGAACAACCTGTCCTTATCTACTAAATCTATCCACTTCAGTACCTTGAATGTTTCGATCATGTCCCCTCTCTCAATCAGGAACTTGTCTAACTTTGTCTTGAATCCCTAAAGGGTGGTTTCCCCTACGACAGACTCCGGAAGAACGTTCCAGTTTTCTATCACTCTCTGGGTGAAGAAGAACTTCCTTATATTCGAACGGAATCTATCCCCTTTCAACTTTAGAGAGTGCCCTCTTGTTCTCCCTACCTTGGAAAGGGTGAACAACCTGTCCTTATCTACTAAATCTATCCACTTCAGTACCTTGAATGTTTCGATCATGTCCCCTCTCTCAATCAGGAACTTGTCTAACTTTGTCTTGAATCCCTAAAGGGTGGTTTCCCCTACAACAGACTCCGGAAGAACGTTCCAGTTTTCTATCACTCTCTGGGTGAAGAAGAACTTCCTTATATTCGAACGGAATCTATCCCCTTTCAACTTTAGAGAGTGCCCTCTTGTTCTCCCTACCTTGGAAAGGGTGAACAACCTGTCCTTATCTACTAAATCTATCCACTTCAGTACCTTGAATGTTTCGATCATGTCCCCTCTCTCAATCAGGAACTTGTCTAACTTTGTCTTGAATCCCTAAAGGGTGGTTTCCCCTACAACAGACTCCGGAAGAACGTTCCAGTTTTCTATCACTCTCTGGGTGAAGAAGAACTTCCTTATATTCGAACGGAATCTATCCCCTTTCAACTTTAGAGAGTGCCCTCTTGTTCTCCCTACCTTGGAAAGGGTGAACAACCTGTCCTTATCTACTAAATCTATCCACTTCAGTACCTTGAATGTTTCGATCATGTCCCCTCTCTCAATCAGGAACTTGTCTAACTTTGTCTTGAATCCCTAAAGGGTGGTTTCCCCTACAACAGACTCCGGAAGAACGTTCCAGTTTTCTATCACTCTCTGGGTGAAGAAGAACTTCCTTATATTCGAACGGAATCTATCCCCTTTCAACTTTAGAGAGTGCCCTCTTGTTCTCCCTACCTTGGAAAGGGTGAACAACCTGTCCTTATCTACTAAATCTATCCACTTCAGTACCTTGAATGTTTCGATCATGTCCCCTCTCTCAATCAGGAACTTGTCTAACTTTGTCTTGAATCCCTAAAGGGTGGTTTCCCCTACAACAGACTCCGGAAGAACGTTCCAGTTTTCTATCACTCTCTGGGTGAAGAAGAACTTCCTTATATTCGAACGGAATCTATCCCCTTTCAACTTTAGAGAGTGCCCTCTTGTTCTCCCTACCTTGGAAAGGGTGAACAACCTGTCCTTATCTACTAAATCTATCCACTTCAGTACCTTGAATGTTTCGATCATGTCCCCTCTCTCAATCAGGAACTTGTCTAACTTTGTCTTGAATCCCTAAAGGGTGGTTTCCCCTACGACAGACTCCGGAAGAACGTTCCAGTTTTCTATCACTCTCTGGGTGAAGAAGAACTTCCTTATATTCGAACGGAATCTATCCCCTTTCAACTTTAGAGAGTGCCCTCTTGTTCTCCCTACCTTGGAAAGGGTGAACAACCTGTCCTTATCTACTAAATCTATCCACTTCAGTACCTTGAATGTTTCGATCATGTCCCCTCTCTCAATCAGGAACTTGTCTAACTTTGTCTTGAATCCCTAAAGGGTGGTTTCCCCTACAACAGACTCCGGAAGAACGTTCCAGTTTTCTATCACTCTCTGGGTGAAGAAGAACTTCCTTATATTCGAACGGAATCTATCCCCTTTCAACTTTAGAGAGTGCCCTCTTGTTCTCCCTACCTTGGAAAGGGTGAACAACCTGTCCTTATCTACTAAATCTATCCACTTCAGTACCTTGAATGTTTCGATCATGTCCCCTCTCTCAATCAGGAACTTGTCTAACTTTGTCTTGAATCCCTAAAGGGTGGTTTCCCCTACAACAGACTCCGGAAGAACGTTCCAGTTTTCTATCACTCTCTGGGTGAAGAAGAACTTCCTTATATTCGAACGGAATCTATCCCCTTTCAACTTTAGAGAGTGCCCTCTTGTTCTCCCTACCTTGGAAAGGGTGAACAACCTGTCCTTATCTACTAAATCTATCCACTTCAGTACCTTGAATGTTTCGATCATGTCCCCTCTCTCAATCAGGAACTTGTCTAACTTTGTCTTGAATCCCTAAAGGGTGGTTTCCCCTACGACAGACTCCGGAAGAACGTTCCAGTTTTCTATCACTCTCTGGGTGAAGAAGAACTTCCTTATATTCGAACGGAATCTATCCCCTTTCAACTTTAGAGAGTGCCCTCTTGTTCTCCCTACCTTGGAAAGGGTGAACAACCTGTCCTTATCTACTAAATCTATCCACTTCAGTACCTTGAATGTTTCGATCATGTCCCCTCTCTCAATCAGGAACTTGTCTAACTTTGTCTTGAATCCCTAAAGGGTGGTTTCCCCTACGACAGACTCCGGAAGAACGTTCCAGTTTTCTATCACTCTCTGGGTGAAGAAGAACTTCCTTATATTCGAACGGAATCTATCCCCTTTCAACTTTAGAGAGTGCCCTCTTGTTCTCCCTACCTTGGAAAGGGTGAACAACCTGTCCTTATCTACTAAATCTATCCACTTCAGTACCTTGAATGTTTCGATCATGTCCCCTCTCTCAATCAGGAACTTGTCTAACTTTGTCTTGAATCCCTAAAGGGTGGTTTCCCCTACAACAGACTCCGGAAGAACGTTCCAGTTTTCTATCACTCTCTGGGTGAAGAAGAACTTCCTTATATTCGAACGGAATCTATCCCCTTTCAACTTTAGAGAGTGCCCTCTTGTTCTCCCTACCTTGGAAAGGGTGAACAACCTGTCCTTATCTACTAAATCTATCCACTTCAGTACCTTGAATGTTTCGATCATGTCCCCTCTCTCAATCAGGAACTTGTCTAACTTTGTCTTGAATCCCTAAAGGGTGGTTTCCCCTACAACAGACTCCGGAAGAACGTTCCAGTTTTCTATCACTCTCTGGGTGAAGAAGAACTTCCTTATATTCGAACGGAATCTATCCCCTTTCAACTTTAGAGAGTGCCCTCTTGTTCTCCCTACCTTGGAAAGGGTGAACAACCTGTCCTTATGTACTAAATCTATCCACTTCAGTACCTTGAATGTTTCGATCATGTCCCCTCTCTCAATCAGGAACTTGTCTAACTTTGTCTTGAATCCCTAAAGGGTGGTTTCCCCTACGACAGACTCCGGAAGAACGTTCCAGTTTTCTATCACTCTCTGGGTGAAGAAGAACTTCCTTATATTCGAACGGAATCTATCCCCTTTCAACTTTAGAGAGTGCCCTCTTGTTCTCCCTACCTTGGAAAGGGTGAACAACCTGTCCTTATCTACTAAATCTATCCACTTCAGTACCTTGAATGTTTCGATCATGTCCCCTCTCTCAATCAGGAACTTGTCTAACTTTGTCTTGAATCCCTAAAGGGTGGTTTCCCCTACGACAGACTCCGGAAGAACGTTCCAGTTTTCTATCACTCTCTGGGTGAAGAAGAACTTCCTTATATTCGAACGGAATCTATCCCCTTTCAACTTTAGAGAGTGCCCTCTTGTTCTCCCTACCTTGGAAAGGGTGAACAACCTGTCCTTATCTACTAAATCTATCCACTTCAGTACCTTGAATGTTTCGATCATGTCCCCTCTCTCAATCAGGAACTTGTCTAACTTTGTCTTGAATCCCTAAAGGGTGGTTTCCCCTACGACAGACTCCGGAAGAACGTTCCAGTTTTCTATCACTCTCTGGGTGAAGAAGAACTTCCTTATATTCGAACGGAATCTATCCCCTTTCAACTTTAGAGAGTGCCCTCTTGTTCTCCCTACCTTGGAAAGGGTGAACAACCTGTCCTTATCTACTAAATCTATCCACTTCAGTACCTTGAATGTTTCGATCATGTCCCCTCTCTCAATCAGGAACTTGTCTAACTTTGTCTTGAATCCCTAAAGGGTGGTTTCCCCTACGACAGACTCCGGAAGAACGTTCCAGTTTTCTATCACTCTCTGGGTGAAGAAGAACTTCCTTATATTCGAACGGAATCTATCCCCTTTCAACTTTAGAGAGTGCCCTCTTGTTCTCCCTACCTTGGAAAGGGTGAACAACCTGTCCTTATCTACTAAATCTATCCACTTCAGTACCTTGAATGTTTCGATCATGTCCCCTCTCTCAATCAGGAACTTGTCTAACTTTGTCTTGAATCCCTAAAGGGTGGTTTCCCCTACGACAGACTCCGGAAGAACGTTCCAGTTTTCTATCACTCTCTGGGTGAAGAAGAACTTCCTTATATTCGAACGGAATCTATCCCCTTTCAACTTTAGAGAGTGCCCTCTTGTTCTCCCTACCTTGAAAAGGGTGAACAACCTGTCCTTATCTACTAAATCTATCCACTTCAGTACCTTGAATGTTTCGATCATGTCCCCTCTCTCAATCAGGAACTTGTCTAACTTTGTCTTGAATCCCTAAAGGGTGGTTTCCCCTACGACAGACTCCGGAAGAACGTTCCAGTTTTCTATCACTCTCTGGGTGAAGAAGAACTTCCTTATATTCGAACGGAATCTATCCCCTTTCAACTTTAGAGAGTGCCCTCTTGTTCTCCCTACCTTGGAAAGGGTGAACAACCTGTCCTTATCTACTAAATCTATCCACTTCAGTACCTTGAATGTTTCGATCATGTCCCCTCTCTCAATCAGGAACTTGTCTAACTTTGTCTTGAATCCCTAAAGGGTGGTTTCCCCTACGACAGACTCCGGAAGAACGTTCCAGTTTTCTATCACTCTCTGGGTGAAGAAGAACTTCCTTATATTCGAACGGAATCTATCCCCTTTCAACTTTAGAGAGTGCCCTCTTGTTCTCCCTACCTTGGAAAGGGTGAACAACCTGTCCTTATCTACTAAATCTATCCACTTCAGTACCTTGAATGTTTCGATCATGTCCCCTCTCTCAATCAGGAACTTGTCTAACTTTGTCTTGAATCCCTAAAGGGTGGTTTCCCCTACGACAGACTCCGGAAGAACGTTCCAGTTTTCTATCACTCTCTGGGTGAAGAAGAACTTCCTTATATTCGAACGGAATCTATCCCCTTTCAACTTTAGAGAGTGCCCTCTTGTTCTCCCTACCTTGGAAAGGGTGAACAACCTGTCCTTATCTACTAAATCTATCCACTTCAGTACCTTGAATGTTTCGATCATGTCCCCTCTCTCAATCAGGAACTTGTCTAACTTTGTCTTGAATCCCTAAAGGGTGGTTTCCCCTACAACAGACTCCGGAAGAACGTTCCAGTTTTCTATCACTCTCTGGGTGAAGAAGAACTTCCTTATATTCGAACGGAATCTATCCCCTTTCAACTTTAGAGAGTGCCCTCTTGTTCTCCCTACCTTGGAAAGGGTGAACAACCTGTCCTTATCTACTAAATCTATCCACTTCAGTACCTTGAATGTTTCGATCATGTCCCCTCTCTCAATCAGGAACTTGTCTAACTTTGTCTTGAATCCCTAAAGGGTGGTTTCCCCCTACAACAGACTCCGGAAGAACGTTCCAGTTTTCTATCACTCTCTGGGTGAAGAAGAACTTCCTTATATTCGAACGGAATCTATCCCCTTTCAACTTTAGAGAGTGCCCTCTTGTTCTCCCTACCTTGGAAAGGGTGAACAACCTGTCCTTATCTACTAAATCTATCCACTTCAGTACCTTGAATGTTTCGATCATGTCCCCTCTCTCAATCAGGAACTTGTCTAACTTTGTCTTGAATCCCTAAAGGGTGGTTTCCCCTACAACAGACTCCGGAAGAACGTTCCAGTTTTCTATCACTCTCTGGGTGAAGAAGAACTTCCTTATATTCGAACGGAATCTATCCCCTTTCAACTTTAGAGAGTGCCCTCTTGTTCTCCCTACCTTGGAAAGGGTGAACAACCTGTCCTTATCTACTAAATCTATCCACTTCAGTACCTTGAATGTTTCGATCATGTCCCCTCTCTCAATCAGGAACTTGTCTAACTTTGTCTTGAATCCCTAAAGGGTGGTTTCCCCTACAACAGACTCCGGAAGAACGTTCCAGTTTTCTATCACTCTCTGGGTGAAGAAGAACTTCCTTATATTCGAACGGAATCTATCCCCTTTCAACTTTAGAGAGTGCCCTCTTGTTCTCCCTACCTTGGAAAGGGTGAACAACCTGTCCTTATCTACTAAATCTATCCACTTCAGTACCTTGAATGTTTCGATCATGTCCCCTCTCTCAATCAGGAACTTGTCTAACTTTGTCTTGAATCCCTAAAGGGTGGTTTCCCCTACGACAGACTCCGGAAGAATGTTCCAGTTTTCTATCACTCTCTGGGTGAAGAAGAACTTCCTTATATTCGAACGGAATCTATCCCCTTTCAACTTTAGAGAGTGCCCTCTTGTTCTCCCTACCTTGGAAAGGGTGAACAACCTGTCCTTATCTACTAAATCTATCCACTTCAGTACCTTGAATGTTTCAATCATGTCCCCTCTCTCAATCAGGAACTTGTCTAACTTTGTCTTGAATCCCTAAAGGGTGGTTTCCCCTACGACAGACTCCGGAAGAACGTTCCAGTTTTCTATCACTCTCTGGGTGAAGAAGAACTTCCTTATATTCGAACGGAATCTATCCCCTTTCAACTTTAGAGAGTGCCCTCTTGTTCTCCCTACCTTGGAAAGGGTGAACAACCTGTCCTTATCTACTAAATCTATCCACTTCAGTACCTTGAATGTTTCGATCATGTCCCCTCTCTCAATCAGGAACTTGTCTAACTTTGTCTTGAATCCCTAAAGGGTGGTTTCCCCTACGACAGACTCCGGAAGAACGTTCCAGTTTTCTATCACTCTCTGGGTGAAGAAGAACTTCCTTATATTCGAACGGAATCTATCCCCTTTCAACTTTAGAGAGTGCCCTCTTGTTCTCCCTACCTTGGAAAGGGTGAACAACCTGTCCTTATCTACTAAATCTATCCACTTCAGTACCTTGAATGTTTCGATCATGTCCCCTCTCTCAATCAGGAACTTGTCTAACTTTGTCTTGAATCCCTAAAGGGTGGTTTCCCCTACGACAGACTCCGGAAGAACGTTCCAGTTTTCTATCACTCTCTGGGTGAAGAAGAACTTCCTTATATTCGAACGGAATCTATCCCCTTTCAACTTTAGAGAGTGCCCTCTTGTTCTCCCTACCTTGGAAAGGGTGAACAACCTGTCCTTATCTACTAAATCTATCCACTTCAGTACCTTGAATGTTTCGATCATGTCCCCTCTCTCAATCAGGAACTTGTCTAACTTTGTCTTGAATCCCTAAAGGGTGGTTTCCCCTACAACAGACTCCGGAAGAACGTTCCAGTTTTCTATCACTCTCTGGGTGAAGAAGAACTTCCTTATATTCGAACGGAATCTATCCCCTTTCAACTTTAGAGAGTGCCCTCTTGTTCTCCCTACCTTGGAAAGGGTGAACAACCTGTCCTTATCTACTAAATCTATCCACTTCAGTACCTTGAATGTTTCGATCATGTCCCCTCTCTCAATCAGGAACTTGTCTAACTTTGTCTTGAATCCCTAAAGGGTGGTTTCCCCTACAACAGACTCCGGAAGAACGTTCCAGTTTTCTATCACTCTCTGGGTGAAGAAGAACTTCCTTATATTCGAACGGAATCTATCCCCTTTCAACTTTAGAGAGTGCCCTCTTGTTCTCCCTACCTTGGAAAGGGTGAACAACCTGTCCTTATCTACTAAATCTATCCACTTCAGTACCTTGAATGTTTCGATCATGTCCCCTCTCTCAATCAGGAACTTGTCTAACTTTGTCTTGAATCCCTAAAGGGTGGTTTCCCCTACAACAGACTCCGGAAGAACGTTCCAGTTTTCTATCACTCTCTGGGTGAAGAAGAACTTCCTTATATTCGAACGGAATCTATCCCCTTTCAACTTTAGAGAGTGCCCTCTTGTTCTCCCTACCTTGGAAAGGGTGAACAACCTGTCCTTATCTACTAAATCTATCCACTTCAGTACCTTGAATGTTTCGATCATGTCCCCTCTCTCAATCAGGAACTTGTCTAACTTTGTCTTGAATCCCTAAAGGGTGGTTTCCCCTACGACAGACTCCGGAAGAACGTTCCAGTTTTCTATCACTCTCTGGGTGAAGAAGAACTTCCTTATATTCGAACGGAATCTATCCCCTTTCAACTTTAGAGAGTGCCCTCTTGTTCTCCCTACCTTGGAAAGGGTGAACAACCTGTCCTTATCTACTAAATCTATCCACTTCAGTACCTTGAATGTTTCGATCATGTCCCCTCTCTCAATCAGGAACTTGTCTAACTTTGTCTTGAATCCCTAAAGGGTGGTTTCCCCTACGACAGACTCCGGAAGAACGTTCCAGTTTTCTATCACTCTCTGGGTGAAGAAGAACTTCCTTATATTCGAACGGAATCTATCCCCTTTCAACTTTAGAGAGTGCCCTCTTGTTCTCCCTACCTTGGAAAGGGTGAACAACCTGTCCTTATCTACTAAATCTATCCACTTCAGTACCTTGAATGTTTCGATCATGTCCCCTCTCTCAATCAGGAACTTGTCTAACTTTGTCTTGAATCCCTAAAGGGTGGTTTCCCCTACGACAGACTCCGGAAGAACGTTCCAGTTTTCTATCACTCTCTGGGTGAAGAAGAACTTCCTTATATTCGAACGGAATCTATCCCCTTTCAACTTTAGAGAGTGCCCTCTTGTTCTCCCTACCTTGGAAAGGGTGAACAACCTGTCCTTATCTACTAAATCTATCCACTTCAGTACCTTGAATGTTTCGATCATGTCCCCTCTCTCAATCAGGAACTTGTCTAACTTTGTCTTGAATCCCTAAAGGGTGGTTTCCCCTACGACAGACTCCGGAAGAACGTTCCAGTTTTCTATCACTCTCTGGGTGAAGAAGAACTTCCTTATATTCGAACGGAATCTATCCCCTTTCAACTTTAGAGAGTGCCCTCTTGTTCTCCCTACCTTGGAAAGGGTGAACAACCTGTCCTTATCTACTAAATCTATCCACTTCAGTACCTTGAATGTTTCGATCATGTCCCCTCTCTCAATCAGGAACTTGTCTAACTTTGTCTTGAATCCCTAAAGGGTGGTTTCCCCTACAACAGACTCCGGAAGAACGTTCCAGTTTTCTATCACTCTCTGGGTGAAGAAGAACTTCCTTATATTCGAACGGAATCTATCCCCTTTCAACTTTAGAGAGTGCCCTCTTGTTCTCCCTACCTTGGAAAGGGTGAACAACCTGTCCTTATCTACTAAATCTATCCACTTCAGTACCTTGAATGTTTCGATCATGTCCCCTCTCTCAATCAGGAACTTGTCTAACTTTGTCTTGAATCCCTAAAGGGTGGTTTCCCCTACGACAGACTCCGGAAGAACGTTCCAGTTTTCTATCACTCTCTGGGTGAAGAAGAACTTCCTTATATTCGAACGGAATCTATCCCCTTTCAACTTTAGAGAGTGCCCTCTTGTTCTCCCTACCTTGGAAAGGGTGAACAACCTGTCCTTATCTACTAAATCTATCCACTTCAGTACCTTGAATGTTTCGATCATGTCCCCTCTCTCAATCAGGAACTTGTCTAACTTTGTCTTGAATCCCTAAAGGGTGGTTTCCCCTACGACAGACTCCGGAAGAACGTTCCAGTTTTCTATCACTCTCTGGGTGAAGAAGAACTTCCTTATATTCGAACGGAATCTATCCCCTTTCAACTTTAGAGAGTGCCCTCTTGTTCTCCCTACCTTGGAAAGGGTGAACAACCTGTCCTTATCTACTAAATCTATCCACTTCAGTACCTTGAATGTTTCGATCATGTCCCCTCTCTCAATCAGGAACTTGTCTAACTTTGTCTTGAATCCCTAAAGGGTGGTTTCCCCTACAACAGACTCCGGAAGAACGTTCCAGTTTTCTATCACTCTCTGGGTGAAGAAGAACTTCCTTATATTCGAACGGAATCTATCCCCTTTCAACTTTAGAGAGTGCCCTCTTGTTCTCCCTACCTTGGAAAGGGTGAACAACCTGTCCTTATCTACTAAATCTATCCACTTCAGTACCTTGAATGTTTCGATCATGTCCCCTCTCTCAATCAGGAACTTGTCTAACTTTGTCTTGAATCCCTAAAGGGTGGTTTCCCCTACGACAGACTCCGGAAGAACGTTCCAGTTTTCTATCACTCTCTGGGTGAAGAAGAACTTCCTTATATTCGAACGGAATCTATCCCCTTTCAACTTTAGAGAGTGCCCTCTTGTTCTCCCTACCTTGGAAAGGGTGAACAACCTGTCCTTATCTACTAAATCTATCCACTTCAGTACCTTGAATGTTTCGATCATGTCCCCTCTCTCAATCAGGAACTTGTCTAACTTTGTCTTGAATCCCTAAAGGGTGGTTTCCCCTACGACAGACTCCGGAAGAACGTTCCAGTTTTCTATCACTCTCTGGGTGAAGAAGAACTTCCTTATATTCGAACGGAATCTATCCCCTTTCAACTTTAGAGAGTGCCTTCTTGTTCTCCCTACTTTGGAGAGGGTGAACAACCTGCCCTTATCTACTAAGTCTATCCCCTTCAGTACCTTGAATGTTTCGATCATGTCCCCTCTCAATCTCCTCTGTTTGAGGGAGAAGAGGCCCGGTTTCTCTAATCTTTTGCTGTACGGCAGTTCCTCCAACCCCTTAACCATCTTAGTCGCTCTTCTCTGGACCCTTTCGAGTAGTACCGTGTCCTTCTTCATGTACGGCGACCAGTGCTGGACGCAGTACTCCAGGAGGGCGTACCATGGCCTGGTACAGCGGCATGATAACCTTCTCTGATCTGTTTGTGATCCCCCTTCTTTATCATTCCTAGCATTCTGTTTGCCCTTTTTGCTGCTGCCGCACATTGTGTGGACAGCTTCATCGACTTCTCGATCAGAACTCCCAAGTCCCTTTCCTGGGAGGTCTGTCCAAGTACCGCCCCGGACATCCTGTATTCGTGCATGAGATTTTTGTTACCGACATGCATCACTTTACACTTATCCACGTTGAACCTCATCTGCCATGTCGATGCCCATTCCTCGAGCTTGATTATGTCACGTTGCAGATCTTTGCAATCCCCCAACTTCTGCGGAACCTCGCATTTTACTAAGATGTGTTAAGCTTTTTCACTCAACTACTTGTTAAAGGGGAAGGAAAAGACTTCAGACGCGCTCTACATGTAGGTTGCCTTAGAGCAAATATCTACCTTAACTGGGCCAAATCATGACCAGTCATAAAAACCTCCCCTCTGTTTTTATTACATACATTATATATTGTGTTTGATAATGTAATCTATAGCATATCTGTAGCGGCATCTTAACAGAGGTGACTTGTGCTGAACTCTTGCTTTGTCATGATCAGCCATCATATAAATGCCAGTCTCAAATTTTCTTATCAATGGTAACATTTCTGTCTTTTTTTAGCAAGCTGACCCAGATGTGTGCTAAATCTACCAGAAAGCTATACCTCAGCACATTGACACACACGCAGGAAATCCTTCTATCTTTTCTGAAATATATTTATTGAAGAAAGAAAATAGATTTCTTCATATTTAGCAGTTTTTTCCTCAGAGGTTTGTTCCCTTGGGCTCAGACTTCTTAGTTTCAGAATGTTGCTCTAGTAAATGAGGTTGAGAAATTGGAAGGCAGGAGAATAGTCCAGCAGAATAGGAAGCTTTCAGGGCTAGAGTATATAAAAGACTGACAAACACGAAAGTTGACCCCCCCCCCCCCCCAAGAATTCCACAGAGAAGAAAATCCAAGAGAAACCAAGAAAACACTGTGGAGTGACGATGGTCCTGAAAAGGACTTTAATGAAAAGAAACAAAGTTCCAAATATACAATAAAACAATCCACATAAACATGAAATAATCCACATAAAATCTAGTCCGCTGGTAGCGCAGGACCCAACACGGTCAGCGTTTCGACAAAATGTCTTCTTTAGGGGTCCCACTGTAACATTTGTGCACAGCCATTAATAAAATAATAGAAAATAGACTTTTTTTTTTATGGATGTGATAAAAAGCACAGGAAAACCCCACATAAGGGTGCGCAAAGGCCAATTCTTACCGCAGTTTAGTAGAAGGATCCCAAAATTAGGAGTGAAATATTAGGTCCATTTGTTCAGGTATCCTTGTTTGAAATATCAAACAGGGTGGCAGCAATTCTGGGAGGATATTGGGGTGTGGTATCCAGCGCCGGAGCAAAACTTTTACTGGTAGGTGTCCTAGGCAAACCTTCAGTCTCATGCTCCCTCTTTTGCCTCACTTTTCAGGTTCCAAGCCCATTGGCTCCCCCTCCAAGATTTTCATAAACCCTACACTCACGATTGCACTATATAATAATTCCGTAAAAACACATAATTGAGCATTATGCTTTTAAATGTTAAACTTAGTCTTATAGGTAAAAGAACTCGCTGATGGTTGAATTTGGGTGACTGTCAGAATTTGTTTTGCTTTGACTGCAGATGCTCTTTGGTGCCCTCTAGAAGCTGCTGCCCTAGGCAATCGCCTAGTCTTGCCTAATGTTTGGGCCTGTCCTGAGGGAATCCCCAAGGTTAGCCCCTCAAGGATGATCCAGTACCAGAGTTGAGTTAACCTGTCTGAGCAGAATCCAAATTGGGGTGGGGGGGGGAGCAGGGAATGAGAGGGAAAACAGTTGCCAGCTTTTACAGTCAGGTTAGTGTCAGTGTCCAGCTTTCTGTTTTGGCTTTTGATTGACCTCTTTGGTGTTATGCTGGTGAAGAATGGACAAGGATTAAGTCAGACTTAAGGATGTGAACACTGGCCTAAGACCAGGCCATATTGAAAGTCAAACGCATGATGGTTGCAACAAAAACATAAGGAGTAATTATAGTATTCAATATACTTCATTAGCAAAGCTTATTTTATATTGAAGTATGATTTCTTGATCTTAGGTTTCCTGTGCCAACTTCCCATGGGCAGTATCACTAGTTGAAAGTGGTGTAATAATGTGTTAGTGTAATGAGGAGTGTGTGGCGCAGTGGTTGGATCTACAGCCTCAGCACCCTGGGGTTGTGGGTTCAAACCCCGCGCTGCTCCTTGTGACCCTGGGCAAATCACTTAATCCTCCAGAGCCCCAGGTACGTTAGATAGATTGTGAGCCCACCGGGACAGAGAGGGAAAATGCTTGAGTACCTGATTGTAAAAAACCGCTGAGATAACCGCTGAGATTTGACCTACCAGTCATGTTAATGCTTTCAGTAATAAAGCAGTCCAACTCTGGGTGGGTGTGATACGACTAAGCACAAATTCTGAATCAGCAATTACACACATAATGCTAGCATGAGTCAGCATTCACACGCTAACTTTCAGGAACGTGTGTGTAATTGACAGCATTCTAGAATCTTAGTCTGGAAGCACTAGGTGGGCAAGGCTTGTAAGCCAAGCCTGCAAATTTGATCATTTGTCTCCTTCATTTCAAAGATTACACCGGCTATCAGAACAATGTCGTATTTTATTTATAATTCTATTCCTGATGCATAAGGCCTGCCATGTAGGAATCTCTTTGCACCTATCTGCATTCACACTTCCTTATTCTCCTATGTGTTCCCCTTAGGTCTCTGGACACTCGCATTGCCAAGCCCCAGACAAGCTCATTATGAGGTAATGTGCCACTCTGCCTTTTATTTTGTGACCTCGAAAACCTGGAACAATCTTCCACAATCCATGCAAGCAGAACAGTTCTTCAGGATTTTCCAATTGCTCTTTCGGGATTGTTCTGATCCAGCATGGTTCACAAATCTTAGTATATTTATGTAATGGATCTTTCCTATCTGATTATTTGGCATTCCTTTCCAGATGATGTTTGTGGATTTTAGTTGCAAACTTCAGTGATCTGTCCATCAGTATCAGTGGTATGTCACGTTTGAATTAAAGTGAAGCAGGCATGCCCCTGATCTACCCAACTGCTTCCCATGTAATAATAATAATTTTATTTCTTATATACCGCTATACCATAAGTTCGAAGCGGTTTACAAGGAGGGTCGTGCCGGGAGAGAGTGCAGTGTTTACAGCAGGAGACATATGTTTACAACAAGATACATATGTTTGGAACAGGAAATAAGCTAGGTATTGGAACCAGGGATTTGAGATACATAAGCTTTGTGGAAGAGTGTGCATAATAAGTCGGAATTACAATGAATAATATACAGGGAAATTACAATGTGCATGAGATAATGGGGGAAGTTTACAGTGAGAAGAGGATATTACAAAGTGAGCAGGAACAGGAGATGATTACAATACGATACAAGTTAATACAAAGTGAGCAGGTACCGGGGAGGTTTACCATAAGATAAAGTAAATTACAGAGTGGACCGGTACAGGATGTTTACAGTAAGATACAGGATATTACCATTTGAACAGGTTACAAGAGTTAAACGCTGAATAACGGGAGGAAATATACAATGTAAGTAAGAGAGGAACCCAGCCATAAGCGTTGGAGGGGGAAGGAAGGGTAGGGTGGGCATTTGCACCTCTTGCACTTTACGCACTATAGTTTTTTTGCATACTAAGGGCTCCTTTTACTAGGGTCCGCTAGCGTTTTTAGTGCACACACAAGATTAGCATGCGCTAGGCAAAAATTACCGCCTGCTTAAAAGGAGGCGGTAGCGGCTAGCGCCCAGGGCATTTTAGCGCACTTTAAGCGCGCTCTAAAACCGCTAGCATGCTTTTGTAAAAGGAGCCCTAAGTTTCTAGGATAGCAATTAATGGGCCGTGTTTAGAATTCATACACTATAGGGAACAGCACCCAGTCCATACTGTGAAAACAGTGGCAAAACTTAGCCACCCAATGCTCAAAGCTAATTGCGCGCTTTTAGATTGAAAGTCAGGGGGAGGAACACATCTGACACATGCGCAGAAGAGTTTTGCGGTTAAACACAGCTCTTGCGATCATACCAGTGCAAACCAGGAAGTGAAGCACATGTCGGCGCCGCTGTTCTATGCCTTTAAAATACAGAATAAGCTTTTCAAAATTCCTTTTCACTTGAAAGGCTTATATTTAAATGGGGGATGGAACTCATTTCGTGTGAGGAAAGACTAAAACGGTTAGGGCTCTTCAGCTTGGAAAAGAGACGGCTGAGGGGAGATATGATTGAAGTCTACAAAATCCTGAGTGGAGTAGTACGAAGAACGGTTAGATAAATTACAGCTATATTCGCTCGAGGAGCGCAGGGAGAGGGGAGACATGATCGAGACGTTCAAGTATCTCACGGGCCGCATCGAGGTAGAAGAAGATATCTTCTTTTTCAGGGGTCCCACGGCAACAAGAGGACACCCGTGGAAAATCAGAGGCGGGAAACTGCACGGTGACACCAGGAAATTCTTTTTCACCGAAAGGGTGGTGGATCGCTGGAATGGTCTTCCACTTCAGGTGATTGAGGCCAACAGCGTGCCTGATTTTAAGACCAAATGGGATCGACACGTGGGTTCTATTCGCAAAGTAAAGGCAGGGGAGGGTCATTAGGGTGGACAGACTGGATGGGCCTTGGCCCTTATCTGCCGTCGATTTCTATGTTTCTATGGTACAAGTGGATCGATTTTTCACTCCCTCAAAAATTACAAAGACTAGGGGACACTCGATGAAGTTATAGGGAAATACTTTTAAAACCAATAGGAGGAAATATTTTTTTCAGTCAGAGAATAGTTAAGCTCTGGAATGCGTTGCCAAAGAATGTGGTAAGAGCGGATAGCGTAGCTGGTTTTAAGAAAGGTTTGGACAAGTTCCTGGAGGGAAAGTCCATAGTCTGTTATTGAGAAAGACATGGGGGAAGCCACTGCTTGCCCTGGATCGGTAGCATAGAATGTTGTTACTCTTTGGGGTTCCAGAATCTTTTGTTACTCTTTGGGATTCCAGAATCTTGCTATTCTTTGAGATTTTCTATGGAATGTTGCTACTCCTTGGGTTTTGGCCAGGTACTAGTGACCCGGATTGGCCACCGTAAGAACGGGCTTCTGGGCTAGATGGACCATTGGTCTGACCCATAAGGCTATTCTTATGAAAACAGGCACCAATATGTGCTTTCACTTCTAGGCATACTCCGACCCACATGCATATGTTTTCCACTCCCAGCACTTAGAGACTTGCACAGGCTTCCCTCTGCTTCTGAAATAAATTAAAGCGGGTAGATTGTACACTGGAAAAAATGAGAAACCCTTTCTTCCAACACCCCAGTGCCAGCTCTGAGCTAGTTTTAGGTTTCCAATGGTATGGGCAGGGTATGTTTGTGCGCTGTTGGAAGGGAATAACATATGACCTCATTTGCATCTACATAGTAATATAGTAGATGACAGCAGATAAAGACCCAAATGGTCCATCCAGTCTGCCCAACCTGATTCAATTTAAATTTTTTTTTTTTTTTCTTCTTAGCTATTTCTGGACAAGAATCCAAAGCTTTACCCGGTACTGTGCTTGGGTTCCAACTGCCGAAATCTCTGTTAAGACTTACTCCAGCCCATCTACACCCTCCCAGCCATTGAAGCCCTCCCCTGCCCATCCTCCACCAAACGGCCATACACAGACACAGACCGTGCAAGTCTGCCCAGTAACTGGCCTAGTTCAATATTTAATATTATTTTCTGATTCTAAATCTTCTGTGTTCATCCCACGCTTCTTTGAACTCAGTCACAGTTTTACTCTCCACCACCTCTCTCGGGAGCGCATTCCAGGCATCCACCACCCTCTCCGTAAAGTAGAATTTCCTAACATTGCCCCTGAATCTACCACCCCCTCAACCTCAAATTATGTCCTCTGGTTTTACCATTTTCCTTTCTCTGGAAAAGATTTTGTTCTACGTTAATACCCTTCAAGTATTTGAATTTCTGAATCCTATCTCCCCTGTCTCTCCTTTCCTCTAGGGCAGTGGTTCCCAACCCTGTCCTGGAGGACCACCAAGCCAATCGGGTTTTCAGGCTAGCCTTAATGAATATGCATGGAGCAGATTTGCATGCCTCTCACTTCCATGACATGCAAATCTCTCTCATGCATATTCATTAGGGCTAGCCTGAAAACCCGATTGGCCTGGTGGTCCTCCAGGACAGGGTTGGGAACCACTGCTCTAGGGTATACATATTCAGGGCTTCCAGTCTCTCCTCATACGTCTTCTGGCGCAAGCCTCCTATTATTTTCGTCGCCCTCCTCTGGACCGCCTCAAGTCTTCTTACGTCCTTCGCCAGATACGGTCTCCAAAACTGAACACAATACTCCAACTGTTTGACTACATGTAAATACGATTTGCGCTAATCTTTGGCGTGGCTGTTGTTTCCTGCGCTACAGCCCACTGAGCATGCTGCATAGGTTAACACTAAAGCTAGTCCAGGCTAATTGGTGCTGGTGTTAGGTTCTCTGCATTAGCCTATTAGTGTGGCTACATGTATACTGCAAATTAGTACTAATTAACTGCAATGATCAATTATTGATTGTTAGCACCAATTAGCACCTAATTTACCAATTGACCTACGTGCATAACAGACAGCATTCGATAACTTATATGCTTAATTTGATAACCTAGGGCTGTGGTTCCCAACCCTGTCCTGGAGGACCCCCAGGCCAGTCGGGTTTTCAGGCTAGCCCTAATGAATATGCATGAGAGAGATCTGCTTATAATGGAGGTGCCAGGCATGCAAATCTGCTCCATGCATATTCATTAGGGCTATTCTGAAAACCCGACTGGCCTGGGGGTCCTCCAGGACAGGATTGGGAACCACTGACCTACAGAATATGCTTAACCTATATGTATATGCTTAACTCATATGCATTCGATATGCTTAACCCTTTCAGGACCATAAGGATCGTAGGCCAATTTTTGTGGTTTTGACGACATTTTTATGGTAAAAAGGGCTTGCAGATGCCAAAAAATTGATTTTTTTTGTGAAATATCATTATTTTTATTTAAAAAATCACACTTCTGGCTTATGGACAGTGTGGCAAGTGAATCTTCTCGTCAATCTGGCAACGACGCTAATGAATGAATGTCGGAACCAGTTTGTTTACATAAAGGCAGTATCATATGGAATCCGTACATATCAAATTTAGAACTGTAGACTATCCCAATCAAAATTTATAGGATTTTAAAGTTATGGGACAAATATGTCCCTTGGTCCTGAAAGGGTTAACCTATATGCTTAATCTATAACCTATATGCTTAAATTTTGCATACTAAGAGGGAGAACATAAGAATTTCCATCTCCGGATCAGACCCTGGGTCCATCAAGTCCGGTGATCCACACACGCGGAGGCCCCACCAGGTGTACCCTGGCATAGTTTTAGTCCCCCATATCACCGTATGCTTCTCAAGGGAGATGTGCATCTCATTTACCCTTAAATCCTAGAACGGTGGAGTCTGCAATTACTTCCTCTGGGAGAGCATTCCAGGTGTCCACCACTCGCTGCGTGAAATAGAACTTCCTGTGTGAAACAGAACTACAGTAGAGCCACATGTGAGTGGCTTCTACCACAAGCAGGAAGCACATTTTATGCATGGCGAATGTGTGTGTGTTGGGGGGGGGGGGTAATATGCTGGATTAGGGTTACCAGACGTCCAGGAAAACCCGGACATGTCCTCTTTTTAGAGGACTTTCCGGACTCCTGGATGGACTTTCTAAACCCAACCTTTGTCCGGGTTATGGAAAGCCCCGACAAGCTCCAGCCGCATCTGGAGGGCCACTGAGCATGTGTGGATGACGTTACGCACATCCGCACACGCCCCAGGCCTTCCGGTCGTGGCTGGAGCTCGTCTGGAATAAGAGAGGAGGCTTTGTGGGGGCGGGACTGGAGGCGGAACGAAGTGGGGCTGGGGCGCAACAGAGTGGGGCTGGGAGATGAAACTGGGCGGAGTCATGTGTTGGGGGGGGGGGGTTTCCTGGAGAAAAAGTTTCACAGTAAGCATGGCTTCTTGTCTGTCTCTTCAATCCAAAACCAAAAGTGTCAGCATGATTGGCGCTTGTTTTTCTGCACCTAAATATAAGTCTTGAACAAATTGTTTCCAGTTGAAATTTTTGAGAAGCTCATATTTACCAAATTTTTTACCCCATCTTGTTCTACCTCCAGCCCCACCAAGTTCCAGCCCCACCCCGACAAAGCCTCCTCTTCTTCTGGACGAGCTCCAGCCATGTCTGGAGGGTCTGGAACATGCGTGGCTGTGTGTGACATCATCCACACATGCTCAGAGGCCCTCCAGATGTGGATGGAGCTCATTGGGGCTTTCCAAGACCCGAATAAATGTTGAGTTTTGAAAAGTCTATCCAGGAGCCCAGATAGTCCTCTAAAAGAGCTTATGTCCGGGTTTTCACGGAAGTCTGGTAAGCCTTAGCCAAAAGGAAAGATTTATAAACTATTTAGGCGCAGAAGAACAGGTGCCGATATATGCTTTTATTTTCACTTTCACTTTTGTTTGGACAAGTCGCATGTTTGTTACTTACCATCTTGCTTGAAAACTTACACGATCTGCCGTCTGCTTCCATAACAAGACAAAACCAGCACCTCAATGTAAAAGATTGACTAGAAATCCTCTCAGCAAAACCTTCTGGACCAATGTTCTCAAACTCAAACCCTTTGCAGGGCCACAGTTTGGATTTGTAGGTACGTAGAGGGCCGCAGAAAAAATAGTTCATGTGTTATTAAAGAAATGACAATTTTGCACGAGGTAAAACTCTTTATTGTTTATAAATCTTTCCTTTTGGCTAAGTCTTAATAATAATATTGTAATTTATAGCTAAAGAGACATGTGATCAAGAAACGGTTTTATTTTACTTCTGTAATTATTATAAATATACCGAGGGCCTCAAAATTGTACCTAGCGCGCCACGAGTTTGAGACCACTGCTATAGGCTAAGGCTCTTTACACCTGCATTGTGATGTCATAGAACTTTACGATTATAGAAACATAGTAACATGATGGCAGATAAAGGCCAAATGGCTCATCCAGAGCATCCACTATCTCCTCCTCTCCCTATTGGCTAAGGCTCTTTACACCTGCATTGTGATGTCATAGAACTTTACGATTATAGAAACATAGTAACATGATGGCAGATAAAGGCCAAATGGCTCATCCAGAGCATCCACTATCTCCTCCTCTCCCTATTGGCTAAGGCTCTTAACATTTGCATCTCCTCTTCCTATAGGCCACTGGTCTTCAACTCAAACCCTTTGCAGGGCCACATTTTGGATTTGTCGGTATTTGGAGGGCCTCAGAAAAAAAACAGTTAATCTCTTATTAAAGAAATGACAATTTTGCATGAGGTAAAACTCTTTATAGTTTATAAATCTTTCCTTTTGGCTAAGTCTTAATAATAATATTGTAATTTATAGCTAAAGAGATCAAGAAACTGTTTTATTTTACTTTTGTGATTATGATAAACATGCCGAGGGCCTCAATATAGTTTCTGGCGGGCCGCATTTGGCCCCCGGGCCACGAGTTTGAGACCACTACTTTAAACCATCATGGAAATTTCTTGTGTTGCGCATACTTTTTGCATACCGCAGAATACCTAAACTATCTCAGAAAACAGGAATGAAGGATGAATGTAGGAGTGAAAGCAAGAGCAATAAGAGGAGGCAAGAAAGAGAGAATTATGGAAGGAAGAGTGAAGAAGTATACAGGAAGGAAGGACGAGAGGAAGAGGAAAGGAAGGCGAGAAGGATGGAGAGAAAGAGGAGTTGGAAAGCATTCTGGAAAAAGTCATCCAAACCTCTCGTATACCCTGACTTGTAAATACTTTCAACTTTAACAGAACATAGAAACAATAGCTTATCATTAAGGTTAAAACAAAATATGCACCACGGCAAATGAAGCGAAATAGTAACCAAGTTAAATGATGTACTCGAATTATGGAGATCAAAACTGGCAGCTGTCTCTTGCCTGGGACTGAATTAAATGGAGTCCCTCCCCTCCCCCCTCATACTGCACTCTGATAAATACAAGGGGGCATTTTTAATCAAGGATCAAATTAGGATTAAGATGTGCTCGTCTGAAGTGAACTTTAAACAGAATGGAAGGCACTGTACTGCCTTGGGCTCCACTCTACGCAAGGGAGTCTTCTTCATCACTGAACTCCAACCACCTGAGTTAGATCATCTTTGTGGAGGGTGGCCATCAGAGCAAGAACATGTCCCATCTACCCTGGATAGAGAGGAGTGAGTCTAGCTTATTTACCTATCCTAGGCCAAATGGTGTCAGATATAAGACCTTTTTTGAAAGGACCTTAGCTTTTCAGGCAGGCAAACTACAGCGTTGGCTCGGTGAATGTCTTCATCAAGCCATGTCGTACTGTTCTTTTTGAAAATTAGTAAAGTCTGCTTTGTTCGATAAATTTATCACTTAATTAGGTCTTTTTAAGATTGTAATTACTTTTTTAACCTTTAATTCTGGTTTTATCCTATAATATGTATGTACTTCGCTGATTGTTCAGTTTCTTATGATGTAAACCGCCTAGAACTCTTGGGTAATGGTGGTATAAAAGAATACATTTATTAATATTATTATTATTATTATTATTGAGCCCAGTCATGTCCCAAGAGCTTGACATTTCTGCTGAATGAAGGAATACTTACCTATAAACGTGGTCCTACCTGCAGTCTGAGGAAAGGCCACTCACCAGAATCGGGCTTTTAATTCCAGACTATGTTTTGATGAGAAGAAATTTGTAACCCATGGGAAGCAATGTTTTGTAAGACTGCAGTAAATCTCACTGTGTTTAAGAATAACAATGTCTTCCGGTCACCATCGCCATTTCTGCACATCTGGATTCAATTAATTTCTGGAATGGTTAACCCCTGCTAACTCAGCACCAACAGCAACCCAAATACTGAACAAGAACAGACTCAGAGAGGCAGAAGGAAGGAAAAATAGTGTTCTCGGTTCACCCTTCCCTGTCCATCCAGCTTCAAATTTTCTTCTTTTCCTGGAATCTAGGGTCCATCTACTGCTTAGCAATTGATGCCTTCAGACTGATCGTTAATATTAATCAAAGATCCTGTGACTTGTGAACAGAACAGCCAAATGCTAAGGGATCTATGGCCCCCCTTAATGAGTACTTGTGACCTGGGTTGGCCACTGTTGAAAACAGGATACTGGGCTTGATGGACCTTATTCTTATGAGAGCCAGGTATAGGACAATCAAGGCATTGTTCAAGTTTCAAGTTTATTAGGATTTTATATACCGCCTATCTAAGGTTATCTAAGCGGTTTTTACAATCAGGTTCTCAAGCATTTTCCCTCTCTGTCCCGGTGGGCTCACAATCTATCTAACGTACCTGGGGCTATGGAGGATTAAGTGACTTGCCCAGGGTCACAAGGAGCAGTGCGGGATTTGAACCCACAACCCCAGGGTGCTGAGGCTGTAGCTCCAACCACTGCGCCACACACTCCTCCACTGATGGGGTTGGCTCTTAGGCAATGGTGGAATGAGGCTTTATGACATCACAATCTGAGCTCTGGAATGTTGCTATTATTTGGGTTTCTGCCAGGTACTTGGGACCTGGGTTGGCCACTGTTGGAAACAGGATACTTGGCATGATGTACCTTCGGTCTGTCCGAGTATGGCAGTTCTTATGTTCTTAAGAAAGATTGCATTATCATAAGCCCTCTAGAACAGTGGTTCCCAATCCTGTCCTGGAGGACCACCAGGCCAATTGGGTTTTAAGGCTAGCCTTAATGAATATGCATGAGAGAACCACTAGGCCAATTGGGTTTTCAGGCTAGCCCTAATGAATATGCATGAGAGAGATTTGCATAGAATGGATGTGACAGGCATGCAAATCTGTTTATGCATATTCATTAGGGCTAACCTGAAAACCCGATTGGCCAGGTGGTCCTCTAGGACAGGGTTGGGAACCACTGCTCTAGAATGAGTAGATAAGAATTCAACACATGAAATGAAAATAAAGCTAGAGGTGAGTCTATAATGGACGGAACCATTTTGCTATGGCACTCCCCTCCAGAAGTGACCACAATGGTGCAGCCCAAGAGTAGGTCAGTGTGCTTTGGAAAGCCATCTGAGGGAAGGGTAGCATTTCACCCAGTGTTCATGCAGGAAGATTTTGGCTTCCATGTTCTGTAAAACCTGCAACTTAAACAGAACCTTCATTGGTAACCCTAAGTAGACAATGTTACAAAAATCTAAATATACAATAATAACAGCAAGAATGACCTGGTGCACATGAGAAAAAAACAAGTCCTATGAGGGTAGGCTGTGCTCACCATAAAATTCATAGCAAAAAATAAATAAAATTTCATGTCAACATACAATCTGTAACAGAGGGACACATAAATGTCAGTCCTATCCCTAGTGGGCTGCAATATTACTTTATGTTGGAATCAAAATTGCACAGATCTCCGATAAATTAAAAAAAAAAGACATTTAACTAAAATGATAGCAATAAAATGCTAAACTAAAAATATTCTTGTAATTAAAGTCACCAGAACTCTGGATGATGATGTTTTCTGTGTATACTTCCCATGGCCTTAAGGTCCACATAAAATTCAATGGTGGACCGCAGGTTGCCCACCCCTGGTCTACAAGAAACACTCTTATTCAGCAAAATGAGAGAATCAGGATAGGTACAATGGAAATAAGACAGAGCCTCTTTACTATAGGGCACAGGACAGATCTGGAGAGAGAGCGAGAGAAAGAAAAAAATGAGATCTGGAGAGAGCAAGAGAAAATGAGATCTGGAGAGAGAGAGAGAGAGAATGAGATCTGGAGAGAGCGCAAGAGAGAGAAAAAATGAGAGAGAGAGCGAGAGAAAATGAGATCTGGAGAGAGAGAAAATGAGACAGAGCAAGAGAAAATGAGAGAAAGAGAGAGCGAGAGAAAATGAGATCTGGAGAGAGAGAATGAGATCTGGAGAGAGTGAGAGAGAGAGAATGAGATCTGGAGAGTGAGAGAAAAAATGAGAGAAAGAGAGAGCGAGAGAAAATGAGATCTGGAGAGAGCGAGAGAAAATGAGATCTGGAGAGAGAGAGAGAGAGAATGAGATCTGGAGAGAGCGCAAGAGAGAGAAAAAATGAGAGAGAGAGAGCTAGAGAAAATGAGATCTGGAGAGAGAGAAAATGAGACAGAGCAAGAGAAAATGAGAGAAAGAGAGAGCGAGAGAAAATGAGATCTGGAGAGAGAGAGAGAATGAGATCTGGAGAGAGAGAGAGAGAGAGAATGAGATCTGGAGAGAGCGCAAGAGAGAGAAAAAATGAGAGAGAGAGAGCTAGAGAAAATGAGATCTGGAGAGAGAGAAAATGAGACAGAGCAAGAGAAAATGAGAGAAAGAGAGAGCGAGAGAAAATGAGATCTGGAGAGAGAGAAAATGAGACAGAGCAAGAGAAAATGAGAGAAAGAGAGAGCGAGAGAAAATGAGATCTGGAGAGAGAGAGAGAATGAGATCTGGAGAGAGAGAGAGAGAGAGAATGAGATCTGGAGAGAGCGCAAGAGAGAGAAAAAATGAGAGAGAGAGAGCTAGAGAAAATGAGATCTGGAGAGAGAGAAAATGAGACAGAGCAAGAGAAAATGAGAGAAAGAGAGAGCGAGAGAAAATGAGATCTGGAGAGAGAGAGAGAATGAGATCTGGAGAGAGAGAGAGAGAGAGAATGAGATCTGGAGAGAGAGAGAAAAAATGAGAGAAAGAGAGAGCGAGAGAAAATGAGATCTGGAGAGAGAGAGAATGAGATCTGAAGAGAGAGAGAAAATGAGAGAGAGCAGCCTTTCGCTCTTCTTAAATAAGAGCTAACTGGGGGAGGTGTGTGGGAGATGACTGCTGCATCCCTTCTCCCTGAAGACACTCACAAAGCCTTTGCATTTCACGACTGTCTTATTCATTCTTAACATCTGTCACTTTTCACACTTCCTTTTAATAGTTGACAGCATGTTACATTCTGAAAGGAGCATGCATGGTGTTTATCTTCTTTGTTGCAAATCTTTCTCGGTCCCAATGAAGCTCCTGACCTCTGAACCTCCAAGGCACCTGCTACCCACCTGCCAGGAAAGTGGAGTGATTAGGAATTTTCACACCTCAGTATCCATTTGTAATTATTATGGCAATTCTTTACGTAGAGGTGAGATTTCCTGGCAAAGCAGCAAACTCACGGGACGCAACTGTGCCATCATTACTCTAGGTATCTTTGTCTGCATTTGCAATTCATATTCTTTCTCTAAGACTTTCTCCCAAGGTCCCTGCTGAGTTTCCAGAGAGCTGATCTTCCTCACCCTCTTTCTCACCCCATCTTTGCTTCCTATTCAAGCAACTTGAAGCAGCAGCCTCCCGAGGCTGAAAGAGTAGCAACAAGCTCTCTCATAGAAACCCACCAGCTTTTGAAGGACATTCGATCAAAACACAAAGCATGATCAGGCCCTAGTCTGTATCCTGCCATGCAGAAGACCCTGGCTCAGTCTGAAATACATCTCCTTCCTCTCTGGAAACAGGTGATTCTGTGGAGGCAGCACTTACAGATCCCGTGATGGACAAGAAATCATAGCTATCACTCAAACACCACAGCCAGTGGCCAGTAAGCTTAAGGTAAGGTTGCTAGACTTTACGATTGTAAAATCTGGATACCCTAGACCCGCCCCTCACGCCCCGCCCATCTCCACCCCAGTCCCGCCCTAGCTCCACCCCCTCCACCCCGCATGCGCGGATTGCCTCCTGCTCAACGTGATTAAGAGGAGGCTTTTCAAAATCCGGACACAGTGCCAGGTTTTGAAAAGCCGCCCGGACCCACGGACATGTCCTCAACAGGACGACATGTCTGGGGAAATCCGGACGTCTTGTAACCCTAACTTAAGGTGCACATGTAATGGATTCTGGAGGAAGTTTTGGTCTAGGGAAAAATCCTTCGGAAGGTGAGAATGGAGAGTCATGCTACTGCAGTTTCACTAGAAGCAAAATATATCCTGTGGGGAATGTGAAGGAATGTGGAGCCACAGGACCCTCATTTGAATAAGTCAGTAGCAGCTGACAATTGGATCCATGTGTGAGAAAATACAGCCCCTTAAATGGTAGGCTCAGCCCTGACCTGCTCGAAGTTGATTTTGATTGAGCTGAAAATCCAAATAAGGAAACCAAACCAATGCGCAGAACTTAAGCCCTGCATTCATGAGTTCGGTTTCTTTCATATGCTCGTCCTCACTAAACTAAACTAAACCTTAAGTTTATATACCGCATCATCTCCACGGATGTTGTGGAGCTCGGCACGGTTTATAAGAACTTAAAATATAGGAAGAGAAGGAAAAAAAAAGGTTTCCATGAACTTATATATAGAAGAGAAGAGTAAGGGGGGATAGAATTACATTTTAGTGAAAAGCCAGGTTTTCAGTTGCTTGCGGAATAATTGGAGGGAGCCCAGGTTCCGCAGCGGGGTAGTAAGGTCGTTCCAAAGACCTGTGATTCTGAAGAGAAGGGATTTTCCCAGTTTGCCTGCATAGCGCATACCGTGTAGAGAGGGGAATGATAGTTTATACCTTTGGGCGGGTCTGGTAGAGTCAGGACTCGAGGAGTTATAAGATAGTGGGATTAAGGGCTCACATCCGCCTCGGTATTGCAAGTCTATCTTGTGCACATTCATTGTGGATTTCCTATAAAACCCAGCTGATTGGGTGTACCCAGAGGACTGGGTTGAGAAGCGCTGCTGTTTGGAGTGCCGAAAGTTATGGGCTGGGATGATTCACACTAAGCGCATCTTCTATCACGCCAATTGCGCAGTCTTTATAAGTCTGGGCGAACCAGTACATAAGGGGGAGGGTGTGCACAGAATGGGCCTGATTCTATATGTTGCCCATTCACGCCAAAGTAAAAAAGGTACAGGGAAGGGGCGCGCGGCAGGGAAGAGGGCGAGAGATGGGCACCACCGCCCGATGACCCTCGCTACGCCACTGACTTAGGCGCTGCAACCCTCGCCTACATTTCAAGGGCCTACGTTTTTACACAGGCGCCACTAGCCAACTGAAACATAGTGTAAATCCTCACCCCTAAATTAGGCACAGATCCTCCCCCTTATTTTATAACCACTCACATAAATTGCAGGAATGCCCCTTATCCTCCCTTGACCACATCCCCTTTTTGGAACCCCATGCAAAATGTACATGCAGATCCCATGCCTAAAAATATGCAAATATGTTTTAATTAATTCCAAGCAGCATCCATAATCGCTGGCTAAAATCCCAATATGGTGTTAATTGGCTCATTATTCAATTTATGTGCGCACACCTAAATTTGCACATGCCGTTTTAAGCGCTTTCATAGAATTAGGTGGATAGCGCAACGCTATGGCGTTGCAGATGCCTTTGAAGAAAAGCCATCGTTCAAAGCAAAAGTTATTTTCTGCATTATTTGGAGGTCTGGCAGGGATCTTGTCAATAAACCCATGCAACTTTGTGTAGGGTTACCAGATTTTGCGTCCAAAAATCCCAGCCACAAGGCCACGCCCCATTCTACCCCAGCCCTGCCCCCAGCGAGCTTCTTCTTTTTAATTCCTGACCTCTGGGCCACGTCCGAGGGCCTCCGAGCATGCGAGGAAGTGTGTGACATCATACACGCATACTCAGACTCCTTCCAGATGCGACCGGAGCTTTCCAAAACCCAGATAAACTGCCAGGTTTTGGAAAGTCCTTCCGGGCACCCAGACAGTCCTCTAAAAAGAGGACATATCTGGTAACCCTAACTTTGTGTAACCTATATAGAATCCATGGGGCAAGTGCACAACATGCTGGGTAGGGATAAGTATTTTCCCCTATTGTCTGAAGTACAACAAAGTAAATTTATTTTTGGTGGGGGGAGGTGTAGTGGCTAGGTTAGACTGATACAGAAGATGAAGGAGATTCCAGCAGGGCAAAGGAGACCCTGGAAGCTATACATAGAGTTTGTTGCTGACCTTTAAAAGGTCACAGCTTCACTAAGTCACTCCAGAGGATCATCCAGGGAGGCCATAAACCAGCCTCCCTGGATCCTAAGTCCCTCACCTTCATGAATGTTAATAAGTGTGCTGCCGTGAGAAACAGAGATGCTGCCCTTTCATTGATCTTTCCCCGATTCCCTTTCTCCAAATGAAGAGACCAGCACCTTGAAAAATTCCAGCTATGTCATCCCATTAATTGTTTGATAAAACTTCCCAGCATGAGGCTGGGGAAGGAAAGGCCGATGCGGCAGTGATAAATTATTTCCATGTGTGTGCGCTGCCTGGAATGTCTTCTTGCAGTCCCTGGACCTCAGGAGCCTGCGACGGGGGAACATTTAGCTTTCATCTTTTGGGACAGTTAAAGCTCCATATTCCAAGAGCAAATTAGATTGGCAAATACAATGGATCCCTACTTTAAAAGGTTCACCCCCCCAAAAAAAATGGCACCGGGTAATTCTCTGGTCAATCTGTATGAAGCTAAGGGCATTGGTTCCAATGCATTCTCCACCGTCCACTGTTCAGCCTTGAACGATTCCCCAAATCTCCCTGGCTTTTTGATTTGCATATTATCTCTTCCTGCAAAAACAAAACATTTGGGCTGAATTTCAAATTTGTTTTGTGGAGATGAATTCCTGTGCATAACTTTTACATATATCTGAATTATTTTTAGAAGGCAATCTTGTTTTTTTAATCTGCTCTTTGAAGCACGAAAGTGTTATATACATAATAAATGTATACAGAAACAGTCATTTCCCCTAAAGTGCTATTCAGAATATCGCCCTTCTCCCCTTCCTCCATTTTTGGAACCAAGGTATAATAATGTCACCAAGTGTATGCATGTTTTGTTTTACACTTCTCTCTCCGTATTCGTTGTGATAGGGGATTAACAGACCCGCGAATACAGAAAAAGCACGAATAACTTTTTCATATGTTGTTCGCTGTTTTCTATTAAAAACCATCGTGAATATGATGAAACCGCGAATAACATGGTGGGAGACCTGGCCTGTTCCTGAGGGAGAGGCAAAACACAGTGAAGAAAGTGCTGGGAATCAGCGATTTTCTCTGTAAACGCTTGGAATCCGCGATTTCTCTATGCAAGCTGATGTAATTGGGGGTGGGGGGGGTGGGGAGGAGCCAGCAAGCTAAAAACCGTGAATAATTGAAACTGCAAATGCTGAAACTGCGAATACGGAGGGAGAAGTGTATTTTGTTTCATTTGGTCTCTCTCTTCTTTTTCCATTTCATTTCTACATTTCTACTACATACCAAATGGCTTTAGGTGAGCGGAGGAGTAACCTAATGGCTAAAGCAAGTCTGGAAACTCAAGAGACTCGGGCTTAAATGCCACAGCAGTTCCTTGTGGTTTTAGGCCAGTCGCTTTAATCCTCCATCACTCTTTTGCAGTGAAATCTCCGCTGTTTTGTGCCATTTTCACTTCAGATCTGCAAATAAATAAATTAGGCCGCAGTTATGAAATTTAAGTCAGACACATACGAGATGATAGACTTTGATGCGATGAAAGCATTATTAGTCTAAAAGCAGGTGAAATAGAAAAAGCCAAAGACTTATCAGTGCCCCCCTGAGTCTAGTGCCAGGCAGATTCTTTCTGGCAGCAATGCCAGCCTGGGTTTTGCTTCCCTATGTTCAACAGCAGTTACCTCATGCGGAGCACAGGAGAAGGCCGTGGCAAACAGTTCCTGTATCATGCCAAGAGAATCGCAAGGGGGGGGGAGGGGCTATCACACTGTGTGATTACCAGGATTCTGTACACTAGCATGGACTTGTAAAAGCTTAAACGAAAAAGAATAGAGAAAATAAATAAAATTATGTTGCTTTTCATGTCATTTCAGATCGTAAACAGCACAAAATGCAACAACAGATATCACTGTGATTTCTCTGCCATTAACAAATGACAGCTCATTGCAGCAACTGTTCTGTTTACGGAAGTCGTGCCAGGGCTTCTTCCACAATTCAGCTGGCATATTCCCTGATATGGCCACCAGGGGTCACCCTCAAGCAATGATTCCTTTTCCCTTCCACTAGGTGCTATTAACATAAAATCATAAGAATTGCCATCTCCGGATCAGACCCTGGGTCCATCAAGTCCGGTGATCCGCACACGCAGAGGCCCTACCAGGTGTACCCTGGCCTAGTTTTAGTCCCCACATCACCGCATGTTTCTCAAGGGAGATGTGCATCTAATTTACCCTTACCCGTATTACTCTATGCCACTCTTAAGGAGATGTGCATCTAGTTTACCCTTAAATCCTAGAACGGTGGATTCTGCAATTACCTCCTCTTGGAGAGCATTCCAGGTGTCCACCACTCGCTGCGTGAAACAGAACTTCCTGATATTCGTCCTGGACCTGTCCCCCCCCCTCAGCTTCAGTCTATGTCCTCCTGTCCGTGTCACATCGGACATTGTAAATAACTGCTTTCCCTGCTCCATTTTGTCGAATCCTTTCAGTATTTTGAAAGTCTCGATCAGATCCCCTCGCAGTCTCCTCTTCTCAAGGGAGAACAACCCCAGTCTCCTAAGTCGTTCCTCGTAGTCCAGGTTCTCCATTCCTTTCACTAGCTTCGTTGCTCATCTCTGCACCCTCTCTAGCAGTTTTATATCCTTCTTTAGGTATGGAGACCAATGCTGGATGCAGTATTCCAGGTGCGGTCTGACCATGGCTCTGTAGAGCGGTATTATAACTTTCTCTGATCTACTCGTAATTCCCTTCTTTATCATGCCTAGCATTCTATTTGCTTTCTTCGCTGCCGCCGCATATTGCACCGACGGTTTCAGGGTCCTATCTATCAGTACACCCAGGTCCTTTTCCTGTTCGGTCTTTCCCAGAGTTACACCTGACATACTATACTTGCGATCGTTATTTTTTCTGCCTAAATGCATCACTTTGCATTTTTCCACATTAAACTTTATCTGCCATTTATCTGCCCATTTCTCCAATTGATTCAAGTCGCTCTGGAGTTCCTCGCTGTCCTTCTGCGATCTGATTGCCCGGCATAGCTTTGTGTCGCCTGCAAACTTGATGATTTCACTGGATGTTCCTTCTTCTAGGTCATTTATGAAAATATTAAATAAGATGGGTCCTTTAACACAGGGATCCTTTTACCAAGGCGCACTATCCATTTTAGCGTGTGGTAAACGCTAATCCATAGACCAATGGTTCCCAACCCTGTCCTGGAGGACCACCAGGCCAATCGGGTTTTCAGGCTAGCCCTAATGAATATGCATGGAGCAGATTTGCATGCCTATCACTTCCATTATATGCAAATCTCTCTCATGCATATTCATTAGAGCTAGCCTGAAAACCCGATTGGCCTGGTGGTCCTCCAGGACAGGGTTGGGAACCACTGCCATAGACTATAATGGACACGTTAGAGTTTAGTGCGCACTAATATTTAGCGTGCACTAAGACGGCTAATGCACCTTAGTAAAAGGACCCCCCAGTCTCCACAGCATCCCCAGCTGCCAGGAGACTAGAAGAGGTGGTATTTTTAGTAGAGATGTGGCATAAGAACATAAGAACATAAGAAACGCCTTCACCGGATCAGACCAAGGTCCATCTAGTCCGGCGATCCGCACACGCGGAGGCCCATTTAGGTGCTCCTTTTTGGAGACCCGGTTTTCCCGTATCCCTCAATATGATCTGCAAGAAGGTGTGCATCCAACATGCGTTTGAAACCCAGCACAGTATTTTCTGCCACCACCTCCTCCGGGAGAACATTTCAAGCGCCCACCACTCTTTGTCTGAAACAGAACTTCCTGACATTTGTCCTGAACCACAGCCTGGTGGTATAAACAGCCGGCTGAGAACTAGGAGATTTAGGACCCTTTTTACAAATGCAAAGTGTAGCGCATTGGGAAAAATAACCCAAATCATAGTTACCAGATACTAGGGTCCACCATGGGGGGGTCAGCACCCAAGAAAAAGTTATGGGTGTCATTGTAGACAATATACGGAAACCTGCTGCCCAGAGTGGGGCATCGGCCAAAAAAGCAAACAAAATACAGTGGTACCTCGGAATACGAACGCCCCAGAACTCGAACAACTTGGAATCCGAACTATTTTTTTAATTAAATTTTGCCCCGGAATCCGAACGCTGCTTTGGAATCCGAACGTACGGGAACTGCAAGCGTTGCTCAGCCCAACGCTTCCCCTCTGACGCAGCTTCCTGTTTCCGCCTGGGCGGTTCGCGTCCAAGGGAAGCGTTGGGCTGAGCACCGCTTGCAGTTGCCATTGCCAATCTTGCTGCCTGTGTCGGCGGGGGCCCAATCTAACCCCTGTGCCACATGGTGATGGGACAAAAGCGCGCGAGACACCAGCATGCCGACAATCGAGCGCAGACAATTTGGCGCAAGACACCAGTGCACCGCGGGAAAACTTACTTTTAAAGAGCTCCGACGGGGTGTGTGAATGGGGACACCCCCACACTTTACTTCATACTGTTCGCGCTGCCTTTGGGGGGGGGTGCTGGGTGCAACTCCCCATATTATAGAGAAGACAGAACTTTTCCCCCCAAAATCAGAAAAAGTTCAGTTTTCTCTATAATGGAGGGTTCCAACTCCCCCAACCCCCCCAACGCAACTCGAACAGTATGAAGTAAAGTGTGGGGGAGTTCCCCACTCACACCCTGTTTCGGAGCTCTTTAAAAGTAAGTTTTCACGTGGTGTGCTGGTGTCATGCGCCGAATTGTTGGCGCGCTGCTTTCTCACGTGCGAATGACTATGAACCGTGCCACACACTCCCTTGGTTTAAGGTTTTTATTTATATTCCGCTTTATACAAAGCAGGTTCCAAAAACACATCCATAGTTAAAAAAACACAACAACACACTAGGAGATTTGCAAAGCTCATGTACTTTTCTTTTCAGCATCTGCCCCCTCTCTCTCTCTCCACCCCAGTTCCATCCAGTATTCTTGAACATAGATTGAGCATACAGCTATTTATCCCAGATAATTTGCAGAACCAGCTCTAGTTTCCCCCTTTGCATGCAGAGAGTTGTAGATGTGATTTCCCTATTTAGTTCTCCATGAAATGCAGGACTGTATTTGCCTGCAGGGAATAGGGGTGGCAGGGGTGGGGAAGCAGGATTGACTCAGCTTATTCCTTAGTATAAGTACTATGTCCTATTTATATTTGGGTTAATTTTTCAAGGGCAGTGATACTGATCCGAGACCACAAGGTGGCGGTGTTGTATCACAGCACATACAGAGCATCTGGACTTGGGCAGAGAGCAGCACTGCCCGGACCTATGTTAACTATGAAAACAGAAAAGTCACAGCTCTTGAGAATTTACAGCATTTTGAGAAAAGAAAGGGGGGGTTGAGGGCAGAGTGAGGAATGGGCATGCGAGTAAGCACTGCGTTTTGTAATAGAAGAAAGCAAAACCAGTCCAATACAAAGCCTTAAGAACACAGCATATGCATACTCAAGCACCAGGCAGGAACAGGAGGCCCTAGCTGAGGCCTAAAATCAAGATTAATGTTCTTTCTTAGCTTAAAGTTTCAACATCTGGAGCCATAGATCACTGGTTTCATATCAGTCCTGTTTGGAAAAATAATCTACTTAATCATTTCACTGCTAACTGGTCTTATGGCTCTTAGAGGGTCCAATACAGAAAGCCACAGGTAGACCACGTGTGAATGTCAGCTTTTACGGTGGCCATAATATTGTGGTATGCAGAAAGCAAAGGCTACATAAATTTTATGTGCATAGAACTTGTGTGCAAATTGGGCGGAGCCTGCCAGATGCATGTACATAAAAGTTTTGCGGTATACACAATTTCTTGTGCACATGATGGAACGACGACAGAAGTATCTGCACACATAGAGTTATCAGATGTTCGGATTTCCCCAGACATGTCCGGGGGTCCAGATGGCTTTTCAAAACCAGGCAATTTGTCCAGGTTTTGAAAAGCCTCCCGACAAAATTGTGTCGGGAAGGGGCATGCGCGGACGCAACGCAGTGATGTCATTGCGTGGTGTCCGGGCATGCGCAGGTGCTGGTTGGGGGCGTGGCCATGGGTCCATATTTTCCTGAAGGAAAATATGGTAACTCTCTGCACACATCAGCTTCCTCTGCTTCACAAACATTTCTAGCGCACAATAATTTTGTGAAGCCGATATTTATGTGAGAAAGGATAGGCACAGATGTGAAACTGTTCCATGTGCACAAAATCTGTTACCTCACATCAGTTTTTAAAATATATACCTCTAAACGCCCACAGCTAGGCTTACCTTAGCTTTCCGCATCGGCTCCAGAGTTTCTTACATTCGATGCTGTTTAACCAAGTGTCTGCATTAAGGGTGCGGTAAAGATGTAGATTTCAATTTGTTAAACCTTTTGCAGGAAATCTAAAAGCTTTGCAAAGCTCATGTACTTTTCTTCTTGGCATCCGCTGCCCTCTCTCTCCACCCCACTTCCATCCAGTATCCTGCCCCTTCTCTCTCTCCATTCACCCCACTTCCATCCAGTATCCTGCCTCTTCTCTCTCTCCCTCCACCCCAATTCCATCCAGTATCATACCCCTTCTCTTTCTCCCTCCACCCCACTTCCATACAGTATCCTGTCCCTTCTTTCTCTCCCTCCACCCCACCTCCATCCAGTATCCTGCAACTTCCCTTTCTCCCTCCACCCCACTTCCATCCAGTATCCTGCCCCTTCCCTCTCTCCCTCCACCCCACTTCCATCCAGTATCCTGCCCCTTCCCTCTCTCCCTCCACCCCACTTCCATCCAGTATCCTGCTCCCTTACCTTTCCACTGCTGCTCCTGCTTTCCCAAACCAACTGCAGTAGCAGTACATTTCAATGCAGCTATTGTGGGACCTTCTTGCTCCTTCCCACAGCTGCAGGTTCTGCTCCGGAACAAGGAAGTCATGGAGAAGGTGGACTGACAGTTGCGGGGAGGTGCCCAAAGCTGTGAGCTAAATGTTGAGCCACCCATACAGTGACATAGCAAGGGTGAGAGGCGCCTGGGACGCTCTCATCTCCACCCCCTGCTCCTTCCCCAATCCCTACCGTGTGCCCCCCTTCCCTTCTCCTGTACCTCTAGTTGAAGTTGTTGCTCGCGGCAGTCAACAACATGCTCCTTGCTATCCCATTAGCTCTCCTTCTGATGTCACTTCCTATGCGCAACACCCAGAAGTGACATCAGCGGGACAGCTGATAGGGTTGTGATGAGCACGTTGTTGACCGCCGCAAACAACTTCAACTAGAGGTTTGGGGGAAGGGAAGGAGGGGCGCACACGTGGAGGGGAGGAATGGGATGAGGTGGGGCAGAGAGGAGGAGGGGTGCCCGGGACAGATCAGCCCCGTCCCCTTTTACTGCACCACTGCACCCATAAGAATAGAATGGATGGCTTGACATTTAGCTCGCACTTCTCGGCAGCATAGCTTGCTCCTCACAGGCACAGCCCTCTGAAAATCGATCAGCGTCTACCGCACCTCATCTCTATTCATGTTTGCCTTCTGCGATTCCGCTTGTGGTGCTTCAGCTGCGAACACAGAACAGAAATATTTGTTAAGCAATTCATCCTTTTCTTTATCAGTTTCTGCATTTTCCTCCCCTTCACCTATGAGTCTTTTGTCTATCACTGATATATCTAAAAAAAATGTCTTGTCTCCCCGTTTTGCCGATTCAGCTATTTTTGTTAGATCATTACAGTACTGAAGCTTTAAATTTTGTCATTTTTACTTATAAAGAAGTACAGCATAGCATTTGTTACTTTTACCGAAGCAATCATTTCTCCAATTTTTAAATCATCTTATGGCCCCCATCACCACCCTCGCTATCACACAACGCTAGTGCTATATGTTCTCACAGTGTCACCCGCTATACGATGGATCTATACTGGTCAAACACATATATATATACATACTGTATATCATTCTGGGCTTTTCCTTTCACCTATTGTGTTATCCATTATCATCGCACCTTTGACTCACGGCATGCTCAGTGGTAGCATTTTACACACTTGAGTAACCTCTCTCCTTGCATCCATTTCCGCTCTTTTCTCACACATATATTGCTTATACTTACACACTTAAACAGGTCCCCAGAAGAAGGTTTTTTGTGAACGAAACACGGACTATGTTGGGTCCACACCACAATATTTCTACTATATATTATTGCTTTGGATGATTGAACTGCACCCTTCAAATCTCCCCTCCAAAGTATACAGATTGAGATCTTTAAGTCTGACCCATACGCCTTATGACAAAGACCATGCACCATTTTAGTAGCCTTCCTCTGGACTGATTCCATCCTTTTTATATCTTTTTGAAGGTGCAGCCGCCAGACAATATTCTAAATGAGGTCTCACCAGAGTCTTATACAGGGGCATCAATAACTCTTTTTTCCTACTGGCCATATCTCTCCCTATACACCCTAGCATTCTTCTAGTTTTTGCCATCACCTTTTCAACCTGTTTGACCACCTTAAGATCATCACATACGATCACACCCAAGTCCCGCTCTTCTGTCATGCACATAAGTTCTTCATCCCCTAAACTATACTGTTCCTTTAGGTTTTTGCAGCCCAAATGCATGACCTTGCATTTCATAACATTACATTTTTGCTGTCAAATTTCAGACTATTCGTCAGGCTTCACTAGCTCTTTCTTCATGCTATTCACTCCATCCGGGATGTCTACTTTTTTGCAGATTTTGGTATCATCTTCAAAGAGGCAAATCTTACCTGACAGCCCTTCAGCAATATTGCTTATAAAAATGTTAACAAGAACAGGCCCAAGAACAGAACCTTGAGGCACACCACTGGTAAGTGATCTCCATTGACTGCTACTCTCTGTCATCTTCTACTCAACCAGTTCCTGACCCAGCCCGTCTCTTTGGGGCTCATTCCAAGGGCACTCAGTTTATTTATTAAACGTCTGTGTGGAACACTGTCAAAGGCTTTACTAAAATCTAAATACATTGTATCTACACAACTCCCTCTATCCAATTCTATGGTCACCCAGTCAAAGTAATTGATCAGATTTGTCTAACAAGAACTACCTCTAGTGAATCCATGTTGCCTCTGGTCCTGTAATTCACCAGATTCTAGAAACTTCACCATTCTCTGTTTAAAATGCCTTTCCATTAATATGCTTGCTACAGAAATCAGACTTACTGGCCTGTAATTCCCTACTTTTTTCATACTTTCACTTTTGTGTAGAGGAACCACATCCACCATTCTGCAGTCCTCCAGTACCACTCCTGACTCTAGAGAAGGATTGAAAAGGTCAAATCAGCAGAGCCTCCAGAACTTCCCTAAGCAGAAAGGATTCAGGTAATAGGATGACTTTGTTTGCTGTTCTCTCCCAGGCCTCTGTGATTAACTTTTTGAGAATCTAAAAGCATGGCAAATAGCAGTTAAATATGTCCTTTTATGACAATAGATATTTGGGGAAATCCCAATGTTTGGCTGTTATTTACCTCTTTGAATCCAGAACCATGAAGGACTGATTTGACCAAAGGACTTTATTTACCAAAATCACGAGTTACAAAAATCTTCCCATGAACCTTTTGACCTTTATTCTGAGGATCCTGTTGGCATTCTATCTCCACTGGGGACAAGTTAATCACATACCTTCTGACAGGTGGAAGATGCACTGCATCCCTGTCCTGGAAGAATGAAGGCCACCAGATGAATCTTTGGGGAAGGTGACTCCCTGAAGGCTGAGGCTGTTCTGTTATAGCTCTATCATATTATGCGCCTATCAAAAATTTAGCAATGTAAGGTCATTGTTACAAAAGTCCTATATTCATTTTAGGGAAAAATGCTTGAGTACCTGAATAAATTCACGTAAACCGTTCTGAGCTCCCTTGGGAGAACGGTATAGAAAATTGAATAGATAAATAAATACATTTTATTGAACATAAGAACATAAGAATTGCCACTGCTGGGTCAGACTAGTGGTCCATCCCGCTCATGTGGCGGCCCTCAGGTCAAAGACCAGTGCTCTAAATGAGTCCAGTGTACATTTCAGTTTAGCAGGAACTTGTCCAACTGGTTCATAGACAACGGCGCGAAAGACAAAAGCGCGCGCCGACAATTGAGCGCAGCGTGCGCCGCCGCACCGCTGTAAATTACAGTTTTTAGGGGCTCCGACGGGGGTTTTTGTTGGGGAGCCCCCCCCCAGTTTACTTAATAGACATCGCGCCGGCGTTATGGGTGGTTTGGGGGGTTGTAACCCTCCACATTTTACTGTAAACTGAACTTTTTCCCTAAAAACAGGGAAAAAGTGAAGTTTTCAGTAAAATGTGGGGGGTTACAACCCCCCACACCCCCCACAATGCCCCCACAACGCGGCGCGATGTCTATTAAGTAAAGTGGGGGGGGTTTCCCCCCCACACCACCCCACCCCCGTCGGAGCACTAAAAACAGTAATTTAGAGCGGCGCAGCGGCGCACGCTGCGCTCAATTGTCTGGGCGCGCCTTTGTCCCGGTGCGCTTTTGACCTGACACCGTCCAACTTTGTCTTGAAACCCTGGAGGGTGTTTTCCCCTATAACAGATTCCGGAAGAGCATTCCAGTTTACATTAATCTTATCAAGTTGTATAAATCTTTGCAAATTATGATTGGTTATTTATTTTTATTTATGTATTTAAGTGGATATATAGCCCATCCATCCAGCAATGCTCAGAATGGGCTAGAAAAAAAAACAAAACGCATAACCCAAGAAAACAAGCAAAAATACAAAAATGCAACTTAATACACATTGAACAATTAACGCAATTTAGTTAAAGCATTAACCTCTCCTTTTACGAAGCTGTGTTACCCTTTTTTTTTTATCACCAATGCAATGCGGTGGTGGTAGCTCCGACACTCGTAAGTACTGGTCGCCGTACCTCAAGAAGGACATGGCAGTACTTGAGGGAGTCCAGAGAACAGCAACTAAGCTGATAAAGGGTATGGAAAATCTCTCATATACTGACAGACTAAAAAAGTTGGGGCTGTTCTCCCTGGAGAAGCAGAGACTTAGAGGAGACATGATAGAAACCTTCAACATCCTGAAGGGCATAGAAAAAGTAGACAGGGACAGATTTTTCAGATTATGGGGAACCACAAGTACAAGGGGGCACTCGGAGAAATTAAAAGGGGACAGGTTTAAAACAAATGCCAGAAAGTTCTTTTTCACCCAGAGGGTGGTGGATACATGGAACACGCTTCCGGAGGCTATGGTAGGCAGGAGCACGTTACAGGGCTTCAAAGAAGGTTTGGATAGGTTCCTAGAGGACAAAGGGATTGAGGGGTACAGATAGGAGTAGAGGTAGGTTATAGGGATAGGAGTAGAGGTAGGTTATAGGGATAGGAGTAGAGGTAGGTTATAGGGATAGGAATAGAGGTAGGTTATAGGGATAGGAGTAGAGGTAGGTTATAGGGATAGGAGTAGAGGTAGGTTATAGGGATAGGAGTAGAGGTAGGTTATAGGGATAGGAATAGAGGTAGGTTATAGGGATAGGAGTAGAGGTAGGTTATAGGGATAGGAATAGAGGTAGGTTATAGGGATAGGAGTAGAGGTAGGTTATAGGGATAGGAGTAGAGGTAGGTTATAGGGATAGGAGTAGAGGTAGGTTATAGGGATAGTCAGGGACCACTGCTCAGGCAATAGGCCTGATGGGCCGCCGCAGGAGCGGACCGCTGGCCGAGATGGACCTCTGGTCTGCCTCAGCGGAGGCAACTTCTTATGTTCTTATGTTCTTAATACCCGCCGCTGTCAGCAATAAAAAAAAAGCCTCATGTGGCTTCTTAAAAGGGGGGTGGGGGTGGGGAGTAAGATTACAAAATCACAATGGGCTCCTTTTACAAAGCTGCGATAGCGTTTTTAGCGCGCGCATAATTTTAGCACGCGCTAAACCCAGGCTGCGCGGCTAGAACTAATGCCAGCTCAATGCTGGCGTTAGCGTCTCGCGCGCGGGGCAACTTAGCGTGCGCTAAGCGTGTGCTAAAACCGCTAGCGCAGCTTTGCAAAAGGAGCCCAATGTAACATGAGAAATGATGGAATAGGAACAAGGATTTTATCAGTGAAGAGATTTTCCTTTTCTTGAACTTAATTGTGATTTATTAGAATTTGGGAGGGGTGAAAAAATTGCTAGAGCTTTCCAATCCCAGGCTGCATCCCAAAATATGATTAGCCATAAATTACTGTAGTATTTTGTAAACTGACACGTTTAAAGGGGGAAGTTATCAACATCATATTTTACTGTTAACCCCAGTTATTAGTAACTAGATTTCATTGCATAAAATGGAACCTGCACTAAAATTAGGATTACCAAGTTTTCCATTTGGAAAATCCGGGCCCCTAGACCCAACTCCAGGTCCGCCCAGTTCCACCCATCCCCGCCCTGTTACATCCCAGTCCCACCCCCAATCCTGCCCCAGCCCTGCCCCCCGGCTGCCTGCTCTCATCGGGCAGGAGCACATCCATGCACGCGTTCCTGTCCGTCAGTGATTTTTTTTTTCCAACCTTTTCATAACCTGGACAAAGCTCCTGATTGGTGAGGCCCGACTTTAGTGCAGGAAGAGGCGGTTGGAGCATACCACAAGTGATTTCCTTCACTCGCCGGTGCTCCGGCTGCCCTCCCCTGCCTCTCCAGCTGCTCATTCGTGGTCGGAAAATACCGCGAATGACTGGGACCGCGAACTGCCAACCGTGAATTCGCGGGGGAAGCACTGTAGCACTGAGCTTGAACCCATAACCTCAGGGTGCTGGAGCAGCAGCTCTAACCACTAGGCCCTGCCTCTGCTCCATAGTTTCTTTATTAAAATGGCTGTCATGCTTTATTGTAATGGCCTCATTAGTATAACATTAACATGATTCAGGATATTGTCAGTCAGTAGCATAGTAAGGGGGTGGAGGGGCAGCTCCCCCCCCCATGCTACGCTTGTGCCCTCCCTTCCCTGCCTCCCCGTACCTCTTTAAAATCTTCACCAGCACAAGCAAATACTGTAGCCTGCTGCTCGTGCCGGACTGGCTCCCTCTGAAATCACTTCTGGGTTGCGGGGCCAGGAAGTGATGTCAGAGGTAAAGCCACTGTGAACTGCAAGCTAGAGAAGCTGCTCGCGCTGGTGAAGATTTCAAGAGGTATAGGGGTGGGAAGGGAGAGTGCGAGCGTGATCTGGGCATGCAGAAAGAGCAGGGGGCGGAGAGGAGGGCTGTGAGGGTTGACTTGGAAAGAGCGGGAAGTGGAGAGAAGGGTGCCACCACTCTAGGTGCCTCCCACCTCACTACAACACTGTTGTCAGTATATATGATTTAAAAACAATCCACAAAGAGTGTATACAATCACAAGTGACCCACAGGATAAAGCCCAAATAATGTATACAATACAAATGACCCAACAATGGCCGTGTTTCGGCAAAATAAAAATGCCTTCCTCAGGGGTCTTATAGGGTCCTTGGCTGTCTTAAATATAAAAATATAATGGTTACAAAAAAATCAAGTACCGTAGTTAAGAGGCTACAAACAAGCAGCCCAGCTCACAAGACTACAATGGATTTTTTCTGACTTTTCTGTTTTTATATTTAAGACAGCCAAGGACCCTATAAGACCCCTGAGGAAGGCATTTTTTATTTAGCCAAAACACGACCCATGTTGGGCCATTTTTATTTTATACATTATTTACAAAGGTGCGCTAAGCTTTTTCAAGTTTCAAGTTTATTAATATATTTGATGAACGCTTATTAGGATTACTAAGCGATGAACAAAATTAAAAATAGAGTATAATACAAAGAAACTAACATATTGACAATATTCTTTCATAAAATACAAACATGAGTCGGGATGGAAAGTGAAAAAGTTACAATTTTCATCTTGGTAGAAAAAGGGAAAAAACAAGAGGGAGGGAGGTGGTTAAACTATAGCACATTTTGAAACCTTTCTTAAAAAGTTTAGATATTAAAAGCATCTTTAAAAAGATAAGATTTTAAAGATTTTTTGAACAATGTGAGATCTTTTTCGTTTCTAATATATTGTGGCAGAGAGTTTCACCATTGAGGACCCATCACAGAGAACATGTCCGATCTTCTTATTCCTATAATTTTCAAAGAAGGAACAGAGAGGAGATTTTGATGAACGAAGTGGGCGTTGAGTACTGTGTGGTATTAACAATCTTGATATAAATTGGGGTTCGTTGAATGCTAGAGTTTTAAATATAAGCAACATTATTTTAAAAATGATCCGATGGCCAATTGGAAGCCAATGGGCATCTATCAACAACGGTGAGACATGGTCATATTTCCTAGCATTGTATATTATAAATATTAGCACTCACTAAAAATTCATTAAACGCTAATGCATGCTATGGACGCGTTAGCAGTTAGCGCATGCGTTGATTTAGTGCGTACTAAGTCCACGCTAAAACGCTTAGCGCATCTTTGTAAAAGAGGGCCTTAGGCTCCCGCTCTTTCCTCTTTTACAAAGGCGCGTTAAGCGTTTTAGCGCAGATTTAGCACACGGTGAACAAAGCTATGGGACCGGACAAACTACACCCCAGGGTGCTCAGGGAGTTGAGTGACGTCCTGGCGGAACCGTTATCCGCGCTCTTCAATCTTTCCCTAAGTACAGGAAGAGTCCCGTTGGATTGGAAAATGGCTAACGTCATTCCACTCCACAAAAAGGGATGCAGGACGGAGGCTGAGAATTATAGACCGGTGAGTCTCACATCGATAGTGAGTAAACTTATGGAAACACTAATCAAATGCCAATTGGATACGATCCTGAATGAGGAGAATCTATGAGATCCCCATCAACATGGTTTTACGAAGGGAAGGCCCTGCCAATCAAATCTGATCAGCTTCTTTGACTGGGTAACAAGAAAGTTGGATATAGGGGAGTCCCTGGACGTCGTGTAGTTGGACTTCAGCAAAGCATTTGATAACGTCCCACACCGCAGATTATTGAGCAAGATGGGTTCGATGGGACTGGGTGAAAAATGAACCGCATGGGTTAGGGACTGGCTTAGAGGTAGACTTCAGAGGGTAGTGGTAAACGGTACCCTCTCCGATACGACGGAGGTGATCAGCGGAGTGCCGCAGAGCTCGGTCTTGGGCCCGATCCTATTTAACATCTTTGTAAGAGACTTGGCTGAGGAGCTTCGAGATAAAATTACCTTATTCGCCGATGACGCCAAACTATGCAACATAGTAGGCAACCGCACAACAGATGAAAGCACAGTGCCCAACAAAAGCTCAATGCCCGACAGTATGTCGCAGGACCTACTCCTGCTGGAGCATTGGTCAAAGACTTGGCAACTAAGTTTCAATGCCAAAAAATGCAAGGTCATGCACCTTGGCGGCAAAAATCCATGCAGGACTTACACCCTAAATGGTGAGATCCTAGCAAGGACTGTAGCAGAACGTGACTTGGGGGTGATCATTAGCGAAGACATGAAGACTGCCAATCAAGTGGAGAAAGCTTCATCCAGGGCTAGACAAATCATGGGCTGTATCTGTAGAAGTTTCGTCAGCTGTAAGCCCGAGGTCATAATGCCATTGTACAGGTCCATGGTGAGACCCCATCTGGAATACTGTGTACAATTCTGGAGGCCGCATTATCAAAAAGATGTGCGGAGAGTTGAGTCGGTTCAGTGAATGGCCACCAGGATGGTCTCAGGACTCAAGGATCTCCCGTATGAGGAACGACTGGGTAAGTTGCAGCTGTACTCACTCGAGGAACGCAGAGAGAGGGGAGACATGATCGAGACGTTCAAATATGTCACAGGCCGTATCGAGGTGGAAGAGGATCTCTTTTTCCTTAAAGGATCCACGGCAACAAGAGGGCATCCGTTGAAAATCAGGGGTGGGAAATTTCATGGCGACACCAAAAAATATTTCTTCACCGAAAGGGTGGTTGACTGCTGGAATAATCTTCCACAACAGGTAATTGAGGCCAGCAGCGTGCCAGATTTTAAGAAAAGATGGGAGTGGCATGTGGGATCTCTTCATGGAGGTAGTTAGGGGGTGGGCCATTAGGGTGGGCAGACTAGATGGGCCGTGGCCCTTTTCTGCCGTCATGTTCTATGTTTCTATTTGGCATGTGAGATCTCTTCATGGAGGTAGTTAGGGGTGGGCCATTAGTGTGGGCAGACTAGATGGGCCGTGGCCCTTTTCTGCCATCATGTTCTATATTTCTATGTTTCTATGACCGCTAACACGTCCAAAGGATAACATGCACACGTTAGCGTTTAGCGTGTGTTTAGCGCGCGCTAAAAAGCTTAGCGCACCTTTGTAAAAGAGGGGGTTAGTTTCTATCTTGTGAATCACCCTTTGTGGATTGTTTTTAAGATTATTGTTTTTAAGTTATTTGAACGCTTATTAAACTGCAACCTGGTACATCCAATCTTTTGTTCTGCAACTTTTTTGTTGTTTTGCCGCTTCATTTCCTTTGTGGAACCTTTTGGTGCTATTTGGATTTTGTTGTTTAGAATATATGCGATTTGTCATAATTCTGTATTTTCCGTACACTATCCAGGGATTTGTTCCAGCTCTGGAATATGTGTTACAAAACCGTTTTAAACTGAAAGCTTTTTTTTTTTCTGATACATGGGATAAAAAGTCCCTAATAAACTTGAAAGCTGATTCATCCTGGATTTCAACAAACATTTGAATTTTCCGTCTTGTAACCTGGACAAACTAAGGGCTCCTTTTACAAAGGAATTCTATGAGCATTGGAGCATGTACCTTGCCGGCCCGCGGTAGAAACCTCTACCGCAGCCAGTGTAAATTAGAGAGTTTCTAAGGGGGGGGGGGGGGTGGAAAGTAAACCTTTGCTTTGGGTAAAATGATAATGATAAGGTGGAATGCGGAGAGACTCTTTTTAGATCTGTCAAGGTTGCAACTCTTTCTTTAATCCTAGAGAGAGGCAAGGCAGGTTGTGGGTTTCATCAGTTCCGTGAACCGTCTTTACTTAGGTTTATAAAGAGCATGTTGTTTTTCGTGAGTAAACACACAGGATTGAATTCCTACTATTTAGCTCTATATAAGCAGCAATAAAATTAACCCCCCCAAAAAAAGTTTATCTGCTAAATCTTTATGGTGCTATTGTCTGAGTTTTCGCTCTGAGTAAACAAATCGCTGGCGATCCTTTCCACAGCAGAGCTCGAGAAACATCCCTCTGTGAACAGGTAATTCGGGGGTGACTCTTTAAACCTGTCTACATATAGCAATGTGTAGGGAAATATATATATATTTTTTGTAATCATTTTTATTAGAAAGGGTACAACCGGGTAACAGGAACAACAATAATATCAAAAGCCCGTTATGACCTTACATCATTGTGGAATGCCAAAATGTTGGTTATGTAAGGATGCTTTTGAGACTTGACTTGCGCGAGGCAATTCAATTCTTTCTTTTTTTTAAACAAAGACATTTTACCCCTCCCCCTTCTTAGGTTTTGACCTTTTTCGTTTTTCTTTTCTCTATTTCTAGTAGTTCCTCCCACTCTCCTCACGTGTAGGTTTGTAATGTCTTTGCCTTCAATGTATTTTAAACAGGAAGGGCCCCCTCTTTTATTTGTAAATCACTTTGAATTATGGCATTGCGATTGAATAAAAATTGTAATAAAACTTGAAACTTTGTGCTATCTTAAGATCTTTGTAATTTGTTTTGTACATGATGTGGTTTCATTTTCTTCTTGTTTACAAAATGGTGTTGGATTCGGGACTCTCCCATATTCCTCCTCCTATCTGCCCTTAAAAAAAATAGAAATCTAGACACCTTACGCCTACAGTATTCCCACAATGATGACCTCAGAAATTTAGAAAATCTGTGTACAACAAAGTGACTCCGGGGTTCCAATTACTCTCCCCCCCCCCAATCTTGCAGAGCTCCCTAAAACCTCCCAAGCTGATAGGACTGTCTCTTATCTGTACTGGCCCTAAGGGGCCAATGCAGAGAGCCAGTTGCCTCTAGCTGAGTGCAGAGCTCCTATCACAGACATACCAAGAAAATATTCTGTGGCAAAGCAAATTCAAATTGCAAAGAAGTTGAGTGCTACTCAGGGAAAGGCCTGTTGGATGCTTGCACATGAGGTTCTGCATTGAGGGCAGGTAGCACTGTGCGCAGGGCTGTGGTGTTGGTACACCAAACCTTCGACTCCAGCTCTGACACCAACTCTTATTGATATTAGGCTTTACACTTCTCCCTCCGTATTCGCTGTGATAGGGGATTAACAGAACCGCAAATACAAAAAAACTGCAAATAACTTTTTCATAAGAACATAAGGAATGCCTCCGTTGGGTCAGACCTTAGGTCCATCGTGCCCAGCAGTCCGCTCACGCGGCGGCCCAACAGGTCCAGGACCTGTGCGGCAATCCTCTATCTATACCCCTCTATCCCCTTTTCCAGCAGGAAATTGTCCAATCCTTTCTTGAACCCCAGTACTGTACTCTGCCCTATTACGTCCTCTGGAAGCGCATTCCAGGTGTCCACCACACGTTGGGTAAAGAAGAACTTCCTAGCATTCGTTTTGAATCTGTCCCCTTTCAGCTTTTTTGAATGCCCTCTTGTTCTTTTATTTTTTGAAAGTTTGAAGAATCTGTCCCTCTCTACTCTCTCTATGCCCTTCATGATCTTGTAAGTCTCTATCATGTCCCCTCTAAGTCTTCACTTCTCCAGGGAAAAGAGTCCCAGTTTCTCCAATCTTTCTCTATCTATCTCTCTCTATTTCTGTCTCTCTCCCTTTCTCTCTTTCTTTCTATCTCTCTCTCTCTATGCCCCTCATGATCTTATAAGTCTCTATCATATCCTCTCTAAGTCTCCTCTTCTCCAGGGAAAAAAGTCCCAGTTTTCCCAATCTCTCAGCGTATGAAAGGTTTTCCAAACCTTTTATCAGACATGTCGCTCTCCTCTGAACCCTCTCGAGTAACGCCATGTCCTTCTTAAGGTACGGCGACCAATATTGGATGCAGTACTCCAGATGCGGATGCACCATCGCCCGATACAACGGCAGGATAACTTTTTTCGTTCTGGTAGTAATACCATTCTTGATTCTATCTAGCATTCTATTCGCTCTCTTAGCGGCCACTGCGCACTGTGCCTTCGGCTTCATTGTCATGTCCACCATTATCCCCAAGTCCCTTTCTTGGGTACTCTCATTCAATAACATCCCTCCCATTGTATAGTTGTACCTCGGGTTTCTGCTTCCCACATGTAATACTTTACATTTCTCAACTTTGAACTTCATCTGCCATCTCGTCGCCCATTCCCCTAGTTTGTTCAAGTCCCTTTGCAATTCTTCGCAGTCCTCTTTAGTCCGAGCTCCACTAAATAGTTTGGTGTCGTCCACAAATTTTATTATCTCACATTTTGTCCCTGTTTCTAGATCATTTATGAATATATTAAATAGCAGCGGCCCGAGCACCGAGCCCTGCGGGACCCCACTCGTGACCCTCCTCCAGTCCGAGTAGTGGCCCTTCACTCCTACCCTCTGTTTCCTACCCGCCAACCAGTTTCTGATCCATCTATGTACGTCTCCGTCCACCCCATGGCTCTTCAGTTTCCGGAGTAGGCGCTCATGGGGCACCTTGTCAAAGGCTTTTTTGGAAATCTAGATATATGATGTCTATGGGGTCTCCTTTGTCCATCCGTTTGTTAATTCCTTCGAAGAAGTGCAATAAGTTCGTTAGGCACGATCTCCCTTTGCATAAACCATGTTGGCTGACTATCAGAAGTTTGTTTCTTTCATATGGTATTCGCTGTTTTCTATTAAAAACCATCGTGAATATGGTGAAACCGCGAATAACATGGTGAGAGACCTATCCTGTTCCTGAAGGAGAGGCAAAACACGGTGAAGAAAGTGCTGGGAATCAGCAATTGTCTCTGTAAACGCTTGGAATCAGCGATTTCTCTATGCAAGCTGATGTAATGGGGGGAGGAGGGGGAGAGGAGCCAGTGAGCTAAAAACCATGAATAATCGAAACTGCGATTGTTGAAACCGCAAATACTCAGCCCAACCAAGAACTTTTCAGCACCCCCTCGTATGTAATAGAAGTGAGCCAAGTAAAGGACAATCAAGCCATTGTGACCTCACTGATGAGGTTGGCTCTTATTGGTGGAATGAGGCATTATGACATCACAATCTCAGCTCTGATTATCAGAAACTGAAAGTCTTCACACTACGAGGGGGTGCTGAAAAGTTCTGAGCGCAATCAACCAACCTCCTAAATTCTAAACGTTATAATGCCATTGTAGCTGAAAAGAGTGTCATCTTATTTTGTTAAGTGCCAATTTGCAGAAACGATGGAACCGTTTCCATGTCATTCACTTCTTGGTTGGGCTGAGAACTTTTCAGCACCCCCTCCTGTATATGTATGTATAATATCTATCTATCTATTGTAATATAATAAATAATGGCAAATAAAGTCCTTCCAGTCTGCCCAACTTTATCCTTTTTAAATTACTAATTTAAATTTTCCTTTTTCTTAGCTATATCTGGGCCAGAACCCAAAGTTCTGGCCGGTACTGTGCTTAGGTACTGTCAAAGCTCACTCCAGCCCATCTAAACCATCCCAGCCATTGAAGCCCTCCCCAGCCCATCCTCATCCAAATGGCCATATATGGACACAGACCATGCAAGTCTGCCAGTACTGGCCTTAGTTATTCAATATATACCATTATTTTTTTTTTAAATTTGAGATCCTCCGTGTTCATCCCACACTTTTTTGAACTCTGTCACCGTTTTCCTCTCCACCACCTCCCTTGGGAGCGTATTCCAGAAGAATTTCCTAACATTGCTCTTGAGTCTACCACCCCTCAACCTCAGATTATGTCCTCAAGTTTTACCATTTTCCTTTCTCTGGAAAATATTTTGTTCTATGTTAATACATTTCAAGTATTTGAACGTCTGAATCATATCTCCCCTGTCTCTCCTTTCCTCTAGGGCAGGGGTGTCAAAGTCCCTCCTCGAGGGCCTCAATCCAGTCGGGTTTTCAGGATTTCCCCAATGAATATGCATGAGATCTATTTGCATGCACTGCTTTCAATACATATTAATTGGGGAAATCCTGAAAACCCGACTTGGTTGTGGCCCTCAAGGAGGGACTTTGACACCTGTGCTCTAGGGTATACATATTCAGGGCTTCCAGTCTCTCCTATGTCTTTTGGCGCAAACCTTCTACCATTTTTGTTGCCCTCCTCTGGACCGCTTCAAATTTTCTTATGTCCTTTGCCAGATATGGTCTCCAAAGCTAAACACAATACTCCAAGTGGGCCTCACCATCAACCTTTATAAGAGCATCAACACCTTCTTTCTTCTACTGGTTATGCCTCTCTCTATACAGCCTGGCATCCTTCTGGCAACAGCCACCACCTTGTCACATTGTTTTTTTTGCCTTTAGATCTTCGGACACTATCACCCCAAGGTCCCTCTCCCTATCTGTGCATATCAGTCTCTCACCTCCCAGCACTTACGGCTCCTTCCGATTACTAATCCCCAAATGTATTGCTCTGCATTTCTTTGCATTGAATTTTAATTGTCAGATATTAGACCGTTCCTCTAACTTTTGCGGATCCTTTTTCTTGTTTACCACTCTCTCCTTGGTGTCTACCCTGTTACAAATCTTGGCATCATCCATAAAAAGGCAAAACTTTTCTTCTAACCCTTCAGCAATGTCACTCACAAACCTATTGAACAGTATTTACCCCAGCACCGAACCCTGAGGGACTCCACTACTCGCCTTTGGGTTTGGTGCTTGGGTCGATCCTGTTCAATAGGTTTGTCAGTCACATTGCTGAAGGGTTAGAAGGAAAGGTTTGCCTTTTGGTGGATGATACTAAGACTTGTAACAGAGTAGACACCAAGGAGAGAGTGGTATGTATAAAATCACACTCTCTCTCTATCTCTCTTCTGCCAACAGACGGAGAGTAATTCTGTTATCCTATTTGCTCCTCTGCCAGTGTGAATCTGAAGTTTGAGCCATGCAAGACCCCAGAGACGCCAAGGGGGAGAAATTTTTAAGTGCAAGCTCCCACTTTACCCCAGACCCCGACCTTGACCTCCCATTCTATCTTTCCCCTCTATATTTCTCACCTTCCCATCGCAGCAGCTCAGCCTGGCTTGGGTAACCCACTGCTTATTTTCTTCCCGGCCTGAAGCATGACCATGAGCCACCCTCAAATCTCACGACAGACATTTCCTGCCTGTTAATCTCCTAAAACTAGCAGTGGGACATGTAGGTAGAGAATGACACGGTGACAAATGTTTCACCGTCCCCGCAACAACTCATTTTCCTGTCCCATCCCCGCGAGTTCTTTTCCTGTCCCTGCCCTATTCCTGTAAGCTCCATCCTCATCTGCAGAAGCCTCAAACACTTTAAAATCATAAGTGTTCGAGGCTTGAGTGATTAAATAGCACCAGTCATAGAAAAATGATGGCAGATAAAGGCCCATCCGCAGTAACCATTATCTCTTTCTCTCTCTCAGAGATCCCACGTGTCTATCCCAGGCCCTCTTGAATTCAGACACAGTCTCTGTTTCCACCACCTCTGCCGGGAGTCTGTTCCACAAGATAGAGCTTACAGGATTGGGGCAGGGACAGCAACAAAATTTGCGGGGATGGGACAGGGAAATTGATTTCCTGCGGGTACGGGGATAAATTTGTCCCCGTGTCATCTTTACCTGTAGGTCCTGAAGTTTGAGGTTGATCCCTGTACAAAGACAGAAAAAAACTAAGCAGTGGAATGCCATGTAACTGGATCCACCTCCAGGGCTGAGGTGTGACACGCTCCAACCTGCCTGTTTAGTTTGCTGACACTCCTCTCTTCCCTCCCCCCCCCCAAAAAAAAAAAGCTGCTGCTACTTTGGTCCCAAGTCTCCCATGTTGGGTAGGAGTTTCCCACTCTTGCATGGAAGAGCAGGAGAAGATGCAGACCCCTTTCCTAATCAGAAGGCTTGGCATGTAGGTGAAGCGAATTCAAATTGAAGCTCAACACCGACAAAACAAAATTTTTCCTCACAAGCCCCAACGACAAAATCGGAGACTCTTTGATCTCCTTGAATGGTCAGGACTTCCCTACTGACCACTCCATTAAAATCCTGGGAGTCACCCTGGACCGCCACCTCACTCTAAATGCCCACACAGATTTATTAGTTAAAAAATGCTTTTCGGTACTATGGAAACTCAGAACCATCAGAAAATACTTTGATGCTCCATTCTTCCACTTACTGGTTCAATGTTCCATCCTGAGCCTGCTCGATTATTGCAACATTATTTACTTGGGATCCTTCAAAAAAACCATCCTAAGACTCAGAGTCATTCAAAATTCGGCAGTTCGGCTGATCTTCAGGCTGAAGAAATGGGAACACATAAGCCCCTCCATTGGCTGCCCCTAGAGGCCCGAATCCTGTTTAAGTTCTCCTGTCTGTGTTACAAATCATCATTTGGCCTAGCCCCCACTCACCTGGTTTCCCACGTCAATCTGGCAAGTTATCTTAGGCCCACACGAAGAATACATCTGTTCTCCTATCCGACAATGAAAGCCTGCCACTACAAAAGATTCTTGGACAGAACTCTTGCCTTCCAGGCAGGCAAATGGAACGATTGGCTTAGTAACGTTTTTGCGTTCTCATCGTCGTACTTCAATTTTAGAAAACTGGTAAAAACGAGCTTGTTCAATCGATTTGTTAACTAAGAATCTACTCAGCTCTGCTTACTCAACCAGTCACCCTAATGTTCATATTCCTTCATTAAGTAAGATTGTATTGCTGACTTTGATTGTAACCTCTTCGCTGATTGCCCAGCGCTTCTTGTTGTAAACCGCCTCGAACTTCTACGGCTTTGGCGGTATATAAGAATAAAAATTATTATTATTATTATTATTATGAGGTCCCAAGATCCAACATGGTTCCAACTTCAGGATGAAGTCGGCAGAAAGGTCATATAAGTAGCACTGGGCTCTCCTCTGGTCAGTGAGCAGAAGGGAGTTAATTCTGGTTGTCTAGTTATTGAAATATACTAGTAATACTCATATTTACTGATCTGGTATTTGATATAATGCCTTAAGCCAGATATGATGAGTCGTTTGCCCCAAAGACTTGCCCTTGAGTAGAATGGTAGCATCCCTCCCCATCCCCCTCTTTTGCTAAGCTGCATTGGAGCAGCATTGGAGCACTTAGCACCCCAGGCCACAATAGGAACCTGTACCGTGGTTTAGCGTGCGTAATAGCACACGCTAAACTGCCCGCCGCTACCGCCTCCTCTTGAGCAGGCGGTAGTCTTTCGGCTAGCACGGGAGTTAGCACGCGATAAAAAGGTCACGTGCAATAAATCCGCTAACGCGGCTTCGTAAAAGTGATTTGAGAAGTAGCCTGTGAACTAGGAAAGACAAGGTTCAAATCTCGGTCTCCCGCTGACATTCTCTGTGACCTTGAACCAGTCACATGATCCTGCATTGCCTCTGGGACAGTCAGAAGTGAATTGTAGCAAGGAACCAGTCTGTTCTTTTCCAGCCCAGCCCGTTTCGTTCTCTTCCCTCCCCTCTGGTGGCCCAGTCTGCAGCATGAACATTAAAAAAATAAAATAGAATAAGCATGGAGGAGACTGGGCTTGCCCCAGTGTGCTGGGGGGGGGTGCTGGGATCAGGAAGCGCCAGCAGCGTGTGCATAAAAACTGCCTCGCCATCAAAGCAAAGAGGAAGATGGAGGTAAAATATAAGCGCAGTGCCTCTGAGCTGCTGCAGGGCTCAAGATGTCCTGGAAAGATGTGGAAGAAAGAATCCGAACTCTAGTATGTCCTTACACATATTTTACAAAAGGTTCCATATTCAGCAGAGCCTTTTATAAAATAGAGAAAGGGACTATCACTTCCTGACTTAAGACATCTCAGCTCTTATCTCTACGCACCACTTATCTAAAATAAAGACCAAAGTACAGTACTTTATTCTCATCTGTATAGAGTTCATGGGGCCAACATTGACCATTAATATGCATCAATACATATCGGTCATATTAAAGACATACAAATGAAGCAGATGGGAACATACAAGTGTACTTCAGTTTTCTAAATAGAGCAATAGTGAAGGAATTAGCTTACATGTTTTCTGGTTGCACTAATGGGAGTTTTTTTTTGTTGTTATTGATTTGGTTGTATCTTGTGTATGTATTTTTGTACATAAGAACATAAGAATTGCCGCTGCCGGTTCAGACCAGTGGTCCATCGTGCCCAGCAGTCCATTCACGCGGTGGCCCATAGGTCAAAGACCAGTGCCCTAACTGAGTCTAGCCTCACCTGTGTACGTTCCGGTTCAGCGGGAACTTGTCTAACTTTATCTTGAATCTCTGGAGGGTGTTTTCCCCTATAACAGCCTCCGGAAGAACGTTCCAGTTTTTCGCCACTCTCTGCTTAGGCTTTAAGCGGGATATATTTGTTAAATAAATAAATAAAAACAAATATACTAATCATTTCTATAGCGTTACTAGACATACGCAGTGCTGAACATCAAAACCCAAAAGAAAGAGTCCCTGCTCAAAAGAGCTTACAATCTAGTCAGGACGGACAAACTGGACAAGAAAGTGCATCGGTGCTCAGGTGGGGGAACTACAGAGGGAATGATAAGACAGGTGGGTTGGAGTTTGGAATTGAAGGCACCTTCAAAGAAGAGGGCTTTGAGTCTGGATTGAAGACTGCCAGAGACAGAGCTTAACATATTGAGTCAGGCAGTTTGTTCCAGGCATATGATGCAGCAAGACAGACAAGATGAAGTCAGTTGGCTGTAGAGGAGAAGGGTACAGAGACTTATCCCATGAGCGGAGTGCCCCAGAGGAGGGAGGAGAGTGTGGATAGAGATGAGCTGCGGAGCGAAGGCACTTGTAGGTCAGTAAAAGGAGTTTGAATTATATGTGGAAACGGATAGGGAACCAAAGAAGTGAGTTGAGGAAAAGGGGAATGTGGGCATAGTGACATCAACCGAATATGAGACCTGCAACAGAGTTCTGAACAGCTTGAAGGGGAGAGAGATGGTTTAGCGGAAAGTCAGTGAGAAGCAGGTTGCAGTAGTCTAGGCGAGAGGTGATGAGGGTATAGATGAAACCAGACAGTAGTTTTTATTGCATTGTACTATATTTAACTGTTTATATATAACTACTGGAAATACATCCTTTAGAACTGGTTTTTACTATGATTAAGGGCCTTCCTCAGGCAAACTTGGGCACTTGGGTAAGTCAAGTCAACTGTACAATAAATGCCATCAAATTAATAATTTTAATATGGTCCAATGTATAATCTAAAGTATCGGCCTCAAATACTGTATAATAATACTACTGTATAATAATAATACTGTATAATAATGTATTTTATAACAGTATAGGTTCTTCAAATAATCATATTAACCTCTTTTCCTAAAGGGCCTTCTAATAATAATAATAATTTTATTCTAGGAGATTTGTTGTTCCATAAGAATGTGGACAAGATAGTTTCTAATCGCTTATAAAGAGATGGTAGTAGTAAAACCGGAAGCAGGCTCAAGGTGTATAGAATTTTAGGAGCAAGAACCATTTTGATCGAGTCCAGACATCCCCACCATGACAGATGAAGAGGAGACCATTTAGCAATTTGATCCTTAGCAAGTTGCAATAAATGAGACAAGCAATTTTCTATTGTTGAATCGATGGTATTTCCGAAGCGGATGCCTAGATATTTTAGTTTAGTGTCAGACCATTGAAAGCCATGATGCGTAACCATATGATGTTGTACCAAAGAGTTCAGTGGCATGATTTCCGTTTTACTGGTATTGAGTTTATAACCCGAAGTCTCCGAATAATCTTTAATGAGGGTGAGTAACGCAGGGATAGAGTCTGGAGTAACATACAAGAGGACGTCATCCGCGTAGGCTGATAATTTAACTTCAAGGTCACCACATCGAACACCGTGTATGTTTTTGTTGAGGCGGATTGAATGCAGAAAAGGCTCCAGTGGTGAAAGAGGGCAGCCCTGTCTCGTACCTCTCGATGGCGTGAAGTTAGCGGAAGCAAATCCATTGATTCTAACATTCGTTTTAGGAGCTGAGTATAGTACTTTTATCATGGAAATAGCTGACTCGTTGAAACCAAACCATTTTAGTGTAGAGAATAAATAACCCCATTCCACTCGGTCGAAAGCTTTCTCAGCATCCAAAGCTACTGCTAGCAGCGGAGATTGATTGGTATTGGCATGATGTATGACGTTTGCAAACATGCGAGTATTGTCACTTGAGAGCCTATTTACCATGAAACCATTCTGCTCAGGACCTATCAATTTGGGTAGCAACTGTTGTAACCTGGTGGCAATTATCTTCGCGTATATTTTGGCATCAACATTAATAAGGGCCAGAGGCCGATAATTGGAGACCAGTAACGGATCTTTGCCAGTTTTCGGTAGCACTATTATGCTAGCTTCCGTAAAAGTGCCCCGTACGTTGCCAGTGCTGATGAAGAGATCAAATAGAGAGACCAAGTATGGGGACAAAAGGTCTTGAAAAGTGGTGTAGAACTCTTGCTTTGCATAAACTAAAACAGAAAAGACAGCAGGGCGGAGTCAATTTCCCTGATCTGTTTGATTATCATTGCGCTTATATACTTCGTCAGAGCTCTTGATGGCTTTTCATTGATACTCCGAGTTCATCCACCAACTCCTGGCTACTCTTTGAAAAAATCAAATATCATCCTCTACAGCTACAACTACTCCCATTTATGTGCCCATCGGCGTCAGCGTCTGTACGTGATCATATCTTACTCTCGACAATAACTGCTTTCAAACATGTGGAGCAATATCTTGATGTCAAGTGGCTAGATACCCTACACTCTCCGATTTGGAGAAATAAATTACTACTTATACAGAACCGGCAGATTGAATGGAAACAATGGCAGAACATTGGAATACACCAGATACGACATTTATTTGATGGTGAAACCTGGTTATCATATGATCAATTGAAAACAAATTTTGACCTGCCGAACACTCAACATTTTCATCTTATACAATTGAAGCATGCCCTGGCTACTCACGTCAAATCTCATTCCTTAGTAGCAGATAAGCCCTCAATACTGACGATTGGATTATTGTTACTGACTGGGAGAAAAGAGACGTCTAACTGGTACAAGTTCATTAGACACCACAAGACTACTCAACCAATAGACTTATTAAACAAGTGGTCTTCTGAACTTAAGTTGGAGATGGAAGACCAACAATGGGAATACATATGGTCTCGTACTTCTACTGCTTGTAAAGCGGCTTCCTTCCTCCAAACCTCAATATTCTTGCTACATAGAGCATATTGGACACCCAGTCGATTAGCCAAATTCACTCCGGGTATGAAAGATAACTGCTGGTCCTGTGGTTTACCGCAGGGCACATTACGCCACATGCTATTTGATTGCCCGCTACTACAGACCTTTTGGAGCACAGTTTGGGCGGACATCAGATCAATGTTAAAATTACCTACACTAGTTCCCCTATCGTTCAACTTGGTTGTTATTGGTGATAATGGCTTTAATCTATCTCTAACTAAGGAACAAGACTGTATGCTGCACTTACTAATCCTCATAGCCATTAAACATATTCTTTCCAATTGGAAAACGTTAGAGAATGTGAATTATCAAACGTGGTGGAACACTGTATGTTTAACTGTTAAATTTGAACGTATATACGCTGAAAGAACTGGATCTCTGATTCGTTTTGAACGGATGTGGGCTCCTCTCATTGATTCCACTGGCCTATCACTTGGCACAACCCTATGAGTTTCTTGCATACACAATGTCCATGTAGTATTATATGATTCTTTGCATATTATAGCTGTCAGACTGCGCTCTCTGTTATTGGCTGGCATATTTGTACACATCTATAATGTCGTATTACATAGCATACAGATGTTGCTTTAACTTTAATAAGTGTATCTGTTTTTGATCATTTCTCCATATTTCTTTATCCCACTGACCTTTTGACTGTTGTATCACTGCGCAACAAATTTGTACTGAATATTTCATTTTTGTGTTTTGTAAAAAATTTTCAATAAAAAACTTTTTGAACTGAAAAAAAAAATAATAATTTTATTCTTATATACCGCCATACCGAAAAAGTTCTAGGCAGTTCACAACAAGGTGAGCTAATACATTGGATACAGATAAAATACAAATTAGAATAATGTACTTAAAATAGATAAAGCCAGAAAGCATTTATAATGCAGAAAATATCGGCATGGCAGGGAAAGAAGTAATACATAGAACAGATAAAATACATCAAGTTGAAAATAAGGAACTTGATTGAAAAAATGAAGCAGAATGCATTAAGATGCCAGCCTATCAAAGAGTTGAGTCTGTAACAATTTTCTAAAATCAGGATAGGAAGAGACCTCTAACATCTTTTTTCCAAGCCATACATTCAGTTTAGCAGCTTGAAATGAGAGGGTTCTCTTAAGGAACGTCTTATAATGACAGGATTTTATGGAGGGATATGAAAACAAGTGCACTCTACGTGTGGTCTTTTTGACGTGACTCAAAGAAAAATGAGACACAAGATAACCTGGTAACAAACCCGAAACTGATTTCTAACAAATACAAGAAAATTTGAACAGAATTCTCGACTCTATCGGCAACCAATGGAGTTTCAAATAAAAAGGAGTGATATGCTCCCATTTTTTTAAACCAAAAATGAGGCGAACGGCAGTATTCTGAATCACTCTCAATTTTTTGAAAATTTTCATGTAAGAGCAAATCAGTTTGGAAAAAATGAGAATAAGTCAGATTTTTTAGTATTCGTTGTTTTTTGGTATATGGCTTATTTAGTCTGCGAGAGGCTGGTAAAACTGGAATGGGAAATAACCCAGATTCCATATAGTCATATAAGGCACGATACGGAGAAGCTGGTAAACTTATTTTATAGCACGAGTTGTGGTACAGTAAACAGGAATTGGCACAGAATACGATAGAACAGGTAAGCTGTGTAAAGGTAAATGCATTTTATGGCTAACGTGTGGGTTGATCTTTAGGAAAATGGAAGGAGCGACATGAATGGCATAGGCTCCTTTGGCAGAAGGAGAGAGAGGACACCGTGATAGTTGCAGGTTAAATATTTCATTCTGGGAGGACGGCTGAGTTCATTTAAAGGTCGAAGGGGTTAATTAATGTAAATGAGGCCTTTTCAAAGCGTTCCCCTATTACAGACCATTTCCCACACTCAAAGGCAACATTTAGGGCAGGGGTGTCAAAGTCCCTCCTCGAGGGCCGCAATCCAGTCGGGTTTTCAGGATTTCCCCAATGAATATGCATGAGATCTATTTGCATGCACTGCTTTCATTGTTTGCTAATAGATCTCATCCATATTCATTGGGAAATCCTGAAAACCCGACTGGATTGCGGCCCTCGAGAACCGACTTTGACACTTGTGATTTAAGGAGAGGTTTATTTCTCATAACACCTAAAAGCAGCCCATAAATGGCTTCCTTGCTACTTCTGTGTATTGCCCAGTAATACTCCCAAAATGAACATACAGCTGCTTCTAAAAATGCGTGGGGGAGGATTCATTTTATTTTTCAAAAAGGAAAATAATTAAAAACCTTGAAACCTTTTAAACGCTGCATTCCATTTTTTTTTATGATGACTAATTTTAATAGGTACTATTCAAACACAACATAACATAACAATGTACTTATTAACCGCGTTACCAGAAGTTCTATGCGGTTTACAAAATATTAAAAAGAATTTCAACGTATCTGATTTAGTTTATCTATAGCAGGGGTAGGGAACTCCGGTCCTCGAGAGCCGTATGCCAGTCAGGTTTTCAGGATTTCCCCAATGAATATGCATGAGACCTATTTGCATGCACTGCTTTCAATGCATATTCATTGTGGAAATCCTGAAAACCCGACTGGAATACGGCTCTCGAGGACCGGAGTTCCCTACCCCTGATCTATAGCCTCCCTTCTGCTCTGGTTATGATCCATACCCCCGCACCCTTTTTTTTACCTTTTCAAAATGGTGAGTTACTTGAAGATTTTGCCGCTCTAGCAGCAAACAAGTCGCCATTATCCCGTCTGCTGCACTGAAATTATAAATCGCCTTTTAAGAGATGATTTTTTCTTTTCCAGTACTTTAAGGGCTCTTTTTACTAAGCTGCGATAGCATTTTTAGCACAAGCAGGATTTTAGCGCTCGCTAAACCCGCTTCGCAGTTAAAACTAATGCCAGCTCAATGCTGGCATTAAGGTCTAGGGCACAAGTGTCGAAGTCGGTTCTCGAGGGCCGCAATCCAGTCGGGTTTTCAGGATTTCCCAATGAATATGGATGAGATCTATTAGCATACAATGAAAGCAGTGCATGCAAATAGATCTCATGCATATTCATTGGGGAAATCCTGAAAACCCGACTGGATTGCGGCCCTCGAGGAGGGACTTTGACACCCCTGGTCTAGGGCATTCAGCAATTCAGCACGCACTAAGCACGAGCTAAAACCACTATCGCAGCTTAGTAAAAGAAGCCCTAAGTTTGGATATATGAGGGTCATTTCATAAATAATGCACACTATTTTTTTTTCCAAGTATTTCTGTACAATCCTTCAATATATTCTCCCTGCTTTGCAATGACTGAGTCCCAACCACCAGGAAGCTTCATTATTCCACCCAAGATACTGTTTTTGTTCAGTTGCTGAATGGCTCAAGTAACGTTAGAAGAAAGCTCTTCCAGAGATGCAAAACGATGTCCATGCACAGGTTGTTTCAACTTTGGAAAAAGGTCAAAGTCTGGTGGACTCATGTTGCTATTGATGAAACGTGGGTCAGAGACTTTGAGCCAGAGCTGAAATTACAGTCCAACAAGTGGAGAGCTCCAGCTTCCCCACAACCAAAAAAATTTCGACGAGCTCAATCAAAAGTCAAGCAAATGATGATTTTTGCTTAGTTTCATGAAGGCATCATCATCACAGACAAAGTTCCATGTGGAAGAAATGTCACAGCAGTGTATTATCGTGATTTTTTTTTGCAAAAAATGCGCAGAAAAATGCACAAAACCCAACCTCAGTTGCTCTTGGCTGGGCCACTCATTCTTCACGACAACGCTCGTCCGCACATAGGGAATGTCATCATCGAAAAACTACGCAAATACGGCTGGGAGGTGTTACCTCATGCTCCCTACAGTCCAGACATGAGTCCACCAGACTTTGACCTTTTTCCAAAGTTGAAACAGCCAATGTGTGGACATCCTTTTGCATCTCTGGAAGAGCTTTCTTCCGCTGTTACCCGAGCCATTCGGCAACTGAACAGAAACAGTGTCTTGGATGGAATAATGAAGCTTCCCAGATGTTGGGACTTGGTCATTGCAAAGTAGGGAGACTATATTGAAGGACTGTAAAGAAATACTTGAAAAACAAACAAACATGTAAATAATAAAAAAATATGTGCATTATTTATGAAATGACCCTCGTAACATATTCTTCCATTTTTTTTATGATTAGGTTTATTTTTCATCATTGTTGATTTGCTGCTCTTATACACTTGTAATGGATGGATGAGAGAATTACCACAATGCTTAGGTAAATGGAATTGCTGACTTTTCACATTAGCACTTTTGACTAATTGATTAATTAGTTGCACCCTTAACTCTCTACCAAGAGCCGCTGAAAAGTTCTTAGCCCAACCAAGAAGCGAATGATGTGGAGCCATGAAATTTAAAAGTTATGAAAAGTGTTAAGAAAAATGTGGGATAACTTGTAAGTTTCATGGTTCCACATCATTCTCTTCTTGGTTGGGCTGAGAACTGTTCAGCGGCTCCTTGAATTGTGATGTCATAATGCCTCATTCCACCAATGCCTAAGAGCCAACCTCATCGGTGATGTCACAATGGCTTGGTTTCCCTATACCTGTGCCCATTTACTAGATGCATTTGCCTCACTGAAATGAAAAGTGTCAAGAGAAGTGTGGAGCAACTTGTAAGTTTCATGGCTCCACATCATTCTCTTCTTGGTTGGGTAGAGAACTTTTCAGTGGACCCTCCTATGCTTCACTGCAAGTCTGAATTTTTTTTATTATGGTTAAAACTTGCTAAATCTTAGAACGGAAAACCCAAACAATAATTATATAACATTAAAAAAATATATATATACAGTTGTCTTCTTTCCTCTAGAGTAGACCTGTCATGAGGCAAATCACTCATTTATATTTCAAGGGGCGTGGTGAGGGGGGGGGGAAGGAAAGGGACTCAATTTTTTTTTTTTTTTTTAGATTGTAGTTTTCATTCTTGAATGGAAATTATCCAAAGATCCTTCTGTTCAGTGAACTCATTCAAAAATATTTGAGAATAGTATTTAAATTATTAGCGGGCATTAATATGCAGAAAATGAATACTTTGCTAAATATTATAGAGCAAATTTATTTGAAAAACAAAAATTTCAACAGGTGTCAATTTTCTGACTGAGGAAAAGTTTTAGAGCTGATAAAATGCAAACCCAACAGGGAAATGAATATTGTAACACAGCAACTTACTACTTTTAAGAAATGAGTTATATTTTAACCAATGAAAATATGCATTTTGTTTGTTTGTTAAGAAATTATGAACAAAAATGTGTTTTCAGTGTTCCTAAGCAAAATATTATTTGAAGAAAATAGAAACGAACGGTAGAAGCAAATAAGGAAGGAAGAAATTATTTGTCTTGAAATGCAAGTGACGTTTTTATGAAAATGATAATTCATTCTAAAAACATAAAGAAATGCAAACGTACAAGGAATGAGGAAAGGTTTGTGTTTAGCATTTTATGATTTGGGAGGAAGCAGCGATGCCTTTGTTTGGGCCAAGCTCAGTTCCTGTTCTTCTAAGGAACAATAGCTGGGGAACTGGGTTTTAGGCTGAGGTGTGAGATGCCCCGGTAGGATGAAAGGGATGGCCTCAAGGAATCGAGCCTGGGTGCTTTGTTCAAAAAAGATACTGAGGAGACTGAAAGTCTTGGGTAGGAGAGAGAGGGGGGGGGGGGGGGGAGATGGGATTCTGTAAAAAAAAGAATACAAAAAATATATGCCAGAGAGAAAAACACACATCAAAAAATGTACAGAGGCTCTGGCACGTGGCTAGCAACTCTTATGCCAGTAAGTTAAAATATAGCTTGTGCAAAATGAAGTTACTGTCCACTCAACGCTTAAAAATTTTTCTTCAAATGTAAGTACACCACGTTTTGTACCGCATCGATTAATGAAGCATAAAGTGACTTGGTTTAAAAAAAAAAAATAATAAAGTTCACATCTATTTATCATATTTGTATCCTATTTGATAAGGATTCTCTCCTTTAAAAGAATCAGAGATGCATCCTTGAATGCTATTCCCTTGAATAAAGGTGATTTTTTTTTTTTAAAGCATAATCCTAGGCACCATATATTTTTTCAAGTTTATGAACTCCATAAATATTAAGAGATCTGGATGCTCATGTTATTATCATTTGATGTTTGCAAGTCCAGTTGCACAGAAATTGCATTTTGGCTGCGTTTGTCATTAAACATAGGGCTCCTTTTACTACGCTGCGTTAGGGCTTTAACGCGCAGAATAGCGCACGCTACAATGCTGTGCACGCTAGACGCCAATGCCATCATTGAGCTGGTGACAGTTCTAGCCGCGTAGCGCGGGGTTAGCACGCGCTAAAAACGCTAGCACACCTTAGTAAAAGGAGCCCATAATCTAGTAATGATACATTTGCTCGATACTTTTAATGATTATTATTATTATTATTTCAACTTGATCATCTGTTACAACTTGCAATGAGCAGGTGATAAACATATTAAGCTATTTAATTCTTCATTAAAATTTTGAAAATGGAGTGCACAAAATCTGAGAAACCAACAACTCCTTCTAAACTTTCTACAAAATGTAATATCATTAACATATTCTTCTTACAGTATTTATATATAAAGGTGTTGATCGCTGTGACAAAGAAAAGATATGCAGTGACATTTTTAACCTTCAGTTGATTGCAAATGAGTTTATATTATTCTAGATATCAAATATCAAATAACACCTTCCAATTAAACAAATACCATCAATAGATTGTAACCTACCCTCTCTAACTGCATTCCATATGTATTTTTCATACAGTTCTTCACTGTCAGTTTAATTTCCATCCTATAAGTTCATATAGAATTTTTCTTTTTTCAACCATCTTTATTTTCTCTTCTTTATTAATTTCCAGGTACTTTAGTTAGATTGTGAGCCTTCGGGACAGTAAGGGAATTTTTTAAGTACCTTCTTACTTCTCATTTATAATCTTAATGTATACTTTCTTCAAACCGCTTAGAACCTAACGGATGTAGCGGTATATAAGAAATAAATTACATTACATTACATTACATATTATACAAGAAGAAACAAACCTGAAATTATTCTGGGTTCTATTTATGGCTTTCCGACGTTTATCTCCATAAACATGTTGGATATTCCTTCCTGTTATATATCAATAAAGATACATCTAACTCTGATCTAATAAGCCAATAATTGTAAACACTCCATTACCTGAGAAGATAACCTGAAAATGTTGTAATGCATCGGTTTATAATAAGGTGGGGGGTGCTGAAAAGTTCTCAGCCCAACCAAACTTCTTAAATTCTAAGTGTTATTTTGTCACAGTAGCTGAAAAGTGTTATTTCGTTAGGCGTCAATTTGCAGAAACGAAATTCTATATTTTGACGTTGTTTTCGATCATCGAACCATATCCTTGGGCTGAGAACTTTTCGGCCCCCCCCCCCATGGTATACTTGAATGGCCAAAATCAGCAAAATTATATGGTTAATATGGTTAAGTTTTTACTTCCTGACAACTTTTTAGGATACAACAAACACAATATTAGCCGTTTGTAAAAAAAAAAAAAATAAAAACAACACAAAACCAAAACCAATTATGAAATATTTCAAAATATTAAAACTTGAAAAATAGGAACAAATGTTTTGTGTAAAAACTATTGTTACCCTTTGGTCTCCTTTTACAAAGGCGTGCTAGCGGTTTAACGTGCGTAATACTGCGCCCTAAACCGACGTCCGCGCTAGCCGCTACTGCCTCCTCTTGAGCAGGCGGTAGTTTTTAGGCCAGCGCGGGGGTTAGCGCGTGCTGAAAAGTCACGTGCGCATTAACCCCGCTAGCGCGGCTTGATAAAAGGAGCCCTTTTGTTTCAGTTCTTGCGCTTCAAAATTCACTTGGTTTTGTTTTGCCTGGGTAAGGTGTTCGTTTTAACAGTTGAGAAAGTTTGTACCTTTTTCTTTTCTTCTTTCCCGGGAAATCTTTGGAGGGTTTTAACTTTAACATACTACAAACCTTTAAGGTTTCAAATGATTACTTCGATTGCTAATTAACTGTTCACCATTGTCCTTCAGGTTTCCTTTATTTTTTTTGGGGAGCCAGTCAAGTCTTTCCCAGCATCTAAAATATACACACTATGGCTATTTTTTTTTAAATCTGCTGAGCAATTTGTACCTTTTAAATTCGCCTACTGGCTTCCACTTTGATTTCTGTACTTGAGTTTCCCTTTGAAATGCAAAGACGTCTTTCAATGCAAATTGTTGCTGTGGTGACCCAATAAAAGCCTTTGGTCAGGGTGGTGCCTTTGAAACTAACTGGTAGAAAGCTGGCAAGTAGGTTAAGGTGAACAGTTAAATCAGGAAGAGCTGGGCTGAGTTAAAGAAAAACCCAGGGCAAATTGGAGCCAAAGGCGAAACTGTTTTACCAGCACATTATGCTCGGAGGATCCGTTGGGAAAGATGTATGTGGGCTATCTTTTGGATAAGGAAGCCAATATGTACTCCAATTCGGTCAGGCACCCCAGTCTGAACCTGAACCCACAGAATTATGTCCCCACACCGCCTCAGTATTCCGATTTTGCCAGTTATCACGTACCAGGAATTAACAGTGACCCACATCATGGACAACCTGGAGGTACCTGGAGTTCGCCATACGGACCCACGAGAGAGGATTGGCACACTTATGGACCGGGACCTGCTTCTTCGACAACTGCTGCAGGGCAGATTGGATTCAGCCCCGCTGATTTTAATCCGGTTCAGCCACCGGGCTCGGGACTCTTTCCCCCAGCCATGAACAATTCGGTGCCTCAGCTGTCCCCCAACGCGCAAAGACGCAACCCCTATGAATGGATGAGACGCACTGGGGTCCCAAACGCGAACACGCAAGGCGGTAAGCGAGTGGGGCTTTCTCTATCTCTAAATTCACCCTTTGACCAATTGGTTTGTCTGTAACCGCATAAATAAGCAGAGCAAATGAACCCATCTATGCATGTTCCCCTTTTAATAAAAAGCTTTATATTTCAGCATGCCTAATAATAATAAAAAAAAGGGCACCTCTTAATTGTGGCTGTTTTTAACATAGATGAAATAATCGGAGAATGGTGCAAAAGGGTTCACTTTTCAGAATGTGTTCAATGTGGCACTGCCCTGGGAAACGGCAGTCTCAGGGCTCCTTTTATCAAGCCACGCTAGTGGGGGTTAACGCGTGCGATGTTTCATCACGCGTTAACCCTGGTGCTGGCTAAAAACTACCACCTGCTCAAGAGGAGCGGCTAGCGCAGCTGGTGGTTTAGCGTGGGGTATTACACGCGTTAAACCACTAGCGCGGCTTGATTAAAGGAGCCCTCAGTGATTGACCATGAAGTCTGAACTATTCCTTTACTCTCGGAAGTAGTCCTTATTCCATACAGGGCAGCAGGTAAATGGGAAGGGCGTGCGGATTAGCTCCCACCGTCGCTACTTGTGCTTTTCCTATTCTGAGAATACCAGTTCACAATGTTAACCAACAATTTATCTTTATGTCCAGTCAAAGCACACACTCATGACAATTAAAAGTACCTAGTTAAAAATGAATCACGGTTTACTATTATTACCTTTAATGGAATACTAACTATAAAAATGCCCATCAAACAAAGAAATAAAAGGTGTAGATGCCAGCTTTAGATTTTTCATTAGCAGAAAATTAGCTCCAGGGTGTCTCCAATTCCAAACTGCTGCCATTTGAAGTAAGGAGATTTTAGAGATTTTTACGTGTCTAATAAAACCACGAATAAAATTGGTGTTGAGGGACCCCTGAAAAGTTCTCAGCCCAACCAAGAAGAGAATGATGTGGAGCCATGAAAGTTCCACACTTTTTGTTTCAAAGAGGCAAATGCATCTAGCAGATGGGCACAGGTCTAGGGAAACCAAGCCACTGTGACATCACCGATGAGGTTGGCTCTTAGGCATTGGTGGAATGAGGCATTATGACATCACCATACCAGGGGCCGCTGAAAAATTCTCAACCCAGCCAAGAAGAGAATGATGCGGAGCCATGAAACTTACAAGTTATTCTACACTTTTCTTGACACTTTTTGTTGCAATGATTTCAAAAAATGTCAAGAAAAGTGTGGAATATAAGTTTCATGGCTCCACATCAATTCTTGTTTGGGCTGAGAACTTTTCAGCGGCCCCTCCTAAATTTCACAGTTGAGATCTCTGCTAAACTTTATCCAAGACTAGAAGTCCCCTACATCACCGTACTCATTAAATAAGGACATCCTTGTCACGCAATCTTCCCCTGCTATTAGGAGCCAACTGCTATATATAGCCAAGGGAGCAGTGTTTAAAAGAGCAGTAATTTTTTTTTATGAGTTTACCCTATCGTTTTTTTTTTTTCATGTTTATTTTAAGGTAGGTAAGTGAAGAATCCATTAGCAGGACGTCTTTTAAAAAAATTACTCTAGGTGCTTCCCTGTACCAATTTCTCCCACTTCCAGATCTGTAGCTAAGAATTCTAAAAAGTGTCACAAAACTTGGAAGGAGTTCAGAAAAAAAAGGGCTTAAAGTGTGCAGCTATTTATTTAAATAACCATCGTCTCAAATGTGACTACAGTAGAGGAAAGGGAGACCTGTTTACACAAATTGTGATGGAATTCAAAAAAGCTGGGATGAACACAGAGGATCTCTAATTACAATATAAATGAGCAAACTTTCCCAGTCCGAATCCAACAAAGGAGATGGTTTGGATAGGCAGGCGTATGCTTCAAGGACAACTCCAGTACTTGGTACCTACTGTAGACTTCTAAGGTCTAAGGCCCAGAAATAACAAAGAAAAAAAAGACATTTAATTTATGCTCAATAATTTTAATTAAATTATAATAATAAAGCCATACATATAATAAAACTTACAAAAATATTATTCCAACATAATTAATATAAATGTACAAAAATCAGTAATTAAGACATTTAATTTAATCATGAATGCGTGTGATAACAGGGCAGACTGGATGGCCATTCAGGTCTTTATCTGCCGCCATTTACTATGTTAAAGCAAGATTAAGGCCCTCTTTTACAAAGGTGGGCTAAGCGTTTTAGAACGGATTTAGCGCATGCTAAATCAATGCATGCGCTAACCACTAACGTGCCCATAGGATAACATGTGCGCGTTAGCGTTTAACGGGCTCTAATATTTAGTACACGCTAAAAAGCTTAGCGCACCTTTGTAAAAGAGGGGATAAGTGTCAGCTCAAAGTGGTCTCCCTCTCCTGTACTTTAAATTTCTTCCACTAGTTATACATAGGTACATATGGCTTGAGAGAATGACCTGAAAACGCATTTTCATATAGTGAGTTAAAAGAATAGTTTTCATATGCAATAGTTGAACTTCTGAACCTTTTTTCTTTGAGAGCAGTTGGGGGAAAGGAGGGGGGGGGGGAAGGAGGCGGAGGGCTCCTCTCAAAGAAAGTGGAAGTGTCTCCACGTGAAAATCCAAATGAACAATTTTGCCAAGTCGCCCCCTGATCAACAGTTCAAAGGGAGCTCGGGCAGAACAAAAGGGGGCATGGTTTAATGAAAGAAGCTGGAAGTGCTTCCTTGGGGCAATTCCAAATTTTACAAGTTGCTCCTTTTTTGACACGCAAATCGGCCGTGAAGATATCTGGAGTGAGTCCTGTGTGCCAGGAGGGGAGGAGGAATGGAGGAAACCCTTAATCGTCCTATTGTCCTTTGCTTTTGTTCTAACCTGTGTTGGGGGCGGGGAAACACGGCAATCGGGGCTTTGATGTTCGAGAAGCTATTCTTCCCAATTATACATTTCTAATGCGGCCAGCCAGATAGGTTTGTTCCAATTCAAACAAAATCTGAAAGTAATGCAAAATATTCTTATACATGTTTTATGCTAATACAGGGAGGATATTTTTTTTCTACCGAACCTGCCAAATCTAGAGCAAGGTGCTTTATGGATTTGTGAATACTTCTAGGCTCACTGCAGTAAAAGTGGGATTAGTCCGACAAGACTGACCTATACCACGGAAGATTTAAACCCCAGCTAGGTGGTATTTATAGGTAATACAAAAAGGCAACCCTTATTCTTCAAAACCAGACTAGTGGAATAATTTAATATAAAGCTGCATGAGAAACTTTATTGATATTTTGTGCTAATGGAAAAAACAAAAACAACTTATAGGCCACAAGGGCCTAATTTTTGATTGGGCAAAAGGCACCCTTTGGACTTACAACAGGAGATTGCTGCAAAACATTCCATCTTTAAAATGGTTTATAATTTCGGATGTCTGATGCTGGCGCTAGATTTGATACTGGACAAAGTTTTAATGCCATAATTTTATTTGCAGAATATCAGAATTTATTTTATATCTTTCCATCCTGCTTCTTAGCCGTTGCATACAGGCATCTGGAGCTGACAGGTTGACTGGTTCCTTCCATCTCTTCACTAAAATGGACAAGCCAAGGGCAGTTGACATTGGCATTCTGGTGATAGATAGATTCTGGTGCTGGGCATAAGATGCTGTAGCCAGTCTTGAAGGACAAGGAGTTAATAGGCAAAGAAACTTTCACCTTTCAGATAGGGTGTTGGGTTGTTGTTTATTTTTATTTTCAAGTGCTGCTTTTCTACATAATTTTGAAGGCAGCATAGTGCTCAGCTAGAATAAATTCCATCTCAGGAGGATCTTACTATCCAAATGGGACCCTGAAAAATAATAAGTGATAGATAATAGGACGTCCCCACGTTACAAAAAAGTATCGGTGGAAACATTTGAGCTCTGATTGCCAGGTCTCCCGCCCATTGTTCAAACCACTAGGCCCCAGTACTCAAACCACTTTGAATCCGAACGAAAAAAATTCAAGCAAATTTTGCCCCAGAATCCGAACACTGCTTTGGAATCTGAACGGCCTGCACGTTGTTCCTGTGTGTCTGTGCGTACGTTTCCCCAGCGCTCGGGCCACCCATACGTCATTCAGTTCATTGTCGGAAGCTGTAGTGAACGCATCTTGCGTGATTTTTGCCTTTGTGTAGCGTGGTGAGGAAAATACTGTATGGTATTGTTATTATTTTGTAATATTTTACCTTAAAATCCGGTGTATTTGCTGTTAAAATTTTGAGTTTGTGGGACCCAGGAGCGGATTAATCCAGTTTCTATTATTTTAATGTTCAATAATATTTGTTGAGTTTTAAAAATGAAATATACATAACAAAAATCTTACAAAGAATATCATCTCAACTCAGTTAATACATTGTAGATATATAAATTCAAAGAAATCAACAATCAATTATCATCACAATACAAACACGATAAAGTACCTCCCAACACTCCCTCCTCCCTTCCATTCCCCCTTCCCCCATCCCATTTCCAAATATTACTAATAAATAGTGCTTCACTTTATGATTACAAATGTAATGAGTTCTCTACAAAACTGCGTGCTCTGCCTGATAATTGCTGTATATAAGGTTCCCAGGTCATCCAAAATTTACTCTGTTTTTTATAAGATGGGGAGGTCGCCCTAGCTGCCATAATCATAAGAGCATGAAATGCTGCCCTCCAATGCCAAAATGAGGCTGGACTTCTTCCAACCAATGTTGTAAAATACATTTTTGACCTATAATAAAGGATCTATTATTTTAAATGGGAAAAATTGTCTTGGAACTCGAACGGGGTTCTGGAACAGATTCTGTTTGGATTCCAAGGTATCACTGTCCTAAAACAAGCTCTTTATTATATAAACTATGGAAATAAGGAAAAAGAACTGACACATGATGTCAAACTACTGTACAACAATCTAACCGTTGCAGGAGAATCAGCTTTTGGCACCTCTTGGAGTACCACCTAGCCACGGAGAGTGACTTCCTTCTATTGGGGGAGGAACCTTAAATACTTTTAATAGTTCTTAATAAAAGAATCAAGAAAGCCCGAACCCAGGAACATTTTCTGAAAGAACAGATGATAATATATTCAGGGTTTGCACAGTGGGAAACCCAAGGCCTGAGAGCCTAGTGCCAGGCCTCCATTGCTAATCATATTAAGTCACAATTTACTTGGTGAAATTGTGGAAACCTTAGGAGGTGCACAGTCCATATCTTTTAGATAATAGCAAGGGAGGCCAAATCAAAGTACTGCCTTCAAGATTGCCACATACAAACTAGATAAAAGCTGAGGGGAGGATTTGAAATGCGCCAGATAGTGGAAGAAGTCGAGTTATCAAAGAATTGTCTGAATTCAAATGACTTGGAGTGGATTTTCCCTAACCTGTGTTTATTCTGTTATAAAATATGAAGAATCAGGCTGACCTTTTGTTCTTTTGCTTATAAGGTTAGCAAACTGCACCTTTACTCTCGGGCACGTTTCATCCCTACTATCTCCCTAGCTCTGAGAAATGTGTTGAAGCTTCATTTATTTACTCCTTTTAAGTGTGCAGATGCAATTTTTTTCTGGCCCAGATAAGACCAGCATTCTTAAATAAATGATTATATTAATCAATAAAGGGCGTATCTATCAGCAAAGTCAAACGGACTGCCATAATAGGAAATTAATACCAGCGCTGTTTTCTTTCCCCATACATATTAACCATTTTATTACACGTGTTGTAAATCATAATACATCAAAGGTCTAGGAGTTAATTGGCTTGTTCTGCTGTTCCAGATATATATAAACAGATTATGTCGGTGGCAGCAATGCTAGTGCTGCATAGGTAATTCAGAAAAACATGCTTAAAGGAAACAGGCAAGACCCCTTCTGAAAATATGATATGAAATGAAACAAAAAGTGTCAGGGAAAGTGTGGGGTAACTTGTAAGTTTCATGGCTCCACATCATTCTCTTCTTGGTTGGGCTGAAAACTTTTTAGTTGTTCCTCCTATTGTGATGTCATAATGCCTCATTCCACCAATGCCTAAGAGCCAACCTTGTTGGTGATGTCACAGTGGCTTGGTTTCCCTTGTACTTGTGCCCATTTACTAGACGCATTTGCCTCATGGAAACGAAAAGTGTGGGATAACTTGTAAGTTTCATGGCTCCACATCATTCTCTTCCTGGTTGGCCTTAGAACTTTTCAGCTGCCCCTGGTAGATGATACCAGTACTTGTTACATCTCAGGATGTACCGTTTCTGTTTTGAACCTATAATTGATGTTGGAGGAATAAAAAATGGGTTAAGAGTAGATGTGTTCTGTTCTAATTGGACATTACTGCATGCTTACCAGTTAATATATGTACCCTTACCATACACAAAATACGTGTTGGTAAGGGCTCATGCACTAATTGGACAATTAGCAAGTGACCATTAATTAAAAAATAGAAGAAGCAGCTACTTTACCCATTACACCCAGATTTCAATGTACTTTAGTAAAAATTCCTCTCACATTGAAATCTCATGGACATAGGGAAATACCTCTTGCACTTGAATATAACTTGCCTTGAGTACTACTGAGACAGCAGCAGCTAACCCCAAATCCCATCCTCCTCTAGGACTGTTTGGTTCTTGATTCTGTGAAATTGGAATCAGTGGTGTTGGAGAGGCTGATTCTGTGATCTATCCAACTCAGCATCTGAATTAATCTGCACGAGGGGATGGTAAAAAGTTCTCAACCCAATCATTGAGATGAAAAATGTCAAGAAAAGTGTGGAATAACTTGTAAGTTTCATGGCTCCACATCATTCTCTTTTTGGTTGGGTTGAGAACTTTTCAGTAGCTCCTCACATTGTGATGTCATAATGCCTCATTCCACCAATGCCTAAGAGTCAACCTCATCGGTGATGTCACAATGGCTTGGTTTGCCTATATCTGTGCCCATTTGCTAGATGCATTTGCCTTGTTGAAACAAAAAGTGTCAAGAAAAGTATGGAATAACTTGTAAGTTTCATTCTCTTCTTGGTTGGGCTAACAACTTTTCAGTGGCCTCTTGTAACTGTCTATACCATGTTCATTTTCTACATGTACATACCATATATACCTGTATTTGTTTCAGAAATAGTTGTCCTCCATTTTCTGAATGGGGCCCAAAATACACAGTCTGCAAAAAAGTATAAGGATTGTATTTCTATTTGTTTTTAATTTAGGCCCCCTTTTATCGAGTCGCGTTAGGGTTTTTTATCGCCAGCCGCTGTGGTAAAAGCTCCGAAGCTCATAGAATTCCTATGAATGTCAGAGCTTTTACTGTAGCGACCAGCAATTAAAAAAAACCATAATGAGACTTGATAAAAGGGAGCCTTAGGTCCATAACTCAATTCTTATGTATATTAATAAAAAATGATGCACATCTTCATTCACTCAGAGATTAGGAATGTATGAAATCATGGCTCAAATTCCACTTTCCTAACCCTTATTTGTAGTGTTTGTCTGCTTTAAATTAGGTTGTAAGCTCTATTGAGCAGGGGTTGCCTCTTACACGTTTAATGTACAGCACTGCGTATGTCTAGCAGAGCAATAGAAATGATAAATGGTAGTAGTACTTGTCACTGTTACTCAGGAGTAATCTAAGGAAATACTTTTTTACAGAAAGGGTGGTAGATGTGTGGAACAGTCTCCCGGAAGAGGTAGTGGTGACAGAGACTGTCTGAGTTCAAGAAAGCATGGGATAGGCACATGGGATCTCTTAGAGAGAGGAAGAGATAATGGTTACTGCGGATGGGCAGACTGGATGGGCCATTTGGTCTTTATCTGCCATCATGTTTTCTATAATCATAAAGCTCTATGACCTCATAATGCAGGTATAAAGAGCCTTAGCCAATAGGGAGAGGAGGAGATAGTGAATGCGCTGGATGAGCCATGTGGCCTTTATCTGGTATCTTGTTTCTATGTCTCTATAACCATAAAGTTTTATGACATCACAATGAGAGTGTTAAGAGCCTTAGCCAATAGAGAGAGGAGGAGATAGTGGATGCTGTGGATGGGCAGACGGGATGAGCCATTTGGCCTTTATCTGCCATCATGTTTCTATGTCTCTATAACCATAAAGTTCTATGACATCACAATGGAAGTGATAAGAGCCTTAGCCAATAGGGAGAGGAGGAGATAGGGGATGCTGCGGATGGACAGACTGGACGAGCCATGTGGCCTTTATCTGTCATCATGCTTCTATCTGTTATTGTCTCAAAAACCCACTTTGAAAGTAAACTCTTTGGGGTGGGATATATTATGCTTGAATTCTAAACCAATAACCAAAACCCCCCAGTCTAAACTATAAACCAAAGTATGTGATAACTTATGTGCACAACTGCAAGACCCTCCCCCCTCCCGACTTGCTCCTTTTGTAGTTGTGTGCTATAGCATGTAGGCGCTTATAGGCATTCATAGAGGGAGCCGCTGAAACGTTCTCAGCACAACCAACTTGGGGCAGTCTCCATTGAGGGCTATACACTTAATCCGTCAGAAAATTACGGAATGCTAAAAGTGGGAAAAAATTGCTGGACTAAGGTGCGCTAAGGGTTTTAGTACACATTTAGCGTGCACTAAATCAATGCGTGCGCTAACCGCTGACGCATCCATAGGAAACGTGCACATGTTAGCGTTTAGCGTGCGCTAAAAAGCATAGCGCACCTTAGTAAAAGAGGGGGTAAGTGTGTAGCCCTCGATGGAGACTGTCTCGACTGTGTTGGTTGGGCTGAGAACGTTTCAACGGCACCTTCTAGAAAGCGCCTTAGTTATGCATAAAACTGCAAATTAGTATCAATTAATGTCACTTGAGAGCTATTGGTACTTAAAGTCAATTAGCATCTGATTTAACAATTAGGCATGCAACTGGCACTGTTCTATAACTTGGTTATTGAATTTTGTATGTTTTTTTGGTGATTGTGGATTTTTTTTAATATTGCATGTTTTTTGGCGGATAATAAATGTAAATAAATAAACTTGTGCCCCCATATTTGCACGCTAGTCAAATGTTATGACAGACTTAACCACACATTCTGGTGGGCAAATGTGTGTAATACATATAAATATGAAAGAATGAATGCAGAATGTTTGGGTCATAGCAATACATGTAATAAAGGATGGAGCCCATTGACTGCATTTGTTAACATACAATAATAGAGATATATCTATTATTTCTTAGTTTTCCTTACACATCCAGGGTGGGGGGAGGGGAAAGTATTTGGAAGAGTTTAAAAATATTTAAATAAAATATTGTAATAAATAATATGATTTAATATATTAATAATTGGGAGGAGGGGGAAGTGGATGTTTTCTTTAATAATGTAGAAACATAGAAACATAGAAAGATGACGGCAGAAAAGGGCTACAGCCCATGTGTGTAATTTGGTGTAATTTGGCGTATTTTATGCAATCTGTTGTAATTATATTAATTGTAATACACTGTCAAAGTTTGAAAATTAATAAAGAATTATAAAAAAAACTTGTGCTCCCAAATTTGCACGCTAGTCTGAAATTTGGGCACACATGTTACAGAATCCAGCCCTAATGTCCTTAAAGAGCCTGATAAAAAAAAAAAGTTAGTAAATCAAACACATATCATAGTCAGTGGACCACATATACACTTCTCCCTCCTTATTCGCGGTTTCAGCAATCGCGGTTTGCGATTATTCACGGTTTTTAGCTTGCTGGCTCCTCCCCCCAAATTACGTCAGCTTGCCTAGAGAAATTGCTGATTCCAAGCGTTTATAGAGAAAATCGCTGATTCCCGGCACTTTCTTCGCCGTGTTTTGCCTTTCCTTCAGGAACAGATCAGGTCTCCCACCACGTTATTCACGGTTTCACCATATTCGCGATGGTTTTTAATAGAAAACAGCGAATAACGTAAGATCAAGTTATTTACATTTTTTCTGTATTTGCAGTTCTGCTAATCCCCTATTACAGCGAATACGGAGGGAGAAGTATCTGCATTCTGCAACGTACGTTGCCCGTCTGCTTCCCACTTCTCTACACTGCCAGGGCAGCTACCTGACATGACTGCATTTTATGTGGCAACTTTGCAACAGGGGCACAGATATTATAAGTGCATCTGGAAAAGTTGAAAGGGGACAGATTCAAAACAAATGCTAGGAAGTTCTTCTTTACCCAACGTGTGGTGGACACTTGGAATGCGCTTCCAGAGAATGTAATAGGGCAGAGTACGGTACTGGGATTTAAGAAAGGATTGGACGGTTTCCTGCTGGAAAAGAGGATAGAGGGGTATAAATAGAGGATTTCTGCACAGGTCCTGGACCTGTTGGGCCGCCGCGTGAGCGGACTGCTGGGCATGATGGACCTCAGGTCTGACCCAGCAGAGGCATTGCTTATGTTCTTATGTTCTTAATACTTCATGCTGTATAACATGGCTGTAAACTTTTTTCAGTCAAGTTCAAGTTGCCACTTGAATTCTAAACCACATACTACTGTTTGTCCTCCTTGATGCTGAAGATGTCAGCTATTGAGAACCTGCTGGAGACTAAATTGGATCAGTAAACCTCGGTACACCGACCTTAGCGCGAAGGACATTGGCAAGCCAACAATTCCGCTCAGTCAAATATGCGCAGCGATAACTGCGCACGTGAAGGGAATGGAATTGTCAGGGCACAATTGTAAGTGTGTGTGGGGGGGGGGGTTGTGGCAATCTTTTAATTTAGAGTGCATCGGCATTGAGCACCCCCCTAAGAGCGCGAGAATGCATAATTATAAAAGGTTCCTCCCCCCACACCTGCATCAGAGCGAGAGCGCGAGTTGTAATCGAGTTCTAAGTGTAGTGGGGGATTCCCCCCTTACCCCCCTTGAACGAGAGCACCAACCCCCCACATCCCCCCTGAGAGCGGAAAACGGAAGGAATAGGGCAGCGAGCATATGTCCTGCACGCAACAGTCGGGGCTGAATTGCCGGTGCGCCAATGTCCTGCACACATTTAACAGGTCACCGTAAACCTCCTGTCACTGCCGCACTCGCTGATGGTACATAGCGGCCCCTGCTGTTCTCAGTGGTAGTGCAATTTTGCCTCTTTTTCTTTCCTTCTGATATAGACGCATAACTTACTCCCCTCTTTTACGAATGCATAGCGCGGGCTTTAGCGCTGGCAGCGGCGGTAACTTCTCCGACGCTCATAGAATTCCTATGAGCGTCAGAGCAGTTACCGCCCCTGCTGGCTTAAAAAGCTTAATTGGTGCCAGTAAAAAGCAATTAGCACTTTATAATTAATTTAAATAAAAATTAATAGGGTGGTAGGCACATAACTTGGTAGGTGCCTACCACTTCAAGTAGGCGCCTAGCCCAAGGTGCCTACCAGAAAGTAGACATGGTTAGGGGTGGTTGGTGGGCATGGTTTGCGTGTAGACACTTAAAGTGGACTTAGATATCATTAGGCACCTAACTTAGGCCCCGGTATTTAGGACAAGAAAACTCTGGTGTAAATAGGGTGTGTCCAATATTCTGGGACCTACCAGTGCCTAAGTCCACATTAGGCACTGTTAAGCACAATTCTATAAACGGCTTCTAACTTATGATTGTCATGTATTAGGGGCAACGTTCCTAGGCGCCTATGATTTAGGTGTTGTTTATAGAATCGGGCCAAAAAAACTCAGATACCATATGAAGATAGGTCTTCTTTTGGGCACCATGGCACATTCTTACTGTCAGTTGATATAGTATATCTAGATTTTCAGAAAGCTTTTGATTAATTTTCTCAAGAGCCTCTCATGAGGAACTTTAAGAGTTATGGGATAGGTGGCAAAGTTCAGTTGTGGATTAGGAATTGGTTATCGGATAGAAAACAGGGTAGGTTTAAATCGTCATTTTTCTCAGTGGAGGAGAGTAAACAGTGGAGTGCCGCAGGGATCTACACTGGGACCGGTGCTATTTAACTTATTTATAAACGATCTGGAACAACGCGTGAGGTGATTAAATTTGCAGATGACACTAAACTGTTCAAAGTTATTAAAACGCACGCGGACTTGGACTCTTCAGCTTGGAAAAGAGAAGGCTGAGGGGTGATTTGATGGAAGTCTAGAAAATCCTGAGTGGAGCAGAACGGGTACAAGTGGATCAATTTTTCACTCCTTCAAAAATTACACAGACTAGGGGACACTCGATGAAACTGCAGGGAAATACTTTTAAAACCAATAGGAAGAAATATTTTTTCATTCAGAGAATAGTTAAGCTCTGGAACGCGTTGCCAGAGGTTGTGGTAAAAGTGGATAGCGTAGCTGGTTTAAGAAAGGTTTGGACAAATTCCTGGAGGAAAAGTTCATAGTCTGTTATTAAGACATGGGGGGAAGCCTCTGCTTGCCCTGGATCGGTATCATGCTATTCTTTGGGTTTTGGCCAGGTATTAGTGACCTGGATTGGCCACCGTGAGAACGGGCTACTGGTCTTGATAGAGCATTGGTCTGACCCAGTATGGCTGTTCTTATGCTCTTATGTGAGCCAAGTATAGGACAATCAAGCCATTGTACCATCACTGATGAGGTTGGCTCTGAGGCACTGTGGAATGAGGCATTATGACATCACAATCTCAGCTCTGGAATGTTGCTCTCATTGGGGTTCCGGAATCTTGCTATTCTTTGAGATGCTGGAATGTTTCTACTCTTTGGGTTTTGGCCAGGTACTAGTGACCTGGATTGGCCACCGTGAGAACGGGCTGCTGGGCTTGATGGGCCATTGGTCTGACCCAGTAAGGCTATTCTTATGTTTGATACCGATGAGCTGAAGACAGTGGCATAGTATGGGCGGGGGCAGGGTGGCCTGATTTGGCCACTAAATTTGGGCAGTCAGCATTTAAAATTGGTGCCTATACCAATTTTAAATGCTGACTGCCCAAATGTAGCGAACAGGAGACAAAGAAAGGTCCTGCAGTTTTTCAGTAATCCATCATCACTGTCTACTTACACAACACACCGATAGGCATTTGTGGCGTATCCCTCTTTACCACCACATTTGGGACCCCTGAAGAAGACGTGTTGTTTGAAACACAGACCCTATGGAGTCCCATATTTTGTACAAAGTGGTCTGTTTGTATGCAATAATCTGTTTGTTAAAATAAACTTTGCCTGCATCTTGTGCATTTGCCTGCAGTCCCTTTCTTTGTCTTTCGTTCACCGTATTTTTACTGCAGATTTGTTGGAACGTTTTTTCTCCTTGCCCAAATTTAGTGATATAACCAGCTAAGTTTTAACTGCTAAACCCCGAAGCCCTATGGGGCTTTGGGGCTGTTACCGCAGCACAGCCACTAGCGTGGCTTCGTAAAACAGGCCCTAAATATTCAGTGGAGGGAGCTGGCTATCTCCTGTTGATTATTAGCGCTGATCTGGTCAAACACTATTTAACTGGCCAGGAGCTGCTCCTCTGAAATAGCGCTATCAGTCAGCCACAAGAAAACAAAGAGCTATTTTGCTCCTGCTCTCTTGTCCACACAAGACGTTGGAAGACACCAAGGGCTAGATTCACTAACCTGCCCGATCTGTGGCAGGCCGATGAATTCACCAAGGGTCAGCATGCAAATGGGGGCGATCGGAGGAACGCCCTCCACCGACCACACGGATTGCTAGTGAGCAATCCTGAAGCATGCGCAGGCCATCTTCTTTGTCCGTAGACAGTCTGCGCATGCTTACAGAGCTGCAAGCTGCTTTTGTTTTTTTTTATACTTCGCAGGTCCGTGGTTTTAACCCGCTTTAAATGCACGAGCTCGCATTGCGGGGGAAGGGCAGGAGAGTCGGGGTGGCGAGTCGGGGCGGCAAAACAGGAGAAGTCGGGGCTGAAAGGCAGGAGAAGTCCAGGCGGCAAGGCAGGAGAAGTTGGCAGAGAGCAGGAAAGGTCGTGAGCGACTGGCCCTCACAAGTCGCTTCTTTTCTGATCGGCCAGCCTAGTCGGTGTCCCTGGAAAAGTTTAGTGAATCGCATCTTTCCTGCTTTGCATGCTGTTTCCCCTCATTTCCCCTCATTTGCATGTGCAGATTGGAATCAGATCAGTGAATCGGATCAGGGTCACAAAAGAGTCGCAAACCGATCGAGACACGATCGGTAAGCTTTGTGAATCTAGCCCCAAGAATCTTCTAAACCGCTCCTTCTTTCTAATCTGGTCAAGCTAAGTTTCAAGACTATTGAGCAAACCATTATCCGCCTTTTCTGCTCTTGGAACCTTCACCATACAGTTCAATTTGCGTACAGTAAGTAACAAGAGCGCACTGATAAAAATTCTTGAGTTGTCAGCTATCCTGCCATCATTTGCTTCCTGGGTTAAAAGCTTCAAGTGAAAAAACACAGCGAAGATGACCAATGGTGCTACAAACTTTATTGACTCAAAATTGATATGCTTCCTTTACCCGTCAGAACTGTACAAGTAAACATCCATCCAGCAAAATATTTTCTTCTGACTAACTCAAAACGATGGCATTTCATCCATAACACTTGAGGATTGTCACATCATTATGGTGTACCCATGTATTTTTGGCGGGCAAAGTTAGTGAGGAGAAAATATTTGCTGGATGGATGTTTACTTGCACAGTTCGGACGGGTAAAGGAAGCACATCAATATTGCATTGATTCATCAAGACCCCTGATGCAGGCTGGTTGGTCGAAACACGTACAGGTCGGGTCCTTTTGAGTCCATAAAGTTTGTAGTGCCATTGGCCATCTTCACTGTGTTTTTCACGTGCTTCATCATGTGAAGGTTATTCTCTTGTTTGTTGGCTTAAAAGCTTCAAGAACATTTCTAAATACGCTCACTGTTATTTATATATGCTTTAATGATATCAATTGTATATAAATTATGTTATATTACATTACATACCCACTTTCCAAACTTTTGTGAAACTCACTGAAATCTTTAAGACTTGGCTATCACACAAGTCTATAACCACTTAAATAAGTAGTCTAGAGAGAAACCAGGGGTCTCAAGTGCTCACAGTCAGAAGCCCGATGTTTTTCTCAAAGCTAGTGACTTATTCAGTGAGCTATCATCGGTCCCGTATACTCTCTATAACATTGATTTATAATTATTTATTTATTTATTTTTTATTCTTTTTTTTCTTTATTTAGAAAAACTGATAAAATGATCTAGTAATCTAAATTTCTAATGTATCACTCTCCCACCTTAAGGTGTTCGGGCCTTTGTAAGGAGCAGACTCTTCATTACATTAGTCAACATGACTTTGCAGTGCCGGTGGTGTTAACAGTGCTACCTTTGGTGCTTGTCCTGATGAAGCTCTTGTTTAAAAATAGGAGCGAAACGGAGATCTTCCGTCGTTAAGAAGAAAATTGAAACAAAGTATTTTTCAGCTAAAGAATATGAAAGCTAAGTACTTTTAATCAAAACGGGAGAGTGATGCATTAGAAATTTAGATTACTAGATCATTTTATCAGTTTTTCTAAATAAAGAAAAAAAAGCATAAAAAACAAATAAAAAAAAATAATTATAAATCAATGTTATAGAGAGTATACGGGACCGATGATAGCTCACTGAATAAGTCACTAGCTTTGAGAAAAACATCGGGCTTCTGACTGTGAGCACTTGAGACCCCTGGTTTCTCTCTAGACTACTTATTTAAGTGGTTATAGACTTGTGTGATAGCCAAGTCTTAAATATTACATTACATTACATTAGGGACTTCTATTCCGCCTATACCTTGCAGTTCAAGGCGGATTACAAAAGAGCTAACTGGACATTTCCAGTGAAGTTACAAAAGTTTTGAGGTTTTTTTTTGGTTACAAGGGAGGAGAGGTACCTGGATTAATTCCGGAAGAACTTGCAAATTGGATATTAAATTGATTGTACGTTACTGTGTGATATAACAAATAGATTACAGTTAGAGTACAAATAAGATTACGTTACATTTCAGGGATCTGAATACTTGGTTGGTGTTTGGGGAGGAAGAGATTATTTAAGTGGAGGTTTTGGGGGAGAATTTATCTAGGAGGAGGGGGAAGGGTTGGGTTAAGATATCTGGATACATTTTTTGAAAAGTAGGGTTTTGATTTCTTTTCGAAAAGTTTTGAAGTCGCCCGTTGCCATCAACAGGTTGGAGATGGAGTAGTTAAGTTTTGCTGCTTGCGTCGCCAGAAGGTTATCAAGCATCTTTTTGCGCTGAGTGCCCTTGAGTGGAGGGAAGGCAAAAGGGTTTGAAGTTCTTCTTTGTCTTGAGGTGAGGATCTGGTTTAGGTGGTTGTTTAGATGGGGGGGGGGGGGGGGGGAGGGGGAGCCGTTTAATGCTTTGAATAATAGACAGTAGAATTTGAATTGAATTTGTGCTTGCATAGGTAGCCAGTGAGAGTCTAGGAAGGCAGTTGTAATATGATCATATTTTCTCAGGGAGTAGATCAGTCTGTTTGCAATTCAGTTTGGAAAGAAAAAGTACACCAAAGTAAAGGTTCTTTATTTGATTTATGTTGCGTCTGAGATAATTTAAAATGTATGGGGTCTTATTCACTGCAGCTGAGGCTGTTGAATATTTCTTATATACTCAAATATAAACTGAAATTTTTGGACCCCAAAACAGTTGTCTCAGTTTATATGTGAGTCATCCAGCTGTGCACTCCCCCACCTCCCTCCTGGATCCATTGCAGGCCTTCCTTGGGCCTGCCATGAGCCCTGGTGGTTCAGCGGTGAGCTGGGACAGGAGCAACCCCTCCTGTGTCCTGTCCTCGCTGACTCCCCACCTCCCGCATTTGAAAAGGCCTACCTTGCACATCCTGGAGGTCCAGTGGTGAACCGAGGCAGGAGCGATCCTCCTGTGCTCCTGCCCCGTGTAGAGCTGCTAAAGAAAATGGCTGCCACGAGTTCCCACGGCAACCTCACAAGACCATAGGAACTTGCAAGGTTGCCAAGGGAACTCGCAGCAACCATTTCCTTTAGTAGCTGTGCACAGGACAGGAGTATAGGAGGATTGCTTCTGCCCCAGTTCACTGCTAAACCACCAGGACATGCAAGGTAGGCCTTTTCAGAAACGGGAGGTAAGAGGAAGGTGGGATGGTGTGGAGCCATCCAGGACAGGACACAGGAGGAATCGCTCCTATCCTAAATTACCACTGGACCACCAGGCTCCAAAGTAAGCCAGAGGAAGGCCTGCAACGGGCTGGGGAGGAGCAGAAGGTGTAGCGCAGGCCAGGACAGGACACAGGAAGGGTTTCTTCTGTTCCGGCTCACCGCTGGACCACTAGGGCTCAAGGAAGACCCGGGGGATGCCTGCAACGGGTCGGGGAGGGAGTGGGGGACACAGAGCCATCCGAGATAGGATTGATCCTGTCTCAGCTCAACACTGGACCAGCAGTACCTATACTTGAATATAAACCTTTGGTTTATACTCGAGTCAACCTTTTTTCACAGTTTTTGGGGAGAAAAAAGGCTACTTCAGTTTATTATTGATATTTTGATTGGCACAGAATTTTATGAATTTGTTATTTTAATTATTTTATTATTGATATTTTGATTGTCATAGGATGTTATAAATTTTAGAAAAAAAAACAAACAACCCCCTAAAAACCCTTTTCCTCTAATTCTTTCCTTTTTTATTCTTGATTGGAGTTCTTTTCTTAATTGATGTGAAATATGTATTGTAAACTGCTTGGATTCTTTGTTGGCTGGTATGTGGTATATAAAGTTTTTAATAAACATAAACATATTCAAATTGGTTTCTATTCAAATATATATGGTATACAGGATGAGACAAAAAAAAGTAACTCCTACAGGTTGGGGTTTTTTTTTTTCAGTTTTCTCAGCAACCAATTTGAATTTCAATCGGAAATTTTATGTACTTATTTATTTGAAAATTGTATAGCCAGCATTATCCCAAAGCATACAAATTATTAATACATTTACAATAAAACAGTACACAAGACAAAACGTACAAAGAACCATACCAAAATTACATACTGCTTTAAATAACTAATACAGTGGTGCCTCGCATAACAAACGCCTCGCACAGCGAACGCTGCGCACAACGAACTTCTTGTCTTGATTCGTACAACGGACTTCGTTTCACACAACGAAGTCGCCCGAGCTGCATCCTTCCGCGCAGTGTGCGTGACGCTACCGGCTACCCTCCTCCTCCTCCTCCATCAACCAAATCGGAAGTTACATCATGAGGGGAGAGGAAGGAGGAAGGAAGCAGTTGGCAGCATACGCACTGTTAGAGCCCCGTGGCTTGTGTTAAAGTTGTTTACAGACTTCAACAGCAGCGGGAGAAAGCAGTCGCCAGCCCTGTTTCGCCGATCGAGGGGGGGCCCTGTTTCGCCGATCGAGGGGGGGCCCTGTTTCGCCGATCGAGGGGGGGCCCTGTTTCACCGATTGAGGGGGGGTGCCTGGTGTTGCCGATCACTGCGGGGGGGGGGGGCGGGCTTTAGCAGAGGTGGGAGAAAGCAGTAAATGAGTGGAAGTTGGCAGGCCTGGGGATGGAAGGGCAGTCGAAATACGGTATGTTGGAGCAGGGGATGAGAGGGAGGGAGAGAAGGGGAAATATTGGACAAGGGCAGAAGGGATGCTAAATCATAGGGTGACAGGCAGAGAGAACAACAGGAAAAAGAGTGGAAGCAATCTTGAACCCTGAGGGTGAGGGAAGAGAGAGGTGGTGAGATGATTGATCATGGGGAGAGGGACAAAAGGGAATAGAGATGGGATAGGAAGATAGTGGAAGTAAAAGGACAGGGAGATGTATGTTTTTAGATGTATCTAAATAAAAATAATAACCAAAAATTTATCTTTTTTTATGTCATCTTAGCATATTTTATGCTACAGAACGAATTATTTTTTTTAACATGTATTGTTATGGGAAAACGCGTTTCACATAACGAACTTTTCGCATAACAAACTTGCTCCTGGAACCAATTAAGTTCGTTGTGTGAGGCACCACTGTACTGAAATAGACCATGTACTCATAAATCACATACAGCAGTACTATAATGAAACTATAGGAATGCATCTAATGCTTAAGTGCAATAAACTTGAGTAAAGAATAATATTTTTAGCTGATTACAAAAATGCAACAGACCTACTGAAGCATGCAAATCCAAAGATAGCTCATTTCACCTTCAATCTGAAACCTTCCCCTGTTTTACGAAGCCGCACGGCAACGGCTCCGAAGCCCTTTAAATCTCTAGGGCAGGGGTGTCAAAGTCCCACCTCGAGGGCCGCAATCCAGTCGGGTTTTCAGGATTCCCCAAAAGAATATGCATGAGATCTATTTGCATGCACTGCTTTCATTGTATGCTAATAGATCTCATCCATATTCATTGGGGAAATCCTGAAAACCCGACTGGATTGCGGCCCTCGAGGAGGGACTTTGACACCCCTGCACTATGGGCTTCAGGGCCATTAACGCAGCGCAGCTTTGTAAAACAGGCCCATTACATTGTGTGCATCCTAACTCAGCATGTACAGAAGATCTAGTTTCAATTTGCATTTCTTTTAGTTTTCTCCTACAGCAATAGTCAAGGGTTTAGGTCAGACATGGGCATCTCCGGTCCTCGAGGGCCGGAATCCAGTCGGGTTTTCAGGATTTCCCCCAATGAATATGCATGAGATCTATTTGCATGCCCTGCTTTCAATGCATATTCATTGGGGAAATCCTGAAAACCCAATTGGATTCCGTCCCTCGAGGACCGGAGTTGCCCCTGTCTGGTTTAGGTGAAGAGGTGAGCTTTTATTGCTTTTCTGAAATTTAGAAGTCTGCCGAGGGACCTGATTTGTGAGGGCAGTTGCATTTAATTTTTCAAAATTTTGAATGATGATAGTCCTTTTACTACTGCTACTAATTATCGCTTATATAGCACTGAAAGGCGTACGCAGCACTGTACATTTTAACATTTAATGGATGGTCCCTGCTCGGAGTAGCTTACAATCTAACTTGGACAGATATGATATGACATATAGGGTTAGGGATGCAGAACCCAAGGTGAGAGGAGTTAGGAGTCGAAAGCACTCTTGAAGAGGTGGGCTTTTAATTGGGCCTTGAATACAGCCAGAGGCGGAGCCCGCAGTAGGGATTCGGGTAGCTTGTTCCAAGCATAAGGCACAGCAAGGCAGAAGGGATGGAGTCTGGAGTTGGCAGTTGAAGAGAAGGACACAGATAGGAGGGACTTACCAGCTCACAGGGGAGGGGGGGATCGTGTGACTCTTGTCACAGGGGGGGTCCAGTGACTCTCGCAACTGCATTACATATGCACAAGAACATAAGAATAGCCTTACTGGGTCAGACCAATGGTCCGTCTCAAGCCCAGTATCCTGTCTTCAAGGAGGCCAATCCAAGTCACAAGTACTTGGCAAAAACCCAAATAGCAGCAGCATTCCATGCCACTGATCCAGGGCAAGCAGTTGCTTCCCCCATGTCTGTCTCAACAGCAGTTTAAGAACTTTTCCTCCAGGAACTTGTCCAAACTCTTTTTAAAACCAGTTGCATTAACCGCTCTTATCACAACCTAACTCTTACCACAACTTAACTATTCTCTGAGTGCAAAAATATTTCCTCCTATTATTTTTTTAAAAAAGTACTTCCCCGTAACTTCATCGAGTGTCGTCTATTTATTGTAATTTTTGATGCACTGAAAAATCGATCCACATGTACCCGTTCAGGATTTTGTAGACTTCAATCATATCGCCCCTCAGCCGTCTCTTTTCCAAGCTGAAGAGCCCTAACCTTTTTAGTCTTTCCTCATACGAGAGGAGTTACATCCCCTTTACCATCTTGATCGCTCTTCTTTGAACCTTTTCTATTGCCGCTATATCTTTTTTGAGATAGGGCGAGGGGTAATGTGGGCATAGTGATGTTGGTGGTTTATGAGGCATGCAGCAGAGTTCTGAACAGATTGAAGGGCAGAGCATTGGTCTAGCAGAAGGCCAATGAGAAGCAGGTTGCAGTAGTCTAGGCAAGAGGTGATGAGGGTATGGATGAGGGTCTTAGCAGTGCACTCAGAAAGGGAGGGTCAGATTGTAGCGATATTATAGAGAAAGAAACAACAGGTTTGGGCAGCCTGTTGGATATGTGAAGAGGAGAGAGATGAGTTAAAGATTACCCCAAGGTTGCAAGCTGATGAGATAGGGAGGATCAGGGCGTTGTTCACAGAAATAGAGGACAGGGGGAAGAGGAGAGACGGGTTTGGGCGGAAAGATAAGGAGCTCAGTCTTGGCCGTGTTCCTTTACTCATTATTCTTGTTTTGTTTTACTTGAGTTATATTTCCTTGTAAATCTGGTGTTCAGAAAAAGGTACTAAATTGAGACTCGGGAAAGCAAAACTTCGAACTAGTCACAAACCGACTACTACACAAGCAGCACTGGCCTGGCAATGTGCCCTTATATTGCTTTCTAGAGGCCACACTGTGGTTAAGAGAGGAATTTTGCTCCCCGTGCCAGATTCTGGGGATGGGTTTTCGTGATGTTATGGACTCCTGTTCCCTGGAAACTAGACTAAGACCACAGATGAATTAATCTATACCCCTAATTGATTTTAAGATGGTAATGACTTTCAATAGTTGCTGACTCGAGCCAGATACAATATTAAGGGCTCTTTTTACGAAGCTGCCTTAGCGGCTTTAGCGTACGCGCGAACCGAAAAACTACCGCCTGCTCAAGAGGAGGCGGTAGCGGCTAGCGCGGCCGGCAAATTAGCATGCGCTACTACACGCATTAAACCGCTGACGCGGCTTCGTAAAAGGAGCCCTAAGGCTCAGTTAATTTTAAATGCTAAAAGAATATGTACCAAATTTAAAGAAAAGTGAAAAATAGAAATTCTAAAAATCTAAATTTTAATTTTGTGCAATAATTTCACTTAAATGTTTATATATTTGAATAATTATAAGATAAAATAATTTTAATAGGATGATCTAATGTCTTCTCCCGACGACTTACATTCTGTTGTTGCTGTATCTGTTAATTTAAGGACTTGTTTTAAGTCTTTTGTCTCTCAGCGTTTACAAAAAAACAAACAAACTTTACGTATCGCATGATCTTCAGTAACGACTAGGGGCCACTTTGGGAAAAAAAAAAACCCCCAACAAACAAAACCCCCCCCATAACAAAACAAAATTCAACGTGAGGGTCAAGATTGTCATCAAACACAGTGAACAACATACAGCATGGTAGGATTCCTCTCCCATAATACAGCTGTTTTTCCCCTCTTATGATGTGCTCAGTGTGGCTGCTTGCACACCTTTAGAGTAGAGGTCTGCACGGGAACGGGGATCGCGGGAATCCCGTGGGTCCCACGGGGGTTCCACAGGAATCCCTCCTAACCCATGGGACTTCCACGGGGATCCCCCCTCTAGCCAACGGGACTCCCACAGGGATGGAAGGCTTTGGAAGCAGGATTCATCCATATAATATAATGGACACGTCAGCCTTAGTAAAAGAGGGGGTTTATAAGTGAATTACCTGAACAGAAAACAAAAAAAGGGTTCCACCAAAGAGATTCCACAAGGAAAACAGCAGCGCAAACACAAAAGAAACTGTGGAATTGATGATCCTGTTAGAAGTAATTGCTGCTTTTTATGGGGACGGGCAGGGATGGAGGTAATTCCTTGCGGGGATGGGTGGGGACGGAGAGGATCCTGACGGGGACGGGTGGGGCGGAGAGGATCCTGGCGGGATCGGGTGGGGACGGAGAGGATCCTGGCGGGGACGGGTGGGGACGGAGAGGATCCTGGCAGGATCAGGTGGGGACGGAGAGGATCCTGGTGGGGACGGGGTGGGATTTCTGTCCCCACGCAACTCTCTACTTTAGAGTGACTCATGTTATTACAGAAAACATAAGAATATAAGAATTGCCGCTGCTGGGTCAGACCAGTGGTCCATCATGCCCCCTCAATTTCACTTTCCCTAAGTCCATATCTCTTCACACATATTCACTTTCCATGTACCCCTGCCAATCTCCCCCGTGAGAGTGCAGGAGTAGCTTAAAAGTTAGCACAGTGGGCTGAGAAGTGGGTTTGATTTCTATAGCAGCTCCTGTGAACTTGGGCAAGTCACTTAGCCCTCCATTTGCCTCAGACACAAAACAAACTGTGAGTTCACTAGAGACGGAGAAAGTACCTGTAGGTAATATGTAAACGTCTTTGGTTCTACCACGGAATGGTAGTACAGTGTATAATAAAAAATCTAATAAACAAAACATGTTCTCCCCCAGCTTGTCTCTATGGGCTCCTTTTATGAAGCCGCGTTAGCGCGCGCTAATTTGCTGGCCGTGCTAGCCGCTACCGCCTCCTCTTGAGCAGGCGGCAGTTTTTCGGCTAGCACGGGGGTTAGCCGCCCTAAAAAGGTACGTTTGCTAAAGCCGCTAACGCGGCTTCGTTAAAGGAGCCCTGTATTACATGATTTCCTCCAACCAAACCCTAACCAGTTTGAATTTCGTTCACCAGTCTGCTTTCAGCTTCTTAAAATTAGGACTCACTCCTTTAAATCCTCCCAGGAGGCTTGTTGGCCTTTGGAACAACTATTTCATCTTCTTCCAGCACCACATGGTTCACATTCAGGTACACAAACATCTGTCTGGGTGGGCTCATGCTTTATCTAATGTACTTGGGGCTGTTGTTGTAACCACCGTGCCACACAACCCCTGGTTCCTGCTCTGCTCTTTTAGTCTTGTAAGAAGCGTGAGAGTTCGATCTTGTAGACGTTTCAAGTTTATTTTTAACTTATTAAATCGCTTAATTTAATTTGCTAAGCGATTTACAAATAAAAAGGGAGAGAAAGGTGTATACATAATTAATTAAATAGGTTTGACATACTGACATACAAACTAACAGGAACATAAGGGAAGAAAGGGCAGAACTACAATTGTATTTATAAAGGTAACATAAATGGTAAAAAAACAACAGGTAAGGTGAAAAAAAAATAAAAAATTAAAAGAGGAAAAGAAAAAAGAGGAGAGAGAGAAAAAAGAAAGAAAGAAGGTAATCATAAAATATGATTTATAAATTAAAAGCATCTTTAAAAAGGAAGCTCTTCAGAATACCTTTAAAATGTTTTAGATCATTTTCCTCTCTTATATGCTGAGGTAAAGTGTTCCACAGTTGCGGAGCCATTACAGAAAAAAATATCAGGACGACGAGTTCCAATAACTTTTAAAGATGGAACTGTTAAGAGTTTTTGATTAGTGGACCTTAAAGAACGGGATGTACTACGGGGAATAAGTCATTTATTAATGAATTGGGGTTCGTTTGAGGCCAATGTTTGAAAAACTAAAAGCAGAATTTTAAAAGTAATGCGATGGGTGACTGGAAGCCAGTGTGAATCAATCAGGAGTGGTGCAACATGTATTAGATGGCTTTAATATATTAATATTTATGAGTGGAGGCAATATTTAATACATAAAACATCAATTAATGCCACACTCTACTGTATCTTAATATTCTTATTGTCATTCATTATTCACAGAAATTTCATACTTGTTTTTTCTTATTTTTTAACCTCGTAACAAAATCCTTCTAAACTTCATTCAAATCCTTATATGGCCTCAGCGGCTACACTCGAGTGTCATATTTCATGTAATACTCGAGTATACAAGTAGCCAGCCTCCTCATCGGCCTTTAAATAATTTTCTGATTGTTTAAATATAGTTGAAATAAATATATAACTTAATTTGTAGAAAACCTATCTCATCTTATGCAGATATACTGAATGGGGCTCCGTATTCGCGGTTTCCGTATCTCTGGATTCACTTATTCGTGATTTTAAACCTAAAATTCCTTTTTCTTTTTTGGGGCTATTTTAAGCCCTGTAAGCCCCCCCCCCTTAAGCCTTACCTGGTGGTCTAGCGGTTTTTCGGGGCAGGAGCGATCTTCCCACGCTCCTGCCCCGTGCAGATCGCTCACAGGAAATGGCTCGAGAGACTACGTGAGCTCAAGGTAGCCATTTCCTGTGAGCAATCTGCACGGGGCAGGAGCGTGGGAAGATTGCTCCTGCCTGAATACCCGCTAGACCACCAGGTAAGGCATAAGAGGGGGGCCCGAATATTATTCACGGTTTTTTTAATATTCGCCGGCCGGCTCTGCCCCTAACCACCGTGAATATGGAGGGGGAAGTGTATATTTATTTCAACTATATTTAAACAATAAGAAAATTATTTAAAGGCCGTTGAGGAGGCTGACTACTTGTATGCTCGAGGCCATATAAGGATTTGAATGAAGTTTAGAAGGATTTTGTTATGAGGTGAAAAAATAAGAAAAAACTAGTATCAAATTTCTGTGAATAATGAATGACAATAAGAATATTAAGTGTGGCATTGATTGAGGTTTTATAGATTAGAGAATGACATGGGGACAAATTTGTCTCCGTCTCCACAGGAGCTCAATTTCCCTGTTCCGTCCCTGCGAGTTTTGCCGTTTTCCCTGTCCCTTCCCCATCCCTGTAAGCTCTTAACCGCACAAGTTTTGAGTTTAAAGTGTTTGAGGCTTGTGCATATGAGGACAGAGCTTGTAGGAATGGGTTAGAGATAGATGAAGAACTCGCTGGGACAGGACGGGAAAATGAGTTCCTGCGGGGACGTGGAAAAAAATCTGTCCCCGTGTCATTCTCTGTATAGATGTACCGCCATTAGCAAGTCTTAGGATAAGGTAGGGGGAGTGAAAGGAAGCTCTGGAATGAGATGCATAGGATGAAGTTAAGGGGTGATAGGCTCAGGAGTAATCTAAGGAAATACTTTTTCACAGAAAGGGTGGTAGATGCGTGGAAAAGTCTCCTGGAAGAGGTGGTGGAGACAGACTGTGTCTGGATTCAAAAGGGCCTGGGATAGGCACGTGGGATCTCTCAGAGAGAGAAAGAGATGATGGTTAGTGCGGATGGGCAGACTAGATGGACCATTTGGTCTTTATCTGCCATCATGTTTCAATGTTTCTATAACCATAAAGTTCTATGACATCACAATGCAGGTGTAAAGAGCCTTAGCCAATAGGAAGGGGAGGAGATAGTGGATACTCTGGATGGGCCATTTGGCCTTGGTCTGCCATCATGTTTCTATGTATAGGGAGAAGAATCAGGGCCTGATTCAACAGGGGCTCCCACTGACCTTGCAACACCCCACCTCAATAAATATGCTCTTAGTCACTGCAATTATTCTAAGAACCAGACCTGATGAGGGACCTCAGGACCCGAGGATGAGACTTGGGCTCTGAAAGACCTTAAACAATGGAAACCACAAAGTAGGTGGACCTTCCCAAAATTGCAGTCCCATCATTTTGGGAATGAAATAAAAATCAGCGCTGAAAATGGTAGGTTGACCATTTTGCTTGCTCCGTGTGGTCCTGTGGCCTCCTAATTCTAATCCACGGACCTGCAGTTAGTCTTTCTGTGTGCATCTTATCCCAAAGGCTTATATTTAAGCATGCCCTGCAACAGCTTCTTTCTCAGTTTCAGCACATTAAAGCTACTCACTTATCTACCGTAATCACCCCTGTACTATTAGGGTTATACATTAACAAAGATAAGGAGGTCCTCTTGCCACACAGACTATCCCTTCTGATCTCACTCTTGAATTGCTCTTGTTCTATCTTATAAACTACTGGTTTGGGTTGCCTGCTAAGGTAATTTATCTGTGGTCATTGTGACAACATAGAATTTAAAAAAAAAAAAATGGACCTTAAAAGGTGATTATTATGCAGGGTCAATAAAGTTTTCAAATATTCAAACAGACTGCCAGGCTCCAGTGGGGAGGGAGGCCCGAGTCTGTCAGGAAAAGCTGGTTAAATTAATAAAAAATAAGAATTAATTGGTAGGCAGCTGCTACATTTTGATGAGAGGTGTAAACAAGTGTGGCGTCGTCGCGTCAAAACTGGCTGACAAAATATTGACCTCCACGAAACTATATTTAGAATGGCAAAATGATACAGATAAAAACAAGTAGAAGGGCTGCCTCCTGCAGGATTGTTTACTCTTTCTTTTCTTTCTACCTCTCTGGTTTTATTTACCTCTACTTCTCCAAGGCCTACTTCCACTGTCTTCCTATCAAGAGAGGATTGCTTTTTACTTTGAAAGTGCCTGTTGAAATAGAGCTTACACCTTGCCAAGGAGAATACAACAGACACAGAAACAAGAACTAGTAAGTTTTGTGCTGGGCATGGAAAAGGAGGCTGCTAAGCTTGTGGCATTTTATTGTCACGTGTGAGCTGCTGTAGGTACTTCCCACTCGATAATCAACGTTAACTGGCCAGTAAAGGCTCCTGACCAGTTAAATAGCACTTAGCCAACTGTGTATACAGTGGCATAGCGAAGGTGAAGGGGCGCCCGGGGCGGTGGTGCCACTCTCCCCCCACTTCTTCTTCCCCGCCCCCCCAATGCCGTGCGCGCGTACGTCCCTTCCCTTCCCTCGTGCCTCTAACTTTTCCCGGCGCGTGCAGCATCACCAACTTGCTGCCCGCATCAGTGTCGGCTCTCCCTCTGATGTCAATTCCTAAGCGCAGGAACCCGGAAGTGACATCAGAGGGAGAGCCGATGTTGGTGTCAGCAGTAGGTTGGGGTTACTGCTCGCGCCAGCGAAGACCTAGAGTTAGGGTGGGGGGGAATTGAAGGCGTGCGGAGGGGCGGGGAGGAGTGGAAAGGAGTGGGGGCAGACAGGAGGAAGGTGCCGGCGCCACCGCCAAGACAGTGCTCGGGATGGACTGCCCCCCCCCTTACTTCGACACTGCATGAATATGTGTCACTGAATATTCATGGCCAGCAGCTAGCCTGATCACATACTCTGTTGCGCAACATAGCCAGTTAGCGCCAATATTCATTGGCCGATCAGCTAAAGTTGAGAAGACAGACCCAGGTCTATCTTTGACCACTATGACTTTCAACTAGTGAATATCAGCTTAACCTGTTATGTTGAAAGCGGCTAGAAACAGACTGGAAATTCAAGGCCGGTCACCAGATATGGCCCGGCATTGAATTTCCGGGTTTGCCACCAACCGCAGGAGTCAGCCTCGCTAACTATAGTGGTCTGAATATCAGCCCTTTTTTATTGAGCACCTTCCTTATGTTGCTGATGGTGAGGCTGGGATGTTATTCTATTCCCTTATGTTTTCACTTTCATATTGTAGAAGCAAGGGAAGCTGGCGGAAAAGACAAAATTATAGTCTTGTGTGGCTAGTTACACTAGAGCTACCATATTTAACGATGGACAAACCCGGATGCATGACCCCATCACATTCTGCCCCAGCTCCACCCCCAAAAAGCCTCATCTCTTTTTTTTCCCAACCTCCACACTGCATCTGAAGGGCTCGTTGAAGGCCCTCCAGACGGGGCTGGAGCTCAGGGCTTTCCAAAACCTGAACAAACTGCCAGGTTTTGGAAAGTCCATCCGGGAACCCGGACAGTCCTCTAAAAGAGGACAAGTCTGGGTTTCCCCAGACGTCTGGTAACCCTAAGTTAGACCATACCAAAGTTGCACTGTGCAACTTACATGGCTCGTTGCCTGTGTAAAGCAGACCTGCCAAATCTCCCATATTAGGCTTTCGCAGTTCATCTCTTGCATTCCTGCTGTGGAACCACTGAACAGCCTTCCCTTCCATTGGCAGCAGGAGATTCATTAATAACATGTCATCTCCTGCTGCCATGGGACCAGTCTTGTGATAAATACTACAACATTTCACAGCTGTTAGCAGCAGAAGTTGATGTTTTATGAAGGCATTTCCTGCTGCATGAGGGGTGAGACTGCTTTTAGAAACTTGGCTGAGGTCTGCCAAGGGGTGGAGCCAAGAGATGGAGTGGGAAAGTCTGAGGGCATGGTTAGTGAGGCAGAGCTGGGACGTGGCTTAAAATCTCCCTCTCCATATTTGACAGCTCCGTTACAGGGTGAAGGTCATTAAGTTTTGTTTTGATTCTATCCTTTCTATGGATCCTCTGTGTATTTTTGAATTCTGTCATTGATTTTCATCCCCACCATCAACGCCAGGAGGTTATTCTATGCATCCATCATTCTCTGTGAAAAAATGTTTCCTCATGGAGCCCTCCTTACAGTGGCGTAACAAGGGTGAGAGGCGCCCAGGGCAGTGGCGCTCCTCCCCCACCCTTGTCTCCACTCCCTCCTTCCCCAATCCTGCCTGCTGTGCGCGCCCTCCCCCTGTACCTCTAGTTGAAGTTGTTGCTCACAGCAGTCAACAACATGCTCCTTGCAACCCCATCGGCTCTCCCTCTGATGTCACTTTCTATGTCAAAGTGTAACCACCACATCTTTGCCTTAAATAAGTGAAACAAAAGCCTTTTGGGGTTCTTTGAAAAGGACTGCGAAGCGTGGTCTGCGTCGGGACCTTTGAATAGTTTCATAAGCTAAGTGAATTTTTCAAAAATCTTTTTTGTGACCTTAAGAACGTCAGATCTTAGGCCTCTCCCTACACATCATATGGAATACAGAGGGAGGAGCCTAAGGCCCTGATTGGCTCAGACGCCTAAGGCTCCTCCCAAGGGCATCTAAACCAATTACTTAGGCTCCTCCCCATGCATCACATGGTGCACCGGAGAGGAGAAGGCCTGTCATTTTCCATGAGCGGGGCTTGCAGCTGGAGGGACGTGCTTCCCTCCAGCTCACAACGTCTAGCAAAGGTACAGGGGGGAGGGGTTTTGGGGAGTGGGGGTGGGGTTCAGGGGAGTATAAAGTGGCAAGAGGGAGTGGGCTTTCGTTTCACTTATTTAAGGCAAAGATGTGGTGGTTACACTTTGACATTCACAAAATCTGTCAATATGCTGTTTCCACATCTTTGCCTTATATAAGTGAAACAAAAGCCTTTTGGGGTTCTTTGAAAAAGACGGTGAAACGTGGTCCATGTCGGGACCTTTGAATAGTTTCATAAGCTAAGTGATTTTTTCAAAAATCTTTCTTGTGAACTTAAGAACGTACACATTAAATATAAGCATAAATGTCCTTTAATTGATCACATCTGCAGTGATTGGGTGGTGGGTCCTACTATAGGGGCATTTGCTCTTGGTAGGGCTACAAAGCTCTGAGCATTTGTTGCAAAGTACAGTGAGCTTTATGATAATAATTCATTATAAGACTATGTGATCCAAGATCTTTCTTTTCCAATTGTTGGGTTATCTTTTTTGGATCTCTAAACGAATAGTTCCTTTGTCTTTGTCTCAAGGTGGCTATTTTAATTTTCACTCACACTAAAGATGGCACTATTTATATATATTTTTCTTTAATGGTTGGGAATCATACATAACAAGTCTCCAATACTTTACCCAACCTCCAAAGTATCCAACATTCCTATACATTATAAATTTTTCAGCAATCTCTTGTATATTTTAAATGTGACAAAATGTGGCCTCAGGTACACCTCTTCCACCCTTGTGTCTGGGGGATCCTTGATAAAGCAAATTGTTGCGAAACATGTCGGATCATATAACCCAGTAACATGAAGAGTGCGATACGTTAAGTGCACAATTTATTTGAAGATCCATTAATAGTTTTAAATAGAACAATCTTAAGGAAATTTCTAAACTTCTAAAAATATCACGACTTAAAAAATATTACAATGTTAAGAAAGTTCAACAATTTAAACAATTGAAAAAAGAATGTGAGCCAATGAGGAATAAGAACACCAACATTGAATACTATCAAGGGTGGAGGAGGTGTACCTGAGGCCACATTTTGTCACATTTAAAATATACAAGAGGATGCTGAAAAATTTATAATTCCACGGGTAGGAATGTTGGATACTTTGGAGGTTGGGTAAAGGATTGGAGACTTATTTTAATTTTCAGCCATGTTTTCTGTTTCAACCAAAAATGACTATGGGATTCATCTTCAAAAAATAAAGATGTCCAAAAAGTAGCAAAAACAGGCAGATGGACGTTTTTCTTGCCAAATCCTTCCAATTCGCTATTTTCAGAACCTCTTTCAAGATGGCTATCTATCCTGTTCATCTGCAGTTCGTCTACATCTAAAGGGGGCATGATGTGGGCAGGGCTAGGGCGGGTATATGGACATTTTTCTGCCTTAATCAAACATTTTAGAACTCATCCAGGGCACAATTTGAATGTTTGGGATTAGGCCTATTTTAACAACAAATAAGTGCCAAAAAGGTAGCCACACTGACCAGATGATCACTGGAGGGATATAAACATGCCCCTCCCCCCCTCCCAAAGATGTAAATGAAACAGTACATACCTGCCAATTTGACAGGCTTGGATGCTATGGCCAGTCCTAATAGAGCAGCAAGCAGGTATCTGGAGTAGCCTGGTGGTCAGTGCATTGGACTGATGAGAAGGGGACCCAGGCCAATATCCCACTCTTAACTACTACACTTGTGGTGGAAGGTGTGAGCCCACCAAAACCCACTAAAAACCTACTCTATCCACAAATATGTGACACCTGCTGGCATAAGGACTATTGGTGTGATGTACAAGTGGGTACAGTAGGTATTTGGTGGGTTTTATGTGAAGTTCACTCCAGTGACCCCTGAGGTGCCCCACTGCTCTGCTGGGACGTCTGTGTGGCCAGTCTACTACAAATGCTGACCTCTCCTACATCCCACCGGTTTGTTTTATGCATTTTTCTTTTGGACATGCTTTTTTCGAAAATGGTTCAAAAAGATAGATGCACATCTGAAAAATGGCCATTTTCCAAAAAGCAGGATAGATATTTTACAGTTTTAAAAATGGGCATGTGTGGTACTGGATTTCTGTGCGTGTTCCGCCAGATGTCCAAACTCGGATCTGGATGTCATATCGAAAATGGCCGTCCGTGTGTTTTGGATGGAAGGCAAAAATGTGTGCTTTCTTCCATTTGTCTCCATCCCTCCATCCTCCTCCCTCTAAAAGTTGCCCCTCTTCCCACACTCCCATGAGTGCTTCCTCCGTCTTCTGTAGGCATCCCTAGCCTATTTTACAATCCCTGGAGGTCTAAGGATGTAGTTAGGGCAGGAGTGATGCTCAGCTACTCCTGCACATTCTGGCTATGCTCTCAAAATGGCTGTCACAACTCGGCCATCAGTCTTGCCATCATTACACTACTAGACCACCAGAGATTGTAAGGTAGTCCTCATGGGTTGGTGGGGTGGGGATACCTTTTGCATTTGATTTGACACGCAGCTCCTGATTGGTGAGAACATAAGAACATAAGAAGCGCCATCTCCGGATCAGACCTTCGGTCCATCAAGTCCGGTGATCCGCACACGCGGAGGCCCTGCCAGGTATACACCTGGCTTACCCTATAGCCAACCATATCTCTATATGCCTCTCTCAAGGAGATATGCATCTAGTTTGCCCTTGAAGCCTAGGACTGTCGATTCTGCAATAATCTCCCCTGGGAGAGTATTCCAGATGTCAACCACTCTCTGTGTGAAGCAGAACTTCCTGATATTAGTCCTGAACTTGCCCCCCCTTAGCTTCATTTTATGTCCTCTTGTCCGTGTCAAATTGGACAATGTAAATAATCTTCTCTGCTCTATTTTGTCGATTCCTTTCAGTATTTTGAAGGTCTCGATCATATCCCCACGCAGTCTCCTTTTCTCAAGGGAGAACAATCCCAGTGTTTTAAGTCGATCCTCATATTCCAGTTTCTCCATACCCTTCACTAGTTTAGTTGCTCGCATCTGCACCCTCTCCAGCAGTTTTATATCCTTCTTTAGGTAGGGAGACCAATGTTGGACGCAGTATTCCAAGTGGAGTCTGACCATTGCCCTATAAAGCGGCATTATAACTTTCTCCGATCTACTCGAGATTCCTTTCTTTATCATGCCCAACATTCTATTTGCCTTATTTGCCGCTGCCGCGCATTGTGCCGACGGCTTCAGGGTCCTATCTATCAGTACACCCAGATCCCTTTCTTGTTCACTTTTTCCCAGAGTTGCACCTGACATTCTGTACTCGTATTCCTTATTTTTACTGCCTAAATGCAGGCCCAACTTTAGTACAGGAAGAGGCGGTCGGAGCATACAGCGAGTGATTTCCTTCACTCACTGGCACTCTGGCTGCCCTATCCTGCCTCTCCATCTGCCCTCTCCTGCCTCCCCTTCACGGTTGAAAAATACCACAAATGACCGGGATCATGAATTCGCGGGGGAGCACTATACCACTCTTCACTCTGCTCGCCCATTTAAAAAATCAGGATATTTTAATGTAATGTTTAAATTAATATCTTTTATGCATGAAGGAAACATATTAAAAATTAAAAGTGTACAACATGAAAATCTACTTTTTTCATACCAAAAGCACAAGTTTATGATACAAACATTTCAGTCATTCGACACACAAGAAGCTCCTTTTGTAAGACTTCCGAGAGTGGGATCTTGGGATGCAGTGGGAGGAGCCAAAGGCCCTGATTGGCTCATAATGGCCATTTTGAGCCAATCAGGGCCTTCGACCTCTCCCACTGCATTCCAAGATTCATTGGGAAGAGGAAGCCCCTTCATCTGCAGCACTTAGCCCTGTAGGCAGAAGGGAGTGAGCTTCCCTCTTGCCATTTGCTCTTCCGAATGGGGGGAGGATCCAGGGATGTGGAAGGGGGCCATAGGAATGTTAGGGGGATGTAGATGGGTGGAGATGTCATGGGATGTCAGGGGAGGCATAGGATATCAGGACAATGTCGGGATGTGAAGGGGGGGATGTGGGAGATAGAGTGATGTCAAGATATGAGGGGGGATGTGGGGGATGTCAGGGTAATGTCAGGATGTCAGAGGGGATGTGGAGGATATCAGGAGGAGGGATGTAGGGCTCCATGGCTCAGCTAATCCTTGCAGGGGGAATCCCCATCAGCTGAGCCACCAGGAATCCCCCAAAATGGCTCAGCTGATGGGGATTCCTTCTGCCGCGATCAGCTGATGGGAAACCTATGGGTTTGGGGTTTTTTTCCCCACTCTATGGGTGGTGAGAAGGGGGTCATGACTACTGGAAGAGTAAGGGGGAGTTATGCCTTAAATCCTGCAGTGGTCTTCTTGTCAGTTTGAGCACCTTTGTAGAACTTAGACATAACTCAAACAGGACTAACTGCCGGCATTTAAGTTCCCTTTTGGAAATCTTTGATTATTGCTGCAGTACATCCAGGTTGAAGCCTGCCCGATTCCCACCCACAATATACCTCCCAACATACTCCTTTGCTCTCTGGACACACAGCAGCTTAGAAGTGCTGCTGCACATCCAGAAAATTGGTTTTGATTATTGGTACTTAGACATCCCTGCTATTAGGACGTCCAAGTGCCGACTTTGGCTGGTTTTTCGACGTTTTAAAGTTTTGATTATGAGCCTCATACTGTTTGAGACTGTGTCCTATTATTTTTTCTGCTTGATTGTCTAGTGTTGCCTTATGATTAAGCTGGTCTTGCTGACGTGGTCCATGCTGTAAATTCACTTTCTTCTGCCCTTTTGAGAATGAGCCCTTGATATTATAAGGCTTAGGGCAACCTGTAGACTGGTACATCTCATGCAGTGCTTTTCATAGGTGGCTTCATTATTTTTATTTTCTAGTTTGTAAACATGACAGAAGTGTGTAGGGTCACAGATTTACATCACTTCTTCAAACAAGCTTCTTTTGGTGGTAGTTTGTGGTTCCAGAAATGATATCAACAGATCATGCACGCAGAGGCTTCAGATCCTGTGTGACATATGATATTTGTTATCTAATCTCAGGTCAACTGCAATCTATCAACCCAAAGTCCTTGAAAAGGGTTTTTCCATGCCGGTCCCATTCGTGTCTCATCACTTCCTCTTCTGTGAATGGCTATTTTGTTTTATCCAGGTGATTATCCATTTGCCAAAGCGCATCTTTGATATCAGCTACAGAAATTGAGAAAGGAAGAATCTTTTCAAAATTTGAAAAGACATTTAAAGGCATATTTTTTTTCAACTGGCCTTTTTAAATTGATGAGATATGAATCTGGGACTACAGTCTGCATTTATACATTTTTATAATTTTTAATTTGTATTCATTAATTAACTAATTTTTAATTTTTGTCTTATTAATTTGGATGTTAAAGGAAATTATAATAATAATAACTTTAATAACTTTATTTTGTATACCGCCATACCCAGAGAGTTCTAGGCGGTTCACAGCAGTTAATAAGATTACACACGAGATAACATTGGAATTAACAATTTTTTGGAATGTACATGTCGTTGAAGTTCACAGGGAGATACAAGGAATATACAGGAGTATACAAGGAATATATAAGGAATATAATACAAGGAATATACAAGGAATATGCGAGTAATATACAAGGAATATAGTACATGGAATATACAAGATTGTACAATAGTTTTTTATTTTTTTGTATAGGGGAAAAAAACATACCGGTCAGGGAAGTTAGTTGGTTTGGAGGGTACCTTGGGGGGGGGGAAGGTGGAGGTTCAAGAGTGATTGAAGGGAGAAGAAGCCGCACGAGAGAGAGTTAGAGATTCTGACCGTGGAATAAGTGAGTTTTGAGTTTTTTTTTGAAGTCCAGGTAAGTGGGGGCGTCAAGTATAATTTGGGCAAGCCATGAGTTTAGTTTGGCCGCCTGGAAGGAGAAGTTTTTGTCGACGAATCGTTTGAGAGGACATAGTTTTAGGGAGGGGAAGGCGAACAGATGAATTCTGCGAGAGTTCTTATTGTTGTGATTTAATTTAAAGTGGGGGGTGAGGTAGCTTGGGGATAGACCAAATACCGATTTGAAGCTGAGGCATGCGAACTTGAACTTGATTATGCATTAGAAATGTTATCAAATCGTGCACTCAGCACTGTTGCTCTTACCTTTCATGGTCTATCGTGGCACAATGATGACACTCAGGCTTTTATCAACTCAAGTGGAATTTATTTGGCCGCAGCCATAACAGCACAATTACATAAACTGTTATCAAACTTATCAACGTAACATCATTATCAAGCATGAACGGTGATGAACTGTACACTGTAACCGCACTTCAGAAAATGGCATAACACACAATGTACATCACCAGGCAACATATAAGGAACATGGTCAGGCGCACAGCATCATGCTCTCTATTCCGCACAATGTGGGGCGCTGTACAAGCTTCCCCAGCTCGCCGGACCCTTCCCGTTCAAGGAGGTGTCCCCTCGTCAGCGGTACCTTGTTGTGAAGATCATGGCCTGGCCCCCTGCCGTCCAAGCAAGGCGACGTGCCCCATGTCTTAACCACTGTAAAGATGTCAGCCTTCTACCCATATGCTGTGCTTACCTACCACTACCCGTGATAGCGATCAGTCTCCCTGGGTCTCCGTCGGGAAAATGGATGACTTCCCTTCCGCTTCCCCTTCTTCTCCTAACCCCCTCCCCCCCCCTCGCTGATTGGTTCCTTCTCTTCCCTCCCCCCTCCCCCCTCCCATCTTCTCGCTCCGGCTTCGGCCGATTTGGCTTCGCTCCTCCCTATACGGGTTCGGAGCTTGTTCTTTCTTTTCTTTTCTATTTAAATGGAGGTATTTTCATAATTTTGACTGAATTATATTGTAAACCGCTTTGATCCTTTTTGGCTGTATATGCGATATCTAAAGATTTTAATAAACATAAACAAAATCATGAAATTTCTGTATTCCTGAACAGTTTGGCAGTAGCACATTTACATTTTATGTTACCGAAGGTGACAGAGCAATTCACATGGACGGAAGAGTTTAGAGGTGGCAGAGGAGACCCTGAATCGTGTGGAAACTGTTGAACGGTGACCTTCTCGTCTCTTGTGAATAGTAGTTTGGTGGATATGTAGGAGTATGTAGAAATTGCCTGGTAAAAAGTGCTGTGGGAGCTGTATTAAAATTCTTATTCCCCTCCTTCCAGGGGGAAAAAATGTCATTTGAGCATTTTTCACTGTGGTTTAAACAGTAGAATAAGATGGTGATCAATTTGGCACAAAAGGTCCAGAGTAGCAACCAATCAAGCTACTGCCTAGGGTGGAATTCATGAATGCATGAGATAAACACAGAGGAACATTATGTAGGAAAAGAATGGAATCCAATGAAAACAAAACTCAATGGCCTCATAACTGAGGTGAATTTTGACGGCAGCTTCAGGGGCTGGGAAGCAAGCCAATGCTAGACTGACTTCTGTGGTCTGGGTCCTGTAAATGGCAAAAACAGATCAGGATCAAGGCTGGGATGGCTTCGACGGTATCTCCAGTAGTTGGGAAATAGGACCGGTGCTGGGCAGACTTCTATATTCTGTGACCCAAAATTGGCAGAGAGAGAGATATCGCACATATCAGGGTTTAATCGTGAAGAACTTAGCATTCAACTTAGTAGATCATTCTATTCTTTCATCCAGACTACAAGATATTGGGATCAATGATACAGTCTTTAAATGGTTTCAATCCTTTCATAATGATCGTACATATAATATTTCCTATGAAGCTCATTCCTCTCGAAACTTTACTCTTTCTTCTGGTGTGCCTCAGATTCAACACTATCTTCTACTTTGTTTAATATTTTTCTTTCTCCTTTACTGATTCTTCTTCAGTCGTTAGATTTCACCACATTTGTCTCTGCTGATGACAACCAAATCTTATCAATTATTCATCCTTCAGATATATTAACATCAATAGCATCAATGACAAACTGAAACACCTAACAAACTGGCTCATCCAAAATAAATGAATTATCAATTCTTCAAAATCTAAAACTTTACTCTTCGGGGAAATAAAAAAATTCTACCTTATTATATCCAATTCTACTAAACGATACCCTGATACCTTTGGTTACCACAACGGGGGTGTTAGGAATAATTTTGGACTCTACACTCTCATTTAAAACACAAATTTCCTCAGTTGTACGAAACTGTTTCTATGATTTACGGCATATTTGATTGATTATATTCTCTACTTCAACCCTCTGCTATAAACGTCTTGGTCCATGCTCTTGTCATCAATTGATTAGACTATTGCAATTCACCATATAAAGGTATACAAGCAAAGGAACTCAAAAGACTTCAACTGATTCAAAATACAGTCATAAAACTTATAACAGGTTATAAAAAAATACGACCATGTTACACCACTACTAAAATCAGCTCATTGGCTACCAATATCACACAGAATCACTTAAAAAATTATTTTTAGTATTTAAAATCTATTCTACAGATACCCCATTATTTATCAGTAAATTCTTAACACCCTCTACTCCATTTTGAACTCTAAGATCTCTCAATCAAAATCGCCTAGTAATTCCTAACTTTAGAGCAATATTCCTTGAGTCTATACATAATTCAATTTTCTCTATTCAGGGTCCAGAATTATGGAACCTTTTTCCAAGTCGTCTCAGACTTCAGACATTGCTCAATATTTTTAAGAAAGATCTCAAAACTTTTTTATTTACTGATGCTTTTTCATAAGCATTTAATTTTATAACTAGTACTATAGATCACACCAGTTAGAGTATATAGACCATTCCTTAACTTCATATGTTACCCTTCCCCCGCTTCTCTATTACAGATTGTATTTCATCCCTTTTATCCTACTGTATCACACAATGTTTTTATCTATTATTTTATGGTTTACCATATTACTTTTTAAATATTATTAGTTATTTGTATCCATAATAATTTTATTTTAAGCCAATTAGCTGTAATATAATTTGCAGAATATCAAGAATAAATAAACTTGAAGAAGTGGAACCAGTGCAAAGGACCAGATTCAACTCTGGCCACCTTGTTCGGCAGACAGGATGAACCGTACAGGTCTTTACTGCCAACATTTACTATGCTATTATATATAAGACCAAGGACTGTTTGAGTGCCTATCAACATTATTCACTTTGGTGCTATGCAAAGTCAAGATTACACCCCTGATGCAGGCAACTGCTGAAACATGGCCACATCGGGCCTATGTTCATTGAATAAATCCATTTTGGTGTGTCATAACGGTGTCACATTCTGTTCTTTTCTCTGTTGGCTGTTCATCCTGGACTTTGCACTGGGTTATCCCTGTTGATTACTGTTCCTGGTTCGCCTCTCTGTTGAACTGAATAGGAAGATAATTCTATATGAGTAACAGTGCAGAAAAGAAGAGAAGGCAGAATAGTGTATGATGTTGCACTTAATCTAAAAAGATAACATACACGTCTATGTGCTTTCTAAAATCCCAGAATACTCCCATACACAGTTCCCTGCTCCCCAGTCCCTTTTCCCTGCTCCCCCTGTCCAGCAGCACTTCTTACCTGCTCCTCTGTTCCTCTTCCCTGCTCCCCCTGTCTAGCAGCACTCCTTACTTTCTCCCCCAACCCTCTTCCCTGCTCCCCCTGTCCAGCAGCACTTCTTACCTGCTCCTCTGTTCCTCTTCCCTGCTCCCCCTGTCCAGCAGTACTCCTTACTTTCTCCCCCGACCCTCTTACCTGCTCCCCCTGTCCAGCAGCACTCCTTACTTTCTCCCCCTGACCCTCTTACCTGCTCCCCCTGTCCAGCATGCGGCTCCTCTTCTTTAAAACAGCCTACCGACTGTAAGGAACCTCGCAGGCCGCTCTGAGGCACGGTGACTTTTTGTGTGAGACTACGACGGGAACTCCCTACAGCCATTTCCTCATGGCGATCTGCACGGGGCAGGAGCGTAGGAAGATTGCTCCTGCCCCGAAAGCCCTCTAGACCACCAGGTAAGGCCGGGAAGGTGGCAGGGTGGTAAAAAATATGGGTTTTTTATTTTCCCCCTCCCCAGAAAAAAATTGCGATTATGTGAAATCACGAGTGCAGAAACCGTGAATGGGGAGGGGGAAGTGTAAACCACTTTGATCATAAACACAGAAAGGCAGAATATAAAATCCCATCTCCTTTCCAGCTTCAGGTCCTGACCTAGGAATCAAACTGAGAACTTTCTGCCAACTTAACTTTAAGCTTTGACCTTTTCTGATCCAATACTCTACCTTTGGTATCTAGTTTATCTCTAACAGGTTTTCACTGTGGATTTTTGCAAAATGAGAAGGACTCTCTATAAGCCTATTAAAAATACAGTATCTGCTTGGACATGTGGTATGTGTTGGACCTATTATGTGTTTCAAATGATTTTTATTATAGTTTTTATTAGTTTATATTATGTGTTTCATATTATTTTTATTATTGTTTTAAACTTGTCACGGCTCAATAGACTCTTGACAAAGGCATAGATGCCGAAACGCAGTCATTGTCGAGTCTTCGAGTCCTCACAGTGAACTTTGAACTTTATATCCGTGGCTGAATTATTGACATATCCTCACAACTCCTTTGTTGTGTCTTGGACCTAAGTTGATGAGAAGCAATCTTATCTTGGGTATGAGGCTTCTATATTGCTAGGACTGTCCGCTTTGTGCCTGGAGAAAAAAAAAGAAAAGACAGTAGGATATGCCAATTAGAATCAGTAAATGGTTTTGTGTCGTCTGGAAAGATGAAGCCATTCCTAGTTTTATTTCTCTGCCTTATAGTTTCAATTTCAATAAAAAAAGAAAAAACCTCCCCCCCCCAGGGCTGCTTTATCTTGCTCAGATAAAATGAAGGACCTCTTTTCCAAAGCTGTGATAGTCATTCTTCTGCAAAAATGCACTGAATCCCAACGGAATTGAATGGACTTCAGTGCATTTGCCACATAGAATCACTAAAAATCATGCTCTTCAGGAAATTTATCAAGACAGACCCATGATATAACCATTTACCTCCTCTTATCCCCAGCACCTAATAAATGCCAACCAAAGAACCATCTTGTAATCTTATTGGATATGACCAGAATGCCTCTTTTTGTATTCCGCCTAGAACCGTAAGGTATTGGTGGAATAAAAGACACTAATGTACGGTAATGTAAAGTAATGGATTGTGGCTTTGTAAAAGGGGCCCTAAATTTGTTGGAATCCACTTCTAATGATGAAGCGAGAAGTTGACTCCAGCTAGTTGTGGCTCAGCCTAGATCAGGGATCTCAACGTCCCTCCTTGAGGGCCGCAATCCAGTCGGGTTTTCAGGATTTCCCCAATGAATATGCATTGAAAGCGGTGCATGCACATCGATCTCATGCATAATCATTGGGGAAATCCTGAAAACCCGACTGGATTGCGGCCTTCAAGGAGGGACTTTGAGATCCCTGGACCTAGATGAATGCTCTGTGCAGCGCTGAAAGTCTGATACTCCTGCTAAAGCTGTTGGAAATTCACTTGGATATATTAAAAAAAAAGTGCTTTCACTTGAAGGGATAACGCGCCTTCTTTTTGCAGTGAAAGTTGTCTAATAGGCCTGGATCCCCTTGACCTTCTTGACCTGTCTAGTCAATTGATCAAAATATGATCACTTAACAACTGCCTTCTTAGACTCTCACTGGCTACCCATACAAGCACGAATTCAATTCAAATTCCACTGCCTAGTATTCAAAGCGTTACACGGCTCTTCCCCCTCCTATCTAAACAACCGCTTAAACCAGATCTCCTCCTCAAGACACAGAAGAACCTCGAACCCTTTCGCCTTCCCCCCACTCAAAGGCACACAATGCAAGAAAATGTTTGACAACTTTCTGGCAACACAAGCAGCAAAACTCAACCATTCCATCTCCAATCTGATGACAATTTCAGACAACTTCAAAACATTCCGAAAAGAAATCAAAACCCTGCTTTTCAAAAAATTCATCCAAACATCTTAACCCCTCGTCTCTTACCTCCAGAAGACTCACCTATCTCCAGATATTTCTCCCCCAAATTACCCACCTAAACACCTTCCAAGTAAACAAACCCCAAAAATAGATTGTAATCTTACCCACTCTAACTGTATTCCATTTGTCTTTTTCACACAGTTCTGCACTGTCAGTTTAATATCCATCCCGTAAGTTCCCATAGGATTCTATCCAGCTATCTTCCCTATGTTTAAAAAAAAAAAAAAATTGTGTCTTCACTGGAAAATGTCCAGACAAATCTTTTGTAATCCGCCTTGAACTGCAAGGTATAGGCGGAATAGAAATCCGTAATGTAATGTAATTGACCCTTAAACTGAATTATCCTTAGTGGTACAGAATCCTCTATAACCCCTGGAGACTCGTGTAGTGGATTCATCAATACATTATTTCTGCACAGATTTCTTGCACTCTTGGATGCGAAATTACACAAGGCAATCGCTCTGCTAATCGGGATAGAGTGCAACAATGAGTCCACTAATCTGGATAGGGTTTAACTCTTTATCCAGAACAACTTTTGTCATATATCTTTTTTATATCTATCATTTTGGGAAGATGAATATACCTATTATAGTTTCCTTCCCATGATTAGCTCTAAACTGTGGGATAATATAAATTGCTCTAATAAACATGCATAACAAATGATCACAAGGAAAGTGCTAAACACGGCTACTAATATTATTTATTTCATTCATTTTCTATTCCAAAGAGCTCAGAACGTCTTATAGGTTATGTATTTATTTTAATTAACGCATCTGCTGCCTAAACATCCACACCTTCTAGCTCCCCATGTGCTGTTCTTACAATATTTCCCTTGTATTTCCGTTTGGTCTTGGGGCGGGGGGTGAGGTCTCCGCTGATACTTCACAAGTGTAACGAAAAAATCACCGTTGCTACTATTGTTTTTACATCAACATTTCTCATTTTAGTTTAGTTCAGCTTATTTCAAATGTTGCTATACTGCCTTTCAAACAGGTAATAAAGAAATAGTTCACAATTGTAAAAAAAAAAGTGGAAGAAAAAACCAAGAAATTGGGGGGGGGGGGGGGGAAGGGGAAGAAGTGGGAGGAATCTCTTCAGGTCTGCTGTCCCCGATGCTTTTCCAAAAGCCTTCATGAAAAGGAACGATTTCCGTCCCTTTTTTTTTTTTTGTAAACATTTTATTAATTTTCCCAAAAAAACTTAACAGTGCACAATATACATATTGGCAACCAGAGAATAAAGCAAAAAATGCACATTCAACTTATAAATATACACATACAATATCTTTATCCCACCCACCCATCTAATAAATAATTCATAATATACAATAAATACATATTTATACTTTCCAAATCCTAATCTTATATAATAACAAAGTATCCCCTCCCTCCTCCCACCCACCGTAGATGTGAATAGAAGTAAACCAAATTAAACACTTTAGTTATACTGCATTCATAAAAGATGTCAATGGTCCCCAAACCAATTTCAATATATGACCATGTCCTAATAAATGTAATGTAATGTAATTTATTTCTTATATACCGCTACATCCGTTAGGTTCTAAGCGGCTTACAGAAAATATACATTAAGATTAGAAAAATTCCCTTACTGTCCCGAAGGCTCACAATCTAACTAAAGTACCTGGAGGGTAATAGAGAAGTGAAAAGTAGAGTTAGAGGAAAAATAAAAATAAAATAAACATTTTAACAAGACAGCATTGATCTAAATACTTTGGAAGGTAGAAGAGAGGAGAGAAAGGAATAGAAGCAGAAGGGGGAGCCGTTGAACAGTAGAATTCTGGAGAAATTTAAATGATAGAAATAGAACAAAACAAAGACAAAAGGCAAAACAATAGATAAGATTAAAGATAAATCATAAGCTGGAAAGAAAAATAAAATAAAACTTTGTCTTCAATCTTAAATCCGCATTCATTTTCTCATTCTTATATGTGGAACATAAATTTGCCCACCAAAAAGAGAAATTAAGCCGATCCCAATGATATGTTATCATCTGCATAGCAATCCCGGTCATGACTAAAAAAAAAGACGACTTTTATAATGATCTATGGGGGGAGGGGTTAACATGTAATAATGTTCCGCATATGACTAATTCATACGTTAATGGGAATGAAAATTCAAGTATTGCATTAAGGCCCCTTTTACTAAGGTGCGCTAAGCGATTAGTGCGCACGCATGTTAGCCTATGGATGCGTTAGCATTTAGCGCGCTGTAATCTGATTAGTGTGCGTTAATCGGTTAGCATGCCTTAGTAGAAGAGGGGGTTGGTGTAAAAGGATTCAGGCTGTAAATAATCTGGGCAGGAAACAAGCAGTTTGCTGTGTATCTTTTTTGCCAAGTATGAGCGGTGGAGGGAAGATGACACAAGTTTTCATGTTCTGATCTCTTGGGACAAGAGGAAAATATAACCAATAAGGAGAACATAAGAACATAAGAATTGCCATCTCCGGATCAGACCTTGGGTCCATCAAGTCCAGTGATCCGCACATGCGGAGGCCCTGCCAGGTCTACCCTGGCCTAGTTTTAGTCCCCATGTCAACGTATGCTTCTCAAGGGAGATGTGCATCTAATTTACCCTTACCCTTATTACTCTATGCCACTCTTAAGGAGATGTGCATCTAGTTTACCCTTAAATCCTAGAACGGTGGATTCTGCAATTACTTCCTCTGGGAGAGCATTCCAGGTGTCCACCACTCGCTGCGTGAAACAGAACTTCCTGATATTCGTCCTGGACCTGTCCCCCCCTCAGCTTCAGTCTATGTCTTCTTGTCCGTGTCACATTGGACATTGTAAATAACTGCTTTCCCTGCTCCATTTTGTCGAATCCTTTCAGTATTTTGAAAGTCTCGATCATATCCTCTCGCAGTCTCCTCTTCTCAAAGAAGAAAACCCCCATTCTCCTAAGACGTTCCTCGTAGTCCAGGTTCTCCATACCTTTCACTAGCTTCGTTGCTCATCTCTGCACCCTCTCTAGCAGTTTTATATCCTTCTTTAGGTATGGAGACCAATGCTGGACGCAGTATTCCAGGTGCAGTCTGACCATGGTTCTGTAGAGCGGTATTATAACTTTCTCTGATCCTGCTCTTTATCATACCTAGTATTCTATTTGCTTTCTTCTATTAATTATCCGCTAGATGTACACACCACTTATGCACATCATTTATCCTCCCTCCACTTTTACAAAACCGCAATAACGATTTTTAGTGCAGGCCAGTGCGCTGAATGCTCTGTGCTGCTCTCAACACTCATAGAGTTCTTTTGAGCATCGGGAGCAGCGCAGAGCATTCAGCATGCCGGCTTGTGTTAAAAATTTAATCTAATTTTTTTACTTGCTTTCTCCCTTCTATTATTATTATTATCATATTTACCTGCATTCATGCTGAAATGTTTTTAGCCATAAGGGCTCATTTTTCAAATGTTACACTATCGGTTTGATGGTTTAGGATGATCTTACTTATCTTACCAGTTTCATGTTTATATATACGCTTAGTAATGTTATTGTACAAGAGTGTGATATTTGAAATGCAGTTCATTTTTCTGTGCCTTGTTATATTCTCAAAAATTTCAATAAAAATACCTTGACTTAAAAAAAAACTGCTATCGCGGTTTTGTAAAGGGGGGTATTTTTAAAAACTTTTTTATACCATTTACAAAAAACTAAATGGTTTACATTAGAGAATGACACGGTGGTTGTTACCTGTGGCTAGCCGTGGGTAACCCGCCAAAACGGTGACCAAAAAAAAAGGTCACCGCGAGATCGGGGACAAGGCCATTCACTGCCCTGTGGAGCGGTGAATGGTTAGACGGGGCAGTGAACAAGCGTGAATGTGCAGTGAACGAGCGTTCGATCTGGCAGCCCACTCTCTCCTGCCGGCCGGCCATGCATCTCCCTCCCTCCCTCCCTCCTTTTCCCTTACTTTTTCTTGTTGAAACTGGCTATTTCCATACCTATGAGCTGTATTACAGCCGGAGCCTTGAAGTTGCGTCGCGTTGCCTGCTGGAAAAGTCTTCTCCGACACAACTTCCTGTTTCCGGTTGCATCGGCGGAGACTTTTCTAGCAGGCAACCCGACGCGACTTCAAGGATCCGGCTGTAATACAGCTCATAGCCTTGTGGAAATCGCCAGTTTCAATAAGAAAAGGTAAGGGAAATGGAGGGAGGGAGGGAAATGCACGGCTAGCCGGTGGGAGGGAGCTGCTGGACCGCGTGAAGGGTGCTGGGGGTGGGGGGATGGAGAGGAGAAGACGCTGAAGACGGGGACGGGGACGGGGCGGTGAAAGGGACAGCGGGAACGGTGACGGGGCGGTGAAGGGGACAGCAGAGACGGGGACGGGGCGGTGAAGGGGACGGCGGGGACGGGGCGATGAAGAGGATGGTGGTCCGGGGACGGGGACAGAATTTTTCCCCGTGTCATTCTCTAGTTTACATCAATGTAAAACATACATAAGATAACAACAAACCATATCGTACAATCTACATAATAAAACAATTTCTTCACTTGTCAACTAATAAATCACAAGAGTACATTAGCAAACAAGGTTAAACAGATTCTTTTCTTCAAAAGGTATTTTGGGGGTTTCTCACTACTAGATGATTTTTCAATAATTGATTGCAGTTGTGTCTACCTTAGTACGGAACCTTTTTTTATATCAAGAATTGTCTTGTGTTTATTAAAAAACTAAAAAGAAAAATAAGCTGACATGCCAGTTAATGCTCTCTAATAGGCAAAATATGCAAAACACTTTAAGGCAGGTTGCAGTAGCCTGTCTTTGGGGACAGAAGACATTCTTAATGTATGTGACTTACCTTGAGCTACAACTGAAAAAAAAGGCATGACCTAAATCCAAAATCTCTCCTCTTCCTTTAAGACAGAGGTGGGCAACCTTGGTCCTCAAGAACCACCACCCAATCAGATTTTCAGGATTTCCCCAGTGAATATATTTGAGATCTATTTGCATACAATGGAAGCAATGCATGCAAATAGGCCTCATGCTTATTCATTGGGGAAATTGTGAAAATCTGATTGGGTGGTGGTTTTCAAGTTTCAAGTTTATTTAAGATATTTGATATAATCGCAATATCCAAATCCAATACGATTTACAAAGATTAAAAATAGGAAAAATAAAAAAAATCCAACAAACAGGACATTAAAACCAATTATGACATAAAAATGCAATTGAGAAGGAGGGGGGTTAAAAAAAATTTGATTAAATACAATTCCAAAATAAATGAAAAAGGATGGGTAAGGAGACAAAAGGTTAGGAAACGTTACCCACTTAATTCTTGAGGACCAAGGTTGCCCACCCCTGGGGTGAATATGATCCCTATTACAAAGCACAGAAGAATACCATCTGATGTCATTGGTGACGTTTTGGAATTGTATTATTATGTTTATTTTGTCGTTTTGCATTTTTCAGGCTGTTAGTTGTTTAAGGTTCTTTGAAAAGAGGGAAATGCAAGACATAAAAGATGACTGCAATCTTAAAAAAAGTTCTAAAATATTTCACCATGTTCAAGGTGGGAGATTTACCAACCCAAAAGGAAACATCAAGTTAATGGTTCTCCCTGTTCTTTTTGCATGGTGCATCATTAACGAGAGCATACACTGAAGAATACCTCAATGTTTCTGGTCTTACAGTGCCAAATAACATTTTAGAAGATGTTATTTTCTGCATTCCTGATAGGAAGTGATACCTACTGCTGGATTAGTAAAGCCACAGTTTAATTTTCCTTCCTCAAATTGCAATTACATCTGTATCCTAGGCAGGGCCGGATTTTCCTCTAGGCTAACTAGGCTTCAGCCTAGGGCTTCAAGATCAAGAGGGGCCTACATTCAAATTGTTAGCAAAATTAAAATTACACTATTCTAAAAACAGTGAACACTAAAACACTGAACCGAAAATAAGGAGAAATTCTACGCTTCGGAACATGCTCCGGCCGCAACGGGGCGCCGACTCGGCTTCTCCCTTTCTTTTTCTCACCCTGGGAGGAGGATCGGGGAGGGAAAGACGTCAGTCCGGAAACAGCTGGGCAAAGCCCACCCCCGCGGGGAGAGAGGCAAAACGTGGATCCGTCAGGACAGGGCGGCCCAGACTGGCATCGGGGGTGGGGGTGGGGTGGGGGGGGTTCAGTGAAAGGGGGATGGGACGCAGGCAGGCTGGCATCGGAGGGGGGTGGGGGGTTTAATGGAAGACATGCAGGCAGGATGGCATGTGGGGGTGTTCAATGGAAGGGGGATGGGAGGCAGGCGGGCATCGTAGGGGGGGTGAGGTGAGGAACGACGCACTGGGGGCACTATGGACATAGGAAGGGGCAATGTTGTGTGTTATGTTTGATTAGTTATTGTTACAAGTACTATATATGGTGCTGAGAATAAATGTCCAAATAAGTGTTCTCGACTTTTTTTTATTTATTATCCGTGTCACATTTTTTATAAAGGTTAGTACCAATAACAACGTTTCATTTAACATATTGATATATATCACAGTAATGATGTATTTTATTATCTCTCATGTAATTTACAGACTTAAAAATGGGAGGTGAAAGGGCCTCATAAGTGGAATAGCCTAGGGCCTTTTTTCATCTAAATCCGGCCCTGATCCTAGGGCAGGGATTTAGGAGTTCAGGCCTCAAGTGCCACAAATAGGTCAGGTTTTCAGGATTTCCCTAATGAATATGCACATGATAGATCTGCATGGAAACTACCTCCATTGTATGCAGATCTATCTCATACATGTTTATTAAGGCTATCCTGAAAAGCATAACCTGTTTGCGGAATTTGAGACCTGAACTCCTACATTCCTGGCTTAGGGCCTCTCAGGCTTCTCCTGGAGTCTCACGAAATTCACAGTGAATACACTGGAGGTAAATTTCATACACTAGAATCCCAGTATATGCTAATTTATCTCATGCAGATCTATCATGTGCATATTCATTATGGAAGTCCTGAAAACCTGACTTATTTGTGGAACTTAAGGCCTGAATTCCTGCCTGTGCGATCCCCAAGGTTTGGGAAATCTTCCCTTTTGGGTTCCATAACAACTTAGCAAGTACTTCAAGCAATGGTTCAAGAAAGGGACCTGACAAAGGAACTGTAGTCATCATCCCAGGCTTCCTCATGTTGATCTTCTAACAATCTCTATGGTTTATTTTTGCTAGGTAAAACCAGAACAAAAGATAAATACCGGGTGGTATATACCGACCACCAGCGCCTAGAGTTGGAGAAGGAGTTCCATTACAGTCGCTATATTACCATCAGGAGGAAAGCTGAGCTGGCTGCCACACTGAATCTCACAGAGCGGCAGGTCAGTGCATACACAAAGAGTTGCACCTTATTGGTTAAGGGGTTGGAGGAACTGGCGTACAGAGAAAGATTAGAGAAACTGGGCCTCTTCTTCCTCGAACAGAGGAGATTGAGAGGGGACATGATCAAAACATTCAAGGTACTGAAGGGAATAGACTTGGTAGATAAGATTGTTCACCCTCTCCAAGGTAGGGAGAACGAGAGGACACTCTCTAAAGTTGAAAGGGGATCGATTCCGTACAAACGTAAGGAAGTTCTTCACCCAGAGAGTGGTGGAAAACTGGAACGCTCTTCCGGAGTCTGTCATAGGGGAAAACACCCTCCAGGGATTCAAGACAAAGTTAGACAAGTTCCTGCTGAACCAGGACATACGCTGATAGGGCTAGTCTCAGTTAGGGCGCTGGTCTTAGACCAGAGGGCCCCCGCGTGAGCAGACTGCTGGGCATGATGGACCACTGGTCTGACCCAGCAGCGGCAATTCTTATGTTCTTAATTTGATAAATAGCGCTAAACATTGCGTTCAAAAATTTGGAAGTGTACCAAATTTCCACGCCCAATTGAATTGAAGAACAAGCCAGTTTGCACCAATAACTGGGTGCTAATCAATTGTATCGGCACTAATTGGGATCAATTGAAACTTGAGCATGCTGGGATCTGTGCATGAATTTTACATGCGGTCCCTAAAAGGGAGCGTAGTCATGGATGAACTGCGGGGGTTCCTGTCGTTTATTTGTGCTTAATTTAGGTGCAAGGATTTACAGCAGGATTTAGTTGGTCTTAATCCTCATACCTAAAGCTAGTCATGGTTCCCGGTGCCAAGTACAATTCTATAAATAACGCTCTGGAATTCGCTGCCTAACCATTTGCGCAGTGAATCCGATAGAAAACAATTTAAAGCAAAACTAAAAATATTCTTGTTCCAGGATGCTTTTGGACAACAACTGTCCTCTTAAGGACAAAAATTAAATCAAAATGATTACTTTATACCCTAACTGATTGTATTTTCCCTTTTTTGTTGCACTTTTCTTTAACGATTGTAGGTCTTCCCCTTTTTCCTATTGTCTGAAGTAGGTCTATATGTCTTATCAGTGCTTCATTATGACACTTGGATTTTATCCAGTATCCCCAGTTTGAATATGTTTTTATGTGAATTTTATATTGTACACCGCTTAGAAACTTGATTAAGCGGGTTAAAATTTTTTTTTAATAAACTTGAAACTTGAAACTCAACTTTGAGGGCCGTTTATGGACTAGCGCTTTGTGTGGTTTTTAGTCAGCGCAATTTTTCAGCACCATTTAGAGAATCTCCCTCTTCCTACTCTTTCTGGCTCATTTTATACGTTGCTTAATATTTCTTTTCTCCGTTTTTCCCGCCCTAGCACATTATTTTATTTTTACTTCTCACCTTAATTTGTCTCTGCTGTGCAGGTTAAAATTTGGTTCCAAAATCGGAGGGCGAAAGAGAGGAAGGTGAACAAGAAGAAGATGCAACAACAGACCCAGCAGGCCAGCACCACGACTCCTACTCCCCCCTCGGTGAGCACCACTGGCGGCATCGGAAATATGTGTAGCAGCAGCACCAGCAACAGCAACTTGGTTTCTCCTTCTACAATGACTATCAAAGAGGAATACATGCCTTGACAGAAGCTATAAATCTATTTCGTACACTGAAATCCACATGGGAACGTACTAAGTAACTCCCTTGTGAGTCGGAACATCACAACTCTTTTATGAGTCGGTATAGGTGCCAGCTCTGTGAGTATAGTGGGCACTGAGCAACTTCTTTCATTCTGTCCAGGGAGGGATAATTTGGGTTCTCGTTAGCACCCCCCAATCATTTTGAAAAGTTGGCACCTATGAGTTGCGCCTCCACAGCAACCATTTTTATGCAAACTTCAGTCCCTCTAGAGTTATGAGACCCAGCTGATGTCATTTCCTGAACACCCAGAAGAAGAAACTGTTTTCCTATGGATTGTATTTATACCTTTGTGTGATTTGTATAAACAAAAACTCCTCAAAGATATGATAGTTAATGTCACTGTATATTTTAGAATAATTATTAATCTGGAAGATATATTTTTACAATGTAGAAAGATGGATATTTGGGGTGAATGGGGTTGGGGACATTGAAAATAGTAGTAGATTTTACACGGAAAAATGTTGTTTAGAAGATTTAGACAAGAGATGATGTAAGCAAAGACCTACCTTTTGGTTTCTTCTCATAGTAAATGGATATAGTGTAATAACAGAGAGGGTTAATTCATGACAGAAAAAGTAGAAAGTTTAGGAAAGTACTGTAGGAACAATATACCATAAAGAGGGAGAAGAGATGAGATTTCCTTTACTGTGTTCTGGGAAGGACTGTGATAAGCATGTTTCCGATGAAAGAAGACCAGCCAACTTCAACGGACAAGGAGACAGCGGGCAAAAACAACTTCAGGAGGCTACAGTAGTTATCAAAGATCAGTTTTTATGACAGATGGTCAAGTAGTAAGTCGTTCACTGGAATAAGTACAATTGTATTCAGAAATGTTAAACTGGCAGAAAGTAGCATAGATCCTTTATCACAATGAGCTGCGCTTGTGCTAATACCCAACTACCCTGGGTTCACAATCTCCACCTCAAGGGTCATGGTTTCAGTTTTCTATAAGCAGACACAGAAATCCAGCCCAGGTTTTCTGTCCTCCATGTGAATTAAAGAGAAGGGATCATTACTTTGTTTTTACATTATATTTATAAATACATAAATATATATATATACAGTAGAGAGGCATTTTTTATTTACCTTGTACAGTATCTAAAACAAATCTTTAGCTTTCCTGATTTTTTTCCTCTCCTGTTTGAATCTGTGTTGTCACGTACTGAACTCACACATGGCCCTTTTACAGGTGTGTCCCCCAGTGGTAATGCTGGTGATAAGACTGACTCGGATGAGATCCCAATGCTCACCATTAGCAGTGGGACAAACCAAACTACGTAATCATGATCCAGCCTTGGGTTTCTCACAACAAGCTTTTCATTGAATTTAGCAACAATTGTAAGCATATACCCCGGGTTCTGTATCGGCCACTCAATTTTGGGTCTGGATCATAGATTCATGCACAAGCTAATTAGGCCATAACAATCCATTATTGGCCTTAACAAGCACTTAATTGGCAGTAATTAGGAGTTATTTGTGGATCTGCCTTACACCCTTTTTTATAAAATGCACGCCTAGTTTTCATATCGTTCAACTCTAAGGGGGCGTGGCTAAGGGATGAGCATGAGTGTGTCAATGCCATTCCCTGACATTATGGAATACTGTTATTTGGGGACATGGCTAAGGGAAGAGCATGAGTGTGTCAAGGCCATTCCCTGACGTTATGGAATATCATTATTTGGAGGCGTGGCTAAGGGAAGAGCATGAGTGTGTCAAGGCCATTCCCTGACGTTATGGAATACCGTTATTTGGGGGCGTGGCTAAGGGAAGAGCATGAGTGTGTCAAGGCCATTCCCTGACGTTATGGAATACCGTTATTTGGGGGCGTGGCTAAGGGAAGAGCATGAGTGTGTCGAGGCCATTCCCTGACGTTATGGAATACCGTTATTTGCATTTGGCAGGTGTAAATGCTCAAAGGCCTAAAGGGCCTGATTCTACATAGGGTGCCTAAAAATTATATGCCACCTAGTGCAATGCTAAGCACAATTATAGAAAAGTTAGGCGTGTTTATAGAATCAGGCTTAGCGCTGTCTAAGTAGGCTTAGGCATTGGTAGGTATCCTAACTTTAGACACACACTATTTATGCCAGGGTTTTCTTTACCTAAATACCTGTGCCTAAGTTAGGCGCCTACTGGGGACCTAGGACGATTCACCATGGCCGCTTCATCTCTTTGAACTCCTAGAGGAATCTTTGCATAAAGATGAATAATCCTGAAGCTTGTAGCTCATGTAAGGGGATTTTATCAATGTGGGCTACTGTAAAATTATTGGGTAGGTTGTTGGTTTTTTTTACCCCATTGGATTATTTTAGCACATTGCATAAAATGAGATCCTATAATCTCTGTTACTCCTCCATCTCTCATCTTGGAGAGAATAGATGCGAGATGGAGGATGATATTCACAGAGGAAAGGTGGTATAGCAAAGAAAGATAATCGTAACTATCGATCTAGTGAATCACCTCACTCGGCAGTAAAACCCTGCTTTTCAAAAAATTCATCCAAATATCTTAACCCCTCTTCACCTACCTCCAGAGAATTCTCCCCCAAATATCCCACCTCAACACCTTCCAAGTAAACAGACCCCTAAAATAGATTGTAATCTTACCTACTCTAACTGTATTCCATTTGCTAATATCACACAGTTCGGCACTGTCAGTTTACTATCCAACCCGTAAGTTCCCCTAGAATTCTATCCAGCTACTCCCCTAAAAAAAAAAAAATAATAAAAAAATTTGTATCTTCACTGGAAAATGTCCAGTCAAATCTTTTGCAATCCGCCTTGAACTGCAAGGTATAGGCGGAATAGAAATCCGTAATGTAATGTAAAAGGTCACAGCACATCTCTCAGTTTCCAAAGCTCTTTTCATGTGAAAATGAGTTTCTTTCCAACATGGTGTTGCGGTCAAAAGGTTAGCACGATGCTTTCTTTCATTTTTACAGAGGCAATTTTATCATAGAGATACCATTGTTGTAGCAATAAAAATTATTTAAACTGATGCATTAATTTTTTTTTTTTTAAAACCACCCACCTTCTGATTAACTCACAAACACGAGATTTCCCTGACTTCAAACAATAATAAAGCAAACGCTTCCCATATACCTGAGAGCAGAAGAGCAGAATGCGGAGGGCACGATCACATAAAGTGCCTGCATCTAATAAAACAAAATGTAAACCACTTTGGTTGTACTGCGGGAAGGTGGTGCATCAAACCCATGACCCTTTGCCCTTATACCCCTGCCCCCAATCCTTTTCATGTGGTGTACAGTTGACACAATCGGCTGTAAATGGCAATTGCATCGGGCAGGGAGGAAGTCCGCACAAGTGCAGACTTCCTGCTCAACCATTGCAGGCGGGGGGGGGGGGGGGGGGGGGGGAGGCTGGGCTAGCGTGGGACTGGGGGGGGGGGATTATGGCATTACAGGGTGGGGATGGACGGAACTGGCCGGCCTGGAGGCGGATCTAGGGGTCTGGATTTTCCGATTGGAAAATCTGGCAACCCTACTCGTGATGGACTAGATTCAGTAAATGGGCCCAAACTTGGGTGCCCCAAAAATGCCCACTCAACACTATTCTATAGATGGCACTCCGAGCTGGGTGCCATTTATACACTAGCATGTAGCTTTTGGATCTCTACCCATCTTTGCGCAAATTAGGTGTGGATCCCCTAAATTCTATAATGCCGCGTGCATCTTTAGTGAACGCCCCCGATCCGCCCATGCCCCTCCCATGGCCACACCCCTTTCCAGTTGCATGCTTTATAGAGTAGCACTGAGCGAGATACACACGCAAATCCAAATTCTTGCCAATTAGCAGCAGTAATTGATTGTTAGTACCCAGTGGCATAGTAAGGGGGAGGCAGGGAGGTGGACTTCCCCAGGCGCCTTCTCGGTATGGGCGTCAGCACCTCTCCGCCCCCTATGCCCTCACTTCCCCAGCCCCGTACCTCTTCAAAATTTTTGCCAGTGTGAGCAACTACTCTAGCCAGGCCTGGCTCCCTCTGAAATCACTTCTGGGTTGTGGGGCCAGGAAGTGATGTCAGAGGGAAAGCCAACGCCAGCGTGAGCAGCAGTACAGAGAAGCTGCTCGCGCTGGCAAAGATTTAAAGAGGTACGGGGTGGGAAGGGAGGGAGCTCATATGGCGTGGGGGCGCAGACGGAGCAGGAGGCGGAGAGGAGGGTGCAAGGGGGTTGGCATGGAAGGAACAGGGGGCAGTGATGAAGGCACAGGTGGGTGCCACCCCCCCCAAGCACCTCCTACCCTCACTACACCACTGTTAGTACCCAATTATTGGTGCTAATTGGCTTGCTACTCAAATTGCAGACACAATTTGGGCACATGTCCAAATTTGCACATGCAATTTTGAACACCATATATAGAATCCGGGGATATGCGCCTAAAACACTTTAGTACAAGAACCCCATAGTTTACTAATGACATCACAATTTCCTTGTGTTGTCATCCTAACGGCATCATGATATCATGTGATGTCATGATGGCATCAGTTTGCACCTGCTTTGGAAAGATACAGCAATTTTATGAAGGCCTTTGCCATTTGTTAAGATAAATCTGATTTTACATTAACAACTCCCTTCACGTTTTCTGCATGTTCTTCTGGGTGATCCACAAGAATCATAGCATTCCTTTTGAAAAGGAAGACGCTAGACAAGGAGACAACGTATCTGCCTTTGACTGGTGTACAGGAAGGGGCCATCTGAGTTCTCTGCTTCATTGCACTGTCAGTACTCAACTTTCCAAGCAAAATCTCCTCATGACATCTTATCAATAATCTAATCTCCGGGAATCCATAACAGTATGTATCGTACTGTCTAATGGCTTAAAAACGGAACAAACAAAAGTCTGGATATCTGATGGTCTTACACGCAGGGTTTTACTTCCAGGCAGGTCCCTAAAGCAGGGGTCTTTTTACTAAGGTGTGCTGTTTAGCGCGCACTAAAGATTAGGACGCACTAAATGCTAAGACGCCCATTATATTATCGGGGCGCCTTAGCATTTAGTGCACGCTAATTCAATTAGTGCGTGCTAAATCAGCGCCCACTGAATCAATTAGCGCGCCTTAGTAAAAGGACCCCACAGATTGCTCTTGTAACTTACAAAACCCTCGGTAACAAGAAGAAGAAGATCTTTCCCAGAATTTTCACTTTAAACCCCCCCCCCCTATATCCTTTTATCTGAAAATGTGCTTTGATGGTCATCTTTGCTCTAACCACAGGCTGATAATTATGTATATAGACGTAAACCTTTTTTGAAGCATCTTTAAAAATAAAAATATACATCAAACATACGTGTGTGCTTAATCCAATCATTGTTTTCATGACACGTTAGTTTATGACTCCGAAAGGGATCAATATCCCAGGCGTTGAATGTAGATAAAATGCGAGTATAACTTATCTTTAGTCAAGAAAGAAGGAGAGATCACTCAGTCAGGACTAAATTCAGTAAATGGTACCCAAATTTGTGCACAGGACAAAATGAGTGCTGATCGCTATTCTATAAACAGTATTCCGAGTTGAGTGCCATTTAGATGAGGTTCATCAGGGCAGGATTAATTCGTAGAGGACCCCTAGGCACACACGTACACTGGGCCTCCCTGCCCCGCCCCATCCCACCATGCGCCCAGGCGGAAACAGGAAGCTGCGTCAGAGGGAAGCTTTGGGCATACACAATTACAGTTCCCGTTGCCTTTCTTACCCGCATTGCTTGCTTGTCTTACTTTCCGTCGATGGGGGGGGGGGCTGTGTTGCCGATCGGGGTGGGGCCTGCATTGCCGATCGGGGGGCCCGTGTTGCTGATCAATGCTGGAGGGGCCCATCACCGTTTGGAAAAAACAATGTTGATGTCTTCCTTCATCGGGCCCCCCTGACCATTTCAGGCCCTAGGCACGTGCCTACTTGGCTTATTGGTTAATCCTGCCCCGGGGTTCATTCATAAATCATGGCAACTATTTTTTTTTTTCACTCAAAAATGTGCCAGTATTGGAAATCTAATATACTGTATGCATATGAAAGTGTGACATGTATTTCTTCTTCTTTTTTTTTTTTTTAATAAATCTTTATTGATTTTCAAGTAGTAACAGTGCAATACATGTGAAACTGAACGTATAACAAATCAAGAAATGCACTTTAAACTTACAAATATTCGAAAGTAATCTTTTCCCCCCACCCCCTTTACTTAATCAATAATATAAATGCAATTATCCTTCCAATAACTCACTCTCATTTAAAGTAATAATACATTCCCACCCCGTCCCTCCCGATGATTTCAAATGTTATGTTTTTTGCTTCTCCCCTACTAGAGACCTCCGCACTTATCTCTCATCTTGTGGCAATGTTAAGAAGTACATGTCACACACTTCCAAATGTATATATTTGACGTATTTTTGAGAGAAAAGAATAGTTGCCATGACTTATGAATCAACCTTCATAGATTAGCACATAGTGCCCCATTATAAGCCATTTTTTTGTTGTGGCAAGAATGCGTTAGTACTTACTTCAGTTTTGTATAAGGGCCCCATTATTTGCTAACATTAAAGATGATTACGACAGAGTTGTGGCCAAGCTGAATGGTCAGGGAAGGGTTGCTGCCCAGCAAACCATCAGGCTTTGGAAGTTGGGAAGATCAAATGGAAGAGATAAAGGGGAAGGGGTAAAACGCGAACCTCTCGGACCATACGGACCTCGCGGATCTAAAACCGCACGTCCTTAAAAATCCGAGGTCCATGCATTGACAAGTCCGCCTTCGCTTTCCCTGCAGCTCAGCTCAGGCCCCCGGCTCCCTCGCGGACCTCACGGATCTGAACTGCACGTCACATCCTTATAAATCCGAGGTCCGCGCCACTTTTGAGGTCCCTGCCACTTTTAGTCTCTGGCTCTGACAGAGCTCTATGACAATTTAACTCTGACAGATCCTAATGCTTTTCCCTCCCTATGCTAGGATCCGTCAGAGTTAAATTGTCATAGAGCTATGTTAGAGCCAGAGACTAAAAGTGGCAGGGACCTCAAAAGTGGCGCGGACCTCAGATTTTTAAGGATGTGACGTGCAGTTCAGATCCGTGAGGTCCGCGAGGGAGCCGGGGGCCTGAGCTGAGCTGCAGGGAAAGCGAAGGCGAACTTGTCAATGCACGGACCTCGGATTTTTAAGGATGTGACGTGCAGTTCAGATCCGTGAGGTCCGCGAGGGAGCCGGGGGCCTGAGCTGAGCTGCAGGGAAAGCGAAGGCGAACTTGTCAATGCACGGACCTCGGATTTTTAAGGATGTGACGTGCAGTTCAGATCCGTGAGGTCCGCGAGGGAGCCGGGGGCCTGAGCTGAGCTGCAGGGAAAGCGAAGGCGGACTTGTCAATGCACGGACCTCGGATTTTTAAGGATGTGACGTGCAGTTCAGATCCGTGAGGTCCGCGAGGGAGCCGGGGGGCCTGAGCTGAGCTGCAGGGAAAGCGAAGGCGGACTTGTCAATGCACGGACCTCGGATTTTTAAGGATGTGACGTGCAGTTCAGATCCGCGAGGTCCGTAAGGTCTTTGAGGTCCGCGTTTTACCCCTTCCCGAGATAAAGGGCCTGATTCTATAAATGGTGTTAACGGAGCCTAACTTGTAGAATTACACCAAAGCAGTTACTATATCTGTGTGGTAGCAGTTAACATGGGCTAATTTGCATGTTAACACCCAAACCCTATAAATGGTGCTTTGAGTTGCGCACACAAATTTGGGTGTATTCCTAATTTATGCATGCAACGCAATTGAATAACAAGCCAATTAGCACTGATAATTGGCTTCTTAACAAAGCCCTAATTGGTTTTAATTTAAATTTATGTGTGTAAATCTAGACATGGAATCTGCGCCTAACCTTACACGTGGCACCAAAAGGGGGGGTCATAAAAATGAGGTGGATTGGGGGCACTTCTCAAAGTTATGCATGCAATTATCGAATACGGGAAATCCATGCCTAACTTTAGGTGAGAGGTTTTGCCACCATGTTTCTACTGGTGCAAATGGGCCTGATTTAAGTTAATTGTGACTTCTGGGCATAAGTGCTAGTTTATAAACCACATCTAACTTTAGGCTTCATTTATAGAATAGCGCTCAGGTGGATTTTTTTTCGGCTTCAATTTTTTAGGTGCAATCCGTAGAATTTATCAAATTTATCTAATCTAATGTACAATTTGTGAGTCGCTCTATGCCTAAATAGGTTCAAGGTTCAATAATCGTAAGGGTTTAGCGTTTATTAATAAAATGGCTCCTATATTTGGTCTCTGTTTGTGTATTTGATGGATTGGTTGGCCATTATTTTCCTTTTAAAGGCTAATGAATGTTTTTGATTACCGGTAGCTACAAATCCTAATTTCTAGGGGATCCTATACTGAATTTTCTTTTATTCTTTTGTTGTGTATGTAAGGAAATCTTTTTAACCCTAACCCCAAACAATTTCCAGATGAGGGTAGATTGAATTGATGGTAGACTGATGACTTCTTCCCACGGAATAATGTAACAATGAACCCTTGAGTGACTTTCCATCGTAAATTAAAGTACAACCATCATTACCACCCTAAAGCTCATACAATAACTTCTTAGAAGTCAGAAGATATTGGACTCACTGCAATGTCCTAAGCTGGGCGAAATCCTGAGGGTGAAAGGTGCGCAGTTATCTAGTTTCTGACACATTCCAGCTCTTTCTTAGAAAGGTCAGCTAAGCTTTGTTGATCTGTAATCTGTAATGCCCACATATTTTAAAACTAAATCCCCCGTATACTTCTCCTTGCCTGATGGAAGCTCCTAATGATCCTCCAGAAAAGAGGGAGGGGGCAAGATGGAGAGGGGGGCAAAGAACAAGGCCAGTTGCTCATAAATTGTTCAGCCTCTGACTGGTGCCTCGCAGCAGTTCCCACCTTTGTTTACAGCCGTTAACAGACAAGCGACTCCGGCAGCAATAAACAGAAAATATTCTGCGACATCGTTGAGAACAGCTGGCACAGGGATATAGACATGGAAACATGCAGACTAGAGCTATCTAAAGAGAGATGGTGTGCTTGATGCTCGACTGAAGTGCAAGAGCCCATCGTAGCTCTAGGGGGGTAGTGGAATGTTTGTTTGTTTTTTTTGGGGGGGGTTAGTGTGTGCGCGTGTGGTGTTTCTGCACCTGTACTGACAGCAGGCAGCCTGATATTCAAAACCAATCATTCACACGGTGCTGCTGAAAAATTTTTACAGACCACCCTGGTTGCATAAACCGACGCCTCCATTTAAGCATACTGAAGCTGAATGCTGGGTACCAGTTTGATAATGGCATCTGTGCACCAAGATGATATTATAGAATTCTAGTATAATTGGTATGGGAGCACCTGTGTTTACTCTTAGAAAAACCTGCTCTTAGATTCCCAAATCTCACACAGTACAATCAACGGTGAAACAAGCACATCACAATTTGTTTAATGATAAGCACTTGTTATTATTTTGGTGAAAACGGGGTACTCTGTAGGGCAAATGGCCGCAGCGCCCCTTTCAAGAGAGACAAGCAGCTGCGTGCTTCCCCACATAAGCATTTTTCCCCTTACTTGGATCTTGCAATTATTGTTGATTTTCTAAGGTTCATTTTAAGTAGGGTATAAGCAATATTTTATATATATATTTTTTTTTTGTCCAAAAATTTTTATTGGGTTTCGAAAAAGCAAATACAAAACATAAGAAATACAAATTCAAAAGGTACATTTCACAGTGAATAAGAGCATATTCTATCATTTAAATTTCTCCAGAATTCTTTTTTTCAACGGTTCCTCCTTCTGCATCTATTCCTTTCTCTCTTCTCTTCTATCTTTCAAAGCACACAGTTTTGTTAGATTGATTATTTTTTCATTTTTTCTCTTTCCTTACTTTGCACTTTATTACTCTCTAGGTACTTTAGTTAGATTGTGAGCCTTCGGGACAGTTAGGGAACTTCTAAGTACCTTTCTTACTTATAATTTTAATGTATATTTTCTGAAAACCGCTTAGAACCTAACGGATGTAGCGGTATATAAGAAATAAATTACATTACATTACATATCAAAGTTTTCTTCTCACACAGCACTTTAGTTATCTATAAGATATACACTTGACGGTGAAGATATGTGATGTTTTTGGGTTTCACATACAGTTTTGTGGGATAAACCCCGGTGGAGACTCTAAGACAGTGGTCTCAGACTCGCGGCCCGCCAGGTACTATTTTGAGGCCCTCGGTATGTTTATCATAATCACAAAAGTAAAATAAAACAGTTTCTTGATCCTATGTCTCTTTAGCTATAATGACAATATTATTTTTAAGGCAGCCAAAAGGAAAGATTTATAAACTATAAAGAGTTATACCTCATGCAAAATTGTCATTTCTATTTTTTCTGAGGCCCTCCAAGTACCTACAAATCCAAAATGTGGCCCTGCAAAGGGTTTGAGTTTGAGACCACTGCTCTATGACTAATTAAGAAGTTTCCCCAAAAACTGATTTTTCACCAAAATAATAACAAGTGCTTATTGATTGTACTGTGTGAGATTTGGGAATCTAAGAGCAGGTTTTTCTAAGAATACTTTAATCTAACCTCCTCTGGATTTTTTGAGGCTTTTTGAATATTATAGCACCTATGTTTAGCCATTACTCTTTATGCCATGTCGATGGCAAGTGTAAATGGATGCTCCTGCTTGCGTCAAGTGAACTGGGTAACTGATAGTATTCTATGGTTTATGTGCCACTTGAAGACAAGACCATGATCTACTCGTGCTCCACTCATGTATACATCCCCTGCAGCTAAAGCAATTAGGTGCTACCTTATACATAATTGCCAATTAATAGTGCCTATGCAGGGGAATTGTGTATGTGGTGCCAAACACTAGGTGTTACTTCCATGCCAAAACTGGCACAAACAGTGTTCTGGTAGAAACGGGGTAGAAACTGCAGATCTGTGAGATAACACACTTATGCATCCATTTATGGAATGGTGCTTAAATGTTTCTGTGTGGATCTGCAAAAGGATGTAAGGATGGGACGGACATGGGCGGGACGGGGCATTCCTTTAAAATGTGAGCCATGCAGTGGTATAGTAAGAGGGGTGGGGGGGCGGACCGGCCCGGGCACCATCTTGATAGGGGCGCTGGCACCTCTCTGCCCCCATGCCATGCTTACGCCCTCCCTTCCCCACCCCGGTACCTCTTTAAAATCTTCACCATCACGAGCAACTACTGTAGCCTGCTGCTCGCGCTGGCCTGGCCCCCCTCTGAAATCACTTCCGGGTCACAGGGCCAGGAAGTGATGTCAGATGGAAAGCCAGTGTGAGCAGCTGGCTGGAGAAGCTGGTCATGCTGGCGAATATTTAAAGAGGTACGGGGTAGGAAGGGAGGGTGCAAGTGTGGCGGGTGGGTGCGGAAGGAGCAAGGAGTGTGTCACAGGAGGAGGGGGCAGGGGGTTGGCATGGAAGGATCAGGGGCAGAGAGGAAGGTACAAGGGGATGGCGTGGAAGAAGCGGGGGGGGGGGCATAGACAAGAGTGCGGGGGTGTGCCACTTCCCCGGGCACCTCCTACCCTCGCTAAGCCACTGGTGCCATGTTATAGAATAGTGTGCTGTGCGCTGTTCTATAAAGGACACCCATCCTGGAACGTTCATTATAGAATACTATTCAACGCCAATTTTTTTCAGTGGCAGTTTCGGACACCATTTACTGAGCCCCGCCCATAATGAACGCAATTTGCTCGGCCATCTAAGCAGCAGTTTATAGAATTACCTCCCATGTGGATGGTGCCAGGGTCAAGTGAGGGTGGATCATGGGCATTCCATCTTAACTCTACTGGGCCAGTCAGTGATTTTCAGTAGATTATCCGGATAATCCTGCTGCACTAAAAATCATGTCTAACTATCTCAGTCCCATCCAGCTAGTGCCGAGGTGGTCCAGACAGAACAAAATAGCTGTTATCCCAGTCCGTCACTAATTTTGGTACTAACATAGCATCTGGAAGTCACATAGAAGATGATTGACAACCTACTAGCAACACAAGCAGCGAAACTTGACCACACCATCTCCAACTTACTGACAACAACGAATGACTTTAAATCATTCCGAAAAGAAATCAAAACCCTGCTCTTCAAAAAATTTATACAGCTCTCTTAATTCCACCCATTATCTCCCCCCTCCATTGTAATTCTCCCCTCAAAGTCTCTTCTTATTCTGCAATTTCTTCATCTTCAATTACTCAACCATGTAAATAACTCCTTAAATTACAAATCTACTGGAAATGTAACCAATTCCCTAAATTTAATTCCCATTGAAATGTCCAGTTATCTTTTTCTTTTTTTTGAAATCCAAAATGCCTATATTGTATTTTTCCTGGAAATGTCCAGTTAGCCTCTTTTGTAATCCGCCTAGAACTGCAAGGTATGGGCGGAATAGAAGTCATTAATGTAATGTAATGTAATGTAATTATACCAAGTACTGGTATCCCGTTATTGCCTGGCACAAATTATCCGAGTATAAATTTAAACACTGCATCCAGACTGAAGTTTCATGTACTGAGGGGGAGAGAAGTCTCTCCCTGCTCTTCACTAGCAGGGATGATCCTTAGGATAAACCTGAAAATGGAAGGGTTGATATACAAAGCAATTTAACTAGCTAGACAAGGATGCTGATTGGTTAAATCACCACTAAACTCAAAGCTGGCTAATTTGTGGGAAGTCCAGGGGTGGTGTTGACAATTCTACCCTTGTATTGATATTCAGCACATAACTGCCTATGTTTACTACTAAGTAGTAAATTTAAAATATACTAGAGAAAATATTTTTTCCACACAACGTGTAATTAAACTCTGGAATTTATTTCTGGAGAATATGGTGAAATCAGTTAGCTTAGCGGGGTTTAAAAAAGGTTTGGATAATTTCCTAAAAGAAAAGGCTATAGGCTATTATTGAAATGGCTTGGGGGAAATTCACTGCTTATTCCTAGGATAAGCAGCATAAAATCTGTTTTACTCTTTGGGATCTGGGTAGGTACTTGAGACCTGGGTTGGCCACTGTTGGAAACAGGATACTGGGTTTGATGGACCTTCAGTCTGTCTCAGTATGGCAATTCTTATGTTCTTATGTGAGCCAAGTATAGGACAATCAAGGCATTGTGACATCACTGATGCAGATGGCTCATAGGCACTGGTGGAATGAAGCATTATGACATCACAGTCTGAGCTCTGGAATGTTGCTACTATTTGGGTTTCTGCCAAGTACTTGGGACCTGAGTTGGAAACCCATGACCAATGTTGGAAACAGGATATTGGGCTTGTCCCAGTACGCCAACTCTTATGATCTTATATTAAATTGGACTGCATATAAACTAGTCTTATCTTTATAAAGTGCTGCTTATGTGATGAATATCACATTTAACCACATAAAAGAGCCAGCCGCATAAATCTAGTAAAGTGCTGATTCTCAGATATGGCCCAGCATTGAATATCCAGGAAGAGCATCAGTGAAGGATAAAAATACGCTCACTGCCGCTGACTGAATATTGATCCTGAAATGAAATTCCTTTCTGCCCATCCTATGATCTTTAAGATCAGTCCTACTGTGGTCATTACCAGGGGCAGACTTACCATTGGAACAATAGGGCAATTCCCGAGGACCCACAGCAGTAGGGGGGGGGGGGGGGTCCAATCTCCTCTAGCTTCCATCTAGGTTAATTCTTTTAATAAGTTGTTAGGGCTCCATGGCCCATATTGTCCGAGGGCTCAGAACACTCTCAGTCCACCTCTGGTCATTCCTCTTATTTTTTTTCACTGCTTGATAGACCAAGTTGCCTCTGGCAGTAATGAATGATTAGTATTTGAAGCACCTAGATTCATCTATTTCTCTAATTATATGCACTCTCTCCAATATTTCAACTGAATCACATGTGCATATCACTTCCGCCTTAATTATGCTTAAATGTCTTCGGACCATAAGAGGTATATTGAAAGTATACAGCTCAACACAACTTAGTGTGTGGACTTCAGTTCTTCATTAGTCCATGCTTTTCTATATTTTGCAAAAACTTGACATATATATCTGTAATAAAAATCCTCTAAGCGCGCATGCGCACTTAGGAGGATGTGGGGACCTGACATGTGCTGTGTCGTCCGTGGCGGCGGCTTGAGGCGCATGCGCCACAGCACAGCTGGCGAATCCCCCCGCCCGCCCTCACTCACAGCCAAAACCTTCTCGCCGACTCACTCACCGCCAAAACCTTCCCGCAGCCCCCTTCCCAGCCGCCGCGTTTAAATTCATAGACAAGGGCTACACCGCGCTACCGCTGGCCTCGCCGTCTTCTGTCCACTGCGGCCCAACCTCTCCGACTACTTCCTGTTTCCGCTAGGATTGGCCGCAGTGGATAGAAGACGCTGAAGACAGTGGTAGCGCGGCGCAGCGCTTTTCTGTGAATTTAAACGCGGCGGCTGGGAAGGAGGCTGCGGGAAATGCTGCTGCTGCACAGGGAAGTGTGTGTGTGGGGGGGGGAAATGCTGCTTCTGCACAGGGAAGGATGGGAAATGCTGCTGCTGCACAGGGAAGGGTGGGAAATGCTGCTTCTGCACAGGGAAGGCCGGGAAATGCTGCTTCTGCACAGGGAAGGATGGGAAATGCTGCTGCTGCACAGGGAAGTGTGTGTGTGTGTGGGGGAAATGCTGATTCTGCACAGGGAAGGGTGGGAAATGCTGCTTCTGCACAGGGAAGTGTGTGTGTGGAGGGGGGAAATGCTGCTTCTGCACAGGGAAAGCCGGGAAATGCTGCTGCTGCACAGGGAAGGATGGGAAATGCTGCTTCTGCACAGGGAAGGGTGGAAAATGCTGCTGCTGCACAGGGAAGTGTGTGTGTGGGGGGGGGGAAATGCTGCTGCTGCACAGGGAAGGGTGGGAGAGAAATGCTGCTGCTGCTGCACAGGGAAGTGGAGAGGGAAAGGGGGCCTGGGCGCAATCTTGGTTTGCTTTGGGGAGGGGAGACATAAGGGGGCTATGGAGAGACAGAAAGACAGGCAGGCAGCACATTAGAATGAAAGACAGACACACAGAAAGACAGTGGGCAGGGAGAGAGACAGAAAGAAAGAAGGACAGACAGCGGGAGGGAGAAAGAAAGAAAGGAAGAGAGAGACAGGGGCAGGGAGAGACACAGAAAGAAAGACAGACAGATAGACATATATTCTAGCACCCATTAATGTAACGGGCTTAAACACTAGTTTATTAATAACTTATTGTAAAAAAATTTTAACTAATGGTAACTCATTTTTAAGAGCACTTATCTTTAAAGACGCATTGGGGGTACTGGCAGCCGACACAAATTCATGTTTTGCCCTAAACGGGCTGTTTCAAGGCAAATCCAGCTATAAAATTTTAAAATATATTGATAGAAATCTCCAAAATTTTACTTGACTATTTAATAATTTATTCAGCACATACCTCTGTGGTACCTCTATTGACCTGCTTTCATAATACTTAGGTTTAAATATGACTGCAGCGCTTTTTAAAAAGCTTTCTCAATGTCACGGTCACATGAAATTATTTCCCAGTGATCTTACTCAGGCTCAGATTAGCATCATCTACTCAATTTCTTTATTTAACCCGTAGGTTTCCACTATTTTCAATTTAAACATCCCAAATTGTTCTCTATAATGTAACCTTTTTTGTTTATCAGCTCCCAACCTCTCGTATACGCTATCACTGGATGTTCTCGAAATCACAAATGTAATTGTAATACATACCAGTGTTGATGAATGCATCTGCTAATTTTGGGGATATCTATCAATATATTTTATATTTTTATAGGGGGATTTGTCTTGAAACAGCCCGTTTAGGGCAAAACATGAACTTGTGTCGGCTGCCAGTACCCCCGATGCGTCTTCAAAGATAAGTGCTCTTAAAAATTAGTTAAGAACATAAGAATTGTCGCTGCTGGGTCAGACTAGTTGTCCATCATGCCCAGCAGTCCATTCACATGGCGGCCCTCTGGTCAAAGACCAGCGCCCTAACTGAGACTAGCCCTATCAGCGTACGTTCTTGTTCAGCAGGAACTTGTCTAACTTTGTCTTGAATCCCTGCAGGGTGTTTCCCCCTATGACAGACTCCCTAAGTCAGGGATCTCAAAGTCCCTCCTTGAGGGCCGCAATCCAGTCGGGTTTTCAGGATTTCCCCAATGAATATGCATTGAAAGCGGTGCATGCACATAGATCTCATGCATATTCATTGGGGAAATCCTGAAAACCCGACTGGATTGCGGCCCTCAAGGAGGGACTTTGAGATCCCTGCCCTAAGTTAAAACAATTCTTACAACGAGTTATTAATAAATATATATAAGTCAAGATTTTGCAAAGTATAGAAAAGCACGGACTGATGAAGAACTGTACACCTCTTATGGTCCGAAGACACTTAAGCATAATTTAGGCTGAAGTGATCTGCACATGTGATTCAGTTGAAGCAATGAATGATTGTCATGTGTCAAAGACCAGGGTGCATGTGATAGGAAAGAGCGTCTGTGGTTGCTCTGTGATAGGGACAGGATAGAATTCCAACTGATACAATATCAGCGTTTTGGCTGTTTACACAGAAAGCTCGGAAGGGCAAAAGTCCATCGCGTTGCAACTGTGTGCTCATGTTCCTGCAGGGTGTGTCCGCGAGGAGATTCTGAGAAATTGAATTACATGAGTATTACTGTCCCTCCCTCCCTCCAGCTTAATCACCCATCCATTAAACCTAGCTAAAATGAGCTTTCGTTTCCACAGCACGTCAGCTCATACAATTATGCACTATGGTTTCATTTTCTTGGCCCAGAACAGTGGTTCCCAAACCTGTCCTGGGGGACCCCCAGCCAGTCAGGTTTTCAAGATATCCCTAATGAATATGCATGAGAAAGATTTGCATACCTGTCACTTCCATTATATGCAAATCTCTCTCATGCATATTCATTAGGGATATCTTGAAAACCTGACTGGCTGGGGGTCCTGGGGGACAGGTTTGGGAACCACCGTTCTAGGCCAAGAAAATGAAACCATAGTGCATAATTGTATGAGCTGATGTGCTGTGGAAACGAAAGCTCATTTTAGCTAGGTTTAATCCAGTGGTCTCAAACTCAAACCCTTTGCAGGGCCACATTTTGGATTTGTAGGTACTTGGAGGGCCTCAGAAAAAATAGTTACTGTCTTATTAAAGAAATGACAATTTTGCATGAGGTAAAACTCTTTATAGTTTATAAATCTTTCCTTTTGGCTAAGTCTTAATAATAATATTGTAATTTATAGTTAAAGAGACATATGATCAAGAAACTGTTATATTTTACTTTTGTGATTATGATCACACATACCAAGGGCCTCAAAATAGGACCTAGCGGGCCGCATGTGGCCCCCGGGCCGCATGTTTGAGACCACTGGTTTAATGGATGGGTGATTGAACTGGAGGGAGGGAGGGACAGCAATACTCATGCAATTCAATTTCTCAGAATCTCCTCGCGGACACACCCTGCAGGAACATGAGCACACAGTTGCAACGCTGGGCTGGGTGTCCCCCAGGACAGGTTTGGGAACCTCTGGCCTAGAAGCTTCCCAATCCCTACCTCCACCCCTATTCCTTTGGGCTTCCATATACAATCAGACACATCTGCAGTTTCCAGTGAAGTAACCTGTAGGGAGAGGAATGTTTGAGATCTGAAAATGGTATGAAGTTGAATTTGGAGGGTAAGATGTTAATCTCTCATGTTAAAATTGGGGCAAAATAGCTGTCTGTAGCAGGTGCCAAGCTTTGGAATGCGTTGCCTGGTATTCTGCGATTCTGTGATGGGAGACTGAATTTTAAGAAAATGTTGAAAAACACAATGATTTGTTAATGCCTTCATGTGCTAACGCTATTTGCTGCTGAAGGCCTGTAAATGTTTGTATGGGTTTTGTCTTTCCATCTTGTTCGACGAATTTGAAAGAAGGTTTTAATAATGACACTGTTAGTTAATGTTTTTTATTGTGTCTGTTCTGTCGAAACATGTTTTAGTATTTTTAATATGTATGCATGGAATTTTGTAAACCGCATAATTTTTATGCGGTACAGTACTCCCCCGATATTCGTGGGGGTTCCGTTCCAGGAACCCCCGCGAATCTTGAAAAAAACGTAAATACAGTTTTTCGTGGGGGAGACTGGAGAGGGTAGCGGGAGAGGCAGGAGAGAGCAGCCGGAGCACCGGCGAGTAAAGGAAATCACTCGCGGTATGCTCCGACCGCCTCTTCCTGCACTAAAGTCGGGCCTCACCAATCAGGAGCTGTGTGTCAAAGCAGCTTCTGATAGGTAAGGCCCGACTTTAGTGCAGGAAGCATACAGTGAGTGATTTCCTTCACTCGCCGGTGCTCCGGCTGCTCTCTCCTGCCTCTCCAGCTGTCCTCTCCTGGTCGGTGGTTCACGGTCGGAAAATACCGCGAATGACTGGGACCATGAATCACTAACCACAAATGACCGGAGGAACACTGTATATAAATTTTCAAACTAATAAATAATTTGAACTCCCTCATCTTCCTCCTTTTATGAGCCAGTTGTAATAGTGATGGATCTTAGAAGGGGCTAATTACCCCCAACCAGTGCGGGGCTAGTTACCCCCTCCCTCTTCCCTGCACCCTCCCCCCACTGCCTCTTGTGCACCCCCTTCCCTTTTCCCGTACTTTTTTAACTTCTCCAGTGTGAGCAGCATGCCCACGTCAGCGTCCACTTGCCCCTTTGACATCACTTCCTAAGCGCAGGTCCCGTAAGTGACATCAGAGAGAGTGCCGATGCTGACGCGGGCAGCAATCTCTTGCCAGGGAAGTAAAAAAGATACGGAGGAAAGCAAGGGGCACGTGCATGTGGCAAGGAGAAGAGCGGGGGGGGGGGAGGGGGAGAGGAGGAGGGGTGCCGTGCCCTTAGGAAGACTGCACCTGGAGCAGACCGCATTCCCCTTTCTATGCCACTGACTGCCAACTCATCTCAAAATCCTGCATATGTACACTCCTTTTACTACGCTGAGTTACGCACAAACACAGCTAAATACAATACTCCCCCCACCCGAAATTCATGGGGGTTCCATTCCAGGATCCCCCATGAATTTTGAAAAACCACAAATGCGGTTTTTAGGCAGGGGAGACAGGAGAGGGCAGCTGGAGAGGCAGGAGAGGGAAGCTGGAAATCACTCGCAGTCTGCTCCGACCACCTCTTCCTGTAGTAAAGTCGGGCTACACCAATCAAGAGCTGCATTGACACGCAGCTCCTGGTCTGACCCAGCAGCGGCAATTCTTAGGTTCTTATGTCCTCCTTTTGAGAACAAGTCCGGGGGTCCGGACGGCTTTTTAAAACTCGTCAAAACCAGGGAGGAAGTCCACGCTTGCGCAGATGCTACACAATGCCCAATAAGAGCAGGTAGTGGGGGCAGAGCTAGGGCGGGACTGGGGATGGGGTTAGGGCATTACAGGGTAGGAATGGGTGGGACTGGGTAGGCTTGGGAGGCGGGTTTAGAGGATCCAGATTTTCTAATTGGAAAATCTGGCAACCCTAGTAAGGAGTAGCCTGGGGGTCAGTGCTGTGGACTTTGTACAAATGGACCCAGATGTTAAGTCCCATTTAATTCTTTTATTTTTTATACCAACATGCGAGCCCTCCTAGACCACAGACGTCCTACTGTATTATAAGACACCTGCAAGCGTGAGGACTATTATAATGATTTGCCTTTAGGCACATTAGGTTTTTATCTGTTCCTGGAGGGCTCACAATAACTTATAAAGGAATTAAGGTGGGATTTAGACCTGCAAGGATGCTTAAGATTATGCAGAGAAAAAATGTCGTTTAAGAAGCAATTGGAAACGCTTTTATTTGTGAAAGCTTTTTGTTATAACATGATGTTTTACGGTTCATTAAGTGTGCGGTTCATTTATTAGCATTTGCTAGTTTTAGCGAGTATATGTGGAAGTATTATGCAAGTTTTAGCAATTATCTGCGGAAGAACAGGATAGGATCTGCTCTTTAAAGTCCATTGCACTGACCATTGCTCTGCAGGGAGATCGGCGAGGCCAGATTTGTACAAATGAGGTCGTACAGATGGTTTTGTGATGGCTTTTTTGGCATCCATATAATAATAATAATCATCATTGTATTCTTATATACTGCCAAACCCTCAGTTCGAGGCAGTTTACAATAAGAAAAAGCTGGACATTAAGCGAATTACAGTAATCGTCAAAAGGTCTCTCCTAAAAATACAGATGACAATTAATTCAAAATCAGAATCAAAATTAATTTGTCTCAAAGGCGGTTCGACATAAAAAGAGACTAAAGATACATTGAGCCTTGAGCCTGTATAGGTATGAGCGACACACAAAGAGAAAAACATAGTAACATAGTAACATAGTAACATAGTAACATAGTAGATGACGGCAGATAAAGACCCGAATGGTCCATCCAGTCTGCCCAACCTGATTCAATTTAAATTTTTTTTTTTTTTTCCTTCTTAGCTATTTCTGGGCGAGAATCCAAAGCTCTACCCGGTACTGTGCCTGAGTTCCAACTGCCAAAATCTCCGTCAAGACCCACTCCAGCCCATCTACACCCTCCCAGCCATTGAAGCCCTCCCCAGCCCATCCTCCACCAAACGGCCATACACAGACACAGACCGTGCAAGTCTGCCCAGTTACTGGCCTAGTTCAATATTTAATATTATTTTCTGATTCTAAATCCTCTGTGTTCATCCCACGCTTCTTTGAACTCAGTCACAGTTTTACTCTCCACCACCTCTCTCGGGAGCGCATTCCAGGCATCCACCACCCTCTCCGTAAAGTAGAATTTCCTAACATTGCCCCTGAATCTACCACCCCTCAACCTCAAATTATGTCCTCTGGTTTTACCATTTTCCTTTCTCTGGAAAAGATTTTGTTCTACGTTAATACCCTTTAAGTATTTGAACGTCTGAATCATATCTCCCCTGTCTCTCCTTTCCTCTAGGGTATACATATTCAGGTCTTCCAGTCTCTCCTCATACGTCTTCTGGCGCAAGCCTCCTATCATTTTCGTCGCCCTCCTCTGGACCGCCTCAAGTCTTCTTACGTCTTTCGCCAGATACGGTCTCCAAAACTGAACACAATACTCCAAGTGGGGCCTCACCAATGACCTGTACAGGGGCATCAACACCTTCTTCCTTCTACTGACTACGCCTCTCTTTATACAGCCCAGAATCCTTCTGGCAGCAGCCACTGCCTTATCACACTGTTTTTTCGCCTTTAGATCTTCGGACACTATCACCCCAAGGTCCCTCTCTCCGTCCGTGCATATCAGCTTCTCTCCTCCCAGCATATACGGTTCCTTCCTATTATTAATCCCCAAATGCATTACTCTGCATTTCTTTGCATTGAATTTTAGTTGCCAGGCATTAGACCATTCCTCTAACTTTTGCAGATCCTTTTTCATATTTTCCACTCCCTCTTCGGTGTCTACTCTGTTACAAATCTTGGTATCATCTGCAAAAAGGCACACTTTTCCTTCTAGCCCTTCAGCAATGTCACTTACATACATATTGAACAGGATTGGCCCCAGCACCGAACCCTGAGGGACTCCACTAGTCACCTTTCCTTCCTTCGAGCGACTTCCATTAACCACCACCCTCTGGCGTCTGTCCGATAGCCAGTTTCTGACCCAGTTCACCACTTTGGGTCCTAACTTCAGCCCTTCAAGTTTGTTCAACAGCCTCCTATGAGGAACTGTATCAAAGGCTTTGCTGAAATCCAAGTAAATTACATCTAGCATATGTCCTTGATCCAGCTCTCTGGTCACCCAATCAAAAAATTCAATCAGGTTCGTTTGGCACGATTTACCTTTTGTAAAGCCATGTTGCCTCGGATCCTGTAACCCATTAGATTCAAGGAAATACACTATCCTTTCTTTCAGCAACACTTCCATTATTTTTCCAACAACTGAAGTGAGGCTCACCGGCCTGTAGTTTCCTGCTTCATCCCTGTGACCACTTTTATGAATAGGGACCACATCCGCTCTCCTCCAATCCCCAGGAATCACTCCCGTCTCCAGAGATTTGTTGAACAAGTCTTTAATAGGACTCGCCAGAACCTCTCTGAGTTCCCTTAGTATCCTGGGATGGATCCCGTCTGGTCCCATCGCTTTGTCCACCTTCAGTTTTTCAAGTTGCTCATAAACACCCTCCTCCGTGAACGGCGCAGAATCTACTCCATTTTCTCGTGTAACTTTGCCGGACAATCTCGGTCCTTCTCCAGGATTTTCTTCTGTGAACACAGAACAGAAGTATTTGTTTAGCACATTTGCTTTCTCCTCATCACTCTCCACATATTTGTTCCCAGCATCTTTTAGCCTAGCAATTCCATTTTTTATCTTCCTCCTTTCACTAATATATCTGAAAAAATTTTTATCTCCCTTTTTTACATTTTTAGCCATTTGTTCTTCCGCCTGTGCCTTCGCTAAACGTATCTCTCTCTTGGCTTCTTTCAGTTTCACCCTGTAGTCCTTTCTGCTCTGCAGAAGATTAGATTAGATAAATATGGATTATACTCAAATATTTCTTACGAGATAGAAAATACAATTAAGTCACAAATTTTTCAAACAAGTAAGTTTTAAAAAGTTTTCGAAATAAATAATAAGATTGAGTTAGAGGGATAAGAGCATTCCAATAGGAATTCATTGTGCTGCCTGAAATGCCAAGGTTTTCCCTACAAATCTCTTGTTACAGCATGCTTTTGCTGAAGGGAACAAACACCAGCAGGATCTCCGTGCATTCTTGCTTGAATTATAGAATTCAAAGTGGGAAGACAATCCAAATAAAACTTTAAAACAGATACAACCAAATTTGAACAGAATTCTAGCCTCAAATGGTAACCAATGAAGCTTGAGATAATAAGGGCTTACGTGATCATGTTTTTTAAGGCCCAAAATCAGGCGAACTGCTGTATTCTGTACGATTCTAGCCTCCTAAGGGTCTTTTTTTTTATAAGAACCTAACGGCTACATTTACAAAGCCGCGCGGAAACAGCCCCGAAGCCCTTTAATTCTCTATGGGCTTCGGGGCCGTTAGCGCAGAGCAGCTGCTAGCGTGGCTTTGTAAAAGAGGCCGCAAGTGAATAATATTACAATAATCCAATGTAGACAAGATTGATGACTGAACCAGTATCCTAAAAGACATTGAGTCAAAATATGTTTTGATGGAATGTAGCTTCCATAGAACTGAAAAACATTTTTTAACCAGAAGGTCGGAATGAACATTAAATGATAACAAACGTTCTAGTGTAACACCTAATATTCTTATCGTGGTAGCTATAGAACAGTGGTCTCAAATTCAAACCCTTAGTGGGGCCACATTTTGGATTTGTAGGTACTTGGAGGGCCGCAGAAAAAATAGTTAATGTCTTATTAAAGAAATGACAACTTTGCATGAGGAAAGATTTATAAACTATAAAGAGTTTTACCTTATGCAAAATTATCATTAACTATTTTTTTCTGCAGCCCTCACATTTAAAGTGTAATATCTTTCCTTTCTCAAAACTGACACATTTCAATCACTATATTGAAAATAAAATCATTTTCCCTACCTTTGTTGGCTGGAGACTTTATTTTTCTGTGCTTTTAACTATGTTTCCAGGGCCTTCTTGTCCTTTGTTTTTCTCTCTGTCTTCACTTTCTGTTTTCTTTTCAAAATCTACGTTTCCATGTCTTACCTTCCCTTCTATCTCTCTCTTCTTCCGTCCTTATTTCCATGGTCTGACATCTCTTTCTTTCCTTTCTCTCCCTCCCTCCTTCCTTCCTTCCTTTCCCCTGGTCTGGCATCTGTCTCCCCCAACTTTTTATTTCTTTCACCCTGCCCCCTTCTTTCTCTCTCTCTCTGTGCCCCCTTTCTTTCTTTATTTCTTTCTCCATGCCCCTTTCTTTCTGTCTTTCTCTCTCCATGCCCCTTTCTGTCTGTGTTCTATCTCCCTTCTTTCTTTCTTTATTTCTCCCTGCCCTTCCCCAAGCCACCACAATCGGGGAACAGGCCAGCGCCAAGGTCTTAGCTCTCCCTGCTTATCTTCCCCAGCTGACCAATTCTCGCCACCCGACATCAATTCTAATGTTGGAGAGGAAGTTCCGGGCCAGCCAGGCAGCGATTGGCTGGCCCAGAACTTCCTCCCCGACGTTAGAATTGACGTCGGGTGGCGAGAATTGGTCGGCTCTGAGCTGGGGAAGATAAGCAGGGAGAGCTAAGATCTCGCCGCTGGCCTGTTGCCCAATTGCGGTGGCTTGAGGGAGGGCAATGAGAAGGGAAGAGAAGCAGATTAGGGACTTCTGCTTTAGGCGAGCTGCAGTCACGGTCTGTACGTGACTGTCCTCTCCACAATCGGAAAACTTGTGAAGTGGAGAGGACTGATCGCAGGCCGCATGTTTGAGACCGCTGCTATAGAATGATTTTGACCATTTAAATAAAGCATCTTATCAGTGATTTTATCATTGGAACTGGATGTTTCATTTTGCAAAATGGCTGTTCATTTTATTTTTGTGTGGGGTGGAGGGGAGGGGGGTTGAGCAAGAACATTCTTCTCACATTTTTAAGCAGGAAATCCTTAAGATTTTTCTTTTGAAAATAACTGTGAGATGGACTTTTATTATTTTTTTATGTTATGAACAGGACATCTCAATTATGACTTGGACACTTCCATTTAGGCCACTTTTTTGTAGCTTTTCAACCACACTCAAAGCAGTTTACGTACAGGTACTTCAAGTCTTTTCCTTATCTGTTATCACAATCTATCTAATGTACCTGGGACAGTGGAGGATTAAGTGACTTATCAGGGTCACAAGGAGCAGCATGGGGTTTGAACCCACAACCTTAAGGTGCTGAGGCTGTAGCTCTAACCACTTCCTCTTTCTGCTTTTCTTTTTTACTTTTTCTCCTTACCTGTTGCTTTTCATAACTCTCTTTATACTCACCTTCCTCTTTCTTCAGTTCAGGTTTTACAATGCATGAAATGTTACACTCGAGATTTTCTGCATTAACATCCTGTATGGTTGCTAGCTTCAATCAAATAGCTTTTGAAGTTTGTTCACACAACTACATGTTTTGCGCTCTTTTATTGTCTAATGTAAATATTATGCTATGCTGTAGTTTTTAGAGTTTTTCTCCTGATGAAATATGGTATTTTGATGATCCTATTTCCATATTTTTACTACACAGCTTTGGTTTTATCCCAGACCTGTCATCTGTGAACATATACGCCACAGGTTTGGTTCCATTTTTAGGTATTTGCATAAACATTATCATATGTTTTGTTTGTCACATATATATATATCTTTGATATATGTATCATTCATTATATTTATATGTATTTATTTATTTACTTGATTGGCCTCTGGCATTCATTTCCTTGTATGGCTTAGGAAAATTTTTTTTAAAATTTTTTAATTTTTATATGATGTCTTTTAATATGTTGTGTTATGTTTTTATGTTTAGTGACCCCTGATGCAGGCGTTCCTCAGACGCCGAAACAGTGCTGTGTCGGGTCCATTGCTTCTGCTTGTGTCCTTTTATGAAATAAACAAGTTGGTTTTACATCAGTGTTCTTCATTGTCCGTCCCCACTTCCTTTTGTACTGCTCTAACCACTACGCCATTAAAACAAACCTGAGAAAATATTTCTTCACTCAATGTGTAATTAAATTCTGAAATTCGTTGCTGGACAACATGGTGAAAGCAGCTAACCTAGCAGGGTTTAATAAAGATTTGGATGATTTCATAGAAACATAGAAACATAGAAGATGACGGCAGAAAAGGGCTACAGCCCAACAAGTCTACCCACTCTGCTTACTCACCCCCTGTCTGTGCCCTAATGACCCAATTTTCTACAATAGAAGTCCATAAACCATTATTAAGATAGCTTGAGGAAATCCACTGTTTATTCTTAGGATAAGCAGCATAAAATCTGTTACACTTTTTGGGATCTTGCCAGGTACTTGTGACCTGGGTTGGCCACTGTTGGAAACAAGATACTGGACTTGATGGACCTTCAGTCTGTCCCAGTATGGCGATTCTTATGTTCTTAATTGTGCATTGATCCCCGTGATGTACTAGATGTTTTACATTACATTACATTACTGACTTCTATTCCGCCTGTACCTTGCAGTTCTAGGTGGGTTACATCAGAAGATAACTGGACATTTCCAGGAAAATTACAATTTAGGGAGCTGGTTACATAATTGAGTCTTGGGGAGAAATTACAAGATAAGTAGAAAGTTAGGGATTACATCAGAAGAAAACTGGACATTTACAGGGTAATTACAGTAAAGGGGGCTGGTTACATAGTCGAGTCTTAGGGGGGAAATTATAGGAGGAGTGGAGAATTGAGGGGGGATTTTACAGGGGAGGGGGAAGGATATGAGGGGGGGGAGTAAAGATATCTGGATAAACTTTTTGAATAGCATGGTTCTGATTTCTTTTCGAAATGATTTGAAGTCGCTTGTTGCTGTCAACAGGTTGGAGATGAAGGGGTCTAGTTTTGCTGCCTGCGTTGCTAGTAGGTAGTCATCCATCTTTTTGCGCTGAGTTCCTTTGAATGGGGGGTAGGAAAATGGGGACTGGGTTCTCCTTTGTCTGGGTGAGAGGTTCCGGTTTAGGCGATTGTTTAGGTGGGTGGGTGCAGTACCGTTTTTTTACTTTGAATAATAGACAAAGTAATAAAAGGTACTGCATAATGAACAAATATAAACAGAAATTGTAGCTGGTGGATTTTTGACTTCTATTCCAGCGGTTTGTCGGAGGCCTCTGAGGTCGTGCTTCTCAAGCCTTTCCTGAAATATCCCTTAGTCTGCATTTCACAGTATCCACAATCAGGGCCGGATTTAGATGAAAAGAGGCCCTAGGCTATTCCACTTATGAGGCCCTTTCACCTCCCATTTTTAAGTCTGTAAATTACATGAGAGATAATAAAATACATCATTACTGTGATATATATCAATATGTTAAATGAAACATGTTGTTATTGGTACTAACCTTAATAAAAAATGTGACACGGATAATAAATAAAAAAACGTCGAGAACACTTATTTGGACATTTATTCTCAGCACCATATATAGTACTTGTAACAATAACTAATCAAACATAACACACAACGTTGCCCCTTCCTATGTCCATAGTGCCCCCAGTGCGTCCTTCCTCACCTCACCCCCCTCCGATGCCCGCCTGCCTCCCATCCCCCTTCCATTGAACACCCCCCCATGCCATCCTGCCTGCCTGCCTTCCATTAACCCCCCCCACCCCCCCTCCGATGCTAGCCTGCCTGCCTCCCATCCCCCTTCCACTGACCCCCCCCCCATGCCAGTCTGGGCCGCCCTGTCCTGACGAATCCACGTTTTGCCTCTCTCCCCGTGGGGCTGGGCTTTGCCCAGCTGTTTCCAGACTGACTTCTTTCCCTCCCCGATCCTCCTCCCAGGGCGAGAAAAAGAAAGGGAGAAGCCGAGTCGGCGCCCCGTTGCGGCCGGAGCCGGTTCCGATCCCGAAGCGTAGAATTTCTCCTTATTTTCGGTTCAGTGTTTTAGTGTTCACTGTTTTTAGAATAGTGTAATTTTAATTTTGATAACAATTTGAATGTAGGCCCCTCTTGATCTTGAGGCCCTAGGCTGAAGCCTAGTTAGCCTATAGGAAAATCCGGCCCTGTCCACAATGAATACAAAGGAGAGTGTTATGCAGGCACTTCTCCCACTGCATGCAAATCGGTCTCTTGCATGTTCTTTGTTGATATCCTCAAAACCAAAGCGCTGGGGAGGAAGGAAGGACTCAAGGATGGGCTCGAGAAGCTTTAGCATACCAAGAGAAGGGCATGCTCTGGATGCACACAGTAAAGGGGGGGGGGGTGCGTAGAGTGGTCATAGGGCTGCGGCTTGTAAGTGTGGCTTTCTCTGCCAGCCTTTGCCCCTCTCTAAAGTCAATTCCCTGTTCCAGGACATGGAACCAGCTGGGCTGATGGCTACATGCATGCAGACTGCAGCCCCACAAGTGCTCTATGCACCCCTCCTCCCCACTGCCTGAAAGAGGGGGTGCTCTGCCCTGAGTGGCCACCAATCCAGGTATGCCACCTTCGAGAATCAGTGTTCTCATTCGTTACTGCATCCTGATGAGCAGTGCAGCTGCACAGGGTGTAAAATTTTATCCGAGCCCACCTTCTCCTCAGCAGTGGCATGGAGGGATGGGGGGTCACTAGCGGGTGAAAGACATTGGGTGTCGGTATATCTTGATACAGCCCTACCTGCATCTAAGAACATAAGTATTGCCTCTGCCGGGTCAGACCAGGGGTCCATCGTGCCCAGCAGCCCGCTCCCGCGGCGGCCCTCCAGGTCTTGACCTGTAAGTTCCCACCACCTGAATTGTTTATGCCCTAATCCTGAAGCACCCTGTATAGTACCCCTCTATCTATACCCTGTAATCCCTTTCTCCTTCAAGAAGTCATCCAGGCCCTTTTTGAAACCCATTATTGTACTCTGTCCTATCACCTCTCCTGGAAGCGCATTCCAGGTGTCCACCACCCTCTGAGTGAAGAAGTACTTCCTAGCATTCGTCTTGAATCTGTCTCCTTTCAGTTTTTCTGAGTGCCCTCTTGTTTTGGATGTCCCCGCTAGCCTAAAGAATCTGTCCCTCTCCACCTTCTCTATACCTTTCATGATTTAATAGGTCTCTATTATGTCCCCTCTAAGTCTCCGCTATTCCACGGTAAAGAGCTCCTTCTTCTCCAGGGTTTTCCATGCCCTTAATAATTTTTGTTGCTCTTCTCTGGACCCTCTTGAGCATCACCATATCCTTCTTAAGGTGTGGCGAACAGTATTGGACGCAGTACTCCAGATGTGGGCGCACCATTGCTCTATACAGCGGCAGGACTACCTGGGTTGTTTGAAATATTTGTACCAGTACCATAAATCAAAGTATGCTGTTTTCATAGCACTTCTCTGGCTAGAGAATAAATAGCGTTCCTATTAATTGTTTAAAATCAGAGCAAATGCATTTCAGGATACCTCATTTTCTGGAGTGTGAGATACTTCCGAGACGCGCTTCTTGAAGTGTATTCATAAGTCTAATACCAGAGCTCAACCAGGAGAGGGAGCAGAGACATCAGCTGTCAGCAAGCTGCAAGAGCTTTACCAAGAGTGTTAGGAACATATTGTTTGTCACTTCTTTATTTGGAGAATTTATGTAAATCATTTATCTGAGGACACAGAGTGAGACATTAGAAAAACAAAAAGAGGATGAGAGGGAGAAAAAGTAAGAAAGAAATGGTAAAGGGAAGTGAAAAGAGACAGAAAAAGAGAGAAATGATTATCTAGAATTGGTATTTCCAATTTCCTGTAAGGCACTCAGGATATTACCAATATCTTTCTACCTGCCAGAGATGCTTCAGGCTGGTTTAAATCTCAGAGAACAGAAAAGCAAAGGGGTCAAAAACAGCTGCATGTAAACAGTCCAGACAAAAAAAGATGGAAGAAACCACACAGTATTACAGGGGTAGGGAACTCCGGTCCTCGAGAGCCGTATTCCAGTCAGGTTTTCAGGATTTCCCCAATGAATATGGATGAGATCTATGTGCATGCACTGCTTTCAATGCATATTCATTGGGGAAATCCTGAAAACCCGACTGGAATACGGCTCTCGAGAACTGGAGTTCCCTACCCCTGTACTAGTCCCTTGCCCCTTCCCCCAACCAATAATGCAGGGATAGGGCACTCCGGTCCTCGAGAGCCGTATTCCAGTCGGGTTTTCAGGATTTCCCCAATGAATATGCATTGAAAGCAGTGCATGCACATAGATCTCATCCATATTCATTGGGGAAATCCTGAAAACCTGACGTATTTCAGGATTTCCCCAATGAATATGCATTGAAAGCAGTGCATGCAAATAGATATCATGCTTATTCATTGGGGAAATCCTGAAAACCCGACTGGAATACGGCTCTCGAGGACCGGAGTTCCCTACCCCTTCAGTATTAAGATGACATCAGGATTGCATTAAAAAAAATTATAAAACATATTTTTATTAAAAAGTGAGAGTCAATTGCAGGGGTGGAGTAGCCAAACAATGTAGGATGATTTACAATAGGACTCAATGCGGTCCAGCAAATCCTGCCTTCCTCAGGAGTCCATGTGTCCTTGCTGATTACGGATGATTTTCCAGATGCACTCTTGTATGCATCAACTCTGTGGTGCTCTTTGGCGCAAACACATTAGTGAGACGCAGTGAGAACACATGGACTCCTGAGGAAGGTAGGGTTTGCCGAAACACGGACTGTGTTGCCTACTCCACCCCCTCAATTGACTTTTTCACTTTTTAATAAAAAATATTATTTCTAATTTTTTACGCAATCCTGGTTCATCCTAATACAGTGTGGTTTCTTCAACTTTTTTTTTTTTTTTTTTTGGGGTGGGGCTAGACTTAAATCTCAGAGAGCCAGTGCTCTTGCTTTAAAAGACAGGACAGCTGCAGCATGATTGGAGGAGCACCTTAGAAAAAGTAGAATCTCTGTTTAAAATCTAGTCAATTTCTATGTTGTGGGTCTAATCATATTAAAATTTGAGATCAAATTGGAAAATCCTGTAAAGTTACACTCAATGAAGTTACAAGGAAATATTTTTAAATCCAATAGGGGACATATTTTTTTACTCAGAGAAAAGTTAAGCTCTGGAAGCTCACGCGGCAGCCCTTAGGTCAAAGACCAATGCCCTACTTGAATCTAGCCTTACTTGCGTATGTTCTGGTTCAGCAGGAACTTATCTAACCTTTTCTTGAATCCCTGAAGGGTGCTTTCCCTTATGACAGCCTCTGGAAGAGCGTTCCAGATTTCTACCACTCTCTGGGTAAAGAAGAACTTCCTTACATTTGTACAAAATATATCTCCTTTTAACTTTAGAGAGTGCCCTCTCGTTCTCTTCATCTTGGAGAGGGTGAACAATCTCTCTTTCTCTACTAAGTCAATTCCCTTCAATATCTTGAATGTTTCGATCATGTCCCCTCTCAGTCTCCTCTTTTCAAGGGAGAAGAGGCCCAGTTTCTCTAGCCTCTCATTGTATGGCAAGCATGGAATGTTGCTACTATTTGGGTTTTGGTCAGGTACTAGGGACCTGGATTGGCCACTGTGAGAATGGGCTACTGGGTTTGAGGGACCATTGGTCTGACCCAGTAAGGCTATTCTTATGTTCTTTTGTTTAAGGAAAATGTAATGACATCTTCAGTCCTGTCATTTTTGGAGTCTATATACCAATTATTTTTCCAATAGACAGTTAAGCCTGGAATGATCCATACTAAGTACGAATTCAATAGCTATAATTATGTGCATAATTGCCATTATAGAATACTAATGTAAGTCCATAGTTACATGTCTAACTTAAGGTGCGAGTTCTTACACTAGCTCAAAGGCTGGTGTAAATGCTTGCGCCTAACTGTTGTCAGTTAGACACGTAACTGATATTATTCTATGCACTATGGGCTTGATTCTATAAATAGTTCCTAACTCCTAGATGCCATTGTACGTACTTGCCAGTCATCTGCTAGGTCTTAGGTACTGGTAGATGTTAAAACCTTAGACACACTCCCATTTAGGCCAGGGTTTTCTTGACCTAAATGAGGGCACCTAAGTCAAACCAAGCCCTTAGTCCACCCCAAATTGCGCCTAACCATGCCCACTTGCTAGTAGATGGCTTGGTGTAGACGCCTACCGAGTTAGAAGTCTACCAGTTAACGAATTGCTTTTGTAATCATTTTTAATTGTTTTTAATGGCACTTTCAACTATCAGTACCAATTAAGCCAATTAAGAAAATTCAGTTAGGCACCTAGATCGACTAGGTGTGCTGATCTAGAAGACTAACTTTAGGTACCTATAGAATCAGGGCCTATATTATTTAGGGCTCCTTTTACTAAATGGCACCAGAGATTTTTAGGGCTCCTTTTACAAAGGCGCGCTAGGGCCTTAACGCGCGGAATAGCTTGTGCTAAATTGCCGCATGCACTAGCCGCTACCACCTCCTTTTGAGCAGGCGGTAGATTTTTGGCTAGCGTGCGCTAATCCGGTGCACCTTCGTAAAAGGAGCCCTTAGTGCGGGCTGTCAAGAATTCTATGAGCATCGGAGCATTTACCTTGCCTGCCCGCGCTAAAAACCTCTAGCGCTATTTAGTAAAAGCCAGAATAAATGCTGCTGAAAATGCTCATTTTGTTCTCGGACAGGCGAGGGTCTCTTTTGCCTTTTAAATCATGTTGAACATTGGGGCCTTGGGACCTAACTGGACTTTCAACATGGGTGACCTGTTATAAACCTACCCTCAAAATGGGAGGCACCAAGGATAGGCCCAACTTTCATCACACAGTATTTTGGATGCATTTTACCAATTTTACATCTTGTGGTTTAACCAGAAGAAGGTTGTCTTGTACCGAAACACGGACCATGTTGGGTCCATACCACAGAACTGATACTGTGTACAATTTGGAATTTTCAGGTGTACGCATCGTTTTTACATGCTAAGACTTTCTCACAAAAAAACTGTTTATCAAGATCATCGTCTCCACAGTGCTGTTTTGTCTTTTGGTTATTCTCCTTCGACTGTGGACCTTTTTGGTGAATTTCTTTTCTTTATCTTAAAATTCATTTAATGCATATCAATCTCTGAAATAATGTTTATAGCATCTGTAGTAAACTTTAAAAAGTTCTAATGTGCATTCAAACTTTTAAGTAACACAAATGTGTGAAATGAACTGAAAAAGTCCATTTAAAGGGAAAACATTTTTCTATATGCACAACCTCAGATATACCAGAAAATACAGTATTTTTTGAAAGAAAGGTTGGTAGATGCCTGGAATACCCTCCTGAGAGAGGTGGTGGAGACAAACTCCCTCATTCTATAATCTTGTATGCAAATTGTTTGCACTTAGAGCTAGATCCACTAAGGGCATGGATCCAATCCGATCCGATCCGTGTCCAGGGAGCTTATTAACGAATCGCCCTCATGCAATTGAGGGTGATCGGAATAACGCCCCTAACTGCCTGCCCGGATTGCTCTATAGCAATCCCAATGCATGCGCTGACCAACTGTAGATGGTCTGCGCATGCGCAAGCCCTCCAGGCCTGGCAGAGAATTTTTTAAAAAATATTTTTTGGAGCCCGTGGTTTTAACCTGCTTTAAGCCCGTGGGTTAAAATCATGGGCTTGCACTGCGGGGATCGGGACAGGCAGGAGTTCGGGTCAGGCAGAGGAGATCGGGGCAGCAGGAGTTTCTGTCAACGAGTGAAAATAAGAAAAAAGGAATAGATAAAACAACGCTTATAGCAGCAAATAAAGTAAAAAATAAAATTGTTAAAAGCAGCAATAACGGACTAACCAAATGGACAGAACTGGAAGCAAAGATAGCTGCTTTTCATTTAATCAGATGATGGAAGACAGAGTTGAATTATTCCATACCTCAGCATAAAGTAGCAAACTAGCATAATCGGGGCAGGCAGGAGATCGGGGCAGCAGGAGATCGGGGCTGAAAGGGCAGAGAGCAGGGCAGTCGGAAAGGGCTTGAGCGACTGGTCCTCAGCAGTCGCTTGTTTGTGATCGGTTTTGGTTAGTGAATCGTATCCCTGCCTAGATTGCATGTTGTTCCCCTCATTTGCATGCACGGATCAGGTGATGTTCGACAGAGAGGTAAGCGAATCAGGCCGGAGTAAAATCGGGTCACAAAGGGGTCGCAAACCGATCGGTACATGATCGGTTTACTTAGTTCTACTTACCTGCAGAAGTTAATTGCCTAATTAGGTGCCAGCCGACATTAACAACCAGTAATTGGTGGTATTTCCTGCTATGAGCATGCAACTCTATCGTTGGCCAAGTTTACACTGGCTTCCAGTGCCTTGGAGAATTCCGTTCAAGATCCTGGCACTAGAGTTTGAAGCCATTCAAGACGTTCTGCCAAAGGCAATTAGTGCTTTGGTTTCTACATACACGACCTCCTGATCTTTTGGGTCGGAGTCGCAATATTTGTTGGGAACTCCTTCATTGAAGTCTGTTGCCAAAACTGCAATACTTTTGAGAATTTTTTTTTTTTTTAATCTTTATTCATTTTAAAACTTTCAATAAGTGTGATACAATATACATTCATTTTACCTTTAACATCACTTAATATTCTTACAGTATGCCTTCATTACAAAATACCCAACCCCTCCTTCCCACCATTTCTTTCAACATATTAGCCCAGAAAATATCCCATCCTCCCCCCTCCCTGGATGTGTACAATCAAAAAAAGTATTATTCACTCTTTACAGTATTTTTCTAATGGCTCCCAAACATCCCTAAATTTCTTTAGATGCCTCTGCTGTATGGCTAGAACACGTTCCATTTTGAAAATGTGACACAAAGAATTCCACCAAAAACTAGAGCTTAGTCGATCCCAATTTTTCCAATTGTTCGTAATATGCTTTATGGCAACTCCCATCATAATGAGTAAAAGTTTATTATTATTACATGAAATTTGACTCTTAACTCTCATAGAAGTACCAAATAAAATAGTATCATAGGACAATGCCATTGGATTTTCCAATAGATTATTCACTTGGTTCCATATAGATTTCCAAAAATTAAGTATTAAAGGACAATAGAATAGAAGATGATCTAATGTCCCTGCTTCGAGATGACAGTGCCAGCATCTATTAGACTTAGAGCTGTCTAACTTCTGTAAACAAACAGGGGTTCAAAATGCTCTATGTAATAAAAAAAAAAAAAAACCACTGGCACTGAACTTGTCCTATCTCTACATTTTTCACTCATGCGCTAAACACTAGCGCGTGCATGTTATTCTATGGATGCATTAGCGGTTAGCGCACGTGTTGGTTTAGTGCACGCTAAGCACGCGTTAAAATGCTGAGCGCACCTTCGTAAAAGTGACTGTATCACCCTTGAGTCTTACACATTAAGGAGCTGACGGTGGCTATACGGTTACTAACAATGCTGGAGTCAACTAATCCGATGAACTGGACTTGCTTTTCTTTGGGGAATACAAAAACTGGCAAAAAAAAAAAAGGACAGATTGCAGAGAGAGAGAGATAGAAAACATTAATGTGCATCACCCCATCTGTGACTGTGTATAAGATTATAGTGGGAGGAGTTTTCAGAGACCATATTTTTAAATATCTCTCATTTCATCCCTGAATTGGTCAATGCGCTCCCTATAATGTAGCCTGAAAAGTATTTTCCAAATATAGATTTGCATGAAAATGAACAGCTCAGAACTTTGCTAACTTGAAAACGTTGTTATATTTCACCACAACAAACGTGGCCATCATGATAGATAGATAGATAGATGTGTTCTACTGATGAATCTAAATGCGGAGTGAATGGCATTCATCTACTGTCTAAGTGCAACATTCTCTTCTTAGGCCATGGGTGGAAATGTGAAATATGTCTGCGGTGTGTGTGTGTGTGTGTGCATGTGTGTTTGTACGTGTGCATGCCAATATCCTCCCCCCCCCCCCCCACCACCACCATTCAGACAGTTTCCAAGAAGCATCTCAAAAAGATTCTCCCACCCTTCCCCCCATGCCTCCATCTCTCATTGTAGAGAGGGTTAATGTTAACATCTCATCACAAAGCTGTGCCAGTCACCTTCATAACAGTGAGACAGAGGGAGCAAGAACGAGGGGGAGAGCGAGGGAGAGAGGGAGAGAGAGGTCTTTTCCTCTCAGCAAAAGCAGGCTTCTGAAGTCCTCTCTTTCTCCCGGGTATCGAAGCTGTCTGTGGTGCCCGTGAGAGCACCAGATTGAAGAGGCAAGGGGTTGGCGGGTGACTGCATAGCAACAGGATGAAGAGATTCCAAGCAAACCATTTGCAGCAGGTAAGTGGCAAGCCCCTCCTTCTCTTTTACAAAAATTAGCAAACAGAGAATTAATTGTCAAGTAGGAAAAATAGGACCCACTGATTATATACCATCTCTATTTTTAGACTGATTTTCTACTAGAAAACATAATACTAGCTATTGCTCTTTGGGGCTCAAAGGCTGGAGACCGCCTTTGTTTCTCGCTGTCTTGTAAGAAGCTGTTTTTGCATGCCTTGATTTGGTTTCGTGTGGCTGCTTAATGGAGGAGGGAAAGGATGCTCAAGTTACCACACGGTCAGGATTGTGGAAAGGATGGGTCATGGAAAGGAAGAGGAATCAAGGCGTGATTTTTAATAAGATCCTGGCTGCTTTGGGTGAATCGTCTTTGGTGTGGAGACTTTGTCTGGGTAAGGGGGTGACTAGGATTTTAAGAGGCACTTCAAAACCCTCAGAGAACGACTCACCGTGGGTGGCAGGGTCCTGCAGGAACAAAATCGAAAAACCTGTTGGCACATTTAACACACAGCACTTTGGCTAAGCCCCATTTTGCGCTGTTCCGCTTTCAAAATGAGCTGACCAAGGAAAAGAAATGTTTAGGTTGCCCTGCTTTAAAGGCTCACCAAATTTTCTACGCGTACCATTCTGAGAACACTGTGATTATCTTCTTTACCTCTGAGGACAATGTAAATCACTTTGGCACCGAGCGAAACTGAATTGTCATGGACAGAGACGGATAGCCATGTCATAAATAAAACATGTAATTTGTTTTCTGTTCTTGACATATACACGCAGAGCTATTTTAATGAATAGATGCTAGTTTGATGAATAGGAGCTTATTTTAATTGCTTAATAGGTCATGAGGCCAGCTTGCATTGGTTTCCTCTTTTTATCATTAGGTCCATTGCTCCAGCTGGAGAGACTTTGAAGCCCCAGGCACATGACATCTTCCTCTTACGTCAAGTGAGGTCAGTCGTACTAGATGGCCAAAGGCAGAGCTTTATCTTGTCCCAGAGGTGTCATGGGTTTTACAAAGTGCTCTGATGAAGCAATAGATCAGTGACGGCAAACCTTTTAGAGACCGAGTGCCCAAAGTGCAAGCCAAAACCCACTCATTTATCGCACAGTGCCAACACCATGCCACGTTGTGAGCTATGCCCCTCCAACCTAGCTCCTCTCCAACCCCACCACGGGAATCACCTTCGCCACAGACTCAACAGGTTGCCATCTGTGCTGCTCCCTCACGCCGCATGTGAGCTGCCCGCCCAGACAGGGGAGGGAGGAAGCGCTCCCATTGGGCTGCTGGACAGAGGAGCGGCGGGCGATGTGCTAAATGTCCTCAGGCACGCATGGAGAAGGGGAGGGGAGCAGCCCGGCCCTGCGTGCCTCTGGCTTTCCAGTAACGAACTCTGGCGAACTTTGTGATGGGGCAACGGCGCGTGCCCACAGAGAGGGCTCAGAGTGCCCCCTCTGGCACATGTGCCATAGGTTCGCCACCACTGCAATAGATCATCTGAGGTGGCATGAAATGTCTGACTGCCTCGATTCTATCTCCATCACCCTCCTTATCCGACATTTGCTCATTTCTGTCTCCAGAGCCCTCCCTCCCCCACAACTGCATATGAAGGAAGAAGGTGTGAAAGTGAAAGTTACATAACCAGGAATAAAAAAAGAGATGAGGCAACGTCCTATGCTTAAAGGGAATGATGAAATGTTTACTTTAGATCAATTTAATTTTGTTGGCTATATTGCTTTTTGAACTTTAAGAGAACAGCAAAGCAGTTTACAATGCAAAAATCAAGGTATGAAACAAAAATACAGCATTATCAAGAGAGAAGGGACTGGAAAAGATAAGGAAAAGGGAATGTAAGTCTAGAGTTTGCCATAAGCTTGTGTGAATGGATGAGTTTTTTAAATTGGCCACAACTTCATTAGCTCCATAGCTCAGGGGGGAGTTCCAGAAGTAAAAGCCAAAGTAGAAGATTGCCTAGTATAGTGGTCTTCAATGAGCGCCCCCCCCCCCCCCCATGGGCTACATGCAACCCCCCAAAGTCCTCTATTGCGGCCCTCAAATATTTGGCTGAAATGCTCTTCCAAATCCTGTAAATGCGTTCATTTCAATCTTGCCCACTTGATATAGTAACTACAATTACAAACAATCCCTTAAGTGCGTTACTCAGGTGTCTCATGTATGGAAGTTGCAACATATGTTGACAATCCAAAACAAGCGAGTTTTTAAAATGCGCCCTTGAAGTGCTGTAGAATCGTTATTAGTATTAATTTTCAGTGTTTAATACCCAGTCGGAACAAGCAGGTCAAGGCTGTTTACAAAATTAGTAGTATGTGTAAGCTTGGAAAGCTTTTGGTGGCCTTCAGAGCTTTCTCGTAGTCACACTGCGGCCCTGTACGTGAAAAAGGTTGGAGACCACAGGCCTAGCACATTCCAGAGGTAGAAGGAAGATTAATTGGCTTTCATAGGGAACTCGTATGAAATGTGAAAAGATGATGGAGTAAGTATACTGGAAAGATAGAATGAAATGCATACATTAATGCGGTGTGGCCCTCATCACCAGAAATGCCATTATCTGGCTTAATATAGCAAGGGCATTCTACCAGCAGTAGACTGGGGATGGAAGAGTAGAGTGGAAAGCTGGAGTTGCCATCTAAGGAGAAGGCAACATAGAAAATAGTTTGGGAAATCTATTAGCATTGAATCATAGATGATGGCATAAATAGGCCAGCAGGCCCATCCAGTCTGCACTTTTAGAACATAAGAATAGCCTTACTGGGTCAGACCAATGATCCATCAAATCCAGTAGCCTGTTCTCACGGTGGCCAATCCAGGTCCCTAGTACTTGGCCAAAAACCAAGGAGTAGCAACATTCCATTCAGAATCCAAAAGAATTGCAAGATTCCGGAACCCCAAACAGTAGTAACATTCCATGCTACCGATTCAGGGCAAGCAGTGGCTTCCCCTAAGTCTTTCTTTATTCCAATAAAGTTCATTGTACATGCTTAAGCTGTAATTTATAAACCAATAAGAATCTACAATTTCAGTCATTAGTTAGAGGAGATTATCCAGGTAAAAGAAAGACAAAAAATATACAAATAGGTAGCAAAGTTGGAGACGGGGACAATTCAACCAGGCTTTTGGCCCAAGATGACTGTAATTCTGACTATTTATATGAGAAATTGTTAATTTAGTAAGAGGATATTGCTTTTTAGGAACGGGCAGCCAGAACATGTTGGTTTCTGAGAGTGTTCATTTTATGCATTTTTCGTTTGTCCTTTTTGTTGCATGCACCGGAGCACGCTTGCTTGTGCTATTCACAATGCACGATAGTTCACGTATGCATAATGGTTTGAAAGGGTGCGCTGTTGGGAAAAAACTGCGCACTCATTTGAAAGAGTATACCCCCCTTTGCACTTGGTTTGCACTCTTTCGAAAGAATGCATACTATTATTGGCAAAGGAAAAAACACAAAATGTCGGGGAGGGGGAGGGGTCTGCTTGTTTTTATTTATTAATGATATGCGATGACATGCGATATGACATCGACGCTTCCCATATTGTTGCAAATGGCAACCCTATCCCTATTGCTTATATTTTGTTTGTCGGGCCTTTATTCCTGTAAAAGGTGCAATATGTCTATGACGGAGCTCCGCCATGGATCAGACTGGATTGGAGTGAATGTATTACTTTGTATTACTTGATATAGTGCTTCTCGCAAAGGGCTTCTTTTACGAAGCCGCATTAGCGGTTTAATGCGCGTAATAGCGTGCGCTAACCTGCCGACCGCGCTAGCTGCTACCGCCTCCTCTTGAGCAGGTGGTAGTTTTTCGGCTAGCGCAGGGGTTAGCGGGTGATAAAAAGTCGCGTGCGATAAAGTCGCTAATGCGGCTTCGTAAAAGGAGCCCAAAGTACTAAGCAGTGTACAATTAAAAAAAAAAAAATTAAAAACAATTGTAATATAAACTGGCTACTCAGCCTTAGCAATACTCTAAATCAGGGGTAGGGAACTCCGGTCCTCGAGAGCCGTATTCCAGTCGGGTTTTCAGGATTTCTCCAATGAATATGCATTGAAAGCAGTGCATGCAAATAAATCTCATGCATATTCATTGGGGAAATCCTGAAAACCCGACTGGAATACGGCTCTTGAGGACCGGAGTTCCCTACCACTGCTCAAAATATGAATTATAAAGCAATTAGCCTAGCAAACGTTTGTGTTACAAACCCAACTCATCAATAATTTATGGAGGCCTAAATCGTTAGAGACATGGCTGATAGTGGCAGGAAGTGTGTTCCACAATGAAGATCCAAAATAGCAGAAAGCTCACTTCCTCAGACCTGCCAAGGAGACCTTTGCTTTTAGCGCAGCGCCTCGCAAACTTTCCGGCCACTACATCCAGTGCCCTGGCCAGAAGGCTGCCGGAAGTTTGTGGATGTCAACGTCATTGTGTCGATGGCCGCGCATGCACGGAGGCTTATCTGGCTGTGACCCACCGGTGGAGGGATCCAGGATGTGCGGGGAGAGGAGGAGAGGCAGTGGCCAGGAAGAGAGTCATCTGCATCAGCTGACTTCCTACAGGATGGGCCTCTTGCCGCGAGAGGCACATCCTGTACACGGGCAGCCGGTATGGATGACTCTCCTCCTTGCCAGTATGTCGCGGCACACCAGAAATCTCAGGAGGCACACTGGTGTGCCACGGCACACAGTTTGCAATACACTGCTTTAGCGGGTCAATTCCCACGCATTAGGCATGATCTTCTGTTGAGCAGTTTTCCTGTGCCAAGGCAGGAAACCTACACGAAATGTCATTTTCCCATGCCGCGGCAGCAGGAGATGACTTTTTATGAAAGGTTTCTTCTGTCATGGCATGGGGAGGCTGTTCCTTTTGCCTCTGGCTGCCAACCAGTTATGCCGGGACAAAGTGCCGGGTTTTGAAAAGCCGTCTGGATGCCCGGATATGTCCTCTAAAAGGAGTGGTAACCCTAATTAGAAGCAAAGGAAGCTGTGGTAGAGAAAGCTGCGAAGAGTCTAAAGAGAAGTACTGATGATCTTGCTTGATCGGTAAATCCGAGAGATATTCAAGAGCATTCAAAAAGAGTGCTTAAGAGCCAAGCACATTGCTTTAAAGCAGGGATCTCAAAGTCCCTCCTTGAGGGCCGCAATCCAGTCGGGTTTTCAAGATTTCCCAAACGAATATGCACTGAAAGCAGTGCATGCACATAGATCTCATGCATATTCATTGGGGAATCCTGAAAACCCAACTGGATTGCGGCCCTCAAGGAGGGACTTTGAGACCCCTGCTTTAAAGGTAATTCAAACTGAGGCAGACAGCCAATGCAATTCTTTCAATACTGGAGTAATTTGATCTGTTCTTCTGTGGACAATCGAGCGAGCTGCTGAAGTGTGAACCAGCTGAAGTCTCTTTTGACTAGCAACCATGAGTCCAGAATGCAAAGAATTATAATAATCAATCCTACTTCTGACAAAGGCATGCACAAGCTTAAACAAATGGCTTCCCCTGTTCCAGGATAGTTTGGTCTCGTCCAGTTGACTAATGACCCAATATTCTAAAGGATTTAGCTAGGTAGGAGAGGCTGCTGAATATTGTCTGTGACAGTCCAGGTACTGTCCAGTTAGCGCCAGGGTGGTCCAGAACTTAACTGGTTAGTGGCGATATTTGGTCCACTGACCTGGTGTTTTCCAAGTTGGTCCTGGAGAACCCCCTTGCCAGTCAGGTTTTCAGGATATCCACAATGAATATTGTCACAGGGTGGACCCTGTTCCTGGCAAGGAAGCCTTACCAGAATAGGGAAATGAGGTTAAAAACCTTTGAAAGTATTCCCAAGCCTGCCAAGGAGAGTCCCAAAGCAGCCCCTAGGAATACTTACAAGCCAAGCCTTCCAGCAATGAAACCACCTAAAGCAGGCAGATCTGGTTTAGCTTATCTAAGCCAGTTGTGGGAAAACAGACAGAAAGACTACATCTCCCAGCAGCGTAGGGCCAGGGAAAGAAAAGAGCAGGAATGGAATACTGGCCACACCCAAAAAAATCTCAAACTGGTTTAGGCCAGGTGAGATGTTCTCTGAGGGCAGGCTACCCTAACATACCTGGAGGGAGGACTAATCAGCTCCCTGCAATGAAAGAAAAGGGTTTAGCTTTCACACAGAGACAGTTCCAGGGCCAGCTTCAACAAGCCAGAACCACACAGCAAAAAGAAAGCAGCAGACTCCAGCCACAGAGAACCAGAAAGCAACAGTCCATCTCTTGGCAACAAACTCAGGCAGAGGTTTGTGATGAAGAGGCCAATGATAAGGTTGATTCTGGGTTTGTGCAGAATAGTGAAATGGTGGATAATGACATTACATATGATATGGAAGTAGAATGTTCTGATTTGCCCAGCTCTGAAGGTATGGACATCGGCTGAGAGCCATTGCCAATAAGGGAGCTGGAGGGAAAAGTAAAGTCTGCCCAAGTTTATTGGAAATATTGAAGTTTTGTTTGAAACTTTAAGTACAAGCCACAGGCAGCCATTTTGTTGGGGTCTGGGGAGGGGATCTTTCCAAGCTGATCCATAGAGGGAAAATTATTTGGAGAGGATGCCACCCTTGAGGCATTAAGCCTAATCCCATGAGAGTTGTGCCTGGCAGAAGAAAAACTTTCATTTTGCTGAAATAAGGCTTTTATGTTTTGGCATATTTTTGGCTTAAACTGCAATTGTGTTTGTGAATAGCTGGACTTAAGCACAAGGTGATACAAACCTGAGAATTCATTTGACACTGGTTTATGCTGGTGAAACAATAAATTGCACCCAAAGTTTAGAACTCTTTTATTTTGAGCCTTACCAAGCTACCAAAACAACCTCCCAAACCGCTCGGCCGAGGTTTGGGTGCACTGGGTTAGGCCACTTGCTGAGCCCAGCTTGGCCGTGCCCGATCACAATATGCATGAGACCGATTTGCATAAATTGGGCCCGATATTCAGTACTATTTAGATGTCTGGGAACGGCTCTTAGCCCTCTAAATAGCACATAGTCAGCTATCCACCGATATTCATCAGAGGATAGCCATCTGTCTCATGCTGAATATCTCGGTCTCTGGATTGGCCGGTGACTAGCTGTGTCGTGTGATACAGTCGATCACCACCAATATTCAGCGACTCGCCAGCTAAATTTGGTGGCCACAGACAACTGCCTAAAAGAGTGGTATATCTTTTACCAATGAGACTTAGCTGACTAGCTGCTGAATATTGGAATAGCTGGCTATGTCCCGGTTAGCCAAAAACAGACCAGAAATTTGATGCCGGTGGCCAGGTATGACGCCTGCACTAAATTTAAAAATGTAAGAATAGCCTTACTGGGTCAGACCAATGGTCCAATTAGCCCAGTATCCGGTTTCCACAGTGGCCAATCCAGGTCACAAGTACCCGGCAGAACTCCAAAGAGCAACAAGATTACGGAATCCCAACGAGCAACAAGATTCCTTGCTATCCGTCCCAAGGCAAGCGGTGACTTCCCCCATGTCTGAATCGATAACAAACTATGGAAGTTTTCTCCAGGAACTGGTGCAAACCTTTTTTTAAAAAAAAAACCCCCAAAACATCTACATTAACCCCTCTTACCACATCCTCTGGCAACGCATTCTGGAGCTTAACTGTTCTCTGAGTGAAAAAATATTTCCTCCTATTGGTTTTAAAAGTATTTCCCTGTAACTTCGAGTGTCCCCTAGTCTTTGTAATTTTTGACGGAGTGAAAAATCAATTCACTTGTACCAGTTTTGTAGACTTAATCATATCTCCTCTCAGCCAACTCTTTTCCAAAATGAAGAACCTTAACCTTTTTAGTCTTTCCTCAAACGAGAGGAGTTCCATCCCCTTTATCATCTTGGTCACTCTTCTTTGAACCTTTTCTAGTGCCGCTATATCTTTCTTGAGATAAGGAAACCAGAATTGAACACACTACTCCAGGTGAGGTTGCACCATGGAGCAATATAGGGGCCTTATAGCATTCTTAGTCTTGTCTACCATCCCTTTTCTAATAATTCCTAGCATCTTGTTTGCTTTTTTGGGGCTCCATCTCACATTGTGTGGAAGGTTTCAGTGTATTGTCCACAAAGACACCCAGATCTTTTTCTTGAGCGATGACCGATATTACCATGGAATGTGGGAGATCACCAGTGATGTCCCACAGTCTGAATAGCAGCTAAAATGCCTCTATTGTATGCAAATCTCTTTCGTGCGTATTCATTGTGGATATCCTGAAAACCTGACTGGCAAGGGACTACTCCAGGGCCAACTTGGGGAAACACTAGCGCTAACTGGCTAAATAAGTGAATTAAGTTAGGGCAGCGAATGGGCTCTTCTAGCTTTATTTGATAAGCTAACTGAAAGCCAGTCTGATTCAGTCAGTGTTGAATTTTTATTTATTCAATTTTCTATACTGCTGTCCCCCCCCCCCCCTTCTCCTTCACTTGAGCCCCTCACGTACCTCTCAAAATGTTCACCGACGCAAGCAGCATCTTCCACCCGCTGCTCACACCGGCGTTGTCTCCCTTCTGATGTCACATCCTGGTCCCATGACCAGGAAGTAATGTCGGAAGTCAGCTGACGCTGGCGCGAACAGCAAATGGAAGATGCTGCTTGCGCCAGGAAACATACAAAGAGGGGGTCGGAGAGGAGGAGAGGCACCGGTGCCCCCCACAAAGATGGCACCTGGAATAGTCTGGCCTTCCCCCTTAATACACCAGTGGGTCAATATCCAGCCTCTAGGTGCTGAGCTTTTTGCCTCTGCGGGCTCCAGCTTTCAACATCTGGTACTTTTTATGCTGGCTAACGCATGGCCGCTTAAGTCAATATTCAGCACTTAAGTGGCCAATGGTTACCACATAAAAATAGGACAGACATTTATGCGGTCATATTTATGCATTAACCTTGGCCACTTAAGGGCTGAATATCAGATGCAAGTGGCCAAGTGCTGATTCCGCCCCCCAGAATACCCCCAGCATAGCTGACTGTGATTTAGGCGCTAGCTATGATATTCAGTGGCACTTAGCCAGTTAATTGCTGCTGAATATTAGCAGCTAGCCCCAACCAAGTGATTTAACCAGTTTGTGGCCCCGTAATTATTATGATCGCAAAATGAATCAGCTTTCATTTTATCAGCTATAAAAGCATGAATGAGTTAACCTTCCTGATGGCTGAGCCTGTGAACTCCAGGATTAAACAGATGGTGGAAGCTGCCACCCTGAACTGCTGTTCTTCTGCTTTTGTATGGTGGAGGAAGAAAATGAAATGATATAACCTTTAATAATGCCCCCAAATTGAAGGAAGCTATCTAATATGGAGTAGAATGGGTACAAGTGGATTGTTTTTTTTTGGGTTTTTTGTTTTTTTTGTACTCTGTCAAAAATGACAAAGACTAGGGGACACTCGATGAAGTTACAGGGAAATTCTTTTAGAGTAGAAACAATTTTTATTGACATGAAAAAAATACACGCAGAAATGAACACAGCAACAACAAATGCCAGCACAGAAGAAACAGAGGCAATGGCTGCATAAGCAAAGACAACCAAACACAATCATGTCAAATATTTTTACCCAAAAAAATACTCAACCACCCCAAGTTCCCGCCACCCCCAAACCTACCCCACCAGCACCCCCTCCCCCACGGCCCCCCCATGAAGTGGAATGCCAGGCAGAAAATAGAAAGGCGCAAACCAAGTTCCCCCCCAGGGTCTCGGCTCTGATGACCCTAGGGCATTGAAACAAGCGATGCATCCCCCTCCCCCCCAAAAAAAAACAGGTCCCCTCCCCCCTTTGACCTCAGAGCAGAGAGATGTCGAGATCCAGAACTGGGAAATACCTTTAAAACCGATAGGAGGAAATGTTTTTTCACTCGGAGAATAGTTAAGCTCTGGACCGCATTGCCAGAAGTTGTGGTAAGAGCGGATAGTGTAGCTGGCTTTAAGAAAGGTTTGGACAAGTTCCTGGAGGAAAAGTCCATAGTCTGCTATTGAGACAGACATGGGGAAGCCACTGCTTGCCCTGGGTCGGTAGCATGGAATGTTACTACTCCATGGGTTTTGTCCGGATACTAGGGACCTGGATTGGCCACCGTGAGAATGGGCTACTAGTCTGACTCAGTAAGGCTATTCTTATGTTCTTATGTAAAGTAGAAGGATGAGGTTGCTCGGGAAAATTGTGTTTGTTAGATTTTGAAATATATATTTGTAAGGGACTGTGAACATGGAGGATTTATGTATGAACTAGGTAAACTGATACGGACTTGACTCTGCACAATCACAGCCATAAGGTAAATCTTTCATAAAAGCAGTTAATAAATCCCAATAAATAAATACAATGAGCAGACCCAAAGAAGCACCCAACATTATGTGCACTGTGAGATTTGCACACATGTATATAAATGTCACTTTTTGATTTATATCAACTTGTGGGACGTGTGTTACCTGTTTAAAAGGTTTCTAAGCGGTTAATGTAGCTGGTTTAAAAAAAGGTTTGTACAAGTTCCTGGAGGAAACGTCCATAAACTGCTGTTGAGACAGACATGGGAGAAGCCACTGCTTGCCTTGGATTAGAAGCATGGAATATTGCTACTCTTTGGGATTCTAGAATCTCGTTGCTCTTTGGGATTCCGGAATCTTGCTATTCTTTGAGATTCTGTATGGAATGTTGCTACTCTTTGGGTTTTGGCCAGGTTCTTGTGACTTGGATTGGCCTCCGCGAAGACGGGATACTGGGCTAGATGGACCATTGGTGTGATCCAGTAAGGCTATTCTTATGTTCTTAATATAGGCACATATAGTAATTTAAGAGAGGAGAGTAAAAGTCGGCTATCTAATTGTTAACATTTCTGTTTTATCATCTTGAAAACAAACTGGAGCAAAATGTGGCAAAATAGTAATGTCCACTTGTGTGAAGACACTGGAAAGTCCAATATATGGAGTCGGCAAATTAGAGCCCTCTAGTGTAATTTTACACAGAACTTTGGGATATATAGGGTTACCAGCCCCAACCCACTCCGCCCGAGCCCCGCCCCCCACATGAACTTTGCCTCCTCTTCCCCGAGCTCGAGGCCATGTCTGGAGGGTCTCCGAGTATGCAAAGATGCAACAAGATGATGTCATGTTGCATCCGCGCAGGCTCGGAAGTCCTCTAGATTTAGCCCCGAGCTCGGGTCCTTCCAAAACCCAGGCAAACTGCTGGGTTTTTGAAATCCCCCCCCTCCCCCCGGGCACCCAGACAGTCTTCTAAAAAGAGGACACATCTTGGTTTTCCTTTGGGATATATGTTCTTTGGTTGGTTGGTTGGTTTTTTCCCCCGTGCCGTTTACTCATCTCTCAGCCACGTCAGCAAAAGTACAGAATTAACATTTACCTGAGGGAGATGCATACGCAGCTTACAGCATATTAAGTAGAAAAACTAGATAATTGCTGTAATTTCCTCAAGGAGAAAATCTAACCAGTTTACATTTGGAAATTCAGAGGGAATCGTAGGGAATTAACTAAAGCAAGCACAAATGACCAGGTTGAAAAGACAGGAAAGATCTGTAGGGGACAAGACGACTAAAAACCGAGGGACCGACAAAGCGATTGGTTAAATCACTTGATTGAGGCTCGCTGCTAATAATCGGTGGCACTTAACTGGCTAAAGGCCACTGAATACGGAAGTTGGCACCCAACTCAAAGCTGGCTCTGTTGATGTTCAGCCTCTAAGGACCGGATTCTACGAACTGGGCTGGTACTGGCGGCCACCTAGAAAACGGCCGCCAATCGTGTGCCAATCGCGCAATGGTGCCGTTTATAGAATCGTGGCTACCTCAAACATAGGTGCTAGAAATGTAGCCCAGGGTTTTCAAAGCCAACAGTTCCAGCGACTCTGTCTAATGTGAATCGTGTCTACAGAAGCGCCTAAGATTGTTTCTGACATTAGCCACGCCTACTTCAGCCTTAGGCATTCAAAGGCACCCCTGTCGATGCGATCTAGGTGTCTGTTTTGTATAGGATTTCCTATCTTTCCTATCAGCCGTCCGGATTTCCTCCTTTTGAGGACATGTCCGGGGGTCCGGACGGCTTTTCAAAACCCGGCACTTGGTATGGGTTTTGAAAAGCTTTCCTTCGCATCGCTTTGGGCAGGAGGGCATCCGCGCATGCGTGTGCCGTCAGCACGTCGAATGCACGCATGCGCAGATGTCGTCCTGCCCGACAAGAGCAGGCAGCGTGGGCTGGGGTGGGACTGGGGCCTCCTGGGGGGAAGGGATGGGTGGAACTGGGCAGGCCTAGGGGCGGGTCTAGGGATCCGGATTTTCCAAACAAAAAATCTGTTAACCCTAGTTCTGTAGGACCCTCTAGGCGCCTACATTTTTTGTTTTTGAATCCTTTTTAAATGCTTTGCCACTTACGTTAGGTGCCAGTAGGGGGCACCTAGCAGCACTTAGTTTAAGGCACCATCAGGGTAGGATTAATTCGTCGAGGGCCCCTAGGCACCCAAGTACACCGGGCCCCCTGCCCCACCCTGCGCCCAGGCGGAAACAGGAAGCTGCGTCAGAGGGAAGCTTTAGGCAAGCAGCACTGCTTGCACAATTACAGTTCCCGTTGCCTTTCTTACCTGCGTTGCTTGCTTGTCTTACTTTCCGTCGATGGGTGGGGCCTGCGCTGCCGATTGTGGGGGGGGGGGGGGCCCACATTTCCGATCAATGCTGGAGGGACCCATCACTGTTTGGAAAAAAATAATGTTGAAGCCCTCCTACATCGGGCCCCCCCTGACCATTTCGGGCCCTAGGCACATGCCTACTTGGCCTATTGGTTAGTCCTGCCCTGGGCACCATTTATAGAATGGGCCTAAGTGGCCAGGTTTATTGCATAAAAATCTGTCCTATTTTTATGCAGTAACCCATGGCCATTTAAGTGATGAATATTGACATAGGTGGCTATGTCTTATCCAGCTTAAAAAGAACTGGCTATTCAAAACCAAAATCTGCACAGGTCCCAGCTTTGAATATCTGGGAATAATGCAGTCAGCGGTGAGCACAATGTTGACTATTGACTTCATAGCATCTAAACAAGGATGAAACAAAGGGAACATGGGTAAGGACATCGGAGGAGTGTCATGTCACAACACTCATAAGAACATAAGATGCGCCATCTCCGGATCAGACCTTCGATCCATCAAGTCCGGCGATCCGCACACGCGGAGGCCCTCCCAGGTGTACACCTGGCATAATTTGTAGTCACCCATATCCTTCTATGCCTCTCATAAGGAGATGTGCATCTAGTTTGCTTTTAAATCCTAGGACGGTCGATTGCGCAATAACCTCCCCAAACAAAGCTTGATAAGGAACAACGTGATCTCAAAAGGTCATTGTAGGGGGAAAAGCTCAGTTGAAATAGTAGGGAAGATTTAAAATGTTATAAACTAAATTTGGGGGGAGGATGGGGGGAGAGGTGAAAAGGGAAGGGGGTTGGAATTAGGGGGAGGGTATTGAGAGATGTAATGGGTATTTTGGAAATATATTTTGAAGAAATGAAATATTTGGAAATTAATATGATTTTTAATTTAATAATCATTTTATTGTATTATATTGTATATTTACTGATTTCTTCAATAAAAATGTTATAAATTAAAAGAAGATTCAGCTCTAATTCAGAGTGGTAGGTTATAGCACAGAGCTGGAATTTGGGTGCATAAAAATAGATAAATGTCACTTTTCAATTCATATCAACTTGTGGCACTTGTGTTGCCTGTATAAAGGGTTTCCGATCTCCATGGAAACTGAGCAGCTCAGCCTGCTGCAAAAGAAACGGAGCAGTGGCAGCGCTGGAAGGATGAAGACGGGGGACGGTGGGCTAACGAGCTCTTGTGGTTCGGCCATATCTTTTGAGAAAGTTTGGGGTCACGTATTGCGAATGAGATTCTAATAAGGTCAAGTGTGGATTGTTGTAGGTTGGCTGCACGCAACTGCAGCAGCCAGGAAGTCGCTCTATAAAGACGGCACCCACATATAGGCACCGGGGGGGGGGGGGATATTTTATAAACGGCGCCAAAATTTAGGCGCCGGTAAGCACCCTACCGGCACCTACGTTAATAGAGGTGCCGTAAAGTACCAACGTAGGCGTGATTCACAACAAAGATAGGTGTCGGAAAACCCTGGTCTACGTTTCCAGTGCCTATTTTTCATGGAGACATGATTCTCTATAGGATGCTGTCACCTGACTGACACGCGATCGGCCGCTTTTTAGGCATCCACCGATATCAGCACCCTATAGAGAACCCGGGCCTAAGAGTGCATGCAAATGCCCAAAATACTGCAATATATGTGCACTGCAAAAGTTAGAGGAATGGTCTAATGCCTGGCAACTAAAATTCAATGCAAAGAAATGCAGAGTAATGCATTTGGGGATTAATAATAGGAAGGAACCGTATATGCTGGGAGGAGAGAAGCTGATATGCACGGACGGGGAGAGGGACCTTGGGGTGATAGTGTCCGAAGATCTAAAGGCGAAAAAACAGTGTGACAAGGCAGTGGCTGCTGCCAGAAGGATTCTGGGCTGTATAAAGAGAGGCATAGTCAGAAGGAAGAAGGTGTTGATGCCCCTGTACAGGTCATTGGTGAGGCCCCACTTGGAGTATTGTGTTCAGTTTTGGAGACCGTATCTGGCGAAAGACGTAAGAAGACTTGAGGCGGTCCAGAGGAGGGCGACGAAAATGATAGGAGGCTTGCGCCAGAAGGCGTATGAGGAGAGACTGGAAGCCCTGAATATGTATACCCTAGAGGAAAGGAGAGACAGGGGAGATATGATTCAGATGTTCAAATACTTAAAGGGTATTAACGTAGAACAAAATCTTTTCCAGAGAAAGGAAAATGGTAAAACCAGAGGACATAATTTGAGGTTGAGGGGTGGTAGATTCAGGGGCAATGTTAGGAAATTCTACTTTACAGAGAGGGTGGTGGATGCCTGGAATGCGCTCCCAAGAGAGGTGGTGGAGAGTAAAACTGTGACTGAGTTCAAAGAAGCGTGGGATGAACACAGAAGATTTAGAATCAGAAAATAAGATTAAAGATTGAACTAGGCCAGTTACTGGGCAGACTTGCACGGTCTGTGTCTGTGTATGGCCGTTTGGTGGAGGATGGGCAGGGGAGGGCTTCAATGGCTGGGAGGGTGTAGATGGGCTGGAGTAAGTCTTAACAGAGATTTCGGCAGTTGGAACCCAAGCACAGTACAGGGTAAAGCTTTGGATTCATGCCCAGAAATAGCTAAGAAGAAAATAAATAAATAAATAAATTTAAATTGAATCAGGTTGGGCAGACTGGATGGACCATTCGGGTCTTTATCTGCCATCATCTACTATGTTACTTAGGGGTGCAAATGCCAATATTCTGGCTGCATGCTATTCTATAGGATGGCGGCTAACTCTGCACATAATTTGAAAGCGGGTATATACATGGAAGTGTGGGCAAGGTGCAGCTTTGCATTTAAATGATAAAATACTATAATTTAAGCATATTTATTGAGTATTTTGCACCAGCTCTAGTATTCTATGAAGAAAAGTAGGTGCCAGGGGGTGTCAATATTCAGAGCGATTTAAGCAGGCCAGAGAGCCTATCGGTTGCTGAATGCTGATATTCAGCAGCAATAATCTGGGCAGTGCTGCTGAATATCAACTGACTGACCCCCAAAAGTGGGCCGGTCAGAGGCGGGCCAGGGGGCGGTGCTGGGGAAGAGCCAGTGCTTATGTTGGTTCCAGTAATATTCAGCCAGCATAAGTATTTTTACTTTTTTTTTTGGGGGGGGGGGAGGAGGTGAAAAATAACCCCTTTCACCCCCTCCTCAGGGTCCGATTGTAAAAGACCATGCACTAGAGAATAACACGGGGATAAATTTGCCTCTGTCCCTGCAGGATCTATCTTCATCCCTATCCTGTCCCTATCCCATCCCTGCAAGCTATGTCCTCACCCGATTTTTTTTTTTTATACTGTTCAAATTTAAACTGAATCAGGTTGGGCAGACTGGATGGACTATTTGAGTCTTTATCTGCCGTCATCTACCATGTTACTATGTCCCTTTCCCCATACCTGTGTAACGTTCCTGGCACGAGTAGCAAGCTGCTGTCACAGCAGCGTTGGCTCTTCCTCTAACATCACTTCTTAGGCGCAGGTCCAGGAAGTGACAGGAGATGTACAGCCGAAGCTGGCGCAACAGCAGGTTGGGGGTTCCTGCTTGTGCCAGGAACGTTACAGAGGTATGGGGGGGAGGGAAGCAACATAATGTGCAGCGGTGGGGTAGGGGGAGGGCAGAGAGGAAAACAGGTGCCAGCGCCCGGGGCGGTCCGCCCCCCCCCCCTCCCCTTACGACGCCACTGCTTGTAGGGACAGGACAGAACTCACGGGATGGGGATAGGTCCCAAGTGGTCTGGGACAAAATATGTCCCCTTGTCATTCTCTACCATGCACATCTATAAATAAATAGCCTTTTCATGAAATGAGGTATGAATGCTTTTTATCTCCCTCCAAAGTATGGCTTCGTTTGCTGCTCCATTCTCTCCTTCTGCAAGTCACTTCAGCATGACTCAGCCTTGCATTGCAGTTCCTGGTCCACCCATGCTGCCCAAGATGACATGCCACACACACCAACGAGCCATATGCACATCCAGGTCTACAACCAGTTTTCAAAACAATTCAGCTTTTAGCTACTGTGGGGGTTTTGTCTTAATATTTTACCTTCCGCTTAGGGGGAAAAAGTTTGAGAAAGCAATTGAAGTTTGTTGAGAATCACAAAGATTACACAAAATTCTCATTTCTTTCTTTGATGAGATAAAGACTCTACATGAAAGACAGAACCTCCAGGGATTACATTAACGAAGCATTTTATTGTGTAGAGGGCCATAATGAGTAAGGATCTCCTGGTGCTTCGAAGAATAGCCTAGTTGTAGAGATTTTCTTTTTCCTTTCCTCTCCCAGCATCCCTCTGGCCTGAAGCCTCCGTCAACACTTTCTTTTTCCAAACTCACCTCAAAACAAGCTTTAGTTTGACACTAATGAGAGACGGATCAACAGTGCATTCTGATGCCAAATCGATGGGTCAAGATATTCTAAGACACAGCTGCATATTAAGATAAACTGATAGAGCACAATATGAAATCTTAAATTTAAACGGATAACTTATCTGTTTAAAGTTAGGACCAGAACTGCACTTACCACCTATAGGCCCTCCTGGACAAAGTTTTGTGAATGGCTCCCCTCCTCCTGGTCTAGCAGCACCCATTCTCCCCACTGTCCTAGTCCAGCAGTGCAGCTTGCCTAGGGTTATCATATGACTCCAGAAAAAGGAAATCAAAAATAACACATCCCTCAAAAATAACAAACTTTCTTATAATAAAGCTTTACAAAGGGTAGGATTAGCTAAGAGACATGGAGGGGTAATCAACGGGGCAAAACCCTCCAACTACCTCGCCACTCAATCATTGCTGATATCCTCCACACTTTTTAGCTTTTTTATATTTTATAACATTTTATTGAAGGAAATATAATATTCATTTTCATTTCAATTAGATTCACAATTATTATATTTTCATACAAATTTTGAACAGTCCTTCAAAATATTTTTCCAAATGACCCATTGCAAAACATGTTATACCCCCACTTCCCTTCTTGCCCCAAATCTTTCTCCCAGAGCACGAAGTATGATTATTTATATTCTACATTGAAGCTTTGATATACATTCATTGCATCACAATACCTAGTAATATGTGTCATCTTCCATTCAGGGGGAGGGGGGGGAAAGGGGGGAATCTTCCATTTTATAAAATTTTAAATTATGAAAAATTGGTTAACTTCAAATCACTTCAATAAGGCTTAATTTGTGAAAAAACACTTTGCTATAACATGGTTCTTTGGTTCCTAAGTGGACACGTTTCGCTGACAAGCTGAACCACTATTATCATTAGCAGCAAGGAAAGGTAAATATCTGATAAATGAGATTTCTCTTAAATTCAAAGTGGCTCTAATTCGCTGCTGAACGGCTGAGGGATGTGTTATTTTTTTATTAACATTCACGTTTTCCCTCCCTGTTGTTTATGCTTTAATGTATTTTTCACGTTCCCTTTTTTTTTTTTTTTTTTTTGTCCAGAAGAAGGAAGACAGATTGCAACATCTGTGTTTTACTTCCATTGAAAGCAATGGAAGTACAGAGGATGGAATGCAGTGAGGGGTGGGCGAGGTTGTCCGCCCCGGGTGCCATGTTGGTAGGGGCGCCTCTCTGCCCTTACTCCTTCCTTCGCCACACACACACGCACCCCTTCCCTTCCCCCATACCTCTAGTTCACTGCCACAAGCAACAGCTTTAATGTGCTCCTCGCGACCGCATCATCTTTCCCGCTGACACCGCGTCCTTGTGTTGTTGGCGGGAGAGAGGACAGGGTCGCGAGGAGCACATTAAAGTTCTTGTTGCTCACAGTGGTGGTATGGGGAAGGGGGCACGCGTGCATCGAGGGGGACTGGGTGGCAGAGACAAGGGCGTGGGAGGGGCTCCACTGCCCCTCTCTCACCCTCGCTAAGTTACTGATGGAAAGATACATCTGGGTTTTACTTTTATTGAAAGCAATGGAAGTAAAACCCAGATGTCTCAATCCGTCCTCCTTTTTCTGGAGCCATATGGATATGGTAACCCTAAGCTTACCTACCTACCTGCTAAACCACTTCCCAGAGATAAAAGCAAGAAAGAGGTGTAAAGCGGCTGTGAGTCTGCACCACTGATTTCTCTGCCAGACCTGCTCCCTTCTGACATGGGCTCCTTTGCATCTCTTATGTCTTCTTTTTTCCAGGAGGCTGGTCATCATATTTTCCCTTTATCATATTCAGCTGGAACACATCAGAAACGTTTGTTTCAGTACTGTTGGCTCTTAAACTTTGGAATGGGCTTCCCTTGGCTGTCAGAACTGAACCATCCTTTCAAAAATTGAAGGGCACTCTCAAGAGCAGGGCTGCCCAAGTCCAGTCCTTGAGATCTACTGGCAGGCCAGCTTATAAAATTGACTTTCATGTTTGTACACGAGGCAACAGAGGGCCAAGTGACTTGCCCAAGATCACAAGACATGGCAGTGGGACTTGAACCCTGGCTTCTCTGGTTCTCTGCTCACTACTCCAACCTTTAGGGTCCTGATGCACTCTAATATTGAATAGAAAACCACTTATGAGGTCAACACCTGTCCAATTATATTATGTCATACATCTAAAGTTGGATCAACCCATTGTAGATCTTATTCTACAACTGAATCTCTTTATTACTCCACAATAACTGATCTCTAGCGCTGTTAATAACTAGCTTCTAACCTTGTTAATTCTAATCAATTTGTACCATCTTTTAACCATTGTAAACCGCATAGAATTTCAAGGTCCTGCGGCATATAAACTGTTATTATTATTTATTAATTGTATGAGGTTGACAAATGAGCAGCCACATTTTCTGTTCGAAATGGGAAGGCTTGCGAGTACTTCAGTCTATAAAAGCCTTAGTCCTGTTTCCTGCTTAAGTCTTCTGCTGCAAAAACTTATCTTTGTTTCTACTTCTTCTTTTCCATTTGTTCTCTTCTATTTTCCTTACTTCATCTGCTGCCTCTTACTGTCTATTCTTTGCTTCTTTTTCTTCTCTTCTGTTTCCTCTACCATTGCACATTTACATCTGTCAGCCCCAAACGCCAGACTTGTTGATGAGTCCCAGTGACCGTGGAGATGAAGACCTGGACATGGACTATCCAGAAGACAGAGGGAATTGGACTGGAAAGCTAGATTTCCTACTCTCTTGTATTGGATACTGTGTGGGGCTAGGAAATGTTTGGCGGTTTCCTTACAGAGCCTACACCAATGGAGGAGGTACATAATTTTAGTCGTATGATGTTCATCCTGTGATCACATCTAAGATTTTCACTATACCACTAAGCTCAGAGCCTATCAATATAAGAAAGTCATAACACCCAATGCCGCCAACAGGTTAAATAAGAGGCCTTTCAAACTTATTGGAAGTTGTAAATTTCTATTGCTCCATCATGTTTGATTTGGCCGTCTTATCATATAACCATCTGTTTGGAGAAACAGTCTTAAGATTATCAGTGTTCTTCAAACCGGTCCCAGAGAACTCCCTAGCCGTTAGCTTTGTGTACATCACCTCAGCTGCATGCAAATCTAACTCATGAATATTCATTGGGTATATTCTGAAAACCACACTGACTAGAGGTACTTGAGGACTAGTTTGAGAAATTCTGATGTAGTTGAATTCTGACACTGGCGGTACTAGGAACAGAGGAAATTTTTTTAAAAAAATTTCTTATGGACTAAGCTGAGGTGGAATAGTGGCAGAAGAGAATCCAGTAAAGTAATCAGAACTGTGGGACATTTCTTAGCATCACAAAGTGTTACTCAAATTACTAGAACACATTTAGGGCACACCTGGTAAAAATGTCACTCTGGGACAATTATGCAGGCTCTGAGCTTCTGATAATTGTATGTATTTACTATGTCATTGAACAAACGTTTCAACAGATTCCTATTTGCTAGTCCCACCAACCTCAGACTTTGTGTTTTATGAAAAATAAGAGTGCTCCAGTTTAATGATTCTTGGGAAATCAGAATAGTATGGACACCATACCCCTAGGATTGTGAGCAGACCAAAAACAGACCGAAGCAGTCCAAGGTAATTAGAATACAACTTTACTCAAAGATATACACCAAATGGTGAGAATATGATAAATAAATACAGATAACTAGAATTATCAGACGTGTGTAAATCTAAGATGAATATAATACATGATACTGGTATTAAGCACATAAGTCAGTGTTAGAATGAATTATAGGACACAAAATGAGTATTGTGTGTATACACACAGGACAAGCTTACAGCCTGGCTGCCCTGAGTAGGCCTGTTCTTACCATCAGAAGCTAAGCAGAGTCAGGCCTGACTAGCATGTGGATGGGAGACCATCAGGAACCACCAAGACTAGCACCTGGATGGGAGACCACCAGGTGCCATAGGCTGAGGGGCTCCATGTTGGACAGCAGTAACACAGTGGAGCCACACACTGCACAGTAGAAGGCAATGGCAGGCCACTCCTGTACTCTGCTATGAACCATCACAGGGTGGATTCCTTACTGTACATGTTGTCATGAGTCAGTGGCATAATCCATCCATCCATAGGATGAGGGTATTAACCATCACAGAAACACTCAAGGTCTGTTTTATACTACCATTACAGAAACTCATGTATTGTAACTGCATTGCAGAAGCTCATGTAAATTGCTCTGAATTGACTCCACAGTCATTAGTAGCAGTACTTTCAATATACAACAAAGAACACTGGAGGGATGAAAACTGCCTTGGGGACTAATGATGCTGCTGCTTCAATAATAATAATAATTTATTCTTATATACCGCCAAAGCCATGTTAGTTCGAGGCGGTTTACAACAAGAAGAGCTGGACAATCGGTGAAAAAGAATTATAGTGGCATTGTCAAGTACAAGTGGAAAGGGTGGATACAAGTTGAGTGGGAGTAAGTCAGAGTGATAGACACAGAGTAGAGGCGTCGCGTAAATGTAGGAAGCGTACACGGTAAGGCATTAAGAGTTCTTGGTTACAAATCGGTTGAACAGGTTTGTTTTAACTAGTTTTCTAAAGTTAAGATAGGATGAGGCATGCTTAATGATGTTACCCAGCCAACCGTTCTTTTGGCCTGCCTGGAAGGCAAGAGTTCTGTGCAGATATCTCTTGAATCTGCAAGCCTTTAATGTTGGGTGGCTAAACATGTGTACCCTGCGAGTAGGCCTGGTGGAACAGTCCAAGTTGAAGTGGGAAACCAGATAAATGGGGGCCAAACCTTGAATGGATTTGAAACATAGATGGGCAAATTTGAACAGTACTCTTGCTTCCAGGGGCAGCCAGTGAAGTTTTTGGTAGAAGGGGATTAGATGTTCCCATTTTTTTGATACCAAAAATCAGTCGAACTGCCGAATTTTGTATGATTCGGAATTTTTGGATGATTTTCTTGAAGGACCCAAATGATGTTGCAATAGTCAAGCAGGCTTAAAATGGAAGATTTCACCAGTAAGTGGAATGATGCTGCATCAAAGTATTTTCTGTTGGTTCTTAGTTTCCACAATGTCGAGAAGCCTTTTCTAACCAATAACTCAGTGTAAGCATCTAGAGTGAGGTAGCAGTCCAGCGTCACTCCCAGAATTTTTATGGTGTCAGTAATAGGAAAGATATGGCTGTTCATTCGGACTCGCCAGGAAGAATTTGGTTTTTTCTGAGTTGAGTTTGAGTTTGAATTCAGCCATCCAAGATTCAATTTGCTTTAAAGTTGATGCCAGGTGGTTCTTGGTCTCGGAAGTCAGACTTGTTAGAGGAAGAACTATGGTGATGTTGTCAGCATAGATATAGAATTTGACTTTTAAGCTTTGCAGCAGATTTCCCAAAGAGGCTAGGTAAATGTTAAACAGAGTGGGGGATAGGGGGGAGCCCTGCGGGACTCCGCATGGGTTTATCCAGCTGGCGGATAGATTATTATCGCTATAGACTCGGTACGAACGTGTAGTCAAGAAACCTCGAAACCATTTTAACACATTACCCGAGAGACCAATAGACTCCAGACAGTCAATTAGGATAATATGAACGACTAAGTCGAAGGCGCTACTCAAGTCTAGCTGCAGGATTAGTGCGCTTGTACTCTGGCTGAGTAAATTCAGGAGGGAATCTAGCAATGAGGCAGTAACTGTTTCCGTGTTGAACCCGGATCGAAAATCTGATTGGTTGTCATGTAATATGTTGTGTTTGTCCAGGTACGTTACTAAGTTCTGGTTTACCAAACCTTCCATCAGCTTGACAAATAAGGGAATGCTCGCAATGGGTCTGTAATTCGATGTCAGCTTGATAGATTCTTTGGGGTTTTTTACAATTGGTGTGATTAAGATCTGACCTGACTCCTCGGGGAAGGTGCCTGACAGTAAAAGAGAAGAGAGCCAATTGTGTAATCTGGCTTTGAAGGTGACTGGGGCAGCTTTCATGATGTTTGGAGGGCAACAGTCTAATCTGCAGTAGGAATCGACGTATTTCAAGTAGAATTTGCAGCATTGTTGCCAGGTGGGGATAGAAAATTTGTTCCAGGACATGTCTATCTGGGGTTCGACTGTTTGTGAGCCACTGGGTAGTTCAGGTGGTTGTGTGTAGTGGCTTCAGTCTGTGTTTGGTCCGCTCACCATCCCACCAATCTGACTTTTGAAGACCATTTGCCTATTTGCTTTCTGGGACCATTTGCTTAGAGGGACCACTAAGAAATCCACAAAATCGGACTGGTCACCCTTTTCATGCATCTATTTCCAAAGCATACACATAATAATAAAAAAAGTATAATCTTCAAATTTGGATTGGTCCTGAAGTCCACAGTGGAATTTATCTAATTCTGAGAATTTTCAGTACATAACACCAACCTAAGTTGTCTTAATTTTCTCAGCTCTGCCTCTGTGTTTTTTCAGGAGCCTTTCTTGTTCCATATTTCATCATGTTGGCAATTTGTGGAATCCCTATCTTCTTCATGGAGCTTTCACTTGGCCAATTTTCCAGTCTGGGACCACTTTCGGTTTGGAAGATAAGCCCCCTTTTCAAAGGTGAGTCACATCTCTGGTCTTAGCCTTTTTGAACTGGTGTAGGAGAAACAATGGATTCATGGTCAACTTGAAAATCGGCCTCTAGTCTAGACTGTTCTTGCCAAGCTTAAATAGAATATCTCGTGCTGAGTGTTTGAGAGGCCATTTTAGGTTTTCTAATTATGGCACGGTCACTGTGACAGATAAGTTTATGAGTATCTCGGAGCATTCCACTGAAAATTCCAATAATTCTTGAAGTCATTCTTGTTAAGAGAACTTTCTGATTATAAAAGACTTTTTTTTTTTTACCTGGAACAAAGAATGTTCTTCTCAAAACAAACAAGTGTATCTTTTCCTCAGGATGCCATGCCTAAAGCCTGGAAACTCCAGTAAGGCTTAGCTCTATCTCAGTGAGGAATAACTGAGGCAGTGCACTATGTCTCTGATGATTTCAGTGACTTTCTGCTAAATATCGCTGTGGGTATATATTTTCTTTATCATTCATTATTTTCTGTCTTAATCTCCAGTGGTCCACCTAGTATGTGATCTGATAGCAACCATATTGCTTTCTGTGCCTCTATCTTCGTGCATTAGTTCAACCAGACTATCAAGTCGGGGACTATGCCAATAACTAGCTTCTTTGGAATAGCAGAAAAACGTGGTACTGGCATATAGGGGTAAGGCAGGGATCCTCGAATCCATTCCTTACGGTCCACAATTCAGCCTGGTTTTCAGGATTTCCACCATACATATGTAGAGGATCTAGTCGGGTATAAACTAACGTTTTAGCAACCATGTTGCGGCTTTCTTCAGGGTATGCTGTGCGGTCTGCAGTTTGCTTTTATTAATAGTGGGCCCACTGATCTGATTGGGAACAGGGCGATCTGCTGGTCACCAATTTGAATTTTGGTGGGACAGTCAGTTGGTCTTTTTTCCCATAGAATGGAAAAGTTTCTGGTGCGTTTAAGACTTTTTTCCCCCTGAAGATGGGTTTTACGTTCTCTGAAGGTTGTGGCAAATTGACTTTCCCGCCAAAATTCAAATAGGTGACCAACGGACAGCCCCCAATCGGGTCAGTGGACCCACTATTTACAAACGCAAACTACATACTCTGAAGAAAGCCACAGAATGATGGCTGAAACGTCAGTTTCTACCTAACAAGATGGAAGTGAGATCCAGAAACCTACAACAAGCGTGTATAGGATTGACTTGCCTTCTCTGCTTCCATTGCATGCAAATAGAGTTCATCTATATTTAGGGTTACCAGACGTCGCGATTAATCCGAACATGTTCAGGTATCTGGATGGTTTTTCAAAATCTGGCATTTTGTCTGGGTTTTGAAAAACTTCTGGCTTGGGACCACTTTGGAAGGGCATCTGTGCGTGCATGGGATGCAATGTCAGTGACATCAGTGCGTGACATCTGTGCATGCGCCGATGCCCTCCCGATGCAGATCCGAGCATGAGAACAGGTTGAGGGGGCAGGGCTGGTGGGGGGGGGGGGTGAGACTGGGGCGGAACAGGATGGGCCTGGGGCAGGGCCATGAGTCCGGATTTTACAACAGTAAAAATCTGGTAACCCTATAGCAGGTAACACCAGGCTGGGCTGTGAGCCTCAAGGACTGCATTTGAGAGCCCTGGTGTGGGGGCTGTGCAGTAATTTTGGTCACTACAAGCAGACTGTACACTGAATTTTGTTTCTCTGTTTGTCAGGGATTGGGATGGGCACAATCCTAATTGTCTCCCTTGTGGCCATCTACTACAATATGATTATCGCCTATGTGCTCTTTTACCTTTTCGCTTCACTGACCAATGACCTGCCTTGGCAGCACTGTGGCAACTGGTGGAACACAGACCTCTGCCTAGACCATCGAATCATCCGAGCCGGGAACTCTGTCCTTCCCATCAACATAAGCAGCACCGTTAGCCCCAGTGAGGAGTACTGGAGGTAAGAAGTCCATCAGTAGAACGAGGCAGGTGTGGGGTGTGCAGGTGATCTGTCTGCCGTCCATCATGGTGCTGGTAATGGAAGAGATAGGATCATCCGCTCCACATTACTGGTGCATTGTAAAGACTGGTGCCAGAATTTGCAAACTAATTGCCATAATTAAAGTCAATTATTAATTAGTATAATTATTAAAGTTAATAAGTACTTAACTGACACCAGTTGGGGTAGAGATTGGGGCCCAGATTCTCTAAATGGCTCTGGTTTTTTAGGCGCTTGTAAGCGTTCAAGCTAAGTGAAAAACGCCATTTAGATTTATTTATTTATTCGATTATTTTTTTTTTTTTTTTTTTTTTTTTTTTTTTTTTTAGCCCGTCCTCCCAAAAGAGCCCAGAACGGGTTACAATGAATATATTGGTGCATTAAAATTATAAGTAAGATAGGTACTTAGAAATTCCCTTACTGTCCCGAAGGCTCACAATCTAACTAAAGTACCAGGAAAAATGACAATTAGAAGAGTAATAAAGAAAGAAAAGAGAGATAGAGGAGAAAAATAAGAAAATAAACATACTAATAAGATTACAATGATCTAAAGGAATTTGAAAGGTTAAAAAGAGGGGAGATAAGAATAGATGCAGAGGGAGAACCGTTGAAGCAATAGAATTCTGGGGAAATTTAAATGAAATTTGAATGATAAAATAAAACAAAACAAGTGGTAAAACAATGAGTGAGATTAAAAAAATATATCATAAACTAAAAAGAAGTGAAAATAAAATCAAAACTGAAGTCCAGCTTGAACGGGCCCCCGAGCCAACCGTTGGTCCGATGGCCGGACTGCAGCCCTCCTCCGTCGGCTCTCCCTGTTTCAAACTGACTTTCAAGGTGCCTATCGGAACCTTAAAAAAACCGGCCCCAGAATCATGCCTCCCTAGGCACTTTACAGCGCCTAACACACTTTTTTGTTACGGAGACAGCATACAGAGCAGGTAAATTTGTTGCATCTCCTTTGATACCACCAGTTCATGGGACCCCTGATGAAGATGTATCGATCGAAACACGGACTGTGTTGGGTCCAATAATCTGTACCAAGTGGTTTGCTTGTACGCAACAAATTGTTTGTTGGTTTTAAATAAACTTTGCCTCTTATACATCCGTCTGCAGTTTTTTTTTTTTTTTTTCTTGGCTTTGTTCCATTGCATCTTCACTGCAGGTTTGTTGCATTTGTGCTTTGTTCAATATCGAATGCACACTGAAAGCTGAGAAATCACATTCTCCGCAGTAGTACGATGAACATATGTAGGAGATACTTAAACTTATACTCGTTTTACTGACTTCTCTTTTTAAAAAAAATTAATCTTTATTCATTTTTAAAACTCACAATAAGTGTAACATAAAATACAATAATTTCATACTTTAACATCACTTAATATATCATCAAATTCTAACTCGCATCAAATATCCCCCCCTCCCTTATACCAAACAATTATTCCTAAGCAAAAGAAATCATAAAATATTCCCACCCCACCCCCACCCTGGACGTGTATAAACAAAAGGGAAAAAAATGAATATTTATTCTATGCAGTAATTTCAGTCTTTACAGTATCTTGTTAATGGCTCCCAAATAGCCTGAAATTTCTTAAAATGTCCTTGCTGCATGGCAATTATCCTTTCCATTTCTCTTTTCATAGTCGCTATGTCCTGCACATTCAAGGCAGTTCAGGAATCGGGGATCCAGGAAGAATTCGATGGAATTTGTGTCTCTGCCTCCTCCTCGCTTGGGTTATTGTATATCTCTGCATTCTCAAGGGAGTCAAATCATCAGGCAAGGTAATTCCATTATTCCAGAGTGCCGAATGAATCCACTCCTGTATTGTTTACAAGGGGCCGCTGAAAAATTCTCAGCCCAACCACCAAAATTGGGGTAGTCTCTATCGAGGGCTATACATGGAGTCCAGTGATTTTCCACCGCTTTTGTTCTGTATTTTTCAGACCACAAAAAAAGTGGAAAATCAGTGGACTAAGGTCCGGATTCTCTATATGGCGCCGATATTGGTGGGCACCTAAAAAGTGGCAGCCGATCGCGTGTTATTCATGTGATGGCACCATATATAGAATTGCACTATTGGGAAAGATAGGCACTGGAAATTAGGTCAGGGCTTTCCGGGCCTACATTTCTGTGTCGTGAATCGTGCCCACGTAGGTGCTTTAGGTCACCTAATGCCACTTCCAGGGTTAGCCACACCCACAGTGGTGTTTGGCGACCTAAAAAGCCTATGGAGGTGCGATTCTGGCACTGATTTTGTAAGTGCTAGTAGGCGCTTTAAATTTCCTGTTTTTTTGCCTTTTTAAAATGGCGTCTCTTTATTAACTTAGGGCTCCTTTTATGAAGCCGCGCTAGCGAGGTTAACGCACGCGACGCTTCATCACGCGTTAACCCCCACGCTGGCCTAAAAACTACCGCCTGCTCAAGGCAGGCATTGGCAGCTAGCGCAGCCGGTAGTTTAGCATGGCTTGATTAAAAGGAGCCCTTAGGCGCTGGTATTGAAAGTAATTGGCACCAGAAGAACCACAACCTTTTCTATTTTCGGACCTCAGCTTTGGAACAAACTTTCAATCTATTTGCGCGCTGAAACCTCCTTAGAAAAATTTAAAAGTAATCTAAAAAGCTATCTTTATAAAAATGCTTATGAATCTTAGATCAGACAATCCTTTTGATTCTCCTATTCACTTTTAGATCAGGTCTCTCCTTAACAATTACTCTTAGACTGTCTTCATAAAAAAATTGTTCTTCCCTAATTGTTCTATTTTAATTGTTTATTTTAAATCAAATGTAATTTACCCTCTAAAGGGGTAATAATAATAAAAAAAACGTCTAAAAAGTGTCCTAAATGGCTACTTGGACCATTCTGATTGGCCCAGGCACCTTAGGCCCCACCTGTGGGCGGGCCTTTGGGACGGCTGGGCCAATCTGGCCCCATGCTGCCGGTGGCTGCCTGCCGGACAGGCAGGTTTGGCTCCCGTCTGTCCGGCCAACTTAACAAAAGGTACGGGGAAGGGGGTGGGGGGTGGGGGGGGTCGTGGGTCAGCTGGGGGGGCGATCGGGGGTTCTGGGGGGGCAATCATTGGGGGGAGGGGGTTCCGTCGAGGGCAGGAGGGCCTGGGATCCCTCCTGCCTGTATTGTAATGGGGGGTGAGGGTAGGGGGGTCGCCGGGGCCAGGAGAGCTTGGGCTCTCTCCTGGCCCGATGTTAATGGGCGGGGCAAGAGGGCTTGGGCTCCCTCTTGCCCCGATATCGTCTGGGATGCCGCGGTTGGCTGGGTCAAGAGGGCTTGAGCTCCCTCTTGTCCCGATGTTGTCAGGAGGGGGGGGGGGGGGGTCGCGGTTTGACATGGCAGGAGAGCTTGGGCACCCTCCTGCCCGGATGGTTGTGGGGGGAGGGATTCTGTAACCGGTGTTGTTTTTGACAGACACCGGTTACAGAATCCAGCTTTTAGGCGAAGGACTGGCTCCTCCTTCGCCTAAAAGCCCTTCTGTTGGACGTTTGGGGCTTAGGCGTTTTTTTGTTTCATTATGGCTGAAAAGTGTAGATGTGGTGTGGGTGTACTTTTAGACGTAGTGGTGATTGGACGTTTAGTCAGAGGAAGGCCATAATCAAAACAAGGACGTTTGGTTTGGTTACGGACACTTTCCCTGCTTCTGCGTTGAACGTTTAAGGACTTAGGCCAAAAGGGGACTTAGACGCTTTTTTTGATTATGCCCCTCTAATTCTTTATGTATCTTTAATGTAATTATGGATAAAATTGTATGTATATGGTTTTAAACTGTTTTATTTGTTCCCCCCCCCCCCAATTATTATTGTTATACTCATTGAAAATACTTGATATTGCGTTTAAATCAAAATCTCAATAAACTTGAAACTAGAATTTCCCTCCTCAGTGGAGACTGCCCCAACTTTGTTGGTTTGCTGAGAACTTTTCAGCGGCCCTTTGTGGTCAAAGGATTTGGATTCTGGCTGTCTCTCTTAACTTCACTTGGGAAGGCTTGCTAAAAATATAAGCGATTGAACGCAACAATATGTTCTCTGAGCAATCTAGAACTCCACTTTGCTTTTTTTTTATTTCATCAATCCACATTTTGCCTGCATGTTAGCCTCTTACTGTCTCGGCTCATTAATATTTCAGCAAATAAAGACAACACAGCTATTTATAGCATGGTAGTAATTAGCGCAATCTTTTCCAGTCAAAGTGCTCCAAAGCCACTATTGGCATACATCCTCATTCACGTAGTTACACGTCTACTAAACATAGCTGCAGTTCCTTAATGTGTGTTGTTACGCATTGCTCATAGGTTCGTTGCCATTCCTGTGCTATTCCCATAGGTTGTATATTTCACTGCGACATTCCCCTACCTTATTCTTGTTATGCTGTTGATTCGAGGAGTGACACTGGAAGGAGCATGGAAGGGAATCAAATTCTATCTCACACCCCAGTTCGATCACCTTCTGACATCCAAGGTGAGAAACCAGGATTGCACGTTTCACTAATTTCTGCATTTTTTTTTTCACTTGCATTTAATAATTCATTCATATCCTGTGTCTTATTTAAATGAGCTCACTTTCTTTCTTCAGTCAATAAGGTAAGTTAAAGGTAGGAAAGAAATGCAAATCTCACGGAAACTGTGGCAAAGTTCACAACACATGGAAACTGATTTCACTCTTCTTTGTCCTTCCACCTCTCTCCTGCACCTTGATAGGGATAGAAAGACCCAGGCTTGAAATGGAAGTACCTATTAGAGTCCAATAGATAAAGCAGTGTATCGCAAACTGTGTGCCTCCTGAGCTTTCTGGTGTACCGCGACACCAGAGTGTCTGGTGAGGCGGAGAGTCGTCCATGCCGGCTGCCTGCCTACAGGACGTGCTTTTCGCTGCTCAAGGGGACAGGATAAGTGGCAGGCCTTGACTGTGCACCCTAGTGTGGGTGTTCAAAGGCCTGCTCATTCCACGGACTATCAACAGTGCCACATCACACTGCTGCTCCCCCAAATTCTGCTACTCCGGGCAGATGTCCAGGCTGCCTGTTGGTAGGACAGGCCCTGATGGAGAAAAAAGTAAATTTGACCATGTGTCTCCTTTGCTTTTAAACCTTCATTGGCTTCCAGTCTATTTCGGGATTCACTTTAAATGTGCATGTATTACTTTTAAAATTTTATCTGATCTATGTTTCCAGGCGGATTTCTTGGGTCACCAAGCCGCTAAGTGGTATAAATTGATATATGGTTTTACAAATAAAAAACAAAAAACGGGTCTAAGAGACATTTGGAGCATTGAGATTAAGCATCAAATTTCTGCTTCTCAATGGCCACGAATTTGGTCTTGGAGAATTAGATGTACAGTGTCAGCATCTATGAGACAGACTTGATTCTTTTTGTTGCATAGAGCTCTTTTGACCCCCAGTACGTTTACAAAAGTTTGATAGCTCTAGATCTAATAAATGTTGGCACTGTAATCTAGAAGCAAGGACTTTGGATCATCTAATTTTTTATTGTCCTTGTATTAACGCCTTCTGGAAGTCAATTTGGTCTCAAATTAATTATTTTCTAGAAAATCCAGTTGCTATGTCATGATACAATTTTGTTTGGAACAATGATGAGAGCAAAGAGTCAAATTTCAGCAAATAATAATAAATTACTAATGATTATGACAGGAGTTGCCATTCAGAATATAACTAGAAATTGGAAAGATTATACAAGACTTAACTATACTTTTTGGTGGAATTCTATATGTTATATTTATAAAATGGAACGAATTATTGCTATGCAAAAAGGAAATTTATAACAAGTTTTAAAAAATTTGGGGGCCATTGATTGAATATTCGAATGATTAGACACTTTTTTTTTTTTATAGAAGAATAATATGATATGGGATTGGGAGGGTATAATGTGTGAGATTCGAATAAAATGTTGATATGTGTGGAAGGGAAGGGGGGAGGGGGGATAATATAAGATTTAATATTATATGAAGTATACAAGTGAATTGTATGAATATTGAATGATTATTGTATACTTGTTATGAGATATGAAAATGAATAAAGAATTGGAAAAAAAAAAAAAAAAATTTTATCGGCTATCTTCATCCCTCTTGTCCCTTTATTATGGAATGCTTATAGAGTCTCCTACGCAAGAGGCACCCAACAAGTCAAACTCTCCATTCCTTCAGTGAAAGGAATCGAAGGAGTCGAATTTCAGTCAATCCTTGGTTTTCAAATTTTCTCAACTATGGAACGAACTTCCTCTTATTTTAAGGGGTCCTGATCCTTTTCAACTTCTTCGTAAATCTTTAAAAACTATTTTATTTGCCAAACACTTTGGAAACTAGTCATATTAATATTTTCTGATTTTGTTACTTTTAAGTATTTTTTTTTTCGTTACTGTTAACCGAGTCGAGCTCCTTTCTGGCTGAAGACCCGGTATACAAAGCTAAGGTTTAGTTTAGGCAAGTTGGCCAATGCAAATCTTTGCAAAGTCTGTAGTTATTGATCATGTCATTGACGTCTTTTGTGATGCAGTGACCGCTCTGATCTCTCGCCTTTCTCCCTTTCTCCTTGTCAGGTGTGGATAGAGGCAGCATTGCAGATTTTCTACTCCCTAGGGGTAGGGTTTGGAGGACTCCTTACCTTTGCCTCTTATAATACCTTTCATCAGAATATTTACAGGTATGCTCCTAATTTTCATAGCCACAGAGTAAGATGCACTAAATCTCGTACAGTGGGAGAATGGATCATATTTCTGTTCAGCTAGTGGCGTAGCGAGGGTGAGTGGGGAAACACCCCCACGCGCCCCCCTTCCCCCGTATCTCTTTAATTTTCCCAGTGCGAGAAGCATCACGATCATGCTGCCCGCATTGGTGTTGGCTCTCCCTCTGAAGTCATTTCCTAGGCATGGGACCTGGAAGTGACGTTAGAGAGAGAGCTGACACCAACATGGTTTGACCCAGTAAGGCTATTCTTGTGTTATGTGTGTGGGCATCTTATTGTTTTTTAATAAAACAAATGGAAAGGAACAAATGTGCGTGGAAATGGGGACTAAAGGTTGTGCCATGGAGGTCTGGGGGTGGCAAGGAGGTACAGTAGGGTGCACAGCAGTGGGTTTGGGGGGTACTGCGAGGGGCCTGGGGTGGCAGAGGGCCTTTAAGATTGTTTGCCCCAGGCCCAGTTTTGTTTCTCTGTGGCCCTGTATGTAATTCTTTTTCTAGCATAACTTTGCCTTATAGGCATCTCTGGTCTCTGGAAATGGTATGACCTGGGACCCAGGATACCTAAATGGGACCCTGTTCTATCTCATATGAATGCCTAAAGCAGGTGGGAAACTGATGTGAAATGACTTCAGGCCTGAGTCTTGTTTCTCTTCTTCACAGGGATACTTTTATCGTCACGCTGGGGAATGCACTGACCAGTATCCTGGCTGGCTTTGCCATCTTTTCTGTTTTGGGGTACATGTCTCAGGAACTAGGGGTTCCTGTGGATCAAGTTGCTAAAGCAGGTTAGAGAAATAAGTATTTTCCTTATCTTTCTTTACTTCTGTCTTTCTTTAGGGATGAATATAGACCAGTGGTTTTCAGTATCCTGGGGGACCCCCTGCCAGTCGGGTTTTCAGGATATCCACAATGAATATGCATCAACTCAAGAAAAGCTAATTACATACTCAATTCAAATATTTCATCATTTTATTATATTATTTATTATATTATTTAATTAAATACTTCATTTATATAGTTCACATTAACTACACACAAATATCACAAACACAAAGCCTCCCCAGTTCATTCAACCAATGAAAATATTCTGTTTAAAAATTTCATGAAATGTTCACTCATACAACCGGGTGTAGCAGCTGTCAGCAAAAAGTATGCTTGGACTTTAGTTCTTTGTTGTATATACTGAAAAATCACTTTGTTTTCATATATCCAGTTGATCTCACAATATCAGGTAGTGTCCAATTCATTCACATAGATCAAGCTCGACACGATTCCGTGTTTTGCCAGTAGGCATCTTCGGGAGCTATTACACATAATTGAATAAAGCAGCTTACATGGTTGGATCGTCCAATCCAGGATCGGGTAACCACCGTCATACTGAAGGATGAGTGCCTGTCTTCTCTATTATGTGCAAATCTCTCTCGTGTATATTCATTAGGGACTGGCTGGGGGTTCCCTCAGGAGAGGTTTGAGAACCACTGATCTAGTCATTGATGTCGTGCTATTCATCACCTCCGTCTTCGTATTGCCTTCATCTCCGACTCGAGTTTATCTTATGCATATTTTGTCTAGTTTGGAAGTACTGTACTAAGTGTGTTCCTGTTTTTACGTTGTCAGTTTTAAGCTACTGGTTCAGTAAACCAGGGTTTCTCAACTCGGTCCTGGAGTACCCCCTTGCCTTTCATGCGTATTCCCGGTGGATGTCTTGAAAACCTGACTGGCAAGGGGGTACTCTAGGACCAAGTTGAGAAACACTGCAGTAAACCACCATGAACAAAAATAGAACCCTATGAAGGAGTGGAGGTATAATTACACAACAAATCTGAAAAACCCTCCCTCATCCCAAGACGACAAAATGATTAAAGGAAAGAGATGAAGCCTACCTGTAGCGCATACTACCCAATTACTTAGTAAATTTTAATTGTTAACGGGAGAACCCTCAGTCACACAGCAACCCCTGGAAAAACCAGGGACAAGCTGCCGCGGGTTTACACCCAATAAGGTGTTAACTGCGAAACATCCCCGGGCTCTCTCTGTGTGAATAATTAATGTGCACAACAAAAAGTGCTATGTGTGAAAAACAAGATAAGAAAAAACACACATCAATTAAGACTAAAGATAAAGTTCATCTCTTTCCCCTGATCTGGGGGCCAAAAAGGAAAAATTAGTGTCCAAATCAAACCAAGCAAAAAAAACCCAACAGGAAGAACTTAGCTTCTCCGTGAGTAGTCAACAAGCAGTATCAGTGGGCAGTGTCTTCGTCCTTTTTTACCTTAATCAGGACTTGAACCCCTGACCTTTGGAAGATACATGCAGTGCTTTTAAGCACTGAGCTATGTAAACCCGCGGCAGCTTGTCCCTGGTTTTTCCAGGGGTTGCTGTGTGACTGAGGGTTCTCCCGTTAACAATTAAAATTTACTAAGTAATTGGGTAGTACGCGCTACAGGTAGGCTTCATCTCTTTCCTTTAATCATTTTGTCGTCTTGGGGTGAGGGAGGGTAAACCACCATGAAGCATTGTGCATGGTAGTATAAGTACTCATAAGTAATAAAAAGTTATCTGTCAGTTTTAACACTTGTGGTACATCCGATATACCAAGCTAACCTCCTCCCCCATTTTTTACCAAACCGTAGCACGTTTTTTAGCACTAGCCGCAGCGGTAACAGCTCCGACGCTCATAGGAATGCTGTTACCGCTGCAACCTGCGCTAAAAACACCAGGGTGGTTTTGTAATAGGAGGGCTAAAGTAGGATTTTCTATAATTTTTTAATGTCGCCATACTTATACTGCTTTGTTTGTTATGAGGCTAAGTTTAGCTGTTTGTTTTATGTTCATTCCTTCAATCCATGTTTCCTCTAAGTCAGTGTTTCTCAACTCGGTCCTGGAGTACCCCCTTGCCAGTCAGGCTTTCAGGATATCCACAATGAATATGCATGAAAGAAATTTGCATATAATGGAGGCAGTGTATGCAAACCAAGTTTATGCATATTTATTGTGGATATCGTGAAAATATGAATGGCAAAGGGGTACTCCAGGGCCGAGTTGAGAAACACTGCTCTAAGCTGTGCAGGTGCATTCCTGTCAGTGGGTGGTGCAGGCCTTCTGGAGTCTGGAGAACTTGCCTGCCCCTAACTACCAAAAATGTGACATTGGATCAGCTCCACTACTGGCAGGAATGTAGAAGGAGGACTCCTGCACAGCTCAGAAGTAATATTGGTGGTGTATCAAATAAAATGACCTATGACTTTTGACCTAATGATAAACGAAACACAGTAGCATTACTATGGCCATTTCAAAGACAGGGCTGCTATAGGAACACTGAACTCACAAACTTGTAGGCTTCTCTGCACTCACAAACTCAAAGTGAAAGGGCCAGAGGATCTCCCACCCATCCCTCCAAGAACAAGCATGTGGCCTCGATGTCCGTGAACGCCTACAAAAAAGGAAGTGACCTCTGGATCCCTGAAACCCTCAAATAAGAGGTAGTCTCCAGGATCTCATACTTCTGACCTCCCCTTCATCAAGACAGTCCACCTCTCCTTCCCGATTCCTTCAAGCCAAAATGGTAGGAGAGCAGCGTCTTACCTCTTCAGCCTTCCATCTCTTTATTTTTTATTGTGCGTTAACTGTGGGGTAATGACTTAGCTGGTAGTGTCGAGCATTTTTCTGACTGCTCCTGGTGTTATTCCCAGAAATTCAATGCCAGGACATGTCTGGACTTCGGCTTTGAATATTCAGTTTTTGTGGTGCCAGCTAACCGGTTAAGTCTATATTCAGCACTGAACTGACTAGGGTTGTTGTCAAGAATAGGCTGACAGTATGACAGTACCCAAGGACCCACAGCAGTAGGGGGGCCCCACGCTCTCTTAGAATCCATTTAGTTTAATAATTTCTGATAAGTATTTAGTGTCCATGACCTCAACTTCCGGGGGCTATCAGTCTGTCCCTGTTTGTTGCTTAAAGATAGGACTGTATTTTATGCGGTCCTATTTGTGGAATTACCCTAGTCACTGAAGTGTCGACTATCGGCACTTAACCAGCCAAGAGCTGACTCCATCCCCAGAATGCCCCCAACATAGCTGGCTTTCATTTCGGCACTAACTGAGGAATTTTATGAATGGCCACCTAAAGTTAGATTCCTAAATTTCGGTGCCTACATAAATAGGCACCTAACTTAATTAGTAAATTGGCTTAAAAAATTAGCTTTAACAAGCTCATAATTGAAAAATATAAATTTAAGTGGGGAGACAGACACCTGTCTTCTAGGCATGATTCTACAAAAGATAGGCGCCTATTGCATGGTGCCTATCGGCGCCTAACACTAAAGTAGGCATGTTTAGGGGTGGAGAAAGACTTAGGCGCCACAAGGCGTAATTCTCTAAAAGACTTGGGCACCTATACTGTAGGCCTTTAAAACTCTGGCCTACATTACAGGCCCCTAAGTAGGATTACCAGATTTTACTACTGTAAAATCCAGATCCATGGCCCCGCCCCCAGGCCAGCCCCGCCGATCACGCCCCACTTCACCCCAGTCATGCCCCCCAACCTGTTCTCGTGTTCAGAGCCGCGTCGGGAGGGCATATGCGCAGGTGCAATGCGATGACATCACCGCGTTGCATCCACGCACGTGCAGATGTCCTCCCGACGCGGTCCGGAGCAGGAAGCTTTTTCTAAGCCCGGACAAATGCCGAGTTTTTTTGAAAAGCCGTCCGGACATCAGGATGCCTAAAAAGAGGGTAGGTCCGGGTTAATCCGAATGTCTGGTAACCCTTCGCCTAGGTTTTAAGTTAGGTGCGATTCTGTAATGGGTGCCTAAGTGTGATTGACATGTTATAGGCCACTAACTTTAGGCATCTCTCACTTTTTGGCATCCATTACAGAATCTAGCCCCCTCTGCTAATTTTCAGTGGTGATAACTTGTTAACTGCTCCCGAAAATTAGCCCCAAGCAAGCGATTTAACTGGTCAGGGCCATTTCTGAGCAGTTAAATCATTTTGAATAAAGACCGGTATATTGATTTGTTGTCAATAACCCGTGATTGCAATCTGTCTTCAGCCAGGAGTTTCCTGGTAGAAGCTGAATCTATATGCTAAATTAAAATAAAATTAGATCCCCAAGTGATATTGGCAAGTGGGGAAATGAACTACGAAACACAAATTGCACTACAGTACATGGAATTTGAAATTAGATATGGAGCTATGAATCACCATGTGGAGGATGGAGACTGAATCAATAGGAGTTAAAGAGCTCTCTTCCTGGTGGCTGAGAGGCAGACTGCTGCCCTTGGAAGTGGATGAGAAGGACAGGGTTCCAGAAACCTTTAGGTAACTTCTTGGTTTGGTTTTGTGTGGAGGTAGACTTCAGGTCCATAAGATGCAAGTTAACATGGCATACCAAAGCCTCAAATATTAACTACGAGATACAGTTGATTTTTGGTGACCTCTTATCTCGTATATCCAGTATTAATACCTAATGTAGTTTAAATAATTGTGTTAAGCTTTGGTCATTTGTATGCTCGTTGGTATTACTGCTGGGAAATTAGAAGGGCTGCTAATGCTCATGCAAATACTGCTTAATGCATGGATATTAGCTGATGCCCACCTTAACACATATTTAATGAGGGAATTAGCTAACACCCATTTATTAAACACTAATGTGCTTAATTAGTATGTTTCAGTATCAAAAATCAAAAGGAGTTGACCTCAAGATATCCACAGAGAAGAAAATCCAGAGGAAACTAAAAAAAAAAACTCTGTGGAGTGACGATGTTCCTAAATGGACTTTATTTGAAAGAGTCAAAGTTCCAAAAACACACCAAAATCATCCACATAAAATAAACATAAAAATAAATTCATCCACATAAAAATAGGTTATCCACATAAAAGCCTTAAAGGACCTAGTCCGCTAGGGATACAGGACCCAACACGGTCCGCGTTTCTACAAAAAGTCTTCTTCAGGGGGTTTATTTTATGTGGATGATTTTGGTGTATCTTTTGAATTTTGACTCTTTCAAATAAAGTCCATTTAGGAACATCATCACTCCACCGAGTGTTTTTTTGGTTTCCTCAGTATCAAAAATGAAAGCTCATTAGTATATAAGTGTTACAATTTAAATATACTGTATTAAAATCTGCAGGTGAACTGTAAACATTTATTTTTATATTTTCCTGTCTTCTTTTGTGGTCTGGAGATACTGGGCATGCATGCCTGTGTTGAGTGCCTTTACAGACTCTTCTGCTCTAAATTAGCTAGAAAGAAGTATACAGTACAAACTGGTCAAGTAGAAGAGGCACAAGGCATCATGGGAGGAAGTCCTTCTACGCTGTAGCAATTGTCAATGCAGTGACTACCACAAACTTTTTAGTCGGATAGTAATAGCATCAGGGCCGGCCCAACAATTAGGCAAGGCTAGGTAGATACCTATGGGCCAATGCCCAGCCTGAGACATTCCCCGGCACCCCAAGCCCACCTGGACCTCACAAGTACCTTTTTTAATTGGCCGGCCAGAGGGATGCTTACTCCCTCCGGCCAACATGTCTGCCTCCACTGAATGGTGGGCCTTCCCCTTCCCGGTGCATCATGGAATGCACTAGGGAGGAGTCTATGACCCTGATTGGCCCAGATGCTTAAGGTCCCTGCCATAGGAGGGGCCTCAGGCACCTGGGCCAACCGGAATCTTAGGCCTCTTTCCCAGTGCATTCTGGAATGCACTGGGAGTAGCCTAAGATTCCAATTGGTTAGATCCTTTTTGCCACCCCCAATGGCCTATTATGTTATTGCAAGGAGAAAAGAAACTATGCATAGCACACAGACAAAAAGTACATGTAGCAAACTGACAGCAATGTGTGTTAGGTTGTAGGTGGATTAAAATAAAATAAAGCTGAACGCATCATTTCCTATCTCTGTATTAGTAATGACAATATCGTGCATGCAGGGAGTAAAGAGATTTTTTGAGCACTGCTTCAGCGTTCTTTAGTTGCAGGGGAGTAAATAATAGATGCACTGTCTTGAGATCTGAGTTCTTCCATTATAATAGCAGTGCAGCTTTTCAGATCCTGGCAGGTCTATTTTTAATCCCAGCTCATGTTACTGTAATCTTGCCTTTTCCACGGCAAGCCTGGTAAAAGCAATGAACTCTGGGAAGCCCTTACTCGTAGGTGGCTAACACAAATCCAGTAACAGATCACAAGCTCCGGGCACAGAACATGAAATTGGTGCAGCCGACGGTTTAGAGATTTAGGGGAAAGAAAAATGATGACGTTGCCAATTATTGATTCGGGACACAAATTCCTGGATCAGGGAATGAGTTAAGGATAATTAATCACTTGATCCAGTATATATTGCTGATTGCTAATTCTAAAAGTATGCATTTACAGAGTATTAAGAATGCTTATTACTTAGACACCAGAGTTAAAGTCGGGCCTCGCCAATCAGGAGCTGCTTTGACACGCAGCTCCTGATTGGTGAAGCTCAACTTTAGTACAGGAAGAGGTGGGCGGAGCCTACCGCAAGAGATTTCCTTTACTCGCCGGAGCTCCAGCTGCCCTCTCCTGCCTCTCCAGCTGCCCCTTTGCGGTCGGCAAATACCGCGAATGACCAGGACCGCGGACTGTGAATTCGCGGGGGAACACTGTACAGAGCCAGCAAAAGCAAAGCCAGTTAATGTAATATTCAGCACTTAATAGGCATGTAATAAAGACAGGACTGACTTTTATGCAGTCCTATTGATAGTTACCTTGACTGGTTAAGTGTTGAATATAGGGTTACCATATGGCTCCAGAAAAAGGAGGATGGATTGAGACATCCGAGTTTTACTTCCATTGCTTTCAGTGAAAGTAAAACCTAGATGTCTCAATTTGTTGGTGGTGTAGCGGGGGAGGTGGGAGGAGAGTGGTCCGCCCTGGGTGCAGCCTTCCTAAGGGCGGGCCACTCCTCCTCCTCCTCTCCACCCCCCACCCCACCCCCGTGTGCACTCACCCCTTGCCTTCCCAGATCTTTTTCACTTCCCTGGTGCAAGGTTGCTGCCCGCGTCGGCCTAGGTGCTCTCGCCCGTGTCGCGTCCGGAACCCACGCCTAGGACATGACGACAAAGGGCAAGAAGACGCCGACGTGGGCGTGCTGCTCACGTTAGAGAAGTTTAAAAAGGTATGGGGAAAGGGAAGGGGGAACGCATGCGGTGGGGGAGGGGCGCCCCCGGGCACCGCTCACCCTTACTGCGCCACTGCAATCTGTCCTCTCATTTTCATTGCTTTCGAAGGAAGTAAAGCCCAGATGTCTCAATCCGTCCTCCATTTGCTAGAACCATATGATAACCCTAGTTGAATATCGCCCTCCCCCCTCCTCCCAAATAGCCAGTTTTGCATTGGGTACTAACCAGACATTTTCAGTGGCCCTATCTTCTTATGCACCATTGAGGGGTCTTTTTACTAAGGTGCGCTAGTGCGTCTTAGCGCGTGCTAAATGCTAACACAGGGCAATGCGTCCATAGGATATAATGGATGCATTAACTCGCGTTAGCATGAAGTGCGTGCTAAGATGCACTAGTGCGCCTTAGTAAAAGGACCCCTGAATATGCCCAGTTGGCCCTGATCAAGTGATTTAACTTGGCAAAGAACTATTTATGGTCTGTTAAATCACTTTGAAATATTGACCCTGATGAATTAAAGTATCAAAATCCATATGGGGGTCACAGGGGCCTGTACGTTAATTCAGGAAAGCTTAAGGCACTCCCGGACCGACTGGCGCTCCCGCAAGTTCATGGGTCAAGTAGTTGCCGCAGGGATGGGGCACAGTGTGGTGGTGTTGATTACTTGACCTTGTTGTGATGGTATACATTGAAGGACGTAATTGGGCAGAGTACAGTACTGGGGTTCAAGAAAGGATTAGACAAATTCCTACTGGAAAAGGGGATAGAGGGGTATAGATAGAAGATTACTGTGCAGGTCCTGGACCTGTTGGGCCACTGCGTGAGCGGACTGCTGGGCACGATGGACCTCGGGTCTGACCCAGCAGAGGCATTTCTTATGTTCTTAATCTGTCCAAAGATCACTGCAGACATTATGAAGCGTCACCATAAACATCTGCTTTCATTTCATGACTCCTCCAACTCTACAAAGTCCTCGAAGTGAGGATGGCCATATGCCAGGGTCCGGCTGACTCGAGACTGAGCTTCCTTCCCTCCAAGGGTTAGATATCGCAGAGTTGTCCAAAGCTGTTTCTGATGCTAATCTTTCTCACCTTGGCAGACATATGAGGCGTGTACGTTTGAGGCCATATTTCCTTTCATATGAGCATATGAATAGCCATAGTGGGTCAGAGCAGTGGTCCATCTAGTCCAGTATCCTGCTTCCATCAGTAGCCCATCCTGGTCGCAAGTTTCTGGCAGAAACCCAAAGAGTAGCAACATTCTGTGGTACCGATCTGAGAGCAAAAAGTCTGTCTCAATAGTAGACTCTGGACTTTTCCTCCAGGAACTTGTCCTAACCTTTTTTAAACTCTTCTTTCACTTCCTTTCCTGGCCTCCAGCTGCTCTTCTGCCCTTAGCACTGACACCTAATCTCCAGTTTCATATTATACAGGTTTGCAGCAAAGGGCTGAGCCTTGAGAAAACTAGTTTAGCATGTACACACCATTTTTTGACATAGCTTCACACTATTATATGCACAGATGTCATTAGCGCATAGAAGATAGGGGCCTGAAAGCCACAGGATTTATACTCGCTAACTTTGAGAGTTGTTATGTTCCTGAATTGGCCTCTCTAGGGCTCTGCATAAATTTATACTAGGAATTTCACTAAACTTCCAAATTTAAAAGCATAAAAAGTGGGTAGTAATGGGGCTGATTTAGGGTAGGGTTACCATATAGCTAGGGTTACCAGATTTTCCGGAACTAAAATCCAGACCCATGGCCCTGCCACCCAGGTCCGCACAGTTCTGCCTGTCCCCGCCCAATTCCGTCCACCTCAACCTGTTCCTTTGTCTGGAAGGCCTCTGCAGATGCGCTGGTGCGACACGACGATGTCACATGCATGCACACATGAGTGTGATGTCATCGTGTTGCATCCGTGCATGCACAGATGCCAAACCGACGTCGCTCCTAGCTGGAAGCTTTCCAAAACCCGGACTAAGTGCCGGGTTTTGAAAAGCTGTACGGACGCCAGGACATGTTCTGGGGGAAATCTGGACGTCTGGTAACCCTACATATAGCTCCAGAAAAAGGAGGATGGATTGAGACATCTCGGTTTTACTTCCAATGAAAGCAATGGAAGCAAAACCCGGATGTCTCAATCCGTCCTTCTTTTTCTAGAGCCATATGGTAACCCTAAATTAGGGGGGGGACTTAGGAGTTCAACTCGGCTCTTAAATTAAGCTCCTGAATAAATGGGAGGCCTGAATTTTTGAGCATAGAGGCTGATAATCAGTACATGGCAGTCAGTGGTTCTAAAGCTTCTGACTAGAGAATGACACGGTGACAAAATTCATCACCGTTCCCGTCCCCGCGGATATCCGCGGGAAACCATCTTCATGTCATTCTTTAAGTAGAGAGGGAAGAATCAGAGTATGAATGGCCACAACCACTGACCCGCAAGCTTTGCTTTGAAGAATGCTGGTGTAGAAGGATTGAGGTTGAAACAGACACTACAGAATGACAGTCTCTGGTATCCAGAGCAGATATTGTGATGTCATAATGCCTCATTCCACCAGTGCCTAAGAGCCAATCACATCAGTGATGTCACAATGGCTTCATTATCCTTGGCTCACATAAGAATCAGAGTATGAATGGCCACAACCACTGACCCGCAAGCTTTGCTTTGAAGAATGATGGTGTAGAAGGATTGAGGTTGAAACAGACACTACAGAATGACAATCTCTGGTATCTAGATATTGTGATGTCATAATGCCTCATTCCACCAGTGCCTAAGAACCAATCACATCAGTGATGTCACAATGGCTTCATTATCCTTGGCTCCCATAAGAATCAGAGTATGAATGGCCACAACCACTGATCCGCAAGCTTTACTTTGAAGAATGCTGGTGTAGAAGGACTGAGGTTGAAACAGACACTACAGAATGACAGTCTCTGGTATCCAGAGCAGATATTGTGATGTCATAATGCCTCATTCCACCAGTGCCTAAGAGCCAATCACATCAGTAATGTCACAATGGCTTCATTATCCTTGGCTCACATAAGCACAGCCACTGACCCTCAAGCTTTGCTTTAAACAATGCTGGTGTAGAAGGACTGAGGCTGAAATAGACACAAAAAAATGACATGAGATTATTTCCCATGGTTATCCGCGGGGACGGGAATGGTGATGAATTTTGTCACTGTGTCATTCTCTACTTCTGACAACCACAGGCTGCATCTGGATATTCAGTGCTGGGTAATGTCTAACTTATGCATATGTATTGTTAATCCTGAGATCTGAAAGGGCTGGGTATACCTCCAAGGAGAGGGATGAGAAGCACAGGTGTAATGGGATGTATCTGAAGGACAGAGTTTTCATGTCAGCCTGCCATTCAAAATTTTTGCGGTGTTTTTGTTGCATCTGCCTTTTTTTTTTTTTTTTCCATCTAAAATCTAGTTTTACTTTGAATTTATACTGTCCTCATCTGCCACTTGTGCCTTCCAGTGCTGCTGTCTTTTCAAATTAAGGCAACCCTCCGCAGCCTAATTTCCACTCAGAAAAGTTTAGCTTTATCTGTCCCTTGACTAGAAACCCACGAAAGAAGGAGTGAATTAGTGGTTTAAGGCACAAGATTGAAAATGCAGTGCTCCATTTGTTAAATCCCGGGCTTATCCATTAAAGGAGTAACTCCTTTTGATCTGTTTAAAAAAAAAAAAAAAAAATGACCTATTTTTAATTTTTTTGTCCAAAAAGTTCCCATGCTTCAAGATGGTCACGGGATTCAGTCAACAAGTTCCAGTCAGTGTGTTTTCCATCCAATACACCAACCAAAGAGGCTAAAGCACGTGGTGGAACACAGGAAACCATCCATGCTAAAAAAGATGAGGTCAGTCACCGATAGAAAGAGTGGACAAGATGAGTAAAGCTTACATATTCAGTCACTAAGGCAGCAATTCTGTATATTAGCACCTCGGACTAGATGCCCCAAGGCCACGTGCGTAGATCCAATTCTATAATGACTTCTTGGCGCTAAGATTCCATTATAGAATACTCAACACTCAACCAAGTGCTTTGTTGAATGGAAATTCAGATTCCACCTTTTCAACCAGAATCAGTGGTAGTAGTACTCTTCATTATTCCATATTACTAGTGAAAATTTTTTAATTTTTAAGCTCTTATTAACTTATTAACAAAGGATAAGAGTAAACTTGTTCCATTTCCATCTTTTGATCACTAGCGGCAGCAGGAAATGGAACAAATTTACTTTTATCCTTTGTTCCCCCGACCTTGAGAAAGACTCTCGAAACGCGTCGGGAAGGGGAACCGATAAGGATTTAAAAGTTAAGTTATTTAATTTTATAAATAAGTTAATAAGAGCTTAAAAATTAAAAAATTTTCACTAGTAATATGGAATAATGAAGAGTACTACTACCACCGATTCTGGTTGAAAAGGTGGAATCTGAATTTCCATTCAACAAAGCACGTGGTTGAGTGTTGATTACTGTCTGGGAGATTTGTCACGATATTTGGAAGTCAGCTAAGTTTGGGAGATTATAGAATACTGGCATGAGCTGGCATTGGTGCCCTCAAGTTTAGGCACACCCTTTTACAGCATATCAATGGTGGTTGAAAGTAAGGTGCACCGAGGTGTGCCAAGTGACATGTGTAATTTATAGTATTCTATAAACCACATGCATACCGAGAGACATGGCCATGGTCTGCCCATGTTCCCCCTCCCCCCCACACACATATATCTGGTCAATATTCAAAGTGAGTTAACTGGCCGGAAATGGCTGCTGACTGGTAAACTTGCTTGGCCGCGGCTGCCCAGTCCTTTTCATTTAACCAGTCATCCTCGCTGAAAATGGCCAAAGTTACGACTGGCTATGTCGGGAGCATGCTGAGGGTGATCCGGGAACGGAGGCCAGTTACGTCCTGATACTCAGAGCTAACTGGCCAGGTTTTAGCATAAATGAGGGATCTTCAAAACGTTTCCGCACTTTTTGTATTTTTTTTTTAAGCGCTATTAAATATCTCTCTTTTTTTTTTTTTTTCCAATTCTTTATTCATTTTAAAATCAAACAACAAGTGCACATAAATATATCATAAATTGATTCCGATATAGCACTTAAAATCTAACCCATAAAATCTAATAGACCATTAATAATATAAACCCTACCCACCCACCCTTCATCAGTTATTCTATATAAAATATATTATACTATTATTATAAACATAATTATAAAATTTCCTCCCTAAATCCTTCCATAGCTATTAAATATCTCAAAGTCAAATGACATCACTACCTGCAAAGTGAGCCTGACTGACTAGTCACGTGACTTTCTAGGACACGCCCTCTTACCTTGCTCCAAGCGTTTCCCGAGAAAACATGAAAGTGCGGTGACTTTTTGAAGATCCCTCGTAAATAGCACTCCGTAAGTTGCCATCCTGTCTTGAGACGCTAACCTATGGCTGATTAAGTCTGACTATTAAATTAACCAGTCGTGTGTTAGCTGGCTTTAAAATAAAAGGAAACTCCATGCCGAAGCCTCCACAAGGCCCAGCATGAATTTCTGGTCTCAGCACCGGAAATGGACAAAATAATTCTGTCCACTGCCAGCTGCATATCGGCCCATATGGAACTTAGGCGCTTACATTATAGAATAACACCTAGTTCACATTGGCACCTAGTTCACATTGGCACCTACTTGCCTAGGCGGCGCCTACATCCAGGTGCAACTGTATAGAATTGCATCCTACATTTCCCTGTTGCCATTGGAGTTCAGAGTTTGACATATACAGTAGCAAGAGGAAAATGGCACTGATTTTAGATATTCCTTTCCGTCATACTAACTTTGGTACATTTGGTGACCACCTTTATTTGGCATCGATGGCTTTGTGGACCTTTTCCTTTAGTTTTTTAGGGCTTCTTGCATTTTCCCTTTTAGAACCTTCCGGCTACTAACAAGACGTCAAGGAGTCGCCCATCCTGCATGAATCCACAAAATACCTTTTGACTCTGCATGACCTTTTGGTTCATTTTGACCAGCAGATACTAGGGTACAACTGGCAGTGCGGTCAGTGGCATAGTAAGGGTGCACGGTACCCAGCGCGGAGGTGCGCCCCTCCTGCCGTGCACACGCCCCCATATCCTTTCCCCGTACCTTTTTAACTTCTCCGGCGTGACCAGCATGCCCATGTCGGTGTCGGCTCGCCCGTTGATGTCACATCCCAGAAGTGACATCAGAGAGAGCGCCGATGCTGATTCAGACGGCAACCTTGCGCCAGGGAAGTTAAAACGGTACGGGGAAGGCAAGGGGTGGTGCGTGGCAAGGAGAGGAGAAGGGAGGTAGAGAGGAGGAGGGGCGCCACGCCCTTAGCAAAATAGCGCCTGGGGTGGACCGCCCCCCTCTAACTGAGCACTAAGAATGGTATCTTCCCCTCCCCCACCATCTTTCCAAAAGTGGTTGTCAAGTGTGAAAAAATGATAATTTAGTGGAGGACCATCAATCCCTGAGAGACTGCATGTAAAATGTTTCTAAAGTGCCACAGGTGAAAATGCCCGTCTAAAATCCACTTCCTCCAGTAACATTGCTGCTTCGATCAAGCTGGGAAGGAAGCCTCACTCAAGGAAGAAATCTGCACAGTCCTTCCTGCAAGCAAAGGTCATGCATGCAGCATGCATCCATCTATCCATCCATTTATCTTCACTACCTTGACCTAGCTGCATGATCTCTTCTGGCCTAAACAGACCTAAGACCTGAGAGCAGACTCCGAGTCTTCTGTGGAGTAGTCAAAGAGCCCTGGAATTCAAACTGCTAGCAAGGCCTATTGACTTTCAAGTGCACCGGTTGCACGTGTAATATTATAGTTTGATGGAAGACAAATTGTTATGCAATTTTGCAATTGCAACATAAATACCTCCTAATTCTACTTTTATACTTTATCAAAAGTTGCAAGGGCAGATAATAGCGCAGTGCCAGTTATGCATGTAACTTAATTTAATAATGAGCTGATAATTGATGTAAACGAGCAATAATTGGCTATAATTGCTTTTGGTGGTAATTGTCACTAATTAGCGGTTACACGCGTCTCTGCTATTACAGTATTTGGTATTCTATAAACTGTGCATGCATAATCAATAGTGCGCAACTGGAAGAGGAGTGTAGACCTTGGAGATGTATCAGTAGGTCGGGGACTTGCCTAGCACTTAATTGCATGGATTGCCATTGAGTTGCCATTAAGGGCTGGATTCACTAACCTGCCCGATCGGGCCCAGTCTCGGCAGGTCCAACTGATTCAGTAAACTTAAACATGCAGATGAGGGTGATCGGCGGAACGCCCCCATCTGCCTGCACGGCACGCGCATGCGCAGACCATAGGAGCAGCGATCTTTTTAAAAAAACTTTTTTTACTTTTGACTTCGGGGAAACGCCGCCACCTCCATTGACCCCAACCCGCGTGGCTCCTTAAAGCTGGTCCTGCTCTTGCCAGCTGCCGCTCTCACAAAAAGATAAATGGAGCCCGTGGTTTTAACCCGCTTTAAACCCGCGGGTTAAAACCACGGGCTCGCTGGGCAGGAGAGCTTCGGGGAAGGGCAAGAGAACGGCGATGCGGCAGGGGAAGATCAAGGCAGAGCAGGGCGGCATTCGGGGCGAGCAGGCAGGAGAGATTGCAGGTCAGAGAGCAGGGCTTCCAGTTGGAAAGACGTTTTCGACTGGTCCCCAGCAGTCGCTTCTTCAGGTGATCGGCCAGCCCAGTCGGATTGGAAATTTGGTGTAGTGAGTCGGGTCGCTGTCCAATTTGTATGCGTTTCACCTGATTTGCATGAAAGGATTCCAAGCGGATCGCAGGAGAGGTAAGTGAATCAGGCCAGAGGGAAATTTGATAGTTAAGTGGTCGCAAACCAATCGGTACACGATCGGTTTGCTTAGTGAATATAGCCCTAAGTGCTCACACCTAAAGTTAAGTGAGTAACTACAGACTTACTCTAGTATTCTATAATGAAAAGGCTGATATAGAATTTGCACTTCAGGGTCTGATTCTATAACGGCGTCTAATGGTGCCTAATTCCTAGGTGCCGCTCAGCAGGGTGTACAGAATCATGCCTAGCGGCGCTTAAGCAAGCTTAGGCGTTGCTAGGCATCCTCTTGGTAGGCACTGGTATATTAGACCAGGGGTTTCCTGGCCTAATTTTCACATAACACAGACGCCTAAGTTATACCACACCTATTCTCCGCCCCTAAGCAAGTAGGCGTCGTAAAGCACCAGAGGGTGTCTCAACTTAGGCGTTGCTAGACGCTGTGCGGAATTCTGCACACAATTTGAATTAAAATTAAATGAATGTATTTTAATTGGAGTTTTAATGGCATTATTAAAACGACAGTTAAAGTCAATTATCAAATTTGGATTTTGGCATCATTTATAGAATTCCCCCCCCCCCCCTTAGTACTTATCATCCTCGGGATAGATGTTCAGCCAGTGGTGCTCAGCATTTTGCTGACCACTGTCTGCGTTATACCCAGAAATTCAATGCCAGGCCGTATCCACACTTCGGCATTGAATTTCTGGAGGAGCCGGCTAAAGCACTTTGTCAGCTATAAAGATAGGGCTGACTTTTATGCAGTGCTATTTATGTGGTTACTCTGCCCGGTTAATTGCAGAATATCCTCACCTAACCTGCGAAATGCTGACTCTTCTCCTGGAATGCCCCCCCCCTCCCCTCAAATAGCCGGTTTTAAGATAGGTACTACCTGGACATTTGTAGCGGCACTAACCTGTTTAATGCCATTGAAAATGAACGGTTAGCCATGAACAAGCGATTTAATTGGCCACAAAATCTTTCTATTCACTTTGAATGCCAACCTGCCGGTGCCTAGTTTAGGCGATCTTAAACAATTACCCCAACAGCTTCATAGTTAAAGCATGGGTTCTCAGCCCAGTCTTTGGGACGCACCAAGCCAGACTGGGTTTCAAGGTTTTTTTTCAAGTTTATTGTGTATTTGATTAATCGCTTACTCAAATTTCTAAGCGATCATTGCCTTCAATATAATCATTAGTGTCAGTAGCATGGTTAGGGTCTCTAGGTTCACTTTTTGTTATCACTGTCAAGATACTGTCATTCATGCTTTAGATGTATGTATACTTTAAAATATTAATAAAAATGATTGAACTTAAAAAAAAAAAATTTCTAAGCGATGAACAAATCTTTCAAATTATAGATTAAAACTGGGGTTATTAAAAACAAGTAGACACTAAGCAAACAAAACAGATTAGTAACTAACAATATAAACAATGACAGAAGAAACAGAAGGAATGAATGGGTAAGGAAATACAATATTGATGATAGAAAGAGGAACAATTATGGTACAAAACAATAGGATATCTGCAGTGAATATGCATGAGAAAAAGTTGCTTGCCTCCATGTAGAGAGTTACCAGATTTCTTCTTGAAGAAAAGAAAACACGTGGCCTCGGCCCATTCTGCCTCTAGCTCCTCCCCATTCAGCCCAGCTCCGCCCATTTCACCCCAGCCCCGCCCCCTCCTATCTTCCTTCCAGTATCCGGGCTGCATCTAAAGGGCCTCCGAGCATGCTCGGATGCAACACGATGATATCACACACACATGTGCATGCGTGTGACATCATCATATCACATCCACGCTTTGCTTGGAGGCCCTCCAGATGTGGCCTCGAGCTCAGGAAACCCGGACAAACTGCCGGGTTTTGGAAAATCATCCAGGCACCCGGACATTCCTCTAAAAAGAGGGTATGTCCAGGTTTTTCCAGACATCCGGTAACTCCATCCATATACACAGATCGTGCATATTCATTGTGCATATCCTGAAAACCTGAATGCCTGGGTGTGTCTCAAAGATTAGGATGAGTAACCCTAAGCTAAAGTAATGAACTGTATTTGGATAGCATTTTGCTGCGGTAGTTACCTTCCCTGAAATGAATCCTGTTTAAAAAAAAAAAATGGTTATCTTGGTCTATAACTCAAAGCTGTACACCTCTGGCCTAGAACTGTTATGTGTTTTCTCTTACCTTCTTTAGGTCCAGGTTTGGCTTTTGTGGTATATCCCCAGGCCATGACCATGCTTCCTCTTTCTCCGTTTTGGTCTTTCCTCTTCTTCTTCATGCTTCTGACTCTTGGGCTGGACAGTCAGGTGAGAGATACCTTCTACTAAGAAAACTAATGGGTCGATATATATATTCAGAGCAATTTAACTTGGCAGAAAAGCTTCTGGCTGGTTGCATTGCTTCTTTGTTGCATAACTGGTTAGTGCTGCTGAAAATAACCGGTGAGCACCTAGGCCAAAAACAGCTATTTTGGGGATGATCTGAGAGTTGGCCAGTTAAGTGCCGAAATTTAGCACTTAACTGGCTAAGGTAACCTCATAAATAGGACTGCATAAAAATCAATCCTATCTACCCCCACTCCCCATTTAGTAAGCAGCGGTAGAGGTTTCTACTGCAGCCCGGAGCACTAAATGCATCTCTGACGCTCATAGAATTCTTATGAACAGCATCAGACACTTCTACTGCTGCTTAGTAAAGGAGGGCCTTTAGATGTTACTCCATAGCCGGTTAAATACTGAATATTGCACTTAACAAGCTATGTTTAGGCACCTGCAGCTCCAAAAAAGAGGATCCAACCTAGGCAACAGGATGTATGAAATACTTTGGGGCTGATTTTCAGACCGTGGGAGGCAGCCCGGCTCCCACGGTTGATGGCAAACCCAGAAATTAAATGCCAAGGCCATATCCGACAACCAGCATTGAATTTCTGTTCTGTTTTCAGCCGCATTTGACACAGCTGGCCCGGCCGATATTCATCGGCTGACTGGCTAAGTCATAGTGGCCACGGCTAGACCTGCTATTTATGCGGGGCTATCTGACTGCTAAACGTAGCCACTTGGTTCTGACTAGCTATGTTGCACAGCATCGCCAGTGATGGAGACTGCCCCAACTTTGTTGGTTGGGCTGAGACCTTTTCAGCTCCCCCCTCATATCCAGCCAGGAACCATTCCTGGTCAGCTAAATAGTGCTGAATATTGGGTGATTTATTATCTTTGAGATTGATATGTTTGATATGAATTTTTGATATCTCTCTTTTTATATTTGCACTTGTCACACCTGGATTTAAATTATATCTATCTATCTATCTATCTATCTATCTATCTATCTATCTATCTATCTCTCTCTGTATATATAATATATATATTATATATATCAATTTTCATATATAACAAAATGCTAGAGCGCGCATGCGCTCTCGAAAATTCATGCGGTGTGGCACCGTGAGGTGTGCTTCTGTGGCAACATTCTAACCTCACGGCGCATGCGGGGGCTGAAGGTGTGCGACTGTGCTCGCTCTCTCTTCTAACCTCCCGGCTCCAGCGGCGTAGGCAGCACCAGTGGCAGCAACCGAGTGGTGGACAGCAGCCCCGCTCCGGCCGTTGACCCTCCACAAACCTCCCGGCTCCAGCGGCATAGGCAGCACTATAAACACGCTGCTTCGCACCCTTCTACTGCCAATTTCCTCTGCCGCGTCTCTGATGATATCATCGGAGACAGACGCGGCAGAGGAAATCGGCAGTAGAAGGCTGCGAAGCAGCATGTTTAAAGTGCTGCCTACGCGGCTGGAGCCCCGAGGTATGTCGACGGTGGGAGGGTCAGGAGCAGGCCAGATCGGGCAGTAAAAGAAGGGGGAGGGGCCGAACGGAGCAGGGAAGAGAAGGGAAAGGGGGGTGGGGGAAAATGCTGCTACTGCTTCTGCACAGGAAAGGGGGGGATAGGAGGGAAATGCTGTTGCTGCTGCATAGGGAAGTGGGATGGAAATGCTGCTGCACAGGGAAATGAAGGGGGAGGGGCCGAACGGAGCAGGGAAGAGAAGGGAAAAGGGGGGTGGGGAAAAATGCTGCTACTGCTTCTGCACAGGAAAGGGGGGATAGGAGGGAAATGCTGTTGCTGCTGCATAGGGAAGTGGGATGGAAATGCTGCTGCACAGGGAAATGGGGAAAAATGACAGACAGACAGCGGGAGGGAGGGAGACAGAAAGAAAGAAAGACTCAGGGGCAGGGAGAGGAACAGAAAGACAGACAGAGAAAGGGGGCCAGAGAGAGAGTCAGCGGGAGAGGGAAAGGGGGCTGCTTTAGGGGGAGGGGTGTGCTTGGGGCAAACAGCTTTGCTCTGGGGGGAAGACAGAAGGGGCCATGGAGAGACAGGGAGAGGGAAAGGGGGCTGCTTTGGGGGGAGGTGTGCTGGGGACAGACAGCTTTGCTCTGGGGTGGGAAGACAGAAGAGGGCCATGGAGAGACATTTGGGGGGGGAGGTGGGTGCTGGGGGCAGACAGCTTTGCTTGGGGGGGAGGGGGAGACAGAAGGATACAGACAGCGGCCAAGGAGAGAGAGATAAAGAAACACTGACAGACAGACATCTATTCTAGCACCCGTTAATGTAACGGGCTTAAAGACTAGTATTTGGGTTGGCGTTAAATGATGTTTGTGGGGAGACTCTGCAGTGCGTTGCGGGGTGCACTTGTATTGTGGACAACCCCCGGTGAATCTCCTAAGTAAATGGAGGTTCCCACAGACTGATTTGCCACCCGAGTGTGAACGCGCACACAAAAAACTTCAAGTTGTATCTTTGTATATAGCGCTGTGTGTCCAGGGTAAAGAGCGCAAAAAAATGTTTTTGAGATACGGGAGCAGGTCTTTTTGTAATTGCCTTAGTTTTTGACCCCTCCGTTTTTTGTTGTTTTTTTTTTAGTGGGCTTTACAAATTGTTAACCCTAATTAAGTACCATGCCCTCACCATATTATGTAGTCCATGCCCATTCTCTGCCTATGCCCTATCTTGTTCATGCTCCGTAATATAATATGCAATTAATACATGCATTAGCGTGCACGAATCGCCATGCCACTGCAGTAGCTGTTAGCAAGTTTGTGCTATAGTGGTTAACATGCCCTAATTCGCCTATTAACAGCTTAGAACACTTTAGTGAAAGATTCCTTTGTTTGCTGATTTATTTTTGCCCTTTTGTGGTACAAGATACCATCTGCCAATAAAATGTAGCTGGTGACAACACCAAATTGCATTGCCTTTGTGATCTACTGGCATCTTCTCTACATGCAGTTTGCCTTCATGGAGACCATCGTCACAGCAATAACAGACGAGTTTCCCTATTACCTGCGACCAAAGAAGACTTTTTTTTCAGCCATCACCTGTATAACTCTCTTTCTCATGGGACTTATCCTCACAACAGAAGTAAGTAAGGAAAGGGGCCAGAGCGGGTTTTGCTCAGTGCTTTTTTTTTTTCCTAGTTAAAAAGGTGCTGGTACTCATGCAACCCCAACCTTAGGGGGAAGGGTAACCACATTTTTGTAGCCTGGATAGTATGTACGGTAGCTGCCTTTGACTCTGAGGGTCACAGGTTTGAGGCTGGATGGATGGTACACCCAGTGGCATAGCGGGGTGGTGGCTCCCCTCCCCATCCTCTTTCCCACCCTCCACCCCATCCACTCTTTCACAGCCCCCCCCCCCACCTCCTGCCACGCGTGCCCCTTCCCCGTACCTCTTTAATGTTCCTGGCGCAAGCAGCAACTCCAACCTGCTGCTCATGCCAGCGTTGGCTCTTGCTCTAATGTCACTTCCTGGGTGCAATTTAAAAAAATCTAAAAAAACAAGCTGGGAGATTTTGAGTGAAAAATATAATAGAGTGGATAGGACACTCTTGAAAGGCATGGGGAGAAGGTGTTAGTACTTCATGCTGGTTGAAAAAAAAGCCCAGCTTTTGCCTCTATGTTAATAATTTTAGTGATAAAATATTTTACCAATAAGATCACCAGTCTAAACATGACCCATGCCAGTAATAAAATTCTTTTATTAGAAAAAGGGTGTTGTAAAGGATAATTTCTATAAAATTTGTTTAACAATTCATCTGCACAACAGTGTCTACCTTCTTTTGAATAATATAGTATAGAAATTATCTTTTATAACCCTATTTTTCTAATAAATGTTATTTATTCGTGGGTTGGATAACATAGAAGTTGATCCGTTCGTTTTATCTGATGTTTGGTCATAAAATTCTTAACTTATTTGGGCTCAGGTCCCCTTCGGAACTCCAGCACTCCTTTTTATCATTACTGGTGGCGATGCTGAGTCCCACTAGCCAAATTATAGACCCGCCCCTACTCGTTGTTTTCCTTCCTGCTCTGCATCCCTCGGCAGCAAGGAATGCCTTCATAAACGCCTTCATAGGAATAGCGGCATTTTATGAAGGTGTTTCCTGCTGTTGCGGGATGGTGAGCCCACTCAGCAGGAGATCATGGTTGCCCGGCAGGAGTGCGGGAGACTTGGCAGATCTGGAATTTGCTCTTTAATCCCGGGTGCAAAGCTTGAAAATAGGGCCATTCCATGCTTTCCTGGGTTTCCCCCACAGGTACTGTGGGAGGATTCCATCACTCCTGGACCAAGTTCAAATTCAAGTTCATCTTTATTTGGTATACAGCCACAGGGTGTGTACCATCATAGTGATTTACAAAATATTAATAACAGAGGAAAACGCAGCAAGGAAAAGAGTTGCAAATTATCTAATCTAATCTAATGCTTGGCTTTATATACTGAGACATCAGTCCAAGAAAGCTCGACTCAGTTTACAATAATTAACTTAACAAATAAAAACCATAAGCTTTGGAAAATTAATTTTCAGTGTCTAGCAAATAAAATGGTTTTTAAAGGTTTACGAAAAAGTTGAAGTGAACCGGAACTCCTTAAAAGGAGTGGAAGATCGTTCCAAAGTTGAGAAAGCTTAAAAATCAGAGATTGAGTAAAAATCTTGACTTCTTTTATCTCTTTCTTGGAAGGAAGATGTAATTTAAATTGTTGATTACCTCTTGCAAAGGAAAATCTGTAAACGTTCCAAGATATAGGAAGGAGAGGAGTAAAGATACCATATAGGATTTTAAAAACAACACAAGCACATTTGAATTGAACTCTAAAATTACCGTAGATAGGAAATCAGAAAAGGAGGCTAGAGAATTGCAAAGCTCCACAAAAGAGCAGATCCAACAGACTCAGCGCTCCAACATGAGCTTCCAAAGGCCTGGGGAAGTAGGAAGGGAACACCAAGGAAAGAGCCAGCTAATAGACTCAGATGCCTACCTGAATAAGTGGATTTTAAGAGCTGTTGTAAACTCTTAGTAAAAGGGCAGGATATATCTCCTGGAGACCTCTTTCCTTGCGGCCTCTCTATTCCAGGGCATTCAACCATCTCTCAATCTGAGCCCCACCCCTTTGACTCAGCCTCTGGCGTGGCGGGTTACCATCATCTTCCATAAGGTGGCACAACTACAGCACCAGCGAGGGCGTGTTCTCATGGACAGCTGCCACTATGGGGCTCATTTTCAAAGCACACAAACACAGAAAAATCTCTTAAATCATTTAAATCACATTTGAAAGCCTATTATTTCAAACTGGCGTTTGACCCTAGTTCTGAACACTTCAGTTTAGTTCTTCCTTTGCTTTCTTCTCCCATTTTTTTTTCTTTTTCCCCCTATCCTCCTGTTTTTACCTTATTTGTTCTTACCTCTTGATATTATAAATCTTTCCTGCCCTTGATTGTCATTTTCTGTCTAGTATTGTTAATTGTACAGTATACATTTCCCTGTTTCCATTTTATTGTTGTTTTTTTAAATTATTTCCCTTTGATTTTTATCTATTGTTAACTGCTTTGATTTGACTTTTTGTTAATAATAGCGGTATATTAAATAAAATAATTGAACTGTATCCATTTTTCCCACAGGGTGGAATGTACTGGCTGGTTCTGTTGGACGACTACAGTGCTGGATTAGGACTCATGGTGATTGTAATTACCACTTGCCTTGTAGTGTCACGTATCTATGGTAAATACCGTTTCTCTTACTATCTTCCTATCTGATAAATAAAGAGTCACAAAGAAATGGTATGAACAAATTATAGTCTGCTTTCAGTACCTGAGTGTTTGCTATCACAGTAAAAGCTCTTCTTTTTTGTAGCATTTCAGTGGACTATTCTGTGGCCCTCATTAGAAACATAAAAACAGACAGCAGATAAGGGCCACGGCCCATCAAGTCTGCCCACCGCAATAACCCTCCCCTACCTTTCCCTGTGAAGAGATCCCACGTGACGATCCCATTTTGTCTTAAAATCAGGCACGCTGCTGGCCTCAATTACCTGTAGCGGAAGATTATTCCAGCGATCAACCACCCTTTCGGTGAAGAAGTATTTCTTGGTGTCACCGTGTAGTTTCCCGCCCCTGATTTTCCACGGATGCCCTCTTGTTGCTGTGGGGCCCTTGAAAAAGAAGATATCCTCTTCCACCTCAATACAGCCCGTGAGATATTTGAATGTCTCGATCATGTCACCCCTTTCTCTGCGTTCCTCAAGTGAGTACAGCTGCAATTTATTCAGCCGTTCTTCATACGGGAGATCCTTGAGTCCCGAGACCATCCAGGTGGCCATTCACTGAACCGACTCAAGTCTCAGCACATCTTTGCGGTAATGCGGCCTCCAGAATTGTACACAGTATTTCAGATGGGGTCTCACCATGGATCTATACAAAGGCATTATCCTTCTTCCAGTGTATATTCTAAGAAAGCTCTTAGTTCTGTTAAGTAAGGCCTACCTTCAATTTCTCAGATCCACGGCAGCAAGACTAGAGGTAGCACTTGACGCTGGAGGTGATACCATGAACAAGGGGCCCACATGTGACCACTTTTTAAGGGGTGGTGTCATCTTGTTGGTCCCTCCACTCCCAATAGTATATTTGTCTTCCCTTTTCCTGGGCATCTTGGTTGGTGGGACATCCCAGATAATCTGCTTAAGGGGGTCCCCTTCTACAGTGATGGTGACCACAGATATGAGGTGCTGAGAAGGTTTCAGGTTTCATTTAAAATTTGATAATATCACTTAATACTTCTAAGCGATGCACATTATAAAAACAAGGATACAATATTACAGATTAAAAACATACCAAAATCAAATGAGGACTAACATGATACAAAAGGGACAGGGGAGAACTACAATAATTATATGGGAAATACAATTAGGCTAGCAAAGGAAATAACTGGAGTCTCCTGTGATTTCGAAGGAGTAAGTATACATTTCTCCCTCCGTATTCGCGGTGATTGGGGGATGAACAGACCCGCGGATACGGAAAAACCGTGAATAACAAAAAAACGCGATACATGAAGTACAACTTTCCTCAGTTACACATAAAGGCCTTATCTACTCCAACCAAACTAACTGTGTACTCTAAACTAAGCACAAGCCAAAAAAAAAAATAAAAAATAACCGGCAGGACTGAGAAACTTTGATATCTATTTATTATTCATAACAACCAACACAAACATCACCTCAGACCCCTCACCACTCTCTCCGACCTGCCACTTTTATGATTCCGTTCCATTCAAGGCAGCCTTACCGCATTGACCAATGAAGACGGAGAGCTCCACAAACAGCATATTTGAACCAGTGGTGTACCTAGCATATGTGACACCCGGGGCCCATCATTTTTTGGCACCCCCTCCCATCTATATGAAAAATATGATTTTTAGTAACAATCTACATATCGCACAACAAGAGTGTACCTAGGAAAAGTCAGCATCTTAAACACTGCAGTGAGCACTAGAACACCAACACATACATTGTAAAACTAAACAAACCAGATCCTGCACAGTCAATTGATCCAGTACAGTCGATGCTATCAGAAAGCCATGTCCCTTTCATACACACAGACAGATACATCTTTGCCCAATATGGAATAATCACAAACTAAAAATAGAAATATGTAGACAAAAGTTAAACTGAACTGCCAAGAAACCAGACTCTGCATACAATGCAACACCACAACACCACAAAAACAGTAATACATGTCCTCTAATACTGTGCAAAATATAAAGACAGTAGATGTAAATTTGAAAAACTGATACATAACAATCACCACTTTATAAATTAACAAATAAAACAAATAATGAGAAATATGAAAATACCATTTTATTGGACTAATCCCCGTAAGCTCGGTCCTCATCCCCACAAACCACCTGATTCCATCCACACAAGCCTTGAATTGTTTTATATTGAACTTATTATATTAAAGTATAAAAAGAAACAATATTATGCACAATTGTCAATTTATAAATCAGCGTCTTCTCCCCACTCTCTCTTCCCCATTTCCCTTCAGCATCCTCAGCCCACTCTCTCTCCACTTTCCTTCAGCGCACGCACATAAAAACAAGCAAGTAATTTTATATCATTTTCATTCATAGAAATTAAAGTCTAAATAATGCCAGTCACATAACAAAACATGATTTTACAAAAATAATTCCCTGCAGTCAAGCCTGCAAGGATTACTAAATGTCTTTCAGCAGCTCCCCTCCCTCCCTCCCCGTTACCTTCGTGGCCAAGTCAAAATGATCTACCAACAATAAAAATTTAAAAACACAAAGCACATTGTACGCAGAGAAAATGTTAATTATCATTTATATTCCGCGGGTTTTCAAAGAGGTCAAGGCAGATGACTTTATGCAATGTCACCTCAGTAACAACTATACAAAAATAGACAAATATACCCCCTCCCTTTTTATTAAACCGCGATAGCGTTTTTTAGCGCAGGGAGCTGCACTGAATTCCCCACACTGCTCTCGACGCTCCCTGCGCTAAAACTGCTATTGCAGTTTAGTAAAAGGGGCCCATAGTGCAAAATATAGACAGCATATATAAATTCTCAAAACGGACACATTTTGATCACTAAATTGAAAATAAAATCATTTTTCCTACCTTTGTTTGGTAATTTCATCAGTCTCTGGTTGCACTTTATTCTTCTGACTGTACATTCAATATTTCTTCCCTTCTTTCAGCCTCCTGTATGCTTCCTCTCCTCCAGACTTCATTCCCTCCCCCAACTTTTTCTTTTTTCATCCTGCCCCTTCTTTCTTTCTCTCTCCATGCCCCCTTTCTTTCTGTATGTCTGTCTTTCTCTCTCTCTCCGTGCCCCATTTCTTTCTTTCACCCTGCCCCCTTCTTTCTCTCTCTCTCCATGCCCCCTTTCTTTCTCTATGTCTGTCTTTCTCTCTCTTTCCCCATGCCCCATTTTTTCTCTTTCACCCTGCCCCCTTTCTTTCTTTCTGGCTCCCTGGCTCCCCCCCTTTCTTTCTTTCTCCCTTACCTCCCCCATGCCACCACCCCTACCACCACCATGCTGCCACCACCGCCGGGGAAAAGCTGCCACTGGCCATCGGAAACAGGCCGACGCCGAATTTGCCCTCCTTCTTTTCCCGCGGGCCGACCAACTCTGGCTACCCGACGTCAATTCTAACATCGGAGAGGATGTTCCGGGCCAGCCAGGCAGCGATTGGCTGGCCCAGAACGTCCTCTCCGTCGTCAGACGTCATTGCTCTGCTCGGGGAAGAGAAGCAGCAGGGAGGCAGAATTCGTCACCGGCTTCTTTCTGATGAGGGCAATGGTAGCCTTTCCCCGGCGGCAGCCTATTCCCCTGTAAGTGGCCAGCTGAACACCCCCTCGGGCCTTGCACCCGGGGTGGATGGCTCCCCCACCCCCCCCTTGGTACGCCACTGATTTGAACCAATCAGCAGAGGAATGAAGGCAAAGTGTTTCAAAGCTGTGGTGCATATACTGAAAAAATTTCATTTTTTCTGGTATTAATTATTTTTAAGGAGGGAATTGTGGGTACATCTTGATCAACGGACCACAAGGTCCTGAAGGGAGTATATGAGATTAATAGTTTGTCCAAGAAAGCTGGTAGATTTATTTGACTGTCAAATTTTGAAACGGAGGAGTATAATTTTATATGTAATTTGATGTTGAATTGGTAGCCAGTGTGCATTTCGTAGAAGAGGAGTTCATGGTCAAATTTTTTTTTTTTTTAAATTTATGATCAGTTTTATAGATGCATTCTGGAGTAACTGTAATCGTCTTAGTTGTTTCTAAGTTCATTGCCTTTGCTGGCTCACTCAGGGATGAAAGTCACAACAGGAAACATCCTGAGTCAACAGTCAAGGACCTTTCTAAGCCTGAAGGGAGTGGAAGAAATCGCTGCCTTGTTACTTGTAGTGTCTCCCTTCCCAGCATGGAGCTGAAATGCTGCCATGGAATGACATTTCCTCCCCCCCCCCCCACCCCGTGTTCCTTCCCTGACTCATCCTACATGGGAAGGGAATTTGACGTATGCACTACTTATCCTGCTGAGGCAACCTGCACCTCCAAAAACTCTCTGAAAACTCTTGTCTTTTCTTTTTCTTTAAATCAACTTTATTTTCTAAGGAAGGCTGCCCCCCCCCCATCCATAAAGAGGGGGAGGATGTTGACTCATTCATAAGAACATAAGCAATGCCTCCACTGGGTCAGACCTGAGGTCCATAGTGCCCAGCAGTCCGCTCCTGTGGCAGCCCCCCAGGTCTATGACCTGTAAGTGATCTTTTACCCAAAACATTTTATTCCCTAATCGTATAATATCCTGTATAGTAACCCTCTAATTATACCCTTCAATCCCCTTTTCATTCAGGAAATCGTCCAATCCCATTTTGAATCCCAAAATCATATTCTGCTCTACCACCTCCTCTGGAAGCATATTCCAGGTGTCCACCACTCTCTGAGTGAAGAAGAATTTCATAGCATTTGTTCTGAATCTGTCTCCTTTCAATTTTTTTGAGTGCCCTATTGTTTTTGTTGCCCCCGCCAGTCTGAAGAATCTGTCCCTCTCTACCTTCTCTCCAGTGGCGTACCAAGGGGGGGGCGGGGGGGAGGTCCGCCCCGGGTACCAAGCCCTGAGGGGGTGCTCCCGGTCCGGTCCAGTTACCCCCCCCTGCGCCGGGTGTCGCGTCTGGAAACAGCCTGCAGCAAGATCGCGATGCCAGAGATCTTTGCCTGCTTCGACTGTTTCCTCCGCCACGGTCCTGCCCCTCCTCTGATGTCAGAGGAGGGGCGGGACCGCGGCGGAGGAAACAGCCGAAGCAGGCAAAGATCTCTGGCATCGCGCGATCTTGTTGCATGCTGTTTCCCCAGGGCAGTAGCGTACCAAGGGGGGCGAGGGGGAGGTCCATCCCGGGTGCCGCCTTAGGGGGGGGTGCACAGCTGGCCCGGTCCCTATCGCGCTCCTACCCTCCCAGCGAAAGCAGCATCGGCGCCATTATCGAAAAAGGTAATGGCGCCAGGCCTTGGAGCACCAAGGCAGACCGCTTCTCCCCTCTCCCAGCCGAAACCCCGCTGACCATCCTATCTCTCTCCCCCCCCAAGTGAACCTTTCTGACCCTCCCAGCGAAAGCAGCAAACCTCCCTCCAGTAGCGTCGGCTTTATCCTCCCTCTGCCGCATCACTGATGACGTCATCAGTAACGCGGCAGAGGGAGGAGAAAGCCGCGAAGGAGGTTTGCTGCTCTCGCTGGGAAGGTCGGAAAGGTTCACGGGGGGGGGGGAGATAGGAGGGTCAGCGGGGGTTCGGCTGGGAGGGGGGAGAAGCGGACTGCCTCGGTGCTCCATTACCTTCTTCGGGCAGCAGCAGCGTTTACAATTCGCTGCTGTTGCCGGCTTCAGGCCTTGTTCTCTGCCGGGTCCTGCCTACTTCCAGTTTTCATGAAGACAGGACCCGACAGAGAGGAAGGCCTGAAGCGGGCAACATCAGTGAATTGTGAATGCTGCTGCTGCCCGATGAAGTTCAGGACATCGGGGAAGGAGCAGGGAGAAATCGGCTGCTGGCTTGGGGGTGAGGGTAGGGAAAGAATCGTGGAAGTGGAGAAATCGGCACGATGGCTTTGTGCAGGCTAGGGGGAGAGAGAAAGAAAGGAAAAAATAAAGAGGGGGGGGCCAGGGGGAGAGAGAAAGAAAGGCAGAAAGAAAGAGGGGGACCAAGGGGAGAGAAAGAAAGGCAGAAATAAAGAGGGGGACCAAGGGGAGAGAAAGAAAGGCAGAAATAAAGAGGGGGTCAAGGGGGAGAGAAAGAAAGGCAGAAAGAAAGAGGAGGGCCAGGGGGAGAGAGAAAGAAAGGCAGAAAGAAAGAGGGGGACCAAGGGGAGAGAAAGAAAGGCAGAAATAAAGAGGGGGGTCAAGGGGGAGAGAAAGAAAGGCAGAAAGAAAGAGGGGGGCCAGGAGGAGAGAGAAAGAAAGGCAGAAATAAAGAGGGGAGCCAGGGGGAGAGAGAAAGAAGAAGGATTAGAAGAAGGACCAGAGACTCATGAAATCACCAGACAAAAAAGTAGGAAAAATGATTTTATTTTCAACTTAGTGATCAAAATGTGTCCGTTTTGAAAATTTATATCTGCTGTCTATATTTTGCACTATGGCCCCCTTTTACTAAACCGCAATAGAGTTTTTTAGCGCAGGGAGCCTATGAGCGTCGAGAGCAGCGTGGGGCATTCAGCGCAGCTCCCTACGCTAAAAACCGCTATCGCAGTTTAGTAAAAAGGGAGGGGGAATATTTGTCTATTTTTGTATAGTTGTTACTGAGGTGACATTGCATAAAGTCATCTGCCTTGACCTCTTTGAAAACCCGCAGAATATAAATGATAATTAACATTTTCTCTGCGTACAGCGTGCTTTGTGTTTTTAAAATTTTATTGTTGGTAGATCATTTTGACTTGGCCACAAAGGTAAGGGGGAGGGAGGGAGGGGAACTGCTGAAAGACATCTAATAATCCTTGCAGGCTTGACTGCAGGGAATTATTTTTGTAAAATCATGTTTTGTTATGTGACTGGCATTATCTAGACTTTAATTTCTATGAATGAATAGAATGAAAATGATATAAAATTACTTGCTTGTTTTTATGTGCGTGCGCTGAAGGAAAGTGGAGAGAGAGTGGGCTGAGGATGCTGAAGGGAAATGGGGAAGAGAGTGGGGAGAAGACGCTGATTTATAAATTGACAATTGTACAGAATATTGTTTCTTTTTATACTTTAATATAAACAATTCAAGGCTTGTGTGGATGGAATCAGGTGGTTTGCGGGGATGGGGACCGAGCTTACGGGGATTAGTCCAATAAAATTGTATTTTTTTATATCTCATTATTTGTTTTATTTTTATTTGTTAATTTATAAAGTGGTGATTGTTATGTATCAGTTTTTTCAAATTTACATCTACTGTCTTTATATTTTGCACTGTATTAGAGGACATGTGTTACTGTTTTTTGTGGTGTTGCATTGTATCCAGGGTCTGGTTTCTTGGCGGATCAGTTTAACTTTTGTCTACATATTTCTATTTTTAGTTTGTGATTATTCCATTTTGGGCGAGGGTGTATCTCTGTTCTGTGTGTATGAAAAAGACATAGTTTTCAGTTGGCATTGACTACAGGACCAATTGACTGTGCGGGATCTGGCTTGTTTAGTTTTACAATGTATGTGTTGGTGTTCTAGTGCTCACTGCAGTGTTTAAGATGCAGCCTTTTCCTAGGTACACTCTTGTGGTGCGATATGTAGATTGGTACTAAAAATCATATTTTTCATATAGATGGGGGGGGGGTCAAAAAATGATGGGCCCTGGGTGCCACATACCCTAAGTACGCCACTGCTTCTCTCTACCTTTCATGATCTTATAAGTTTCTATCATGTCCCCTCTAAGTCTTCGCTTTCCCAGGGGAAAGAGCCCCAGCTTCTCTAGCCTTTCAGCATATGAAAGGTTTTCCATGCCTTTTATCATCCTTGTTGCTCTTCTCTGGACCCTCTCGAATATCGCCATATTCTTCTTAAGGTACGGCGACCAGTATTGAACGCAGTACTCCAGATGCGGGTGCACCATTGCCCGATACAGTGGCAGGATAACTTCCTTCGTTCTGGTAGTGATATCTTTTTTGATAATGCCCAACATTCTGTTCGCCGGCTTCATTGTTTTATCCACGAAAACCCCCAAGACCTTTTCTAGTTTGCCTTCCCCCAGTACCATCCCCCCCATCGTGTAGTTATACATCGGGTTTCCTTTCCCTATGTGCAAGACTTTACATTTCTCTACATTGAAGCTCATCTGCCATTTATTTGCCCACTCACTCAGTTTGTTCAGATCCCTTTGTAGTTCTTTACATTCCTCAATAGTTCTAACCCTACTGGAGAGTTTTGTATCGTCCACGAATTTTATAACTTAGCACTTCGTCCCTGATTCCAGGTCATTAATGAATATATTGAACGGCAGCGGTCCCAGCACTGACCCCTGCGGGATGCCACTCATGACCCCTTTCCAGTCAGAGTAGTGTCCCTTTACTCCTACCCTCTGTTTCCTGTCTCCCAGCCAATTTCTGATCCATCTGTGCACGTTCCCTTCCACCCCGTGGATCCACAGTTTCCTTAGTAGGCGCTCATAGGGTACCTTGTCGAAGGCTTTTTGGAAGTCCAGATATACGATGTCTATGGGGTCACCTTTGTCCAATTGTTCGCTTATTCCCTCAAAGAAGTGCAGTAGGTTCGTTTGGCATGATCTTCCTTTACAAAAACCATGCTGGCTTGTTCTCATCAGATTATTTTTTTCTATATGCTCATTGATACTGTCCTTGATCAATGATTCGGCCATCTTCCCTGGAACTGAGGTTAAGCTCATCGGTCTGAGGTTCCCCGGGTCGCCTCTCGATCCTTTTTTGAAGATAGGTGTAACATTTGCTATCCTCCAGTCCTCCGGGATTACCCCTGTTTTCAAGGATAGGTTGCAAATCTGCTGCAGCAACTCCGTTATTTCGTCTACCGATGATGTCACTGGAAAAGTTTAGTTTCTCTACCTCCATCTGCTGGTAAGAGAACACAACCCATTGATCTGGACTGGTCTAGCAGGATGAAAGGGAAGAAGACCCTTTATGCCCCTGGTTCATATTACCCATTGTGGGAAATCCTAAAGTGAGCCTCAAACTATGCAACAGGTGCCACAGAGAGAACAAAAATAGTATCGCTGGACGCAGAATAAAATTTAATACCAAGGATATAGGAACCAGAGCAGCTCTTTTATCAACTGTACAGCAGGATACAATCATTTGATTTCTCTTTTTCTAGAAAAGGAAGGAAAAATTGAGCTAGGTGAAGTTAATGAGTGTAGTTGAATTCAGTTTCTGAAGAGGAAAAGAAGAGTGAGGAAAGACTGTGGGCTCCTTTTACAAAGGTTCGCTAGCATTTTTAGTGCACGCACCAGATTTAGCGCGTGCTACAGCGCACGCTACTCGAAAAACTATCGCCTGCTCAAGAGGAGGCGGTAGCGGCTAGCGCACACGGAAATTTAGCGCGCGCTATTCTGCGCGATAAGGCCCTAACGCACCCTTGTAAAAGGAGCCCTATATTTTATAACCATAGGTTCTGCTTTTCAGGGTAATTTACAATGAATGTCCTTATCTAGGGTAAAAGCCAGATTAATTTGAAAATTTGGTTATTCATTTCTGAATGGTTAGAGTGAGTTAGGAAGTCGGGGTTCAAATCCCTTTATGGCTTTTTTTTTATTTTTTTTACTTGAATGTACCTTTATTTTTTTTTTTTTAATAAATATTTTTTATTCTTTTTTTAAATTCTTACATCAAGTGAAATACATGTAATACATTCAATTATGAAAAAACACTTGAAATTATTATTAATTGTTCTTACAATGTGAATTAAATAAACCCTTTATCAGAATTTTATATCATATTAATATTACAATAGTTTTCCCTCCCTACCCCTTCTATATATTCTATACATGTGTTATTATATCTGATCAGTAGAATAATTTGTCAATGGTCCCCATATTTTATTAAATTTTTTAATATAACCTTGTTGTAATGCCAATACTTTTTCCATTTTATATATTATATATATATATTTATGGCTTTTTGTGATCTTTGCACATACAATATATTCCCAGCATTAAAGTTTTCAAATAGTTTTTTTTGTTATTGGGTTTTTTTTTTAAGTTCAAATAATTTTTATTTTGAAAAACTTTAGAATATTCAAACTGAAGAATATATATTTCAAAATGTTTTCATACAACATTCACAAACATAAGCTAGGGATAAATATGTATCTTACACATTAAAAAAAAAAAAATATATATATATATATTTTTAAATGTGTACGATATATAAATGTGTACGATATATAAATAACCCTCTCACTCTTCCCCCCCTGCAGAGAGTGCAATATCAGTCATACACATTTGTAACCTTTAACCTCTATTGTTTTCCCACATACTTTTTAACAGGCAATCGTATTTTACCAAATTTCATTTATTCCCTGTTTTTTCCATAATAAAAGCTTCAAATAGCTTTCTTAAGGTGGATAGCAGATACAATCTTCATATCACAGTACCTTAAGGCAACCACTCGCACACCCAGGCGGTGTTGCTGTGTGTTTTTTATTTTATCGCACAGACTGTTAGCACGAAACTCGTCATCGGTCTCAAATTTTTCAAAAATGCTTTGAAATATACTTTAGTTAAATTAATTCTACTTTAAATAGATGCTCATCTTATTTGCAACGCAGCTAGGGGATCATATGTTTCACCAAAGCTGTTTCAAGGAAATTCCCCCTTAGTCTGCCGCGTCAATATTTCCCATGTCTCTTTATTAAATCGTGGGAAATGTTGACGCGGCAGACTAAGAAGATACTTGGGACCTGGGTTGGTCACTGGATTCTGGGCTTGATGGACCTTCGGTCTGTCCCAGTGTGACAATTCTTATGTTGTTATGTTAGCCAAGTATAAGACAGTCAAGCCATTGTGACATCACTGATGAGTTTGTCTCTTAGGCATTGGTGGGATGAGGTATTATGACATCACAATCTGAGCTGTGGAATGTTGCTACTATTTGGGTTTCTGCCAGGTACTCGGGACCTGGGTTGGCCACTATTGGAAACAGGCTTGATGGACCTTCGGTCTGTCCCAGTGTGGCAATTCTTATGTCTTTCCCTTTCAACATTGTATTGGATCCATTAGTACATCTTTCATGATTTCAGTACCATTAGTAATGCAACTTCCTCAGTGAGATTTTCTGGTACTAGCACGGTCTACGGTCTAGTTCCAGCTCTACTCCCTTGAGGAACGCAGGGAGAGGGGGGACATGATCGAGACATTCAAGTACCTCACGCGCCGTATCGAGGTGGGGGAGGATATCTTCTTCTTCAAGGAACCCACGTCAACACGAGGGCATCCATGGAAAATCAGGGGAGGGACATTGCATGGCGACACTAGGAAATACTTCTTCACCGAGAGGGTGGTGGATCGATGGAATGGTCTTCCGATGCAGGTGATTGAGGCCAGCAGTGTGCCTGATTTTAAAGCTAAATGGGATCGAAAGGTGGGATCTCTTCGCAAAGGGAGGTAGGGGAGGGTCATTGGTGTGGGCAGACTTGATGGGCCTTGGCCCTTATCTGCCGTCACCTTCTATGTTTCTATGTTTCTATGTCTTGAAGTCTGGCACTAGCTGTTTTGTTCATTCCTGCTAGCATTAACAGTTTTTGAGTAGTCTTTAGTTACATTAGCAGCTGTCCCATCTTATAACGTGCTGCCATGATTGGTCTTTGATGTTATTTCTGGTTCTGTAGTGCCAGTAATAACAAATTGCCAATTACTTCCTAGAGGTCTTGCCCTATCCCCATTTGTATGAAACCGTCAGTGTCAAACCAGGTTGACATTTAGAATGCACACTTAGGAAAAACGGCCCCTCCAAAGAAGCTCTGATGATCTGTGCACAAATGCTCCCTGTGCTTCTCCTCAGCTATGGATCCTTAAGCATGAAGAAGATGATGAAGATCATGCCTAGATGAAAACAGGCTTATCTTTCAGAAACACACAGCACTGTACCACCAAGCCTTAAGAACAGCCAAAATTCAATATTTCTCTCAACGCATTGAGCAAGCTGCAAATTCAACCAAGCAGCTATTTAACCCTTTAGTTGGCACTGTTGCTCAGAAGCAACATGCGTTTCTAAGGCTCTTATGGGGGATCGGCATCTCCAAAGGCTGCCCCCTTCCCTTTCCCCGTACCTTTTTAACCGCTCTGGCGTGAGCAGCATGCCCACACCGGTGTCGGCTCGCCCTTTGACGTGGCTTCCTAGGCGCAGATCTCAGAAGTGACGTCAGAGAGAGCGCCGATGCGGGAAGCAACCTCGCACTGGGGAAGTCAAAAAGGTACTGGGGAAGGCGAGGGTCGTGTGAGGCATGGAGAGGAGCGGGAGGGGGGCAGAGAGGAGGAAGAGTGCCTTTAGCAAAACGGCATTTGCATGGAAACTTCAAATAAAAAGTAGCTCCAAGAACTATTAATCTGGGTTTTAATGAAAGGAAAGCTTTCCTCCTCAGCTGGGTAGGTCTTGAAACATCAGGAAATATTTGTACCATATCCCCACAAAATTTTGTTTATTTTTGTTATTCCTATATTTGGTCATTTTGCTATTGTACATCGCCTTGGATGAGTCTCTTTATTAACGTGGTTAATAAGTTTAAATAAATAATCAAATGCATTCATGCATAAGCAGCTCTTGTTTTGGAAATCAATATAGGGAGGAGTTGTAGCTATTTTTAAATGTCATGTTCCATGTTGATCTGCGGCCTGCAGGCTTGATTTCTTGCACTTCTGGTAATTTCTGGCATCTTCTGGTGCTATATTTACAGTATTTGGATTTTTGGTGATTTGTAGTGGCCAGATTCCATGTCACTTGTGGTGCCATCCTTATGATACCTACTGATTCTTAATGTAATTGATAGGTCTGTCGTGGCTTCTTTCTGGTATTGTTTTCTTTCCCCTTCCTCCAGGGATTAAAAGGTTTTGTCGAGATATTCAGATGATGCTGGGATTCAAACCTGGTATCTACTTCAGAGCATGTTGGATATTCCTTTCACCTGTTACCATGACGGTAAGTAAACCAGTGATACTCTTCGGTGACTAGTGCAGATGGCATAGTAGTTAAAACTCTGGGCTTCCATTTTGGTAAAGATCACATCCAAATTCAACTTGTCATGTATGTTCATCCATGGCATAAAGCATTACACACAGTGCACATAGAGAGGTTAAATTTATAGCCGGGCATTTAAGGCAGCCACAACACGCCAGATCCAAAATGCAGTCGGTGGCAATCAATATCTTGCTGACTGCCATCAATATTATACTTAGAAGTTCAATGGCAGGCCATGTCCATTACCAAAACAACAAAAGCGTTCCAACGGGTCTGCAGTTGGAAAGCCAACCAAAGAAGAACAAAAGAAAAACTGCAGAAGCAATGTACAAAGCGCAGGATCCTTTATTGGAGGGTACACCGTCAAAAGCGCGGAGGACAATGGCATGCCAACAATCCCACGCCGACATTTGAGCGCAAATGCATTCCGCCGCTTACGCTGCTTTGAGGCCTTCCGTTTTATGCTCTGAGAGGAGTATGGGGGGAATCCCCCGACTACAATTAGCTTGCATTCCCATTGGGGGGGTGCTTGAAACTTTCGTTCTCCTTCCCATTTTCAGTCTTTAGGAGTTTTCAGGGTAGTTGGGGGTCCCCTCTCCCAACGGGAGCACAAGGACTTCTAAGTGTAGTGGAGGGTTCCCCCCACTTACATCCTTAGAATGCAAAAGTAAAGGTGTCAAAGCGGCAGAAGCGGTGGCATGCATTTGTCCTAAGCGCAGATATCAGGCGCAGGATTATCGGCGTGCCATTGTCCGCTGCAGTTTTGGCACGTCACCTTATATTGGAGTGAATGAAATCCAATATTCACAATCCTGGTTCTCATATCTGAAGACACGGGACCCGACAAGGTCTGTGTTTCGGAGAAACACTCTTTACTCAGGGGTCCAGGGGGTGTGGAGAGAACCGAAGAACCGCCACAGTCTGACACTGCATCACAGCCGCACTGGACTCTTCTGCAATTGTTGTTTTTGATTTGTTGCACATTGTTGACGCCTAGGTTCTCAACCTGTGCGTGTTCTACACACACTGGACCCCTGAGGAAGGAGGGTATCTCCGAAACACGGACCGTGTCTGGTCCCGTGTCTTCAGATATGAGAACCGGGATTGTGAATATTGCATTGCATTGACTCCAATAAAGAATCCTGCGCTTTGGACGTTGCTTCTGCAGTTTTTTTCTTTTGTTTTTCCTAGGCCATGTCCATTATCCAAGCCCCGACATTGAGTTTCTGGAGATATGGAGCTGGCCAAAATATAGAGCAGCGCAGAGCATTCAGCGTGACTGCCAGTGCTAAAAACCTCTTGTGCTGTTTTGTAAAAGTGTGTGTGTGGGGGGGGGGGGGCAAAAGCTTTCCTGAAAAAAAATACATTTTCAGGAATGGTTTAAACTTTAGAATGTTCAATCTGAATAAAAGGTGGAAGATTATTCCAAAAGAAAGGAGAAATAAAAAAAATATGCCGATGATCATGTGGATTTATAATGAGCCAGTTCTGGGGACGGGAGAACAAGTCTATTAGAATTGAGGAGCCGTAGTGAGTGAGAGGAAGTACCGTATTTTCACGTAGATAACGGGCACCCGTGTAAAACGCGCACACGGGTATAGCATGCGGGAAACACAAATTTATATATACCGTGCTCACGGGTATACCGCGCATGCCGCCCCGACTCTCCTCTGGCTGCCCCGACTCTCCTTTCACCCGCCCCGACTTTCCGTTCACTGCCCCGACTCTCCTCTGCCTGTCCCCCCTTGAAGGTCTGCCTGTCCCCCCTTGAAGTCCTGTCCCCCCTTGAAGGTCTGCCTGTCTCCCCTTGAAGTCCTGTCTCCATCCTGAAAGCCTGATGCCCTCCCCCGACGCCCGATTCATCATCCGGAAGGACCGCTCGCACCCCCATCGCTCGCACTCCCACCCCGATGGACCGCTTGCACTCCCACCCGAAGAACCGCTCGCACCCCCACAGCCTCCCCCCCTCCCCCATGGAGAAGCTGTCTACCTTTGTTTCCGGATGCCAGTGATCCCAGCTGCTTCCTCTGCCGGCGGTCCCGCCCCTTCTCTGAGCCCTGCGCTACGCTGCTTCCTCTTCCGGCGGTCCCGCCCTTTCTCTGGCGTCGGGCGGGGTGGGAACTATGTAAAAAAAAATTTATATAGCGCGCTCACGTGTATAACGCGCAAGGTTGTGCACGGTTTGTAAAATCGTGTATAACGCGCGCGTTATATGCGTGAAAATACGGTATTTGGTACTGTAACAGATGCAAACTAAGGGCTCCTTTACTAAGGTGCGCTATGCGTTTTAGAACATGCTAAATATATGCATATGCTAAACGCTAACACCCATTATAAGTCTATGGACGCGTTAGCATTTAGCGTGCGCTAAAATGGCTAACGCGCCTTTGTAAAAGAGGGTCTTCATAGCAAAACCTGAGTTGTTCAGTCGTGGTTGCCGGAAAGCCTCAAAATATCATCGCAGCACAGCACTATTAAGAGTACTGTGTGAGCCTGTTTTCTTGTGCTCTTGTAGGCCCTGTTAGTATACAGCATTGTGAAGTATCAGCCCTCGGAATATGGCAGTTATCGCTTTCCCTTTTGGGCTGAGGTTCTTGGAATCCTGATGGGCCTTGCCTCTTGCTTGATGGTTCCATTGGGGATGGTGTTTGCTATACTCAAGGAAGAAGGAACAGTTTGGGAGGTAAGAGACCAGATCATCTGCTGAAAATTGCAATGACCTTGCCTTGAAGATTAGACAGCCAATTGCAAACTCTAGGACTTCCTGTTTCAAGCACTCGCCACACCTTTTCTGATATGCATCTGAGAGCCAGACGGCAAGAGACTCTGATGAGTTATTATAGCAAATGATGGCTGTTAAGTTCTATATAGGCCATCCAATCTTCCCAACAAGGTGGTCACAGCTGTAGCTGCCACTCCATGCTGGTTACATTTGGAGTTACCAAACGACTGGATTTCCCTGGATATGTCCTACTTTTGAGGACATGTCCAGGGGTCCGGATGGCTTTTCAAAACCCGTCACTTTGTCCGGGTTTTGAAAAGCTTCCAACAAATTGCCTTCAGGCAGGAGGGCTTTCGTACATGCGCAGATGCCACCCGATGATGTCACGGGTATACATACGTGCATGTGACATCATTGCATCACATCCATGTATGCACGGATGCCCTGCTGCCTGATGAGAGCAGGCAGTGGGGGTGGGGCTAGGGTGTGACTGGGGGCAGGACTGGCGCATACTGGGGCGGGGATGGGTGAAACGGGGCGGGTCTAGGGGTCCGGATTTTCCATTTGGAAAATCTGGTAACCCTAGTTACACTTCTCTATTCCTGACTTTGGCCTCGTATGTATACACATACAAATTTACTTAACAGTATAAACCCCACTAGAGGCTGATCAAATTTCAGTTTCAGTTTTGGCTTCAGTCTAAATTACATGTACGATCCTCTTTCAGTTTCAGACAAAATAGGCGACATGGGCAGGAGTGATTGAGGATCACTTCTTCCATGACCCATCACTAGACCATCATATTTAATAACTTTGCATGCATGGCCAAAGAATTGGTACCATATGACAGTGCTTTTGCTACACACTGCCATGTGGGAGGCCTAAGCTTGATTCCCAAACCTGGCTGACATTTAGAATACTGCCAAAACTACGTTTGCAGCCTAAATAGAGAAGGGATCCATTGCCACAGCTAGTGGCTAGGTATAGGATATGAAGACTGGGCTACTTACTATGGAGTAGAAGGGTTACCAGATGTCTGGGAAAGCCTGGACATGTCCTCTTTTTAAAGGACTGTCTGGGTGCCCGGACAGATTTCCAAAACCCATCAGTGTGTCTAAGTTTTGGAAGGCCCTGAGCTTGAGGCTACATCGAGGCCCTCCAGATGTGGCCCAAACTCAGTGAAGAAGAGACAATGTCTGTCTGGGAGCGGGACTGGAGGTGGAATGGGGCTGGGCTGGGATGGAACAGGGAAGTGCTTGGGTGGACTGGGAAGACTGGGGCGGGGTACATGTCCTTTTTTTTGCATGAATAAATCTAGCAACCGTAGGCAGTAGTGAATGAAGGCTTACTATGTCATAGTCTCATTGAAGGTCAGTTCCATTTGATTTGGAAGGAGCAGAAGGAAACTCTATGACCAATGCTAAAAAGAATATTCCATGTACTGTTAAATCCTGAAACTGAAACCTGTATGCACTCTGGCCCATATTCTATAAACTGTGCTTAAGTTAAGAGGGAGCAACAAAAAGAGGCACTGGAGATGTCAAAACCAACTACTGGTCACGAGTCTTTTATTCAAAGTAAATGAAGCGCTCTTCATTTGTGAAGTAGAGACGGCGACACATTCATACACACTGTTCGCAGTACGTCATAAATATATTTTAAAAGAACTCTTAAATAGTGTTTCCCTCTTAACTTAAGAAAGAAGAAACCAAGCCTAGGACTACAATGAAAAGAGCAACAAAAAGAGGCACTGGAGATGTCAAAACCAACTAATAGTCACGAGTCTTTTATTCAAAGTAAAACATCTAGAAAATGTAAAAACAATCAATCCCAACTAGGATCCAAGTTTCGGCGACTAAGTCGCCTTCCTCAGGGGACAGTCACTACTGAGGAAGGCGACTTAGTCGCCGAAACTTGGATCCTAGGTGGGACTTTGATTGTTTTTACATTTTCTAGATGTTTTACTTTGAATAAAAGACTCGTGACCATTAGTTGGTTTTGACATCTCCAGTGCCTCTTTTTGTTGCTCTCTTCATTGTAGTCCTAGGCTTGGTTTCTTCTTTCTTAAGTTAAGAGGGAAACACTATTTAAGACTTCTTTTAAAATATATTTCCAGGCGTCTATTGGCGCCTAAAAAAATGGTGCCGGAATCATGCCTCTGGAGGCGCCTACTGGCGCCTAACGCTACTGTAGGCGTGGTTAACCCCAGGATTGGTGTTAAGCCACCGGTAGGTGCCTCCTTAGATGTGATTCACGTCAAAGGTAGACGCTGGAAATATAGGCCTTGTAAACCTCAGCCTACATTTTCAACGCCTACCTTTGCTAGAGGCGTGTCACGTGATTGACACACAATCAGCAGCCGCCGCCAAACGACACCGTTTAGAGAATCTGGGCCTTTATCTCTATGCAGAGCAGAAAAATTCCTTCGTTTTATTTTCCCTATGAAATCCGCTTTTATTTTTTCTTTTCTTGGATGGCCTCCGTTTCCATAGCAGCCACACATTTTAGCAAAATTCTGGTGTAGGTGTTTTATGAATCATGAAGACGTGTGACTTTCAGTGTGGGTGGGGAGATAAGACAGGAGGAGGTGCAGAATGCAGAAAATGCATTAGCATTAGAAAATGCTTTCTATCCTGGGCCTTGGACTCGCCTAAATAAAGGCAGAGCTGCATATTTTTCAGATTAATTTATGCAAATGTGCCTCATGCATATTTATTGTAGATAACCTACTAGATGAGGCTTAAAAACCAGACTGCCAAACGGTGCACTGCAGCAGGAAGTCCATGGCCAGATTTTAGAAAATTCAACCAGGACAATTCCCATGCCACAGGAGGCCTCAAGTAGGGTTATCAGGCGTCCGGATTTCCCCGGATAGGTCCTCCTTTTCAGGGGGGGGGGGGGGGTGCGGATGGCTTTTCAAAACCCGGCGCTTTTTCCGGGTTCTGAAAAGTTGTGTCGGGCAGGGAGGAAGCCCGCGCATGTGCGGACGCTACATGATGATGTCACGCGCGGACTTCCTCCCTGCCTGACAAAAGCAGGCAGTGGGGGCGGGATTAGGGCAGGGATGGGCATACCTAGGTGGGCCTGGAGGCGGGGCTAAGGGTCCAGACTTTCCGAAAAGAAAATCTGGCAACCCCAGCCTCAAGCTTGCCTGAAGCCGAAGAAGGCACAGCTCGGAGTGGGGGGGAGGGGGGGAAGGGATGCTGTAAAGTCTCACTCCAAATTTCCTCCCTGAAAATCAGCATTGTCTAACATAGGGGCAACGAAATGCTGTCTTGTTTTTTTGGGGGGGAAGGGGCGGGTCAAGGCACTCTGCCCTAACCACAGTGAAATTGTGCACCAGCTTCAATTTTAAACGATCGGGCTGCCGCCGCGCAGCATCAAGAAGAATGTCCGCCCTGGAAATCTTCATTCTACTTCTGGGGGCAGGTCTGCTCCTTGAAGCTGTATGGCAGCAGCTGCCCGATCATTTTAACTTAAATCCTGGGAGTCGGGAGGGCAGGCGGTGACGGGACTAAATCGCGCGAGACAACGGCGCGCAGACAACTGAGCGCAAGGTTGACGGCGCACCGAAGAAAAGCACTATTTTAAAGGGCTCCGATGGGGGGTGTTGGTGGGGAACCCCCCTACTTTACTTAACAGACATCGTGCTGGCGTTGGGGTTTTGGGGGGTTGTAACCCCCACATTATACTTAAAACTGAACTTTTTCCCTAAAAAACAGGCAAAAAGTTTGGCTTCAAGTATAATGAGGGGGGTTACAACCCCCAAAATCCCCCACAACCCCAGCAGTTGTCTGCGCGCCGTTATTTCGCGTGATTTAGTCTATGAACCGGGCAGGCGGGCACCAGTTTTGGGGAGGCCATGGTCCCGGTGGCCTCCCCTGTTCTGACGCCTACGGCCTAACGCCAGCCCTGCATGCTGGAGAAGGTAGCGTGAATTGCTCCCAGACAGGAAGTAGACAACTTCATTTATTTATTTATTCAATTTTCTATACCGTTCTCCCAGGGGAGCTCAGAATGGTTTACATGCATTCATTCAGGTACTTGAGCAGTTTTCCCTCTCTGTCCCGGTGGGCTCACAATCTATTGTACCCGGGGCAATGGGGGGATTAAGTGACTTGCCCAGGGTGACAAGGAGCAGCGTGGGTTTGAACCCACAACCTCAGGGTGCTGAGGCTGTAGCTTTAACCACTGTGCCACACTCTCCCCTTAGTTAGTTAGTAGCAATGAGATTCAGTGCCATACCACTGGTTTGGTAAAGGCCTGTGAAGCGCAGAAAGGTGGCAGTGAGTTATGGGGGAAAGGGAATGCCAAATTTTAAGAAAACATTAAGAAAACATAGGGTTGCCAGACATCCGGATTTACCCGGACATGTTCTCTTTTTAGAGGCCTAGCTGGGTGACTGGACGGTTTTCTGGACTGGAGGGAATTTGTCCGGGTTTTGGACTCAGTCTCTCCAGTCCAGCCCCCACCCCAGAGTTGAGTATGGTTCTTCCCTGTCAGCCTGTCCCCATGTAGCGCCTTTGGCACTGCAATTTCAAACTTCGAACTGCCAGCCGTGTTAGCAACACAATCTTGCTGCTGTCGGCCTGCCCCGGAAGCCTTCACTCTGCAGCAACTTCCTGTTCCTGCGTAGATCAGACACTGAAGAGCAAAGGCTTCTGGGGACAAGCTGACAACAGTAGGATCATGTTGCTAATACGCCAGCTGCCCGAAGGTTGAAGTTGGAGAGAGAGAGAGAGGTTGTGTTGGGGGTGGGTGGGTTGGGGTAGGAGTAAGACTAGTAGGACTTAACAAATATGGTAACCCTGAGAAAATAAAAACAAAATCTGCAGAATGGGATATTGAGAAGTGGAAGCACAGTAAGAGACGCAGACCATCATTTGAGCAGGGGCTGTCTTCTTTGTGACTGTACAGCACTGAATATGTCCGGGAGCACTCTAGAAATAATCAATACTAGTAGACCAGGAATATTTTATAAACTGTGCTCCACAATCAGAAACCAAAGCCAATACAGTGGAGGTAGCTCACATATCAAAGGAAAGTTGCCCTAGATAAATGTATTTTGTCAGTTTCCTCATGGGCTGCAGTAGGAGCTTGGAGCCTGCGATAAGTTCCTAATCTAGCACGCAAACTTCACGCTAAAAAATATTTGTAATTATTCCATCGGGGGCCAAATTCCGCAGCCGGCGCTGGCATCTTCAAAACGGGCACCAGTCACGTTTTCAATCATGTACCGGCGCCGGTTGCGGAATCATGGCCACGGGTAAAAGTAGGCGCCGGAAATGTGGGCCAGGGTTTTACTGGCCTACATTTCTGGCGCCTACTTCGCACGAGAATTGCATCCTACTGGCGTCTACAGTCACTTCCGTAGGCACCTCTGTGGATGGGACATTGTTGGCCTGTTTTGTATACGCCTGAATAGGTTGAGGGGGTGGGACTTCAGAGGCCTGGTCCCCAGACTGATGGATAAAAAAAACCACAGGAAACATCCCCAGTTATTCAAAATCCCAATCCTGGTTCTGACTGAGCTGAGAGCCCAAAGCAATAGAAGGAAGCCACTGGCTCTGCATCTCGCTATACTTCCAAAAGTGAAACTTTTCTCTCAGATGAATACCTTGTCATGTTCTGCAAATGTATGCCTCGGTTCATAGTCAAAAACGCGTGGCGACAAAGGCGCGCCCAGACAACTGAGCGCAGGGAAAAAGGGAAGTTTTCAGTATAATGTGGGGGGTTACAACCCCCCAAACCCCCCCACAATGCCGGCGCGATCTGTATTCATGAAAGTGGGGGGGGGGTTACCCCCCCACACCTCGACGGAGCCCCTTAAAACACTGTTTTTCTTCGGCGCGGGCTTCCGCCTTGCGCTCAGTTGTCTCGGCGCACCTTTGTCGGTACGCGCTTTTGACCTGTCACCGTATGCCTCAGGTGGGCAGTGTTTGGCATTTAAGAAGTTTCCTCAAAACACAATCTCCCATCACCTGATCAATTAAGCTGCTGCCAGCACTAACCGCCATGTGGCATGAGATCTGGGAAGCTTCATTAATTTCTATAGGATAATGAAAGGGTAAGCAAACTGTAGATTGCTTTAATAGCATGTTCAAAACATTTAAAGAGCTCTACTAATGTATATCTAATTGCTTTTAGCATCATGCCACGATCTTTAACAAGTTGCTGTGGAAACGGTGACCGCAGGGACCGAAACACCAGTGCTGTTTTGCCTTTAGAAAGATGCTTATTTTTGGAGGGATTTTAACAGGTTGACAAGAACTGCCACCTGTGGACTTAGTTTGCTAGAAAAAAAGGGGGGTAATAAGATGATCAAGGAAAATATTATGCTTTAATCGTTCAATGAATGATAATGATCGCTCAAAATTGCTGATCCAATATGCATATATCATCAGCTAAAAGGCTTTATATTCTTTTACTTTGGTTTTCTAAAGAAAGATCTCGCTAAACATTAGATATATTCTGGGAGATGAGCGTATCATAAAATTCAAGAACGCAGATCATTGGACCACCTGAGAGGTGCTGGGGGCAGAGAGAGGCAGCGCAAAATATCCCCCAAAGAAGATCTGTTTTAGATTGAAACGCCCATAGTCTTTGGAGAGGGCGTCGGGAGTTTGTATTTCAAGTCAGCGCTGGTTGTGGCTAGTTGCACTAGAAGATAAGTGTTGCCTTCTTTGTTTTTGTAACGGTAAAATTTTATGAAAGAAACCAATGTTTAGATAATACCTAAAGTTTCTGTCAAGGGTTTTCACACTAGGAATATTTTATTTTTTTAAATTAAATCTTTATTAATTTTCAAAGCTAATACAAAGTGCCATAAATTATACAGACATTAATAACAAAATAAGCACTTAAATTTCATTAATAACAATGCAGAAGATAAATATCCCTCCCCTCCACCAATTTAATCAAGAAATAAACCAGAAATATATCCCCACCCACCCTGTCCTGGATATGTATAAAAATAAACAAAAAATTTAAACCAAGACAACTATGTTGAAGTAACAAAGGATGTCAACGGGCCCCAAACCATATTAAATAATTTGCTATGCCCCAACATATCCTAGGAATACACTAGGAATGCTTTAGAAAAGGGATGGATGGGTGTTTAGATAGCACTTATAGTTCATTTAAAAGGGTGGGAGGGAGGCGTGAGCATATATGATTAAAGAATGGAGCACAGGTTGCGGATTTGGAATGATTCCTAAATCATAGGAGGTCCAATGATCTGCGTTCTTGAATTTTATGATACGCTCATCTCCCAGAATACATCTAATGGGAGGGATGTTATTGAATAAGAGTACCCAGGAAAGGGACTTGGGGGTAATGGTGGACATGACAATGAAGCCGTCGGCACAGTGTGCAGCGGCCGCTAAGAGAGCGAATAGAATGCTTGGTATAATCAAAAAGGGTATTACAGCCAGAACGAAAGAAGTTATCCTGCCGTTGTATCGGGCGATGGTGCGCCCGCATTTGGAGTACTGCGTCCAATATTGGTCGCCGTATCTTAAGAAGGATATGGTATTAGTCGAGAGGGTTCAAAGGAGAGCAACATGTCTGATAATAGGTATGGAAAACCTGTCATATTCTGAGAGATTGGAGAAGCTGGGTCTCTTTTCACTGGAGAAAAGGAGACTTAGAGGGGATATGATAGAGACTTACAAGATCATGAAGGGCATAGAGAGAGTAGAGAGGGACAGATTCTTCGAACTTTCAAAAAATAAGAGAACAAGAGGGCATTCGGAAAAGTTGAAAGGGGACAGATTCAAAACAAATGCTAGGAAGTTCTTCTTTACCCAACGTGTGGTGGACACCTGGAATGCGCTTCCAGAGGACGTTATAAGGCAGAGTACGGTACTGGGGTTCAAGAAAGGATTGGACAAATTCCTACTGGAAATGGGGATAGAGGGGTATAGATAGAAGATTACTGCACAGGTCCTGGACCTGTTGGGCCGCCGCGTGAGCGGACTGCTGGGCACGATGGACCTCGGGTCTGACCCAGCAGAGGCATTTCTTATGTTCTTATAATGTTTAGTGGAGTGGAGGCGCGAATTGCATTTAAGCTGGGCTGTTTCTATTATAAAGTTGCTACTGGTCAAGCTCACAATATTTGACCGATTCATTTGTCTTTTCAACTCGGAAAAAATCCAAGCAAAACTCACGCTTTATTTGTTTTCCCTTCGGTTAGTGGATGCAAGTACCAAAAATTTCATGAGCGACAAACTTTCTTTTCAAGTTGCATTGCATGATGGTGACTTTAAGAATCTGTTCCTAGCATCTTACTCTTATCTTCAATTTAGAAAGCAGTGAAAAAGTCATCTTTTCGAAAAATTCATAGGCAATTAATTCTTTAACTATTTCATCCTGTAAGTATTACTAATCTTTTGTAAACTGCATTGAACTACCTGGTTATGCGATCTAGAAATGGATTTATTGTATTGTAGTGAGATCTTTTTTTAGAAAACCAAAGTAAAAGAATATTAAGCCTTTTAGATGATGATATGCGCATATTGGATCAGCAGTTTTGAGCGATCATTATCATTCGTTGAATGATCAAAGCATAATATTTTCCTTGATCATCTTATTACCCCCTTTTTTCTAGCAAACTTTTCATATGGGTAGGATGTCATTTTAAGAGCCTGCATCTGAATATTTCATACCTGTGGACTTAGTAACGGTGGTAAATACTGAGAGAGCTGACTGGAGCGCCTTGAAATAATTCCAGGCTGGCTAAAGAGATGGGATGCACTGCAAGTGTCTGTGGCATTGCATTAGGGATTTTGGAAATAGGGGAAGGAACGGGTTAGAGAAAATTTGGGGGCAGGAGAGAAACCAGGCACAGAACAACGTAGGAAGGATTGAGTCTATTGCAAGTAGAATGATCAAGTAAGCGCGAGCAATTGTGTGTGTGTGGGAGGTTAGGTAAATATACCTCTGTGTTAGGGAAGGTATTGGAGGATCATATGGTTTAGATGTACAGTATTATTTAGAGATGACAAGTAACACATTCAGATTTAAGGAGAAAAAAGACCTCAGAAAAATTCACAACTTCTTACTTTCTTGGAGATAGCCACAGGCATCGTCCTTAAAAAAGCAAACAAACAACTCCTATTCAGCTCATACATCCATGAATCCACATTGCAAAAATCCATCAAAACATGGGTTGGGCCCATGTGCCTAAGGCCCCACCTGCAGGAGGGGCCTAAGGCCACTGGGCCAATTCCGGTTGGCCCAGGCACCTAAGGCCTCTCCTGTGGGCGGGCCTTGAGGCACCTGGGCCAATCAGGCCCTAAGGCCCACCATTCTGAGGATGGATGGACGGATGGACAGGCTTGGGACCCATCTGGCCAACTTTTTTTTAAGGTAAGGGAGGTGGGAGGGTCTCACTGGGTCAGCGGGTGGGGGGTGTTCGGCAGGCCAATCGGGGATTCGGGAGGGCAGTTGGGGGGCTGCGTCAGGGCAGGAGGGCTTGGGATCCCTCCTGCCCATATCTTAGTGGGGGTGCGGGGTGGGGGTGGGGTCTCTGGGCAGGAGGGCTTGACCTCCCTCCTGCCCCAGCCGATCGTGGGGCTGCGTCAGGGCAGGAGGGGTTGAGCTCCCTCCTGCACGATCTTGGGGGGGGTGGATCACGGCAGGAGAGATTGGATATCTCTCCTGCCATGATAGTGATCCAAAATGCCGCGGTTGACAGCACTTTGGGATCGTTAGCGCAACAGGGGAGATGAGCCATCTCTCCTGTCACCATCATTGCTGGAGTGGGGCTGGGGTGGATTCTGTAACCGGTGTTCTTTTTGACAGACACCGGTTACAGAATCCAGCTGTTAGGCAAAGGACTAACTCCTCCTTCACCTAAAAGCTCTGGTGTTGGGCGTTTGGGACTTAGGCTTTTTTGGGGTTCATTATATGTGGTAAGTGTAGATGTAGTGGTGGTTTAAACAGCTGAACGTAGAGGCAGGTCATTATTTTTAAAAAACCTCCTTTTGGACGTTTTTTTTGAGAATGGACATTTTCCCTGCTTCTACTTTCAACGTTTAGGGCCTTAGGCCAAAAGGAGACTTAGATGTTTTTTTATCATGCCCCTCCACATATTTTACAAAAGACTCCAATAAAAAGAAAAATGGCCTAAAAAGGTGTCAAAGTGGTTTAGACAAATTACAAATACGTGCCATTCAAAAAGTATCAGACCTTTATTCATAAAAATATACTCGTATTCAGATACAACAATCTTATACTAATCTCCTTCAAAGTAGTCACCTTGGGCTGCCAGACACTTCTTCCATCGGTTCTGCCACTGTCGGAAGCAGCATTGGAATGCCTCTTATGGGATTGCTCACAACTGGTCCATCGCATTATGCATGATGTCTTCTCATGACTGAAATCTGGTCCCTTTCAAGGGCATTTTCAGCTTGGGCAAAAGCCAGAAGTCACATGGAGCCATGTCTGGAGAGTAGGGAGCCTGAGGAATCACAGGTGTGTTTGGCCAGGAAACTCTGTATCAAATGTGAAGAATGGGCAAGTGCGTTATCGTGATGGAGCTGCCAATTGCCCACTGCCCACAGGTCCGGCCGTTTGCGTCTCCGTGTTATGAAGGCGATGCAGAACCTCTTGGTAGTACCCCTTGGTGATTCGACGATCCTGCATCACCAGGGTCCTCACAGGGTCAATGACGATCTCATTTCTACTCATCAAAATTGCTTTAGACCTTACGCCTTAATTGTAATTTGTATTTCTCTTCCTGGAAATGTCCAGTTATAGTTCTGATGTAATCCGCTTAGAACTGAAAGGTACAGGCGGAATATAAGCCAGTAATGTAATGTAATGTAATGTAATTTCTGGATGTTGAGGGCCTACCAGAACGTGCTTCACTCTCCACTGATGTGTGGCCATCTCTGAAGCGGTTGTACCACTCCTTTACCTGTGTGGTGCACATGGCTTCGTCCCTGAAGGCCTGTTGAATCTTGCAGATCGTTTCCACTTGGGAATCGCCAAGTTTTACACAAAATTTAATGCAGTAGCGTTGTTCAACTTTTTTGTCATTTTGTCAAAAACAAAAATCGGACAGCGCTCACTTACACTTCCTCACTCATTGGCGGTCTGCCGGTGACTGACGGCTTCTGTAGGTGGGAAAAAATTCAAGCATGCGCATTAGGGTCACCTACATACATGCACCAAGCCACGCCTCCCTATCTTTATTTGTTTACGAAAGAAAAATTAAGGTCTGATATTTTGTGAACGGCCCTCTTAAACCCCTTCTTTTATCAGGGTGCGTTAGGGTTTTTTTTTATTGCCAGCTACTATGAGCGTCGGAGCTTATACTGCTGCAGCCTGTGATTTAAAAAAATGTATTGCAACTTGATATTGTTTATAAAACGAATAAAATTATTGGAACTTAAAAAAAAAAAATACAATATAAATACAGCAGTAAATTACAGTTAAATCAAGTGCATAGTCTTAACAAAGCTTAAAATATATTGCAAAAATAAAACAGTAAACACACAAAAAACATGACTTTCCAAATGTCTGGGTAAACAAGTGTGTCTTAAGGAATTTTTTTAATTCGGGTAAAGAGGTCAAGTTTCTAATTGATAAGAGAAGGTCATTCAGTGTTTAGGACCATATTCAGTAGCATTATCAGTAGCATTAACTGGTTAAGTGCCGCTGAGTATCAGCAGTGAATTCTGGCTGATTAAATTGCTTTGAATTTCGGCCCCCAAATATCTGTTTTCGGATCTGGACAACCTATACAAAATTGAGCTTCAAGTCCATTTCTGGTTAGTCAGAGAAAGACTTATATTTGGTTATTTTTTTCCTTCAGGCTCAATGGTGTCAAGTTTACTTTTGCTTTGGTAAGACAATGTGTACCGTGGACACTTGCATAATATTTTTTGTTTGTTTGTTTCATTTTGATCAGAGAATCAGGCAAGCCAGTAGGCCAGCCATGGACTGGGGTCCTTCTCTAGAAGAAAACAGAACAGGCATGTATGTGAATACGCTGGCAGGCAGCCAGTCTCCAAAGCCTTTAATGGTCCATATGAGAAAATATGGAGGTATCACCAGCTATGAAAATACAGCCATTGAGGTGGACAGAGAAATTGAAGCAGAGGAGTCCCTGATGTGAAGTCACGTTCTGGGCTACCAGGAAGAACTTGATGCGCAGTACCACATGTGTTCTTTTGGACCCATTGACAGAACTCTTCCCCTTGGTGGGGTGTACATCTGCTGATGTTCCAACCTGGAACTAGATTTCTAGTGCTTTCAACAGAAAACTCAGTGAAACAAAATTTAAAATGTTGGTAGTTTTTTGTGTGGCAGTGTGGTGTGGCAGGATGATCTGTGCAAAATGTTGATGTGTTAATTAATACCCTGTTCTTTGTTCCAACCACATCCATGTATTCATATACTATAGAATATTCTTAGGCAATACTTTGATTTTTTAATAGTGATCCCTCGTTCAGACATTTTAACAAAATGCATTCCAAAGCACTTTCCTGGATTCAGTGGTGTAGTAAAGAGGGGGCAGGGAGGGGGTGGTCCACCCGGGTGCTGTCTTGGTGGGGGCACCAGCACCCATCCTCCTCTCCGCCCCCGTTCCTTCCTGACTCCCCTTGGCATGTGCGTGCGCCCCTTCCCTCGTACCTCTTTCATTTTCCCAGCAAGAGTAGTATCATGAACTTGCTGCCCCCTCTGACGTCACTTCTGGGTCCTGCACCTAGGAAGCATGATACAGGCAGCAAGTTCATGATGCTGCTCATGCTTGGAAAATTAAAGAGGTACGGGGGAAGGAAAGATGGGAACATGCAGCAGGGGTGCGGGGAGGTCGAGAAGGTGCTGGGGGTCAGAGAAGAGGGCAGGAGAAGGGTGCCATCGTCCCTGGTCCCTCCCTGGGCGCCAATCACCCTCAATACGCTACTGCTTGGATTGGGTTAGTAGAACAGGATAGCTGTTCTTCCTGTCATTCTACTCTATATACTCTACTGTACTGATGTTCTCCTTCGTAAACTGTGAAAAGTATTGAAGTAATCAAACAACCTGGCTACAGGAGCTGTCCGCATTGCTCCTGATAATGATGTTGATGACATAGTTATATTTTTCTATCCTTGCTGTTGAAATTTAGTGCACTATAGGATTTTAAGGTAGTTCTAGATCACTACTGCCCAAACCTGTGCTGGGGGTCCTTCAGTCACTCAGAATTTTTTGGACACCCATAAAGAATGCATACGTGATAAATGTGCACACAATGTATGAAAATCTGTCTCCTGAATATTCATTGCAGCTAGCCTGCAAACCTGACTGGCTGGAGATCCTTCAGACTAGCTGTGGGAACTACTGTTTGCTTACTCATCTCTAATAGAGGCATGATGGAACTAAGGAAGGGTTCTTCAAAGTGATCAGACTCAAGCCCCGTCTTAGAGTCTCAGGCTTCAGATACAGATTTTGACATCATATTAAAGACGTTTCTGGGGCTTTCTATACAACCTTTCCCCAAAGATTTATTTATTTATTTTTAATCCACTTTGATCCCAGTGTTACTATCCCGACTTCTCATTCCCAACTTGTTTTGTGTAGCATTCTCTGCCTGAACTCACCATCTTTCATTTTCCACATGTTCCAAGGGGTGATTCTTAGGAGGGAAGCCGTCATCGTGGGCTGCTGTTAATATATGCTATTTTACCGATAACCCCAGTTACTAGTAATTGGGTCTCGATGCATAAAATGGGACCTGAGCTGAAACAGCATGAGTTAATAGGTAAATAACATGTCTTCACTGTAACCCACGTTGATAACTTTCCCCCTTAGTATGAAGAGTTTCAATCTCTGGTAACCAGAGCTGATATTGTGATGTCATAATGCCTCATTCCACCAATGCCTGAGTCGGCCTCATCAGTGATGTCACAATGGCTTGATTGTCTTTTACTTGGCTCACTTTTATTACATAGAGTACTGATTTCAATTTCTTTTTTTTTTTTTTTCAGTTCAAAGATTTTATTGATTTAAAATATAGAAGTACAAAAAAGAGAAATGTTAAAGAGGCACGATACAAGCATGCTGTACACACCAATAATCCAAAGAATAGAAATCATATAAATTTTCCACAGAATACAACAAGCTGATCTAAACCGTATATAAGAGAAATGTCGACACAACATGCAGCCACAGCTACTAGAGTGGTACAATTTCTGGACCCTGGGCAAGTACCGTTGCCCCAGGTACTTTAGATAGGGATAGATAGGGACAAATGTCTGAGTACCTGAATGTAAACTGCTTAGACCAGTGTTTTTCAACCTTTTTACACCTATGGACCGGCAGAAATAAAAAAATTATTCTGTGGACTGGCATCGGTCCGTGGACCGGCGGTTGAAGAACACTGGGCTAAGTCGTGGGCCAGACCCCGCCCATCTGTACCCAATCTCCACCCCAGACCCCGTCCCCATAATAGTACTAATTGCACCTTGCACGTCCCGTGCCTCATCTGGAAGCCTTCCCTCTGACGTTGCAACGTCAGAGAGAAGGCTTCCAGTTCAGGCGCAGGATGCCCGTAGGAGCCACTGCCCGTGGCTTTGTGCACTGAATCAGTTAGGAAGAGGGAGCTGGCTTGAAGATAACGCCGCATCGATCATACTGTGGACCGGCGGTTAAAGAACACTGTTTTGGGCCTGATGCACGTGCTGGCCCTGTGGACCGGCAGGAAATTTCTGTGGACTGGCACTGGTCCATAGACCAGCGGTTGAAGAACATTGGGCTAAGTCGTGGTCCAGACCCCGCCCATCTCTACCCAATCTCCACCCCAGACCCCGTCCCCATACTAGTACTAATTGCACCTTGCACGTCCCGTGCCTCATTCTGGAAGCCTTCCCTCTGACGTTGCAACGTCAAAGAGAAGGCTTCCGGTTCAGGCGCAGGACACGCGTAGGAGCCACTGCCTGTGGCTTTGTGCACTGAATCAGTTAGGAAGAGGGAGCTGGCTCGAAGATAACGCCGCATCGATCGCACCGTGGACCGGCGGTTGAAGAACACTGTTTTGGGCCTGATGCAAATGCTGGCCCTGTGGACCAGCAGGAAATTTCTGTGGACCGGCACTGGTCCATGAACCGGTGGTTGAAGAACACTGGCTTAGACAATTAATAGGCAGTATATAAATAACTAAAAATAAATAGATGAAATTTATTTTTTCATTAATTAATGAGGGGGTGGGGGAATTATCAATGTGAGTTACTGTTAAGAACTGTTATTTTTACTATTAACCCCAGTTATTAGTAACTAGGTCTCATTGCATAAAATGCGACCTGTAATAAATAGTAGGAGCTTGTGGTAAAAAAAAAAAAAAAAAAAGTCTTAATGATAGTTCACAATGATAACTATGCCCCAAAATGTGGAACTGAAGAGAATAAGCACCAAATAAAAAATATATATAGTGAAGTTATAGTAAATTAGCCCATCTTAGGGCTCCTTTTACTAAGCTGCGATAGCGTTTTTAGTGCGTGCAGAATTGCCGTGTGCACTAAACCCGCACTACGTGCGGTAATTCTGCGCGTGCTAAAACCGCTATCGCAGCTTAATAAAAGGAGCCCTTAATGGTAGCCCAAGCTAACACATCTCGAAATGTGCGACCCGGGAGAATGAACTCTAAAATTAAAATAAATAAATAAGAAATAAGAACATATAAGAACATAAGAACTGCCTTCTCCGGATCAGACCCATGGTCCATCGAGTCCGGCGATCCGCACACGCGGAGGCCCAGTCAGGTATACACCTGATGTAGTTTTAGTCACCCATATCCCTCTATGCCTCTCGTAAGGAGATGTGCATCTAATTTGCCTTTGAATCCTAGCACAGTGGATTCCTTAATAACCTCCTTTGGGAGAGCATTCCAGGCGTCTACCATTCGCTGCGTAAAGCAGAACTTCCGGACATTTGTCCTAGACTTGTCCCCCCTTAGCTTCAAACCATGTCCTCTTCTCCTTGTCCCGTTGGACAATGTAAGTAATTTATTTTCCTGCTCTAATTTATCGATGCCTTTCAGTATTTTGAAAGGTCAGGAAACAGGAATTGTCAAGAGTAACGAGAATATGTGTTAACCTATTTAACTGAAGCACAAAAGTTTGAGGGGGATTTGAGTGGATTGTATGCTGAGTACCTATTGTGTAAACCGCTATGAACCGCTGGTTAGGTGATATATAAAAATTAATTATTATTATTATTAATAGCACCATCATGAAGAACAAAGGTTAAGCACAAGCTTCAAAATATGATTTTGCCCATCCATATACACAAGCACATATTTTTAATCCTATCTTGGCTTTTGGTTACCCTAAATTCTACTGTAATCTCTCTCACTATAGCTACACTTTCTTGTAACACCCAGGTGTTTTCCTACTGTGTACCTTTCTGTGCGTGTGGTGTCAGTTACCATGATAAAAAGGTCAGTGTTTCCCATTCTTATTGTAGCCGCTGTGTTCTGGCTAAATCTTTTATCCTGAACAGAGAAACCAACACTTCCCGTTTGTATTTGTCCAGACGTTTATCATGCTATCAGGCCATTTCCGTTTGCAGGGCTGTAATGAGTTTGGATTCCATGTTGGCACCCTACATTGTAATGATGCGGTTGGCACTTTTACTTGGGGTGGGCAGAAGAGTTTATTAGCATTTTGATGCAAGGCCATGTAGGAGAAAAAGTAGTGAATAACACATATGCAAAAATAATATGGTGCTCTAGTTATAGGAAGGGGAGGGGGGTCTCTTCTTCAGGACCTTCCAAGGTCTGGCATGTTATGCTCGCAAGATTCTGGTGTAACCATTTGGCTTAATAGCAAACTCAAGGCACGTGAGAAGGTTATGTGACAAGGAGTAGTAATAAACACTGCATAATGTACTGAAAATATTACTCTTTGAGCAATTTGTATAATCCATTTGAGTGAACTCTTGAAACTCCACAGAGGAATATGCTTCATCTACAGCATATATATTAAATGGAATTGGATTAGGATTAGGAACAGCTGTGAAGCCGAAGTGCTCCAGTGATAAAGACCTAATATCATTATTCTTATTGGCAAGAGACAGCTTTATTCATTAGCTCCCCTGTGGGTCAGGCTTTTATGCAAAATTGTATCCTGCTCGTAACAGAGTAACATAGCCGAGGTTGGGTTTATGCAAAAACTGGATGAACTACAGCTTAGGGCCTCAGCTTTAAAGAGGCCTCATGCTTCACTAAAAACAAATGGAAATAAATTGTAAGTAATGGAAATTACAATGTAAAATAATCCTAACTATTTTTCTTATTTGTCATAGTTGGGAAAACTATTAAAGCTAAAATCTACATCCTTCTTGCAGTTTAGGGGCCAGAATATGCATAAATCCAAACCTGACAGTATGTCTTAGAAAGTATGCTTAAAATCGAATGATTCTGAGATGATTATATGGATGGGGGAAGGTGAGCTAGTGGTCAAGCCTCAACCGTCAAAATGGCTGAAATCGCCAAACCTCTCATTGGTGGACAAGGTCATGATGAGATGAGATGAAACAGAGACCCTCTAGCCTAGGGGTGGACAACCATAGTCCTCAAGGGCCACAACCCAGTGGGGTTTACAAGATTTCCACCATGACTATGCATGAGATTGGTTTCCAGTTACAGCTTCCATTGTTTGCAAACAGATCTCATGCATAGTCATGGTGGAAACCTTGAAAACCCCACTGGATTGTGGGTCTCTAGGACACTCGTTGCTCTACCCTGCTCTAAACATTTGCTCAGCATCTGCCATTGAGCTATATTGCAAACAAGCTTCCTTTTGAATGAGAATTGTTTATTTACAAGCAGACCTTGTTCTTCCCATGTGGGGCCCATGGCTTGGCCAGTTTGGGCCATTAAGGGCAAGCAAAAGGGGGAAAAGCTCATAAGCCCACTTAGCTTTATTTTAAAAAATATTTCAGATTCTGGAACCAATACAATACAATACACTAGGTTTTGCTTATGGGTTACGGTAGGTCAGCTTTAGCGCACAATATTGTGATGTAAAAACGAGTTTTGCTCACAAACGAATTGTGAACAAAGCTTCTGAGGGACATCAGCGCACCCCTCATTTAAATCCCAGGATAATGATATTAACGATTCAGCGCAGATGCACATTAGTTCGCAGAACACCAGATGCTGAGATTTTAACACAATGGGGAGTAAAAGGTTAACCGGTTAGCGCCAGTGAGCATTTTCAGGGAAATTCATAAACTGGTTTGCCAAAATTTATGCTTAGCATACAAAATTGTGTCCACAAGTTACATTATTTGGTCATAGCTAATGCCATAGGCATTGGAACATGGAGGCCACAGGGGCTATAGCCTCCCTAAAGATTGGGGATTCTAGGATGCTAGGAATTATTTAAAAAGGGATGGTTAATAAGACTAAGAATGTCAAATTGCCCCTGTATCGCTCCATGGTGTGACCTCATCTGAAGTATTGCGTTCAATTCTGGTCTCCTTATCTCAGGAGAGATATAGTGATGCTAGAAAAGGTTCAAAGAAGAGCGACCAAGATGATAAAAGGGATGAAACTCCTCTCGTATGAGGAAAGACTAAAATGGTTAGGACTCTTCAGCTTGGAAAACAGACGGCTGAGGGGAGATACGATTGAAGTCTACAAAATCCTGAGTGGAGTAGAACGGGTACAAGTGGATCGATATTTCACTCCGTCAAAAATTACAAAGACTAGGGGACACTTGATGAAGTTACAGGGAAATACTTTTAAAACCAATTGGAGAAAAAAAAATTTTCACTCGGAGAATAGTTAAGCTCTGGAATGCATTGCCAGAGTATGTGGTAAGAGCGGATAGCGTAGCTGGTTTTAAGAAAGGTTTGGACAAGTTCCTGGAGGAAAAGCGCATAGTCTGTCATTGAGAAAGACATGGGGGAAGCCACTGCTTGCCTTGTAGTGGTAGCATGGAATATTACTACACCTTGGGTTTTGGCCAGGTACTAGTGACCTGGATTGGCCACCATGAGAAGGGCTACTGGGCTTGATGGACCCTTGGTCTGACCCAGTAAGGCTGTTCATATGTTCTGTGGTGCCCGCCCTCCCACCCACTTCCTGGTGTTCTAATTTTAAATTTTCGGGCAACTGCCGCGCCAATGAGCAAGCCTGCCCTCAGAGCACTTTATTCTACTTCAGGAATGCTGCGCCATGGCTGCCTGAAGACTTACAATTACAACGCCAGGAGGAGGTGGGTGGGGAGTCAGGAGTTGGAGAGAGGCTGCGTCTGCAATGTAGGGTTTCACCGGGGCTAGGGCGGAGCTCCTGCCCCTCCCCCCAACCATCCGACGTCTCTGATTGGTGCTAACTAGCAATGATTAGTGTTAATTGACGCTAATTGTCATCATGTAGCAATTACGCATGTAACTGACTTTAGTATTCTATAACATGTGCTTGCAAAATTATGCTATGAGGAATTGGAGTGGGAAAGTAGTATGGGCGGGGGTGACCCATCAAATGCGCACAGGACATTGGCGTGCCAACAATTCTGACCTGACGTTTGCACGCAGGACAATTGTGCGCCGCCCCCTATGCTTTCCCATTTGCGCTCTGAGGGTGTGTGTGGGGGGAAACCCCCCCCACTACACTTACAATTGTGCCCCAAAAATTCCACTCCCTTCATGCGCGCACTTGTCGGTGTGCGCATTTGACGGAGCGGAATTGTCAGGGCACAATTGTCCTGTGCGCTATTGACGGTGTACCAAGGGCAGGTTAGGAGTGTGCCCAAGACTTGCACGCACATGTTATATTAAAAAAACATGTAGTTTTGCTCCTAACGGAGCCGGCTTAACCTATGGACCAAGTGAGGCTCTGGTCCAGGATGCCAAATGCCATGGGCTGTGACGTCACCGGCCTATAAGTTACGCTATTAGATGAAGTTTGAACAATCTCCTCCTCCTCCCTCCTCTGACCCTGCTACCCAGTCCTGTTAGGATGCAGCTTCATAGGCCAACTGCTGTGAAGGGGGAGGGCCAGCATCAGCATCACAGGATGTAGAAAGGAAGTGTAGTACTTCTCTCTTCCTTCCTGACTCTGGCCCTCCTTACTCACATTAGCTGGCCTATGACGCCGTAACAGGGCAATAGCATCAGAAGAAGGTGGGGGGGGGGAAATTAGCTGGGGGGAACCACAACAGAAGGGGGTCCATAGCTGGAGCACAGGAGGGGCACTAAAACAGAAGTGAGTGCAGTGAGCTGGTCCTGGCTCCTAGTTACTTAAGTTAGACGTGAGCAATTAAACCAGCCTTTGAACTGATATAAGTGCTCGTACCTAAAATTAAGTGCACCAGTTTAGCATTCTACAATTGCAGTTCTGTGCAGAGTTGCTGTTGTAGAATTGACGATTGACGCCCAAGTCTAACTTTGGCTGACCTTTGTTGAATTTACCCTTTTATGTCTGTTTCTTCTCTTTCCCATGAGCATACAGGACCCACAATTTTTTGCGGTACCGTGAAGAGGAGCAGCTGAGGGGGGAGCTGGACTGTTGACAACTACTGTGCATCGGCTCTTTGACTTACAATGCATAGACATCTGTGCATGTGCTGCAATGTTACCCTTTGCATTATATAACAGTATTGCAAAAATGGTGTTCATCGTCTTGAACCTTCTAGCCCATATGACATCTTTCTTCGAACCTTCTAGCCCTCATGTTGTATATATTCTCCCCTTAGTGTTCATTCAATGTACCTCCGGCAGCTCCGCTGAGTTGTACCAATCCACCTCTTTAATTGCAAGAAGTGACAATCTCCTTCTCAAAGGATCCCAAAGATCTTGATGTATCTTTAGCACTTCCTGCGCTGTAATGAATATCTGTTCTGCAATTGTATTCCTGAAAATCAAACAATTTGACTCTTCAATAACAGAGTGCACTAATTACCATCCAATTGCTAACCTCCCCTTCATCGCTTTCTTCATTCTTAGAAAAAAACAACACTCTACACCCTTTTCAAATAGGTTTCATAAGAACATATGAATTGCCGCTGCTGGGTCAGACCAGTGGTCCATTGTGCCCAGCAGTCTGCTCACGCGGCAGCCCTTAGGTGAAAGACCAGTGCCCTATTTGAGTCTAGCCTTACTTGTGTATGTTCTGTTCCAGTAGGAACTTATCCAACCATGTCTTGAGTCCCTGAAGGGTGATTTCCCCTATAACAGCATCCGGAAGAGCGTTCCAGATTTCTACCACTCTCTGGGTGAAGAAGAACTTCCTTACGTTTGTACGTAATCTTTTCCCTTCTAACTTTAGCGAGTGCCCTCTCTTTGTGTTCACCTTGGAGAGGGTGAACAGTCTCTCTTTTTCTAAGTCAATTCCCTTCAATATCTTGAATGTTTTGATCATGTTCCCTCTCTGTCTTCTCATCTCAAGAGAGAAGAGGCCCAGTTTCTCTAGCCTCTCGTTGCATGGTAACTCCCCCAGTCCCTTAACCATTTTTGTCGCTCTTCTCTGGACCCTTTCGAGTAGTACTATGTCCTTTTTCATGTACGGCGACCCATCACTCAACTGAGCTGTCTCCGATTGGACTTACAACAACTATTTTCTATCATCTAGATCAGTGGTCCCCAACCCTGTCCTGGAGGACCACCAGGCCAATCGGGTTTTCAGGCTAGCCCTAATGAATATGCATGAGAGAGATTTGCATACAATGGAAGTGTAGACATGCAAATATGCTCCATGCATATTCATTAGGGCTATCCTGAAAACCTGATTGGCCTGGTTGTCCTCCAGGACAGGGTTGGGGACCACTGATCTAGATCACTGTAAATCTGTTCTTTTAATTTCGCTTGATCTCACTGCTGCCTTTGATACCATTGATCATTCTCTATTACTTCAGAGACTACAAACCTTTAGCCTACAGGAAAATGCATTAAAATGGTTTTCCTCCTACGTTGCTAACAGATCCTACCAAGTACTAATGGGAAATAAATACACAATCTGATACTCAATCTCAAAACTACGGAATCCCTCAAGGCTCCCTTCTGTTACCAACTCTTTTCATTCTCTTTCTAGCCCTTCTGCTGACTCTTATACAATCTATTGGCTTCACTACTTACGCTTAAGCTGATGACATTCAACTGCTACACCCTCTGAACCCAAATGATCCAGGTGAGATCCATGTCCTCAATCAAAAATTAGCCTGTGGCTCAGCCAAAATATGCTCGCTCTAAATAGCAACAAAACTAAAGGTGTCCTGTTCCCCTGTGCCTAAAAAAAAAGATCTTACCTCCCCAATCTGCATCAATAACACTCTTATCAAAATAAATTCAAAGGGCCTTTTCCTATTACTTGGAAATTAATAACTGGTTGTAGGAAATTTGACCATGTTACTCCTCTCTTAAAGTCAGCACATTGGTTACCCATATCACGTCGTATAATGTACAAAATATTATTATTGGTTTTCAAAATTTGTTATGTTGATCTTCCTTTACATCTTAGTAAATACTTGACGTCTTATACTCCTACACGAATTTTAAGATCTATTAATCAAATTTGTTTAATAGTTCCTACATTTAGATAAATTTTTTGGGATACTATGGGGCTCATAATCTAAAAACCACCCAAGTTGGCACTTGGATGACCTAAAAGACAGGTTGTTCAAGTGCCGATCATCAAACTAACTTTCTGGACTTATCCAGGGACCTTTTAGACCTCTGAATGCTGCTGTGCACCCAGAGCTAAAAGGGGTGTATTTGGAGGAATGGTTAGGGTGGTGTTTGGGTGGGATGTGGGCTGACCTAGACTTAGTCGTCCTGCAGGGATAATCGAATGTTTCACAAATCTTCCTGGGCGAAACTTATACGTTGCAAGTTAGATGATGTAAAAGCAGACATAAGTGGCAAAAAGGTATCCAAAGTGAACAGATTACGTTGTCTCTGCAGTGGTTAAGACCCCCGCACACTCCCACAGTGATCACTGACCCCCTCACACTGCCACAAATATCAGAATAAAAACATACACACCTGTTTCCAGAACATCTGCACCTGATATAGACAGGAGGACCCAGGCCCATAAGCCACTCTGGTGGAAAATGTGAGCCCACCCAAAAAAAACCCCAAATCCTAATCTACTGCCATATAGGTGCCACCTGCAGCCATAAGGGCTACTGGTGGGTATAGTGGGTTTTAGGGTGTTTTGGGGGGCTCACCATATCCTATAAGGGAATTCTGGTGAGATGTTTAGGTGGCACCCTTTTTGTGAAGTTCACAGCAGGGCCCTGTAAGCTTTCCCACTACTCTGTTGCCGTGCTGGTTAGCCAGTCTATCACAATGCTGGCCCCTTCTACGTCCAAATGGTCTTGTTCTGGGCATTTGGGACTTAGATAAATTTTGGGTCGAAAATGTGGTATAAAGAGAGATGTACTGGCAGTCTGGACGATCAATGACCTGGACGTCCAGATAGACAATTTTTGAGAAAAAAAAAATTTTTCTAGACATATTTTTCGAGAATGGACATTGTACCACTGCCGACTTTGGGCATCTAACGCCATCCATCCGAATCAGACTTAGACGTTTCTTTTGATTATGTCCCTCCACATGTGGTTCTGTTTTCTTTGTACAGGGGCCAGAACTTTAGAACGCGCTTCCTAATCATCTTAGATTTCAGACTTCGTTAAACCTTTTTTTTTTTTTTTTTTTTTAGTTTATTTTTATAGGTTTAATAAATTTACAATATCAAATGATATCAAAGAAAAAGGTTTCTTATACATAGTTACAACACTTCTACAACAACAATAACAATCCTTTTAAAGCCCACAAATTGGGGAGATACATTTGCATCTTATAAACATAATTTTAAGGCAAACAAAGAAATGGGTTGAATTCAAATGAATCCTAATCATTCCCTACTATATAGGACTCTGGCTTCCTATCAATTTTCTCAAAACAATGAATCATTTATATAGGAAATAATAAAGGTCTCACTTCTGTTCACGAGCTAACAGAAATTGTTGCAGTTGAATGGGATCCCAAAAAATATATTCAATGTCTTGTACTTTGACAAGACATTTGCAAGGGGATTTCAAATAAAAGGTTGCATCAAGAGCTAATACTCTAGTTCTTAATTTCAAAAATTCTTTCCTTCTTAATTGAGTAGCTCTTGATACATCAGGAAAAATGCTAACCAAATCTCCACAAAACTTGGTTAGTCTATTTTTAAAGTAGAGTTTCATTATTAACATTTTATCTGTCTCATTCATACATGTTATGACCATGGTGGACCTATTCTGGATAACATCTTGAGTGTCTTCTAAAAATTCTGTCAAGGATGTTCGATCTTTCTTGTTCACTGAGGCATATGGTTAAAACTTTATATGGCAGTTTTGCACAATGGATAAACTTTAAGACCTTCCTTTTGTGTATTCCTGCCCCGCTTTTCAAGTCTTGTTTTCACTTTTAATTTTTTTTAATTTAAGTTTAATTATTTTATTGTAAGTCATTTAGACATTTTTTGATAAGCGGGATATAAAACCTGGAAAACTTGGAAAGGAAAATACTCACACAATGCATTCATAAAATTCTGCCAAGTGTAAACTAAACTAAACTAAACTAAACCTTGGGTTTATATACCGCACCGTGCTTTGCAGAATTTTTATGTTTACATTACATTACATTACTGATTTCTATTCTGCCTCAACCTTGCAGTTCTGGGCGGATTACAAAAGAGACAACTGGACATTTCCAGGATAATTACAGAGAGAATTCTGGTCATTTCCAGGAGAAGTTACAAGAATAATGGAGCTGTATATTTCAAGAGCTACAAGATGCCATACAAATAGGAAATAGTGCAGATCCAGTATATATACCGTTAGGGAAGCCGTTGACATGCTTGAGGCTAAAGAGAAGGGAACTGGTGAAGGGGGGAGGAGGGGGGGAGTTGTGTTGAGGGGGGTCTGTTTGGGGTTAAGCCATCTGTATAAATTTTTTGAATAGGTGGGTTTTGATTTCTTTGCGAAAATATTTGTAGTCGTTTGTTGTTATCAGCGGGTTGGAGATAGTGTGGTCCAGTTTCGCTGCATGCGTCGCCAGCAGACTGTCAAATATCTTCTTGCACTGGGTGCCTTTGAGTGGAGGGTAGGTAAAAGGGGTCAGTTCTTCTTTGCCTAGTGGTGGCGTTTTGGTACAGGCGGTTGTTTAGGTAATTGGGGGCTGTGCCATTTATTGCTTTGAATAATAGACAGTATAGTTTGAATTGAATTCGTGCTTGTATTGGTAACCAGCTACTAGTCCTGCAATTTTCCTTTTATAGTTGATTGATGGTATACATTTTTTTTCTCCTTTCAGAAGTTACAGGATAGGAGCCAAGAATGCATGGTTTCAAAACTGTGCAAGTCAGCTCACTTGTGGGCATTTGCAATTTTAAAAAATATACTTTTGTCATCCATGCATATGAATAAAGCACAGGCACTGAAATGGAGAGGAAGCACATAGCCCTGGCCCCACCATGATTTTCCCACCAACTGCCCCATCTCTAACTTGCAGAGAATAGATGTAGTGGGGGGGGGAGGTTGAAGGGGGCCAAGGACCCCCAGATGCTATGGGAATAGGTGTGGGAATGAGGTCATCTCTTCTGCTCACATTGTTCAGGCTCTACCCGTCGGTCCCTATTACAGTTCTTCCAATGCTGTTTCAACAGCTTTAACAGAAAAAGACCCATTAAGGGGCCACGGAGCCCTGGAATTTAGGCATTCTACAAGGCATTCTGGACCAACCCTGTTCCTACAGCAGCAGGGAAGGAGACTGGCAGGGCCTTGAAAGCACCTGAATGCCAAGTCTCCATAACTAGTTTGCTGCTCGATCTGCCATAGCCACACCGAAGAACCTATAAAAGGAATTGATGTTTAAATGAAGTGTGGAAAAGGGGAAGATGGCTGGAGCACAGGTGGGAAAAGGAAGAGATGGAGAGGTACTGGATTCTGGACTGGGATAGGTGAGAAAGGAAGAAATATTAGACCATGGGAATGGTATGGGGAGATACTAGGCCACAGGAGGGGGGGGGGGATGCTGGACCATGGTGGGGTGAGAAGGGAAGAGGGGTGAGATAATAGACCATGGGGAGAGAGAGAAACTGGACCATGGTGGGGGGAAAAGGAGATAATAGACAATGGGGACACTAGACCATAGGGTGGGAAGGAGAGTGAGGGGGGGAGACACTAGGCCATAGAGAGGAAGGAGAGGTAGATCTGATGCAGGGGCCGGAGACTGACAGGGCGAAGGGGGCTGTGGCTTAGACATGGGTCTAATTTAGGGGCTGAGGCTGGGGGCTGGATGTTGTCAGGTTGGAGCTGACAAAAGGGTCCAGAGAAGAGCAACCAAAATGGTTAAGGGGAGGAGTTGTCGTACAGCGAGAGATTAGAGAAACTGAACCTCTTCTCCCTTGAAAAGAGGAGACCGAGAGGGGATATGATCGAAACGTTCAAGATAATGAAGGGAATAGACATAGTAGATAAATTCAGGTTGTTCACCCTCTCCAAGGTGGAGAGAACGAGAAGGCACTCTCTAAAGTTAAAAGGAAGTTCTTCTTCACCCAGAGAGTGGTAGAAAACTGGAACGATCTTCCGGAGGCTGTTATTGGGGAAAACACCCTCCAGGGATTCAAGACAAAGTTAGATAAGTTCCTGCTGAACCAGAACATACGCAGGTAAGGCTAGACTCAGGGCACTGGTCTTTGACCTAAGGGCCACCGCGTGAGTGGACTGCTGGACACGATGGACCACTGGTCTGACCCAGCAGCGGCAATTCTTATGTTCTTAAAAGGGGGCTTACACTGACAGATGGGTCTGATGCTGGGGATAGATGGCAAAACTAGGTTGATGTTAGAACCAGAAGAAGGATCCAATCGTTCTGGGGTAGGGAGAAGGCAGAGAGGGCTTATATAAGAATTATTTCCCTGTAAGTAAACAGTTACACTCTGACTGATTCTTTTATTCCAAAGTACCACTGGTGAGTATTTACCAAATTGCACCCTCTCACAGAGGAGATTCTCTGAATAAAAATGGTCAGTATGTATGAGATGTATCTAAAAAGGCCCTAATGGTTTTAAATCAGCTGCCTCTCATGGGAATTCCAGTGGCTTGAATTTCACCATCATAAATATAAAATGCCACCAGAATCCACTTGTAAATTATAGCAGTGACAAACACTGTCAGTTTCACAGTAGATAGATGGAAGATGCAGAGTCCTATTCATAAAGGGCTTTGCATAAAGCCAGTGACGTCGGGTTTCTGCATAGTCCTAATTTTACCATCTGAGTAAGATGATCTTGCATCAGAGGAATAAAAAAAAAAAAAAAATAGATAGATACATAGAACAATTTAGCTCTGGAGTGGCTGATGAAAACTGCTTATCCTCCTGTCTGCTCCACGACTGCTCCCACGTTCATGCACAAACCAGATGCTTCTTCAGTTAAAGTTAAAAGACATCCCAAGTACATACCCTGCAATTTGGCATCCCCAGGATCCAAGCAAACATCCCCAAAACATAAGGAATTGCCTTAAGAGTTGAGTGAAATTCCAGTGCTGGTGTGCTCTGCTTGCAGCTCGGAGGGTATCAACTGGAATTAATCTTAGACTTATTAGAGATAAAAGCATTTCTCATTTCCATGAGAATTTTATGGCTTATAGCTACGTTTATTACTTTCACTGGCCATGTAGATATACTGTACTGTATGCATAATTCTGAAGTTAAAAAGGAGAGATTTTGCTTGTCAGGTTTTTTTCTTTTTTCTTTATTTATCTTTATTCATTTTAAAACTTTCAATAAGTGTGATACAATATACAATCAATTTCATTTAACATCACTTAAACTCTTACACAATTCCTTCAAAACAATTACCCTCCCCTACCATCAGTTTCTCATTCAAAGACCTTAAGTATCCCACCCTCTCCCTCCCTCCCCCTGGATGTGTACAAACAACATAGGAAAAGAAAAAATATTATCAATCCTTACAGTATTTTTCTAATGGTCCCCAAACCATCCTAAATTTCTTTAAATGCCCCTGCTGTATGGCCAGAACACGTTCCATTTCGTAAATGTGGCATAAAGAATTTCCCCAAAAGGTATCATTTAAACCAGGGGTGTCCAACCTTTTGGCTTCACTGGGCCGCATTAGTTGAAAAAAAATGTTTCTGGGACTGCATAAACGTGCAAACTCTGCAGCAAGACAGAGGAGGGAGCCAGCAAGACGGTAAACACCGGGGGCAGCAGAGGAAAACACTGCATCGTCCTCGACCGGGGCTGCACAAAATACTTCACTGGGCCGCAGGCGGCCCTCAGGCCACAGGTTGGACACCCCTGATTTAAACGATCACAATTTTTCCAATTTTTCATAATATGTTGTATGGCAATCCCTGTCATGATGATTAAGAGTTTATTATTATTATTTATTATTGTTTGTCAGGTTTCCCTTCCTCCCCAAATCTTCCTTCTCCTTCCTCTCTATCTTTCTCATCAGTCTTCCTTGCTACGTTTTCTCATTGTGCCCAGCTCATATTTCTTTGCTCCACCTATTTCCATTCTCCTTTCTCATGCTTTCTCTCCTGTCCACTCTTTCCATCTTGTTTTCTCATTTCTTTTCAAAACTCTTTGTCTATCCCTTTTCACCTCCACCCTGTTCTCCTTTCTCTTTTCTTGAGGCCATCTTACACTCCCTTTTTTTATCATTCATAATAACATAGTAAATGACGGCAAATAAAGACCTGGACGGTCCATCCACTCTGCCCTGGAACTACATGCATTACAATTTCATGATTGAATTGTCTTCTTTTTTTTTTGTTCTTCTTCTTTCTTTGTTTCTTCTGGGCCACAAACCTTAGAAGTCCACCCGGTACTGTCCTTAGGTTCCAACTACTGGAGTTGCCGTCGAAGCTAACTCCAGCCTATCCAAACTATCTCCTTGGCAGGATTTAGACAGTGAAAGCTTGAGATCCTCTGTGTTCATTCCACGTTTGGTTTTTTTTTAAATTCCGTTATCGTTTTCCTCTCTACCACCTCCCTTGGGAGGGCATTCAAAGCATCCACCAGCTCCAGTTATAGATTTGAAAGGATGAACGCTGATAATTTGGGGCATAGTAATATATTTAAATTGATATGGGATCCATTGACATCTTATGTTACCTCACTATAATAGATTTTTGATTGCGAGTCAGTTTTTGTTTATTTTGGTACATATCCAGGGAAGGGGGGGCGTTATTTCTGTCATAATTTGATTTTAAAATATTTACACTCAGGATGGGTGGGAGGATAGAAAGATATGGCTAATAGGGTAAGGTTATTGGGGAAATCTATGTTTCTGTGTTTTATTAAATTATTATTAGGTGGGTGGGTAGGGGGAGGAATTGGTTGGTTATGTTTATTTGAAAGTTAAATGTGCTTATATTGACTTATTATATATGATATTTTTATGTATTGCACTATTGAAAATTGTAAAATCAATAAAGATTTAAAAAGAAAAAACAAACAAACAAAGCATCCACCAGTCTCTCTGTGAAAAATAATTTCATAACATTACTCCTAAGTCTACCATCCCTCAACCTCAAGTTATGTCCTCTAGTTTTGCCAATTTCCTTTCTCTGGAAAAGATTTGGTCCTATTTTAATACCTATTTAATACCTTCTCAGATATTTAAACGCCCTCCAGAGAATACATGTCTAGGTACTCCAGTCTCTTCTTGTACTTTTTCTTTCTTCTCTTAGCAATGTCATTAGATATTATGTTTCCCATTTTCATCACTTCTCCCTTTCCTAATTTCTCTTTTACTTTATTCCACATGTATTTCTTTCTTCCTTAAATATTAATTTTGTCATGTCACTCAAACAGGGCTAGGCTTCCTTGACTGTCAGCCCAATGCTCTAACTTTACTCTGCTCAGTGACGTAGTAAGGGGGGGTGAAGGGGGTAGTCCGCCCCGGGTGCCATGTTAGAGGGGGTGCTGACACTCCTCCTCCTCTCTGCCCCTACCCATTCTTCCCCTCCATGTGTGCACCCCCTTCCCTACCCCATACCTTTAGTTGAAGTTGCTGTTTGTGGCAGTCAGCTCTCCTGCTAATGTCACTTCCGGTTGCTGCGCATAGGAAGTGATATCAGAGGGAAAGCCGACGAGGTCGCAAGGAGCAAGTTGTTGACCGCCACGAACAACAACTTCAGCTTGAGGTACAGGGTAAAAGCAGGTGGGGGGCACGCATGGCAGGCGGAATTTGGGAAGGAATGGAAGGGGCAGAGACAAGGGCAGGGAAAGTGCGCCACTGCCCGGGCGCTTCTCACCCTCGCTACACCACTGGCTCTGCTCCTCTACTCCAAATATCAAATTTCTTTCCAGTGTCATTAAACTCAAGGTTTTGTTCAAAATTAATAGCTATCGGCATAGGAACCAACTTTTGAAAATGATTAGGGATGCTAAATCCAATGGAAATGACCCATCCGTAGACATAGTGAAGAACGGGTACAAGTGGATCGCTTTTTTTTATTGCATCAGGATCGCCAAAGACTAGGGGACAGTCAAAGTCACAGAGTAATACTTTTAAAACCAATAGGAGGAACGCATTGCCAGAGGTTGTGGTAAGAGCAGTTAATGTCGCTGGTTTTAAAAAAGGTTTGGACAAGTTCCTGGAAGAAAAGTCCATAGTCCGCTGTTGAACACATCTACAGACTATTTATATACACATGGACTTGTCCTGAATCTGATTCGTGAGCTCTTAGTGAAATCGTTATCAGCTGATTCAGTTACGTCATGAATGTATGTATGTCAGCACATCACTGTGCAATATATATTTTGAGCAGCTCGAGGCTGTCACCGTCTTCTCCATCTGAGCTTAAAGCATTTAGCCAAATAAGTTTTTGGACAAGGAGAGCGGTGTCTTTCACTATTTCTATTCTGACAATGCTGTGTCTATCTAGGAGTCCACCACCCTGACGCAGCCTTTGCAGCGAAACGTCGGCGAGAGCAGACCAGTGAGGACAGCAAGAGTGTCTTTTGAAGTTCTTTTCAGCTTTACCCTGCCAGAGCTAAGTTTTTAAAAAAAATTTTGTTGATTTTCAACGTTTGAAGTTTTGGGCAGGAGGCCCAGGAAGGCCCAAGAAGGAGACCTAATGGTCAGTTAGGATCTAGACCATTAATATTTCGCCTGTTTCGTTTCCAGCAGGCTATAGAAATTTTAAGAGTGGCAAAGGAGACCAAAAATCTGACTTACAAAGATTCAAAGATTATATTTGTTCCGGATTTTGTGAATTTTTACAATTGAAGTAACAATTAAAGGAGATCAAAATATGGGCTTTATTAACCTGCATTCATGAGAGTTACTTGTAAAGATAAATTCTATCAGTTTGAAGACCCTGAGAAGTTGAAGAAGTTTCTGTCTCAACAAGAGACACCAATGAACTGAACTGATGATCTTGTCAGTTGTGGAGGGCACAGTGGAGGAGATTGTATGGACTTTGGAGTGAATTGAGTCTTTATTTATTGTTTTTCTTTTGAATTTTGGTGAAGTAAGGCTGAATTTTAGTGATTTGGAATACTTATTTTTTGGGCAGGAGTTTTGGGCAGGAGTCTCTAGGCAGGAGGAGGAGGGAGGCCGATGAAGTTTTCTCCCTTTCTAGTGCGGCTGATAAGCTGTTGGCTGGCAGCGCACGGGGATCTGAGGCCCCTCCTCTAAAGTATAATTAGTAGTGGATTGGAACAGATTGGGTTAGTGTATTGAACGCTGATCACTTGTCCATATTATATGGAGTAAAAGTGAATTATAGAGAGTTATTTCATATAGGAAGCCACTGCTTGCTCTGGATCAGTGGCAGGAATCTCATTACTGTCTGGGATTCAAAATCTTGTTACTCTTTGGGGATTCCACATGGAATACTGCTACTATTTGGGTTTTTGCCAGGTACTTGGATTGGCCTTCGCGAAGATGGGATAATGGGCTAGATGAACCATTGGTCTGACCCAGTAAGGCCATTCTTATGTTTCTACGTTCTTAGTTTGCTCAATATTGGAGGTGCTCAAGTACCCACAGTACTGGATCCTATGACTATTAGGTACATTCTAGTCTTAAACCCGTGTCCCGTAGGTTGAAGGACAATTTCCTTCCAGGATAGGGTTCCCGGCCGTCTGAATTTCTCTGGACATGTTCTCCTTTTGAGGACATGTCCGGGGGTCCGGATGGATTTTCAAAACCCGGCACTTTGTACGGGCTTTGAAAAGTTTCCCCTGAAATTATGTCGAGCAAGAAGCGGGGGCATGGCTAGGGCGGGATTAGGGACAGGACTGGGGCGTAATGGGGCGGGGATGGGCGGGCCTGGGGGCGGTCTCAGGGTCTGGATTTTACGAATGTAAAATCTGGCAACCCTATTCCAGGAGGAGCTACTCTGCCTCTTAATGTGAAGTTCCTTCATCTTCTGTAGACCAACCTTCTCTTCTTTCAGAACTACCCCCTTATATACACATGACACTCTGAACAGAAAGTACCTCTAGGCCAGTGGTCCCCAGCCCTGTCCTGGAAGACCACCAGGCCAATCGGGTTTTCAGGCCAGCCCTAATGAATATGCATGGAGTAGATTTGCATGTCTGTCACTTCCATTATATGCAAATCTTTTTCATGCAGCGGTCCCCAACCCTGTCCTGGAGGACCACTAGGCCAATCAGGTTTTCAGGCTAGCCCTAATGAATATGCATGAAAAAGATTTGCATATAATGGAAGTGACAGACATGCAAATCTACTCCATGCATATTCATTAGGGCTGGCCTGAAAACCCGATTGGCCTAGTGGTCCTCCAGGACAGGGTTGGGGACCGCTGCTCTAGGCAGTTGCCTGTTCTGCTAATTCAGGGGTCTCAAAGTTCCTCCTCAAGGGCCGCAATCTATTCGGGTTTTCAGGATTTCCCCAATGAATATGCATGCACTGCTTTCAATGCATATTCATTAGGGAAATCCTGAAAACCCGACTGGATTGCGGCCCTCGAGGAGGGACTTTGAGATCCCTGTGCTAATGAGAAATCTTGACCTGGGCTTAAGCCTTTTAATGTTTTTGACATTTCTTCTCTTTCTGTCTTTCTTCCCCTCCCTTTTCTCTGTTTGCTGGAAGAAGGGGTTTCCAACTACATTTTAAGCACTGAGTCTACTTTTGCTTTGATACGCCTTGAAAGAGTTATATTTTCCCGTTTCCTCTTGTGTTTAATAAGCCACATATAAACATTACAGTTTCTTCCTTATCTTCATGTCCTTACCAGAAGTATGTGTATTGATTTGTGAAATGGAAACTCAAGATTGTAAAAGGTTCTGAATCCATCCTGTTTCCTGAAGTCAATCTTATAGATTTATCTGTAAGCAGCAATACAAGCATTAAAAAAAAATTAAAGTCATTCAGACTGTAACCTGATACAATGCTCTCACTGAGACAGGAGCTCTTATTGAGACCACGGCATTCACAAGCAAGCAGAAATGATGCTCTTAGCATGCAGAAACATCGAGGGCGAGATTCAAGAAATGTCACCCCAAATTAGGCACCAGGATGATCCATGCTAACCTAGTGTTCTGTTAAAGGGCACTTTGTGTGGAGCAACATTTACAGAATACAGTGGTGCCTCACACAACGAACTTAATTCGTTCCAGGAGCAAGTTTGTTATGCGAAAAGTTCGTTATATGAAACGCATTTTCCCATAACAATACATGTAAAAAAAAATAATTCGTTCTGTAGCATAAAATATGCTAAGATGACATAAAAAAAGATAAATTTACCTTGTTAGAGCTGTTAGCATGATATAGAGGGGATATATGTGAAGGGGAGGGGAGACAGGGGTTTTGTTGATCCTTGCTGTGTATTATAATCACCCCCCACATACTCCCCAGTACCTTTTTTAATTCCTCCCATCTTTCCCAGCCAGTGGCGTACAGGCCAGAAGCGCAGAGATCAGGAGCAATTCCTCTGCACGCCTGTGTGGGCCCATGCCGATCTCCGAATGGCTGCAGTTAGTTCTTGTGAGTCCCGCGAGAGCTGGCTGCAGTTAGTTCTTGTGAGTCCCGCGAGAGCTGACTGCAGCCATTCAGAGATCAGCGCAGGCCCAGGCGGCGGGGGGGAGGTTTAAAAATATGTGGTGGCGGCGGGGGGAGGTTTAAACATATGCGGTGGCGGCGGGGGGAGGTTTAAACATATGCGGTGGCGGCGGGGGGAGGTTTAAAAATATGCGGTGGCGGCGGGGGGAGGTTTAAAATATGTAGCGCCAGTTAAGCGATGCAGCTCGGGCGACTTCGTTGTGTGAAACGAAGTCCGTTGTACGGATCAAGACAAGAAGTTCGTTGTGCGCAGCGTTCGCTGTGCGAGGCGGCCGTTATGCGAGGCACCACTGTACTAGCTGAGCACGTACTGTATTTCACACCTAACAGGGTGAAAGCTAGTGGCATAGTGAGGGGGGTGGGGGTAGACCACCCCAGGCGCCTTCTTCATGGGGAAGAGGGGAAGCCAGAGTCTCTCCTTCTCTTCGTCTCCCCGCGGACCTCTTTAAATGCTCGCTGGCACGAGCCGCATTTTCCACTTGTTGTTCGCGCTAGCCTCGGCTCCCTTCCGATGTCATCTAAGTACCCAAAAAGTACCAAAACTGACCAGATGACCATAGAAAATATTAAATAACTAGTATTTTATCCCGTTACATTAACGGGTGCTAGAATATATGTCTGTCTATCTGTCTGCCTTTATTCCCATCTCTGTCTCTCTGTCCTGCTGTCTTTCTTTCTGGCCCCCTTTGTCTGTCTGTCTTTCTGTATCTCTCCCTGTCCCTGTGTCTTTCTTCTTTTCTTTCTGTCTCCCTTCCTCCCGCTGGTGGTAGAATATATGTCTGTGTTTCTTTCTGTTTCTCTCCATACTCTCACTCATCTTAATATTTTGTCCTCAGGAATTGTCGCGCACAGTCAACATGGATTCAGACCCCCCCCCCCCAAAGTCTTATAAAGGAATCAGGCGGCTCAAGTCTGTAAAAGACATACGGATGAAAATGAAAAATGATAAATACCTCCCCCATTACCAAAAGACGCCAGAGACTGCCGGAATTTAGATGACAATGGCTCAGCAGGCAAGGGGAGGGGGGTGCAGGTAGACAGACACACGGGCAACTCCAAAGGTGAAAGACAGCACGCAGGCACTCCAAGGGGACGGCAATACAATGTGGCACCGTGCATGGCTGCATAGCAAAGTTCAAAAGTGCCCCGCTATTGTCTTTTTTCCCAAAACTGACAATGTTTGCATTTTTCTTCAACCTCCATATCCATAAATTATTCAATCAGTACTATTGTCTCTCGATTTACAGTGGCTGACCTTTCTCACTCGATTGTAGTGACTGTGAACCTCTCCTTCCTCTGACGTCAGCGTCTCTGAAGTTGAAAAAAACTTTGGTCCGTCTCCGTGCTCGGCCGCGGCGGGCTACAGCGGCCGCGGCCTGCAGCCGCCGACAGCCGCGGCGGCCGACATCCGCCTTGCTGTATTTTTTTTGTTGTTGTTGAAAGACTCGGCGGTGGCTCCTCTCATGATCCCCACCTGCGTCGGAAGTCCGAAGCAGGCGGGGATCGTGAGAGTAGCCACCGCTGCGTCTTTCAACGAACCGTAAGCCGCGCATGCGCACTTCCTATGGGTCGCTACAGCTCACGGAAAACAGACGCACGCATAGGAAGTGCGCATGCACGGCCTAGCATTTTATTATATTAGATGACCCCAAACTGACAAAAAAAATCTTACTCTTCAAAGCATAGGGTATAAACGGGGGGGGGGGGGGGGGGGGGGGAGGAGGAGGAGGAAAGGAATCTCAGAAACCTGCTTGGTGACAGGGAATAAACCTCAGCCAAGTCTGACAAGGTTCCACATTTCATTCATTGATCCTGAAAAACCTCCTCCTTCCTATTTCATTTACTTTTTATTTATAGTCATATTTAATCATTTTATTAATGATTTATCTTTAAATCTTCTCCATTATATTGGGTCGCAAAGGGGTCGCAAGCCGATTGGTTTGCTTAGTGAATCTAGCGCTAAGGGCTCCTTTTAGTAAGCTGCGTTAGGGCATTAACGCGCGGAATAGCGCACGCTACAATGCCGCAAGCGCTAATGCCAGCATTGAACTGGCGTTGGTTCTAGCCGCGTAGCGCGGGGTTATCGCGCGCTAATCTGCTGCGTGCGCTAAAAACGCTAGCGTACCTTAGTAGAAGAAGCCCTAAGTGTTTTATTATTGGCTAAAGTGCAGTATAGAAGCTAAAAGCCAAGTAGTGAATTGTTCTATACATTTGAAGAAGAATTTAAAAGTTAAATAAGGAGAAAAATATAAATCAAAGAGCAATTGGTAGGGGGAGGTCATAACCAATGATGTTAGTCCCACTACGGTTTGCAAGCTAAGTTAAAATAACAAGGGGTGAATGTCTTCTATTGAAACCTGGGGTTATATCTTTGGGGGCGACTTTTTATTTGAGACATCCGTGCAAATGTATTGTGTGTTACTGTACTGTTAAGTATGTGTTCTTTGAACCATCTCAATTGACAACTTTTGTGGCATTGTCTCGTCTGGATGGAAGAAATCCTTGAGCCCTATAATTTGACTAATAGAAGACCTCATTTCAGTGCTATAGCTTTCAGCTTTTTGTTAAATACTTTGCATTTATTTTTTTTTATTTAATTAAGAACATAAGAACATAAGAAGTTGCCACCACTGGGTCAGACCATTGGTCCATTGCGCCCAGCGGTCCGCTCTCGCGGCGGCCCGTCAGGTCCATGACCTGTAATGTGGTTCCTGTCCGTTTCTGTAACCTACCTCTTCTTTTTTATCTGTAACCCTCAATCCCCTTTTCTTTTAGGAACTTGTCTAAACCTTCCTTGAAACCCTGCAATGTGCTCTGGGCCATCACAACCTCCGGAAGCGCGTTCCATGTGTCCACCACCCTCTGGGTAAAAAAGAACCTCCGAGTGACCCCCTTGTGTTAGTGGTTCCCCACAGTCTGAAAAATCTGTCCCTGTCCACTTTCTCTATGCCCCTCAGGATTTTGAAGGTTTCTATCATGTCTCCTCTAAGTCTCCGCTTTTCCAGGGAGAAGAGCCCCAGCATCTTCAACCTGTCAGCATACGAATAGTTTTCCATACCTTTTATCAATTTAGTTGCTCTCCTCTGGACCCCCTCGAGTACTGCCATGTCCTTCTTGCCATGTCCTTGCCATAATTCTTTATTTGATTATTCGTAACAGTACATTAATAACAAATATTCATGAATGACCACAGCAAACTCAATATAGAGAACATTAAAACTTAGGCAATTAGTCAACCGTGTCCTAGTCCACATTATCATGGTCGCCAGTATCTTTTTAAAAAGAAAGAAAGAAAAAAATCGAATCCATCAATCTACCATCTAAGGACAGGCAAATGGCATTTATATTTTATACATCATCCTCCAAAAATAAAAATCAGTAATAGAAATTAAACTTCCAGCAAAGGTTTCTCTTTAATATCACCGCCGAGCATTGAAGCGTCTCAGGGCAGTGGCTGCAGTCCTGACCTGCCAATCCCCCATTCCTTACCCAAAGCAGCAGTAGCAGCGCTGTAAACAGGCTGTTTGCGGCAAGCCCTGGCAGGGCCTTTCCTCTGCCGCATCACTTCGGGCTGCCACTGAAGAAAGAAAGAAAGACTTACAGACAGACAAGGGGCAGGGAGACAGAAAGAAAGGGGGCAGGGAGAGAGAGAAACAAAGAGAGAGGGGGCAGGGAGAGAGACAGAAAGAAAGATAGACAGCGGGAGGGAAAGTGACAGAAAGAAAGAAATTCTACACATCTATTCTAGCACCCATTAATGTAACAGGCTTAAACACTAGTAATCTATAATAGGACATTGACTCCAATCCCAAAACTTTTTAATTTCCTCAGGAGTCAAATATGAGGTATTTTGTCTAATGCTTTCTGAAAATCCACATACACAGTATTGACCAGCTCACCTTTATCCACATGTTTATCTACCTCTTCAGGAAAGGTAGCAGATTCATGAGGCAAGATTTCCCTTGACTTAATCCATGCCTAGATGTGTGCTCATCAATTTTGATCTTTAAAATAGTCCTTACATATAATAGTCTTTAACCAAATAGTGCCAGGGCAAAGCATGGAGACAGCCTGGGGATTCCGCCTAATTCTATAGACAGTTGACAATAATTCGTATTCAGTCACTATCCAGAGATCTATGCAGATAAAATTAAGAGAGTAAAAAGACTGAATACTGCCACTCTCCATTTAGCTAGCTCTGGTCACTCCTGAACACGTGTAATTCAACACTGTCACTTTTGCAGATATGCATGAATAATTTAAATCCCACTGCTGGTGTTTAAAATAAATGTTGACTGAGTCGTTTGAATATCCAAGCCAACCTTTCTTTTTAGCGTATACATGGCTTTGCCAGGTTGTTGTTTCAGATTTCATGAGTCTTGAGCATTTAACCAACATACTGGTTCATAAATCACACCCAGCTTTAGATGAATACCCAATTATTTTTTTTTAAAAAAATCCTGTTTATTCTGGTATGAGATGTTAAAATTTCCAATCTGCATTATCTGTCTGCTCAGGATTGTTGACTAATTCATGTGTGCGATAATTCTTTTTTTTTTTACAGATTAATATTCTATCAATTTGACGTTCTCTGCGCTTTTTGGTTAGTTATTCCAACAGGCTTTCTAGAAGATTTCCATTTATATATTTCTCATTTTTGATACATAAACCCTAAAAGAGGTGAAGATACTAAATAGAGAATGACATGGGGACAAATTTGTCCCCATCCCCGCAGGAACTCAATTTCCCTGATCATGCAATTCAACATGAGCTCTGCCTTTGACCTTGTAGACCATGCGAATTTGCTACAGTGTCTAGACCAGTGTTTTTCAACCTTTTTTGGGCAAAGGCACACTTGTTTCATGAAAAAAATCACGAGGCACACCACCATTAAAAAATGTTAAAAAATTTACAACTCTGTGCCTATATTGACTATATATAAAGTAATTCTCTTGAATAGGAATCAAATAAACACAAAGAAAGTATTTTATAATGCTGCCACCGCCAACAACACCGTTGGTGGCGGTGGCACTCAAGTGGCTAAAGAGCCGCAGTTTGCCGGCCTAGGGACAACACTGGAGGGTTGCCAGCTGTGCACCCCCTTGGGACGTAAACCCGGGGTGGGGCAGACCGCCCCCCCCACCCTGATATGCCACTATCTGTACCTCACTCCCTCCCTATGACCAAAAATTCTCCTTTCTTCTATTCCCCGTGTACACAACCATCTCTTTCCCTCCCTTCCTCTCTCCAAAGTCCATACCTTCTGTGTCCAAACACTCATTCCCTCCCCCACCTCAGCATCTCTTTCCCTCCCTTCCTCTCTCCCAAGTCCATTTCTTCTGTGTCCAAAAACGCATTCCCTCCCCCACCTCAGCATCTCTTTCCCTCCCTTCCTATCTCCCAAGTCCATTTCTTCTGTGTCCAAAAACGCATTCCCTCCCCCACCTCAGCATCTCTTTCCCTCCCTTCCTCTCTCCCAAGTCCATGCCTTCTGTGTCCAAAAACCCATTCCCTCCCCCACCTCAGCATCTCTTTCCCTCCCTTCCTCTCTCCCAAGTTCATGCCTTGTGTCCAAAATGCACTCCCTCCCCCCTTTTGTGTTCCGTGTTTGCCTCCCAGCCCATCTTTGCAACTTTCTCAGCAAAACGAAGCTCAAGCCGCGAGGCTTGTCTTCTGCTTCCTGCCTGCCCTGCCGCGCACAAATAGCCAAACGGAAGTATTCTCCGACGTCAGCGCTGACGTCGGAGGGCAGGCTTTGCTTAAGCCCTCCCTCCGACGTCAGCGCTGACATCGGGGAATGCTTGCGATCGGCTATATGTTAGCTGCAGGGCAGGCAGGAACAGAAGACGAGCCTCGCGGCTCGAGATGTATTGAACTTCGCGGGTCCCCCGTCCAGCTCTCTTCTGTCCACGTGGGGCGGACCGCCCCTCTCCCTAGACTGGTGGTACTGCCCTGATGGCGGCCCTGACTGTACGGCACACCAGGCAACATCTCGCGGCACACTAGTGTGCCGCGGAACAGCGGTTGAAAATCACTGGTCTAGACGCTATTGGCATCAGAGGCGAAGTGCTAAACTGGTTTCATGGTTTCCTTTCGTCCCGAACCTATCAGGTTCGCTTCAACAATGATCTCTCCAACACCTGGAGCAACCCATCCGGCGTTCCGCAAGGGTCCCCACTATCCCCTCTGCTTTTCAATATCTACATGACCTCACTGAGCGTTCAATTAACCCAGTTGGGGATAAAATTATTCAGTTACGCTGATGATTTCACAATTATTATCCCATTTGCCAACTCCATCTCGGAAACAATTCAAAACAGCATCAGAAGCCATAAACTTGATGGAACATTGGATGACAGACTTCAAACTCAAGCTCAATACTGAGAAGACAAAATTCTTTGTCGCTTCACCGCTTGACACCAAAACCCCACTAGACATCAACAAACATAACTACCCCATACGGCCCACCATTAAAATACTGGGTGTAACTCTGGACCAATGCCTCACCATGAAAGATCAGGTGGACTCCCTAATCAAAAAGAGTTTTTTCACCCTCTGGAAACTTAAATCCATTAAAGCATACTTTGATAACTCTGCCTTCAGAATCTTGGTACAATCCCTCGTATTAAGTCAACTCGACTACTGTAACATCACCTACTTAGCAATCCCCCAAAAGAATATGTGACGATTACAACTAATGCAAAACACTGCGGTCAGACTAATCTTCGGTCTAAAGAAGTTCAATCACGTGACGCCATACTTCAAACAGCTACACTGGCTGCTGATGGAAGCTCGTGTAAAGTTTAAGTTTGCCTGCCTCTGTTTTAAAGTTTTCTACGGTCTATCCCCTAAATACATCACTGACCTATTCTCCTTCTCAGCCAACAAACACAAGAGAAGCTCCCACTCGCACTTCGTTTCTCCCCCGGTTAGAGGATGCAAACTAAAAAAACACCATGAGCATCTTCTCTCACATCAGGCTGCTCTATGGGGTAAAGACCTAGAACAACTCCTATTGCCCACCACTTATGAGGTATTCAGGAAATGCCTCAAAACTCACCTATTCCTGAAATACCTAGACAGCTGACCCACTTCCCTCCTTCCCCTCTCTTGCCCTTTCTCCCCATTGTTCCCACATCCCTTAAGTTAACTCAACTTGTACGTCAACTCAACTTGTACTCCACTAATCTTCTGTAAACCGCATAGAACTTAACGGTATTGCGGTATATAAACTGTTATTATTATTATTATCTCGTTCCCACCCCATTCCTGTAAGCTCTGCCTTATAACCACACAAGCCTCAAACACATACAATTTTAAAGTGTTTGAGGCTTGTGCAGATGAGGACGGAGCTTAGTCATTGGTGGAATGAGGCATTATGACATCACAAGCTGAGCTCTAGAATGCTGCTACTAATGATTTTAAAGTGTTTGAGGCTTGTGCAGATGAGGACGGAGCTTAGTCATTGGTGGAATGAGGCATTATGACATCACAAGCTGAGCTCTAGAATGCTGCTACTAATGATTTTAAAGTGTTTGAGGCTTGTGCAGATGAGGACAGAGCTTAGGCATTGGTGGAATGAGGCATTATGACATCACAAGCTGAGCTCTAGAATGCTGCTACTTATGATTTTATAGTATTTGAGGCTTGTGCAGATGAGGATGAAGCAAGGGGCAGGAAAAAAACTCATGAGTTCTTTCCAGTCCCTGCCCCATTCCTGCAAGCTCCATCCTCATTCGCACAAGCCTCAAACACTTTAAAATCATAAGTAGCAACATTGTAGAGCTCATCTTGTGATGTCATAATGCCTTATTCCACCAGTGCCTAAGCTCTGTCCTCATCTGCACAAGCTTCAAACACTTTAAAATCATTAGTAGCAGCATTCTAGAGCTCAGCTTGTGATGTCATAATGCCTCATTCCACCAATGACTAAGCTCCGTCCTCATCTGCACAAGCCTCAAACACTTTAAAATCCTAAGTAGCAACATTCTAGAGCTCAGATTGTGATGTCATAATGCCTCATTCCACCAATGACTAAGCTAGTAACGTCTATAACATTAGTGTGTTAGCGCTATGATGTCATTAGAATGGAAATTTTATGCTGCTTTTTTACATTAAATTTGTATGCAGTAAAACTAGCTCATACCACAGCTATACTCTGCCCCTAACCACTGGCATAGTAAGGGTGACAGGCGTCCGGGTAGTGGCGCCCCTCCCCATCCTCTTTTCAGCTCCATCTTCACCTCCACAAGTTCCTTCCCCACCCTCTGCTTCCCTTCCCCCGTAGCGTTCCTGGTGCGAACAGCAACCCCCAAGCTGTTGTCGCACCAGTGTTGGCTCTTCCTCTGATGTCACTTTCTAGGCATGGGCCCAGGAAGTGACATCAGAGGAAGAGCCGACGCTGGCGCGACAGCAGGTTGAGGGTTTCTGCTGGGGCTAGGAACATTGCAGATGTACGGGAGAAGGGAAGCGGCACACACATGCGGCAGTGGCAGGGCAGGGAAGGAGCAGTGGGTGGAGAGGACAGGGGCCTGTGCCACTCACCACGACAGCACCCAGGTAGGCATGGGTAGGTGCTGTGCCGAATTCCATGTGAAACTTTAATCATTTTTAAGCAATTTTTAATTGGCATTTTCAATTAAATCACCAATTAAATAATGTTGAATCCCATACGGAATTCGGCTAGGCGCTAGTAGCCACCACCAATCTAAGCACCATTTATAGAATCAGGACCTAACTGCTACTAGTTAACATTTGTATGTACTAGAATACAGATAGCCCCTGATCAATAGAGCTTATCATCTGGTTGAAACATATAGACAAAATAAATAATTCCCTGAAGCTTAACCTCTGTTCCGGGGAAGATGGCCGAATCACTGATCAGGGAAGGTATCAATGAGCATATAGAAAAAAATAATCTGATGAGATCAAGCCAGCATGGTTTCTGTAAAGGCCGCTCATGCCAGACGAATCTACTGCATTTCTTTGAGGGGATAAGTAAACAATTGGACCAAGGTGACCCCGTAGACATCGTATATCTAGATTTCCAAAAAGCCTTCGACAAGGTGCCCCATGAACGCCTACTGAAGAAACTGTGGAGTCATGGGGTGGAAGGGGACGTGCACAGATGGATCAAAAATTGGCTGGCGGATAGGAAGCAGAGGGTAGGAGTAAAGGGGCACTACTCTGACTGGATAAGGGTCACAAGTGGTGTTCCGCAGGGGTCAGTGCTGGGACCACTGTTGTTCAATATATTTATTAATGATCTAGAAACGGGGGCAAAGTGCGAAGTTATCAAGCTCGCGGATGACACAAAACTCTCCAGAACGGTCAGAACTGTTGAGGAATACAAAGACCTGCAGAGAGACCTGAACAAACTGAGTGAGTGGGCAAAAAAATGGCAGATGAGCTTCAATGTGGAGAAATGTAAGGTCTTGTACATAGGGAAGGGGAACTCCAGGTACAGCTATACGATGGGAGGGAGGGTACTCGGGGAAGGCAGCCAAGAAAAAGATCTGGGGGTATTGGTGGATAACACAATGAAGCCGGAGGCGCAATGTGCAGCGGCCTCAAAAAAAGCGAGCAGAATGCTGGGCATTATCAAAAAGGGTATCACTACCAGAACGAAGGAAGTTATCCTGCCACTGTATCAAGCAATGGTGCGCCCACATCTGGAATACTGCGTCCAATACTGGTCGCCATACCTCAAGAAGGACATGGCAATACTCGAGAGGGTCCAGAGGAGAGCAACGAGGATGATAAAGGGTATGGAGAACCTCTCATGCCGAACGGTTAGACAGGCTGGGGCTCTTTACCCTGGAAAAGCGGAGACTGAGAGGGGACATGATACAGACTTATAAAATCATGAAAGGCATAGAGAAGGTGGAGAGGGACAGATTCTTTAGACTAGCAGGGGCAACTAAAACAAGAGGTCACTCAGAAAAACTGAGAGGAGACAGATTCAAAACGAATGCAAGAAAGTTCTTCACTCAACGGGTGGTAGACACCTGGAACGCGCTTCCCGGAGAGGTGATAAGCCAGAGTACAATTCTGGGGTTCAAAAAGGGACTGGATGACTTCCTGGAAGCGAAGGGAATAACGGGGTACAGATAGAGGTTTACCTCACAGGACACTGAGCAAATAGGGTATGGACTTTTTAGGTTAGGTAGGGAACATTTTCAGGTCATGGACCTGGAGGGCTGCCGCGGGAGCGGACTGCCGGGCGCGATGGACCCCTGGTCTGACCCGGCAGAGGCAATGCTTATGTTCTTATGTTCTTATGTCCATAAAACACGCAGGTCTTTTCACTACGCTGCGCAGCTAAGGGCAAACGCTCCGGCGCCCATTTGATTCCTATGGGCTTCGGAACATTTATCGTGCCAGTTCACGCTGTCATGCTTAGTAAAATGAGGGGATGATTAATATGAAAGGGTCGAGATCAGGGAGAGAGATAATAATTCTACATGGGGGCATCTGCTTTTTGGGCACTCCGGAGCCTTGTGATGAGACTTTTCTATAATGGCATCAAGACCCCTGGATTCTGTTACAGAATACCAGCAAGCTCAGCCTCAGGGCACTAACAGGGCATAACCAGTTAAATGCCACTGCAAATTAACGGTTAGCCCGGGACAGGAATTTTAACCAGTCAGGAGCTGATTCTGGCCAATTAAATTGCTTTGGATATCAACCCCGAGGCTCCTCCATCTGAGAAATCTTGGAAATTCTTTCGCTATTATCTTCCTTCTGAAGGAGGATGAAGGCTAAGAAAGTCTCCAGGGAGGTTTAGTAAATAATAAATGGATTCTTTTTCCACTAGATGCACTGAATGTGAGATCTTTATGTATTTCTTTTTTTATTTCCTGGAAGCCCAAAAGATATTGAAGCCATGCGCATTCAGGTACAGCAGGTATCTTTCTGTCCCTGGAGGGCACACGGACTGAATTTGTACCATGGGCATTGTTTGTTTTCAATAAAGTTTTCCTTTAGCATGGTGTCTCTCACACGTGCGCCCCAACGAGATTCCAGAATTTTACTATATTATTAAAAATTCCCTTCCTAAATATACACTAGAATAGATGACATAAACATCACGTACACAAGAGTCTGTCAGTGGTATGAGCATCGGGGTGTGAGGATATAACTGCCCAGACAAGTGCATTCAAAAACAAGCACATGTTTATCTTTATTAAAAACTTTATATACTGCATAACAGCCTAAAAGGATCCAAACGGTTTACAATGTAGAGTTCACATTCATTAAGAGAACTCCATTTAAAAATAGGAAAGGAAAGAATAAGAACAAAAGATTTTTTTAAAAAAAATTTTCATAAAATATTATAACCAACAACATCTCAATAATAACAATTCTAATGGTAAAACAATAAAACAATCAAATCTCAATGAACCATACCTAATACATACAGCTAAAAATGTTCAATTACATCTACTGTAGTTTCATCTTGGTTACAATTACCCAAATGTAGCTTAAAGAACTTTAAATAAATGACTCTCAAATTTAAATTTTTTTTGTTGGTTTTGTAATTGTATAATTTCAATTATAGTGTGCCATGAAAAACATTTGCTCTGTTTAGTGTGCCAGAGATTAAAAAAAAAAAAAAGTTTGAAAAACACTGCTTTGGAACATCATTACTGTGAAACATCTCTTATAATAAAACCCTAAGCAGCGCATGCGCACTCCTGCCTGCGTGTTCCATATGTCCTTGGCAGGCAGGAGTGCGCATGTGCGCTAGAAACCGAGCCCCATCCACGCTGACCGGCTTGGGTCCCGCGGGCCTCTCATGGAGCCCACCTTCCCGCCCAACATGGATGGCAGCGGTGCCAGCGATGCCGGGAGCGGACCAGTACCAGGGCGACTTGAGGCGGCTTGAGGCGTGCGCGGCAGATGTCGCCACGTGCAGGCTGCGGTGCCTTGAGGCGGCTGGCGGCGGTGCAGGCAGCATCGGAGAGAATCCCTCGAGGCGGATGTTGGCCTCGGCGGCTGTCTGAGGCGGATGTCGGCCGCCGCGGCTGTCGGTGGCTGCAGGCCGCCGCAGTTGTTAGCCGTGGCAGGCCGCGGCGGCAGATGGCTGAAGCCTGGCTGGAGGAGGACGTGGAGGAGCTGCGAGAGCTCCGCAGAGGCAGGAGGTGAGGAGAGAGAGACAGAGACAGATGGGAGGACAGAGGGAAAGGGGGGGTAGGGGAAACGTTGCTGCTGCACAGGGAAGTGGTGTGGGGGGGAGGGAAATGCTGCTGTGGCTGCTGCACAGGGAAGTGGTGGGAGAGAAATGCTGCTGCATAGGAGGCAGGGAGAGAGACAAATAGATAGAAAGAAAAGAAGAGAGACACAGAAAGACAGACAGACAAAGGGGGTCAGGGAGAGAGACAGACAGCGGGAGGGAGAGAGAGACAGAAATAAAGACACACAGACATATATTCTAGCACCCATTAATGTAAAGGGCTAAAATACTAGTATTATAATAACATGTTTCCTCAAAAGGAGGACATGTTCAGGGAAATCCAGAAGTCTGGTAACCCTAACTGTGGCCCTCAAACCGTTGGCTGAAAAGTTCTTCAAATCCTGCAAATGTGTTCATTTCAATCTTGCCCACTTGATATAGTAACTGCAAACCATCTCTTTAGTGTGTTTACTCAGGTGTCTCATTTATGGAATTTGCTACTGTTGACAATCCTAAATAAAATGAGTTTTTAAAATATATCCTTGAAGTGTTGTAGGATGAATAGTGTCCGAAGATCTAAAGGCGAAAAAACAGTGTGACAAGGCAGTGGCTGCTGCCAGAAGGATTCTGGGCTGTATAAAGAGAGGCGTAGTCAGTAGAAGGAAGAAGGTGTTGATGCCCCTGTACAGGTCATTGGTGAGGCCCCACTTGGAGTATTGTGTTCAGTTTTGGAGACCGTATCTGGCGAAAGACGTAAGAAGACTTGAGGCGGTCCAGAGGAGGGCGACGAAAATGATAGGAGGCTTGCGCCAGAAGACGTATGAGGAGAGACTGGAAGCCCTGAATATGTATACCCTAGAGGAAAGGAGAGACAGGGGAGATATGATTCAGACGTTCAAATACTTAAAGGGTATTAACGTAGAACAAAATCTTTTCCAGAGAAAGGAAAATGGTAAAACCAGAGGACATAATTTGAGGTTGAGGGGTGGTAGATTCAGGGGCAATGTTAGGAAATTCTACTTTACGGAGAGGGTGGTGGATGCCTGGAATGCGCTCCCGAGAGAGGTGGTGGAGAGTAAAACGGTGACTGAGTTCAAAGAAGCGTGGGATGAACACAGAAGATTTAGAATCAGAAAATAATATTAAATATTGAACTAGGCCAGTTACTGGGCAGACTTGTACGGTCTGTGTCTGTGTATGGCCGTTTGGAGGAGGATGGGCAGGGGAGGGCTTCAATGGCTGGGAGGGTGTAGATGGGCTGGAGTAAGTCTTAACAGAGATTTCGGCAGTTGGAACCCAAGCACAGTACCGGGTAAAGCTTTGGATTCATGCCCAGAAATAGCTAAGAAGAAAATAAATAAATAAATAAATTTAAATTGAATCAGGTTGGGCAGACTGGATGGACCATTCGGGTCTTTATCTGCCGTCATCTACTATGTTACTATGTTACTATGTTTTAATGTTTACTATCCAGTCTGAACAAGCAGGTCTAGGCAGTTTGCAAAATTAGTAGTTCCATGTAAACTTGAGATCTTTTGGAGTCCTTCAGAGCTTTCTCATATTTACACTCAGTGGCGTCGTAAGGGGGGGTGCAGGGGCGGTAGTCCACCCCGGGCGCGGTCTATCTAAGGACGCAGCACCCCTTCCTCCTCTCTGCCATCCCGCTCCTCTCCTTGCCGCGCGTGCATCCCTTGCCTTCCCCGTACTTTTTTGTACTTCCCCGGCGCAAGGTTGCTGTCCGCATCAGCCCTCTCTCTGATGTCACTTCCGGAAGTCAAAGTCAAAGGACGAACTGACACCGACGCGGTGTGCTGCTCACCCTGACTACGCCAGCATTGACACCGCAGCCCTTTACATGAAAAAGGTAGGAGACCACTGCTCTAGCGGGAAGTTATTGTATTTTAAGTGAACGGGTCAACCTGCGTGATTTCATTGAGACCGTAGACCAGTGAGGGCCATTTATATGCGCAGAATATGGACTTTGAGGGATTTCGCACTGGCCCTGTAAAATGTACTTTGCTGTTTGGGATTTGGGTTTGGATTTCAAATTTCATTACTGACCTTCTCCTTTGGTGGAGGGATTTCGCACTGGCCCTGTAAAATGTACTTTGCTGTTTGGGATTTGGGTTTGGATTTCAAATTTCATTACTGACCTTCTCCTTTGGTGGAGGGATTTCGCACTGGCCCTGTAAAATGTACTTTGCTGTTTGGGATTTGGGTTTGGATTTCAAATTTCATTACTGACCTTCTCCTTTGGTGCTGTGATAACTGCTGCACCATTCTTTGACTTTGGAAGCACATCGCATAGCTGGGAACTACATAGTTAATGATTACTATGCCCGTCATAAACGTATACTTTATGGAAAGTTTGGTTTATGGCTGTGGAAGGGGCAATAAAGATTTATAACCAGAATGAACTATTCCATTTGACCTTGACTCTGTTTGCACAAAGGAGGCAGAAAGATTGCTTAGTCACCCCGGCTACCAGCTATTGGATCAGGACATTACAAATAGACGACGATTGGCTGAAAAAGGCACAGAGAGATAGTGAACTTGCGAGGGATAACTAGGAAGTAGAGGCTTTTAATTTAATAATTGATTCATCAATATTTATCTTGCTATTAAGTTTGCAGTAGATTAAGGGGAGATGGGAAATGGAACGGAGGGGTGTCCGCACCAGAGATGACATTTTCCCAAAAGCGGTATATGTGAAGAAAGGCAGGGGGCGTGTGCATGCAAACTGCCGTGAGAAGCTAAGAGCACGTGAGATCAGTGACGCTCCTCCCGGACTTTCTGGCTCCACTCTGAAAGTTTGCCCCACGTAATTCGTGGTGAGAGAAAAGCAACGCGTGCTGATCGGCACTTTAAGAAAAAAAAAAATATATATATTACTTTACAAAGCGAAAAGGGCACAGATTGCACAGGCTTTAAGAGGAGCTGCCCTGGGAAATCAAATACCGCCGCTGCTCCTTGTGATCTCGGGCATGGCGCTTAACCATCCTTTGGCTCAGGTACAAACTGTGAACCCTCTGAGAACAGCGTACCTGCATGGAATGTACTTTGAACGACCCGCCAGAGACAGGGAAATACTTACCCCCTCTTTTACTAAGGTACGCTAACCAATTAGCGCACACTAAACGCTAACACATCCATAACACGTTAGCATTTAGCGTGCTCTAAATCGATTAGCGCACCTTAGCCAAAGAGGGCCTTAGTGTAGAACATAAGAATTGCCGCTGCTGGGTCGGACCAGCAGTCCGCTCCCACTGCGGCCCTTAGGTCAAACACCAGTGCCCTAACTGAGACCAGCCCTACCTGCATACGTTCCGGTTCAGCTGGAACTTGTCTAACTTTGTCTTGAATCCCTGGAGGGTGTTTCCCCCCTATAACAGCCTCCGGAAGAGCGTTCCAGTTTTCTACCACTCTCTGGGTGAAGAAGAACTCACCTTGAGCTACAATTGAAAAAGCGTGAGCTAAATCCAAACAAACAAATGCCTAAATTGGGTGACTGAGTCCTGTCCACTGAGCAGCACCTATACTATTGTAAGAAGTGAAAACTTTTAAGTTATACATGTGCTGCTGGTTCACTGATGTGTTAATGGACTAGCACCGCTACTAAGTTGGTCCTCCAAGACATGGGAAATGGGAAAGAGATTTTATATACAGTACTAGTCTTATAGCCCGTTACATTAAAGGATGCTAGAATATATGTGTGTGTGTCTGTCTTTATTTCTTTCTCTCTCTCTCCTTAGCCGCTTTCTTTCTTTCTGTCTTTCTTTTTCCTTGGCTGTCCATCACCACCCCTTGCCTGCTCCCACTGTCCATTCTCCCTTCCTTTTATCTCCCCTGTGTCCACCACCACCCCTTCACTGCTCTCCTTATGCAGCAGCAGCCCTTCTCCCTTTGTTTTACCCCCCCCTGTCCATCAGCACCTCTTTCCTTCTCCCCCTGTCCAACATTAGGCCTCCGTTCCTTTTTCTTCACCCCCGCTGTCCATCAGCACCTCTTTCCTTCTCCCCCTGTCCAGCAGTAGGCGTCCCTTCCTTTTTCTCCCCCCCCTTCCTCCTTCTTAGCCCTATGATACACTTACCTTGCTCTGCCCCTGATCAGAGGTCCCGACAGCCGCCAGTTGTACCCATTGAAAAAGTTCCCTCTGCCGCATCCCGCACCCCTCCTGACGCGAATCCCACTGTCTTTCTTTCTGTCTGTCTCTGTCCCTGGCCCCCTTTGTCTGTCTTTCTGTGTATCTCCCTGCCCCTGTGTCTTTCTTCTTTTCTTTCTGTCTCCCTTCCTCCCTCTGTCTGTCCCCCTCCATTTCCCACCCCCACACCAGTTCCCTGTGCAGCAGCTTAGCATTTCCTCTACCCCCCTTTCCCTTCCCGCGGTCCCGACTACACATGGCGATTCAACTACACCCGGCTCTTAAACTGATGACATCATCAGAGACGCGGCAGAGCAAATCAGGGCAGTAGAAGGGCCCGAAGCAGCATGTGAAGACTGCTGCACACGCTGCTTGAATCGCCGGGTAGGTAGTCGGGCCTGGGGGAAGGGAAGCGGGGGCGGCAAAGGACTCGGGTCAGCTTAAGAGCCGGGGCGGAAAGTTGCTGGGCTCCTCGGTGGGGGCGCTGAGCAGCCGCGATCCCTCTCCTCCGAGACACCCCCCCCCCCCGCCTGCCCGCCCGCTGGAGGAACGGAGATTGGCAGCTGGCTGTGGTCCCGGCTTGTGGAGGCATCGGCGGCTTGTGACGTAAGCGCGCATGCGCACTCCTACCTAAGGTGCCCTACATCTCACGGAATGCACGCAGGTGGGAATGCGCATGCGCGGCTTACCGTTTTATTATATTAGATAATCCCGTTATACCGGACTCACTTATAACAGAACCTCGCATATAGCGGACGAGGTCCACTGGTCCCGGCTGAGCACCATTATAAACATACAGAAAATCATCGGATATAGTGGATATACCAGACAACTATTTTGGTCCCCAGAGCCGCTTTTACCTGTAGTTTTATTCGGCTATAACGGACACACAGGCTCCGCCTACAAGGCGCGTGGCGTGCCGGTGATATAGTATCAAAATGCAACCCAGAAGAAAATGACAGATTGTTTTTCTTTCCAGTACAGTATGACATAATGCTTTAGAACAGGGGTGTCCAGCCTTTTGGCTTCCCTGGGCCGCATTGGCTGAAAAAAATGTTTCTGGGGCCGTGCAAACGCTGCAGCAAGACAGAGGAAGGAGCCGGAGAGACGGCAAACACCCGGGGGCAGCAGAGGAAAACACTGCATCACCCTCGACCAGGGCCGCACAAAATACTTCATGGGGCCACATGGGGCCCTCGGGCCGCAGGTTGGACACCCCTGCTTTAGAACACCTTTTAGTGTTCTGGCTTTGCGATCATTTCGTGATCTACCGATGTTTGCTGAGTTTTGTTCTTGATGTTGCTGATATGCTTGTGCAGTGACTGTTGTTCATCGATTTACATTGTTTCAAGTTGCCCTAAATAAAATTTTTAAAAAATGCAACTCTGGATATAACGGACTGTTTTTCCAGGTCCCTTGAAGTCCGTTATAATGGGATTATACTGTAACGCCTTTCTGTGGTTATAACCAAAATGGTTGACATATAACATACAGGTACAGTGGTGCCTCGCATAACGAACGCCTCGCACAGCGAACGCTGCGCACAACGAACTTCATGTCTTGCTTCCTACAACGAACTTCGTTTCACACAACGAAGTCGCCCGAGCTGCATCCTTCCGCGCAGGCACTGCGCTTAACTGCCCTCTCTCCGCCTGGCTCCCTGTGCAGTGGCGGACCGTCGGCTCGCAGGGGCCCGGCGCCTACTGCTGATGCGTTGGGGGGGGGGGGCGGAACTACTCTCGCCGCTTCCCCGATGCTAGAAAAAAAAAAAAAATGAACAGTTAAGTCCCAGTTTTTGCCGCTGAGCCTCTGCCCTCTCTCACTGTAAAATTAGACTCTACTTAGTCTGTCTTTAAATTTAAAAAATGTATGTTGTTTTAAAAAACAATTATGTTTTTAGATGTATCTAAATAAAAATAATAACAAAAAATTTATCTTTTTTTATGTCATCTTAGCATATTTTATGCTACAGAACGAATTCTTTTTTTTAACATGTATTGTTATGGGAAAACGCGTTTCACATAACGAACTTTTCGCATAACAAACTTGCTCCTGGAACCAATTAAGTTCGTTGTGTGAGGCACCACTGTACCGGTACTTATTTTGCACCTGGGGCAAAACCTGGAGGGTTATATGACTTGCCCACAGACAAAAGGAGCCGCAGTGAGAATCAACTCCAGTTCCCCTTATTCTCAGGCCACTGCACAAACCATTAGGCTACTCCACATGCACTTGGTAAATATCGTATGCTCTTCTTCATATGCCATTTATTGTACGCTCACTAAAGCCTAATAATTAACCAAGATCCTCTGCTCGCAGGTCGAAGAATCATTGTGGGGTACAAATGACGGCGACGTGATTACAGCGGAAGTGAGAAACCTCTGCTCTCGAGGGCCGCCACTCAGTCAAGTTTTTAGGGTTTCTCCGGTGAAGATACATGAGATCACTTTGCATGCAATACCTTCATTGTATGCAAACAGATCTCATGAATATTCATTGGGGAAATCCTGAAAACCCTACTGGGTTGTAGCCCTCAAGGAACAGGGCTGCCCACCCCTGGACTACTGCAACAGAAGGCAGGATGGGAGATGTAGAGTAGAGGATGGGGAGAGATGGGAGAGAGAAAGAGGAGGCGGCAAGAAAGTCAACATACGCTTGATCATTTCAAACACAATTCTGCATGGATTTAGTTAACACAAATGCATTTTCTAACACAGCTGCTTTTCAAGCATTATTGTGCCCTGCATGGTGTATAAGATCTTCACATATAGCCCATCCCACAAATTTCTATTCATTCTTTTCTTTTTTCTTGTATTAAAAATTTGTTATACGGTCAAATCAAACTTCTTGGCGGTTTGCAATACATTAAAAGGCATAGCATAAAATATTATTAATAGCACAGAATTAGTAATATAAAAAAAGTAATTATCAAGACTAAAAACAAATAACAATACCAGCAAGGTAGCAATGTTTCTATAGTAGATGACGGCAGATAAAGACCCGAATGGTCCATCCAGTCTGTCCAACCTGATTCAATTTAATTTTTTTTCTTTGATATTTCTGGGCAAGAATCCAAAGCTCTGCCTGGTACTGTGCATAGGTTCCAACTACTGAAGTCTCCATCAGCCTTTCTACACCTTCCCCAGCCATCGACACCTTCCCCAGCCCATCCTCCCCCAAGCGGCCATATACAGACACAGACTATGCAAGTCTGCCCAGTACTGGCCTTAGGTCTCAATATTTACTATTATTTTCTGATTCTAGATCCTCTGTGTTCATCCCACGCTTTTTAAAACTCTGTCACCGTTTTCCTCTCTACCACCTCCCTCGGGAGCGCATTCCAGGCATCCACCACCCTCTTCATAAAGAAGAATTTCCTTACATTGCTCTTGAGTCTCCCAGCCCTCAACCTCAAACTATGTCCTCTGGTTTTACCAGTTTCCTTTGTTTAATAAGACAAATAAAATTTCTAAAAACAAACAGGAACAAAAGGAAATAAGGTAGAGCTATGATTGGTAGGAAAAAAAACAATGAAGGAGAATCACAATAGGGAGGGGGATGGACTTTCTTTCGAGAAGAAAGAGGCAAAATTCAACCATTGAATAAAAAATAAGAAGAAATCGTCATTACAAGGACGGTTAGAGCCCAAAGGCATCTTTAAATAAGAATGCTTTTAATTTGGACTTAAAATAAGTTAAGGAGGTCGCTTCTCTTAAATGGCTTGAAATGGAGTTCCAAAGCGACAGGGCAGTAACCGAGAAAATATATGTACGTAAAGTGTTAATGTGTCTTAAAGATGGATTGGAAAGCAAGTTCTGAGAGTGGACCGAAGACATCTTTGAGGGGAATATGGAATCAGTAGTCTGTTGATAAATTCAGGTTGATTGGTTTCAAGGGTTTTAAAGGTTGATAACAAGAATTTTATATGTGATTCTGTGTTCGATGGATAACCAATGGGCTGCAATCAACCAGGGGGTTACTGCCTGGTCTCAGTTGATGTGTGAAACAGGTGTTACAGCAGAGACAGCACAGCAGCTGTTGAGTAGTAAGTCCTTTGAGTGACACCTTTGAGGAATGGTCAGACGTTATCTCCTTCCCACTAAAGCACTGACGGCCCCTCTTCAGCCTTTCTCCTTCTGGTCTGTAGCCTTCTGAGACAGATTTTCCTGCAATACTGGATGCAGTGAAAAGAGAGGAAGTTACTTCAGTAGATGGGGCCGGAGTTGAATTATCAGGAGCCTCTGAAAACCCTACTCTGTTGGTACATAGTGATGGTCATGGCTATTATTGGTGTGGTTAGTCTATTCAGAGGTTACAGCAGGTGTTCTGATATTCTAGCCTGAGAAGCCACCTCAGCATTCATGGCTTCCTTGTGAACAATGATTTTTTTTGTTCTTATTGTTTGAATCCAGAGACTTTTCTTATAACTTTCATGCCCTTACAGACTCCGCCATCATGCTCTTGCTATCCCATTAGTACAGGCTGCTCACAGAGATGACTTTGGCCTCCTGAGTAGAGAATGACACAGGGACAAATTTTCCCCCGTCCCTGCAGGACTTCAATTTCTCTGTCCAGCCCCCGCAAGTTTTGTCGCTGTCCCTGTCCCTGCAAGTTCTGTCCTCATCTGCGTAAGCCTCATACACTTTAAAATCACAACTGCTCAAAGCTTGTGCGGTTAAGGCAGAGCTTACAGGAATGGGGCAGAGACAGGAAACAAACTCACAGGGACGGGACGGGAAAAAATTTGTCCCCATGTCATTCTCTACTCCTGAGGGAGATTTGTCAGATTCCTCAATGGTGTCAGCAGGAAGAATTTTTTCTGGGAACAGCTGAGTTATTTTATAGAATGCAATTTTATAATATAGTCTATGGCAGACATCGGCAACGCCGGTCCTCGAGGGCCGGAATCCAATCAGGTTTTCAGGATTTCCCCAAGGAATATGCATTGAAAGCAGTGCATGCAAATAGATCTCATGCATATTCCTTGGGGAAATCTTGAAAACCCACTTGGATTCTGGCCCTTGAGGACCGGAGTTGCCCATGTCTGGTTTATGGGTCCGGATTTTACATAAGCAAAATCTGGTAACCCTATGCCTGCGTGTCTTTAAAAAATAGTGTCTACATAGGCACCCTAGTATAAAATTGCATTCTATAAAATAACTCAGCTGCTCCCAGAAAAAATTCTTCCTGCCCCCTCCCGACACGATCTGCTTTTCAAACCCCAAAGTGCCGGGTTTTGAAAAGACATTTGGACATGCCCTCTAAAAAGAGGACATGTCCAGGGAGATTCGGACATCTGTAGGCATCTACTTGGTTTTATAAACTACTAGTGTTTTGTGGCAGAGATAATGCCTGGCGTTTAGGCAGAAACACTTATATTTGCTCCAGATCTCGTGTATGTGAAGACATGTACTTTATACATGGAGATACATGTATACTAATGGGGAAATTCTATAATGGGCACCTAAGTTTATTGAAGAACTCTGTTAGAAATGGTGAGGTAGAAGCGCCTCCTGGCACCTAAATAAAACCTTAGGAATAAACATCACCTGGTAGTTTGAGTTTTGAAAGGCCTCGAGTTCAGGCCCGCATCTGGAGGGCCTCTGAACATGCACGGTTGCCTATGGGAGGGGGCCTTAGAAATCTGGGCCAATCAGAACCTTAGGCCCCTCCCAGGATGAGCGCATGCATGTGACATCATTGCATCGCAACCGCACATGCTCAGAGGCCCTTCAGATGCGGCCCTGAACTCGGGGGTCTCTCCAAACCCAAACTACCAGGTTCTGAAAATCCATCCGGGCACCCGGACAGCCCTCTAAAAAGAGGACATGTCTAGGTTTTTCCCAGACATCTGGTAACCCTGTATGTTCATGCACACAGCAAATGAGGAACACAGGAGAAAGAGCAATGCTGGAAAAGGCTAAGTGATGTGACAAACCAAGCCCCTGTTGATGGTTTTGCACCTAGAGCTGGCAAGAAGATCCTGTGCAGAAGAGCTGACCAGATCAGCTCTAGTGAGCAACTTGAGTCTGACCTCCCTTGTCCATGTTGTAAGAACTGTGGTAATCTGGACCAGGGTGGTTATGAGCAGGCAGAAATCCAGCATTTGCACCCTGTTAGTACAGCAGCTAGGGCAGCTGTGTGAATAAGGCAAAGCAGGTAGGGGAACCACATCTCATCCCCCCTCTAGAGCCTGAAGGGGAGTGGCTTTCATCAGATTAAAGGCAGGCTGAGTGAAGCAGGGAGTGTAGAGTGACCTGGCAGAAGCACTCCAGCAGGATGCAGCAAGGCAGGAGCCTTGGAGAGAGCAGGCAGACTCTGAGGTGGTAGATTGGCCTTTGCAGAAGGTAGAAGAAAATTGCCAAATCCAGGAAGCCTGTCATACTTCAGAGGACCAAGCAGAGCTCATGGAACTTAACTGAAACAGTGAGTAGCTGTGAGGCAGCTGGTTTTTGGGTTTTTTTTTTTCCTTTCTTTCAAAGTATGCTTTGTATTTTGAGTTCCTTGGTTTTTGAGCTGGACATCATTGTTGGCTAGGAAGCAGTTACTTACCTGGGTTTTTACAATCTGCTAAACTGTATGTTTAGTTTGGGCAAGAAGGCATTGAGACAGAGTGAATGTTTTTGTATGCTGAAAACTCACTGTGTTTGCCATGGTGGAAAAGCAATTGCAGAATCTCATTCAGCTGTGCTGCCTACTAATGTGTGCTGCAGTGACTAGAGAGCCTCAAGAAAAGCTTACCTACTGTTTGGTGCCTCAGAGAAATGTTCAAACTGTTGGAAATTATAACATTCTGATATGCACTGTCCTGCTTAGAAATAATCTGTCACAGAAAAGGAAGTTTTTGTTTCCAGAAAGCCAGTATGTTTTGGAAGACTGAGCCAGGGTGAATGGTCTCAGGCAAGACAAAATGCATGTGTTTGTTTGGTTTTTTCCCTTTCCAAACTAGGTTTGGTTGTAACTCCCTGCCATCAGGACTGAGGTCTATGCCTGCATGCAAGGAGTTAAAAGGTTGATGAACCACTATTGTAGAACCAGACTGGAGCTGGATTTGAACTTATAGTAGTCTCTGAACTGTTTGCCAGAAGCATATGTTTTCTTTTGGACTTTATTTTGAAAACTGTTTCCTAAACCCTTTTGATCCTGAATAAAGACTATTATTGACTTTGATAAAATTCTGCCTGATTTGGTATTTGAATGGTTGAAGCCAGTACTTACCCTTTGCTCCTAGGCCTAGGCAGTTCTCTAGGGCCAAGTAGAAGACCCTGGTAGTAGGGGACACGTCAAATCATAGTTTTTGTCACTTTTTTACTCCGCTTTGAGGAGTGTTTGTGATGGTGAGTAGGTATGTGGGGAGTCTCTGCATTCTGAGAATTTATCATTATTAATAACAAATTTTATCCAAATATGCTGAGACCAGTAAAATAGTCTTTTTGCTGTGCAGGGGCCAAACTGTGGAACTCGCTTGTCGGTCAATTACAAAAATGTTATGACAAGGGTTATTTCAGAAAACTATAAATAACGCAGTTATTTGTTCATGTATTTTTTCTAAGAACTGATCTTTGTGATTGTTCTTTTGATGGGCACTTTATGTGATTTTCTGATGATTATATGTTAATGCTTGTTTGATTATATTTGTCTTCTGAATTATGTATGTAACGATATATAAACCCTTTGAAGGGGCACATTTTGGATTTGTAGGTATTTGGAGGGCCTCAGAAAAACTGTTCATGCAAAATTGTCATTTCTTTAATAAGACATTAGGTAAAACTGTTTATAGTTTATAAGTCTTTCCTTTTGGCTAAGTCTTAATAATAATATTATAACTTATAGCTAAAGAGACATATGATCAAGAAACTGTTTTATTTTATTTTTGTGATTATGATAATATACCGAGGGCCTCAAAATAGTACCTGGTACTCCCGGGCCGCGAGTTTGAGACCACTGGTTTAAACTGTATATTAATTTTTAAAATAAATAAAGAAATATTAAGCAAAGGGACGGAATTTCATTTGTTGTTCAAGGTAAGTTACATTCCGATAATAGAGACACAGAAGCAATGCTGAAAAAAGGGGGAGACAATAAGGGCACTGAGAGGGCAGATGGTGAACCTGGGAATTTCAGTTGTTATTTAAGGTGAAATACATTTCACATACAATAGGTCATTTGCAGTCCTTGGAGAGCCTACAGTCTATGGGGAACACCATTTAGGGGGGGGGGAATTCATCAAGGGGCACTAACCGTGTTAGCTCATGCAAACAATTAGCATATGCTAACCCCCGGATTCTCTACCCGACGCCCATGTCAGTGGCTGCCAAACGCATGGCAATCATGCGACAGTAGTGGTTAGAGAATCGCCCCTGATTCACGCAAAGGTAGGCGACTGAAATGTAGGCCGGAAAACCCTGGCCTTACATTTCAGTCGCCTATCTTTGCCGGGGGAACCTGAAACTAGACCGCAGCTTGCCATAAGATGATCAGGACAGGGGGGAATTTCCCATGATCAGCTGAGCTACAGGACTCCCCGAAACCACAGCGTTGGGGGAGTCCTGCCAACTCAGCTGATTAGGGATTCCCCTGCGGTGATCAACCGATGACAGCTGTTGTCTAGTTTCAGGATCTCCCGACAAAGATAAGCGGCTGAAATGTAGGCCAGGGTTTTCTGGCGTTTTCAGGCGTGATTCCCTAACCAGTACTGTTAGACTTTCAGACTGGACAGTACAACAAAGCAGTTTACAATATAATAAATACAGTGTCCAAAGAGCAGGTTATAGGGAATGGGACTTGTATACTGCTTTTTTTGTGGTTACACATTGAAAGCAGTTTACATATATACAGGTATTTATTTTGTACCTGGAGCAATGGAGGATTATGTGACTTGCTCAGGGTCACAGGGAGCAGCACTGGAAATTGATCCCACAACCTCAGGGTGCTGAGGCAGCAGCTCTACGATGGGGAAGTAGAGTTGGTAGTTCCATCATCTGCTGGTACCCAATGGTAACTGATATAGAGGCCCAGCATAAGCTCACCCAAAAGCAGGTCTTTAAAGCAATGTTAAATTAATGATGGTTTGATTTACCCACAGTTCTAACAGAGAAGGTTCCAATAGCAAGGACCTAAATAGGGAGAAACAAGTCTGCCTGGTACATTCCAAATCGTGAGTGACCAATAGAGGGAGCACCACTAGATTAAAATGAAATGAGTGAGTGATTTTTGATGATGTCATTGGAGTAACTGTCCTATAGGGTAACCAGATTTTGCGTCCCAAAATCCCCCGACACATGGCCACGCCCCATTCCACTCAAGCCCTGCCTTGTTCTGCCTCCAGCCCCGCCCCATTCTGCTCTAACCCCGCCCTGTTCTGCCCCCACGCCTCTTCTTTTAATCCCCGACCTCTGGGCCGTGTCCGAGGGACTCTGAGTACGAGCGAAGGCATGTGACGTCATCTGCGCATGCTCAGAGGCCCTCCGGAGGTGACCAGAGCTTTTCCAAAACCCAGATAAACTGATAATCCCGGATGTGTGATAATCCTAGTATACTAGATAGATATAAGGGGTAAAATACTATGAGCTGGCAGAGGATCTTGTATAGGGAACCAGTGAAGATCTAGCAGGACTGATGGCCCTGCCCTGTAACGCCCTAGTCCTACCCTAGCCTCATCCCCGGCTGCCTGCTCTTGTTGGGCAGGGAGGAAGTCTGCACCTGCACGGATGCCATGCGTTGACATCATGTGCGCGTGACATCATTACATGGCATCTGCGTACGTGCGGACTTCCTCCCTGCCCGATGCGATTTTGAGGAGGCTTTTCAAAACCCGGACAAAGTGACGGGCTTTGAAAAGCCATCCAGACCTTCAAAAGGGGGACATCCGGACGTCTGATAACGCTCTCCTTACTTCCATTGCTTTCATGTCTCAATCCATCCTCTTTTTTTTCTGGAGCCATATGGTAACCCTGGTATTAAGTGACTTGCCAAGGTCACAGGAAGTTGCAGTAGTAATTTTACTCATCACCTCACCAGCACTTTGTCCGGGATTTGAAAAGCTTCCACCTTTGGGACCATGTCGGGAGGGCATGTGCGGATGCTACGTGGTGATATCATGCGCCTGCGTGTGACATCATCGTGTTGGATCTGTGCATGCACTGATGCCCTCCTGACACGGCCCCGAGGACGAGAACAGGTTGAGGGCAGTGGGACTGGTGAGCGAAGCTGGGGCAGAACGGGGTGTGACTTGGGCGTAACAGGGGTGGGCCTGTGGGCAGGGCTATGGGTTCAGATATTATGGAAGTAAAATCTAGTAACCCTACCAAAATCTGTTTAAGGAATGATTGTAAAGGAAGAAAATAGAATAAGTACTTGTTAGCTAAATAAGAGAAGCAATCTTTTTATCGAAGGGAGAATGATTTCAATTGTTCTTTTGACCTTTATTTCCACATAATGTGGGCATTCAGTAGTTTCGGGAAGAGCTGAAGAAGGTATAAATGGTTTTATTTCGCCCTCTGGAGATAACACTGTAGTATTGCAGGCATCTCCTGTCAAAGTGAAGAATATCTTCAAGTCCTTTGGAGCAAATATTATGAATGTTTGCTATGAGAGAGGGAGAGGGGAGAGTGTGGCACAGTGGTTAAAGCTATAGCCTCAGCACCCTGAGGTTGTGGGTTCAAACCCACACTGCTCCTTGCAACCCTGGGCAAGTCACTTAATCCCCCTGTTGTCCCAGGTGCATTAGATTGTGAGCCCACCAGGATAGATGTGGAAAAATGCTTGAGTACCTGAATAAATGAATGTAAACCATTCTGAGCTCCCTTGGGGGAGCAGTATAGAAAATTGGATGAATAAATAAATAGTGTGAAAAATTTCAGCCTCTGGTAGCCAGAGTTAGTATTGTGACATCATAAAGCCTCATTCCACCAGTGCCTAAGAGCCAATCACATCAGTGATGTCACAATGGCTTCATTATCCTTGGCTCCCATAAGAATCAGAGTATGAATGGCCACAACCACTGACCCACAAGCTTTGCTTTGAAGAATGCTGGTGTAGAAGGACTGAGGTTGAGATAAGACACTGAAGAATGACAGTCTCTGGTATCCAGAGCAGATATTGTGATGTCATAATGCCTCATTCCACCAATGCCTAAGAGCCAAACTCATCAGTGACGTCGCAATGGCTTGATTGTCCTATACTTGGCTCACTTTATTACATTTTGATTTCTTGAATGGTTCAGTGGTTAACGCTACAGCCTTAGCACCCTGAGATTTGTGGGTTCAAACCCACGCTACTCTTGGTGACCCTAGACAAGTCACTTAATCCCCTCATTGCCCCAGATACAGAATAAATGCCTGCATATAACATTCCCCTTTGTAACTGCTTTATTTCGGGGTCCTTTTACTAAGGCGCGCAAGCCGTTTTAGCCCACGCTAACACATCCATTATATTCTATGGACGCGTTAGCATTTAGCACAGCTAAAACGAGTAGTTCGCCTTACTAAAAGGACCCTTTTATTTTTATATTCTGTTTTCTTATTCTTTCTTTTCTATATACAGTAGACCCCATTAAAAGCAAATTCATATACGGTAAATTCAGAATAGCTTCCCAGGCACTTTTCGACTTTTGAAATTACTGTGCCTAATCTAATCTAATACACAACATATTAATTGCACTTTATCAAAAAGGTTCAAGGCGATCTACATACAAAGAAGCCATAAAGCAGATGAATTTTTCCAATGGGTTAGAATCAGTTTGATGGCAATTCAGATCAAGGCTTTGAGCAGGCGAGCCGAGGAATCCATCAGGGAAATGTTAAGGCCATGGCCACCATATATCACTGTGGCAAAGGTAAGGGGCTCAGAAATGTGCAATATAGGATATATCATATGGTCCAGAGATCCAGCCCCTTGATATGAGTACACTTCTCCCTCCATATTCGCAGTGGATGTGGGCAGAACATAGCCACAAATATGGAAAAACCGCGAATAACTTTTCAATAGTTATTTGCGATTTATTTTATTTTTTTAAGTCAGCGTTTTTACCATTGAAACCGTGAATGCAGTAGTGTACTACGGGGATTTAAAAGAGCTCCTGAGCAGGGGGGAAAGTACACACTTGAGTTCATGGCGGGTCGGCACCAACGATCGCCCCGCCCCTTCCTTACCTTGGACACGATTAGCGGCTCCCCGTGCTCCAGACCCCGTTTCAACGTGAAGCCCCACGGCGCTCCCCCTTTCAAATATGAGTCTTTTTGCAGGGTTTTGAATTATCTGCGTTTTGTGCATTAGGGCGGTGTTGATTCCCATGTAGGCAGATCTAGATCTGCTATAATCACATCCAGTGTACAAAAAGGCTCTCTGAGCAGCTGACCGGTAGGGGGGGGGGTGACTGCCCTGGGCTCTATCTTCACAGGGGCGTCAGCACCTCTCCTTCTCTCTGCTCCTTCCTGCTGGCCTTGGTTCCCTTCTAACGTCACTTCCTTGTCGCAGGACCAGGAAGTGACATCAAAAAGAAGGAGGTGGAAGATGCCGCTCATGCCGGCGACCATTCCAAGAAATACACAGGGGGAGGCGCTCAAGCGGCAAGGGACAGGGGCACACAATGCAGCGGGGGAGAGCAAGGGGCACTTGGCACGGTGATGCCAGGTGCCACTCCCCGGGCGCCAACCTCACTAGCTACGCCACTGGGCATGACCCCTCCTTAATCTCCTAGTGGTTACTGTCCACATCTCTCCCAGCCAGCTCGGACTACTGCTTCTCTGTTACCTACCAAGCAATCATGGGTTCCTGATGAAGGGATTTTGAATTTCCAAAACCGGGCTGGTTGAACCCGCTTCCAGGGTTGTCTGGATGATCGTGTCGCCTCTTTGTTCAGCTACATCTATGGACACATTTTTTCAGCTAAGTGTAGGGTTTGGGGAGTTGGCTGGGGGATTCTTAGAGTGGTTTCTGATGGTTGATTTCACCTGTTTGATTATTAGTTTTCACTGTGGCTTTTTCACTATTTTGTTTAGCACACGTGAGGTTTCCTTGATGGTGTGCAGGCATAGGTTTGTTCACCTTTGCCATGTTGTGTAAGCGCTGGAGATTTTCTCCCTTCACTGGCCTCTCACGCTGAGGATACCCCCTCTTATCAACAAAATTTAGTATTTATAATGCACGTTTTGTGTCGATTCATTCAGGTCTATTAACCATCGGTTCACCATTCTTAGAACTCTTGACTTTGCTGCTCTTTGGTCTGTGTCTATGTATAGTATATACACGTGCAATACTAGGTTTACTATTACAACTAAATAATCTATACACTTTTTATCTATTTTTTTTTTCACACACCTTTTAAGGAGGTTGGCCATTTTAACTAAATATAATCTATATATTTTAGAGCTCTGGAACAACCTTTCCTCCCCTCTTCGGAACCTGAGCTCTCTCCAACTTTTCCACAAACATCTGAAGACCTGGCTGTTCTCAAAAATCTGATACTTATTCCATCTCTGGCATTTTAAGCCCTCTAAAAACTCTTCATACTTGGACCTCTAACCCTTCATTGTAGTTCCTTTCTATCCCATCTCCTGTAAACCGTGCCGAGCTCTATGAATGTGGAGATGATGCGGTATACAAACCTAAGGTTTAGTTTAGTATTAGCTATGATCCAGAAGAACCTGTGAGTTTTTTTCCAACCTCCTCCCTCCCCCCCCAAGCCAAAAATTGCTGCCGTGATGGCTGGACAGATTTGGGGGGAGGAGGGAGAGAGAGAAGCAAAATCCCAGATGGTTGTTAATAAAAGCACCATACGCTAGCTCAACAGAAGCCACTTCTGATCTAGTTTTGAAGCCCAAAGGAATGGAAGGAAATTGTCGTGAGGAAGAAAGGAAAGCCACCTCAGTTGTAATTAAATCCCCGGTTTGAAGCTTTAAACTTCTACTTCCAGGACCTTTTAAAAGTTCAATGTGAATAGCTGTGCAGGAATTATACAGTCAACTAGATGTTCATTTCTTCATGATGTTTAGGAAAATGGGTTTGGAGCCTTTATGTGTAGCAAATATAGAACAAAGTATAAGGAACAGAAACCCCCCGTAAAATCCAATAAAGAAAAAGCAAATGGGGAGTGCGGTAGAACACGTCAACCTTGAGACAAACACTCCTTTATTTATATAAATTCAAAATGAATGCAGAAACACACGAATAAAAACACATGGATAAAAAGTCCCGTGGAAGACCTTTGAGTACCCTGTTGATTTGAGTTCCTTTGGGGCTTTTTTTTAACGAGTATTGCATATGCTTAAAGTCTGTCTTTAAAGATTGTTTTACAATTTGTATTCCCAGCACTGGAGTGACACCTAGTGGACCAATAGACACACCCCTGAGGCAGGCCTCCACCTTTGGGCCTAAACACGGACCCTGTCGGGCCATCAACTGGATCCTTTCAACATAAGGACATTGCGTTTATAGAACTTTTTATCCATGTGCTTGTATTCATGTGTTTCTGCATTCATTTTGAATTTATATAAATATCAAACATCGTTGGCCTTCTAGCCACAGAGGCAGCAAAACTAAACCACCAACTCTCCAATCTACTAATCGCGACCCCAGGCTACAAAACTTTCAGAAAAGAAATAAAAACCCTGCTATTCAAGAAATCCATGAAGACTAACACCGTATGAAACATTTCAATCCTCTGAAGCAACCTGCTCTACTCTGTTAACACCTCTGGACATGTCCAGAAATCCTCTTCTGCAATCCGCCTTGAACCGCAAGGTAATGGCGGTATAAAAATCAATAATGTAACGTTTGTCCTTTCCCACTCCCCACTTGCTTTTTTCTTTGTTGGCCTTTCTGTGTCGAGCATATCGATCCCTTGGGAAACTAGCGTGCCTACAGAAGGGCAGGCAGGGAACGCTGAAGTGCATGAAAGTAATGGGGCAGAGGAAATCAAAAGCGCAGTGGACAAATTGCAGTAAAAGAAGCACAATGGACCCCCATGAAACAGAGTGGAGAAACAAACTTTATTACAAGAGTGCAATCGAGCAACAATCTGTATAGTTGCCGGATTATTCTATTGAGACTTGATTGTACTGATTGGTGTTGGAAAAGATATCTACATGACCCTTGATGCAGGCACATTGCTGAAGCATGGCCCATGTTGGGTCTTGTTCTTCCACTCCAGTTCCTGGGGCCCGTTGGCCCCCGATTCTGTACACGGTGTCTAAAACATAGGTGCCGGGGAATGCCGAGCTTATCGCTTGTCAATCTTAAATTGGACGCCATTTAAAGAATTATGTGTAGCGGTGCTTAGACTAGACTTAGATACTGGTAGGCACCCTGACCTTAAGCGATTCCTTATTATGGCACTGCGTAGGAGTTTTCACAGATTGTTTGGCTGTTCACTGCCAATTCCAGTTGTTATCCATCAGGTTTTCTGCATATGATACCAATTAGGATCCCTGAGGAAAGAGTGTTTCTTCGAAACACGGATCGTTTCAGGTCCGGGTTCATCAATCCTTTTGTATTCAAACTGTTATATGATTATATTTATGATTCTATATATTTTTTTATGACTGTTTATTAAAGACTTGGTATCTTGTACATCACCACTGCAGTTTTTGCCTTTGTCTTTCGACTCGATATTTCACTGCAGTTGTGTTGGATTTTTTTGTTTGTTGCCTTTCAGGTTTTCATGGCCTAAATACCAGCACCTAAGTCCATTTAGGTGCCTACATGCAAAACATAACCAAGATCTGCCCCAACCATGCCCACTATCTGGTCGGAACCGTGGACTAGGCACTACCTGAAAGCGATAGGCACCTACCACCCAAATAATTTTAATTTAACCCTAGTATGAGGTGCTAATTCCCAATTATTGGCGCCGATTAAAATTTTTTAATAATTAAACCTCCCACTCCCCCCTTTTATGAAGCTGTGTTAGCGTTTTTTATCGCCAGCCATGGTGGTAAAAGCTCTGACGCTCATAGAATTTCTATGAGTGTCGGAACTTTTACCGCCACGGCCGGCGATAAAAAATTATAACATGGCTTCATAAAAGGGGTGGGGGGAAGGTAAATTAGGTGCATAGATGATCTCGGTGCCTAACTTTAAGCGTCTTTCATGGAATCAGTCATATTGCTTCTTTTGCTGTGTGAATTGCACAGAAGTAACATTTCACATGCCAGAGGACATAATTTGAGGTTGAGGGGTGGTAGATTCAAGAGCAATGTAATGAAATTCTACTTTACGGAGAGGGTGATGGATGCCTGGAATGCGCTCCCTAGAGAGGTGGTGGAGAGGAAAACGGTGATGAAGTTCTGTGAATATTGAAGAACTAAGGCCAGTACTGGACAGACTTGCACGGTAACATAGTAACATAGTAGATGACGGCAGAAAAAGACCCGAATGGTCCATCCAGTCTGCCCAACCTGATTCAATTTAAAATTTATTTATTTATTTATTTTTTTTCTTCTTAGCTATTTCTGGGCAAAAATCCAAAGCTTTACCCGGTACTATGCTTGGGTTCCACCTGCTGAAATCTCTGTTAAGACTTGCTCCAGCCCATCTACACCCTCCCAGCCATTGAAGCCCTCCCCTGCCCATCCTCCACCAAACACAGACCGTGCAAGTCTGCCCAGTAACTGGCCTAGTTCAATATTTAATATTATTTTCTGATTCTAGATCCTCTGTGTTCATCCCACGCTTCTTTGAACTCAGTCACAGTTTTCCTCTCCACCACCTCTCTCGGGAGCGCATTCCAGGCATCCACCACCCTCTCCGTAAAGTAGAATTTCCTAACATTGCCCCTGAATCTACCACCCCTCAACCTCAAATTATGTCCTCTGGTTTTACCATTTTCCTTTCTCTGGAAAAGATTTTGTTCTACGTTAATACCCTTTAAGTATGTACGGTCTGTGTCTGTACATGGCCGTTTGGTTGAGGATGGGCTGGGGAGGGCGTCAATGGCTGGGATGGTGTAGATAGGCTGGAGTGAGCTTTGATGGAGACTTCAGCAGTTGGAACCCAAGCACAGTACCGGGTAGAGCTTTGGATTCTTGCCCAGATATAGCTAAAAAGAAAAAAAAAATTTTAAATTGAATCGGGTTGGGCAGATTGGATGGACCATTCGGGTCTTTATTTGCCATCATCTACTATATGCTAAAGAAGAGGAAAGCTGCAGAGTCGTGATGTCTGTATGATACAAGCAGCAGGTTTGTAATCGGCACAACTAATTCGAAAGGGATACTATTTGTGGAAATGACGTACTATCAGATCCTACTTTGAAACTTCTGTCTTTAAAATTCTGGATCGGTCACTATGGCTGAGTCTTCTCGACTACTGTAACGTCAGTTATTTGTCAAGTACTAAGAAAAACATGACTAAACTGAAATTGATTCAGAATACCGCCGTTAGATAAATTTATGGCCTGAAGAAATACGATCACGTGTCGCCTTTATACCGTGAGTTGCACCGGCTTCCTATGGAAGCCCGTCACCTTTAAGTTAGGATGTTTCTGTTATAAAGTTGTTTTCGGCTTAGCTCCATTATACTTAGCTAAAAGATTTCTGATAGCGTCCCATAAGAATTGCAGAAAGTCACACCTTCGTTTTGTCTTCCCATCAATTAACAGACCCGATCCTACCAAGAGTGTGAACTCTTCCCCCCATGCAATCCGCTAAGAAGATCGACTGTCGGCTCCGGGCGGCTTTCCCGCAGAGGAGAGAATCCTGCATTCACCGTGGGCCTCATCTGGGGCAGCCTCCTTGGAGCGGCTGGGGCACGGGCAGTGTGTCTGGGAGGGAATGCATGGATGGGAGAACATCGCAGGGGAGGAGACATAGGCATCCTGGGACTGTTTATTTTATTTTTATTTTTCCTCTAACTCTACTTTTCACTTCTCTATTACCCTCCAGGTACTTTAGTTAGATTGTGAGCCTTCGGGACAGTAAGGGAATTTTTCAAGTACCTTTCTTATTTCTAATCTTAATGTATATTTTCTGTAAACCGCTTAGAACCTAACGGATGTAGCGGTATATAAGAAATGAATTACATTACATTAAAAGTAGGAACTATCTTGAACACACCTTATCATATCAAGCAGCCCACTATGACAAAGATTTTTGACATCTATTGCTTGCGTCCTGGTCTTATGAACAATTTAGAAAACAACTGAAAACTTTCCTCATTTCAAAATTCTTGAATTAATCGCCCTTACTGTATTATTTGTATAAACTTTTGTAAAACGCATCGAACTTACGGTTATGCGGTCGAGAAATTTGGTGGTGCTATGTATGTTATGTAATGGAGATTCTCCTTTATTTTCTGTATCGGGAGCTGATTTCAGATTTAAAGCACCGGTGACCGCAGTCTTGCTTTGCGTACACTTCCTTGTGATAAGAAAGGATTCAAAAGATGGTAACAGCAAGTCGGTGGTAAAAGACTCATGCGCCAGAACCATGATTTATTTTATTGTACTGAAACACCTAGAGTATTGTAAATATACATCCAAAAAAAAACCTCCATTAGTGATCATCAGTTAGTGTAACAGGCACAGAATATAAAACATTAACAGAGAAATCCATTACAAGTCACACCAGTTTCACAGTATGAAAATTCACTTACAAAATCAGTAATACAGAAGGCTTAATTTGTAGCACGTTCAGAGTTTACAAACATGATTGCCTCTCTTCAACTGTATTTTATTCCGCATATTACAAAGCAAAATAAAGTTAGTTCCATAGTGTTATATTTTCATTATTATTATTATTTTTTTTTTGTAAACCACAGTTAACATTTCCCTGTTGTCCAAGGTACTACAAAAGCTCGAAAAATGCGCAATTTTTTATTTTTTTTATTTTTTTTACAAAAACGAACCCAGAAAACGACGAGAAAAAATAACCATATCCTCCCTCACAGGTTTCAAAGTGTACAAAGGGAGTGAAAAATGAATAAAAGGAAAACACTTTCCCCCTCTTTTATACTAAGGTGCTCTACACGATTAGCACGCGCTCAATACTAATGCGTCCATCGACTGACATGCACGTGTTAGCGTTTAGCGTGTGCTTAATCGGGTTAGCCCGCCTTAGTAAAAGAGGGCCTTTTGCCTTTTGGTTAATACAAAAGTCTGGGCAATCCACAGCCATGCAAGCAGAGAGGCGTGGAAGCTAGCGTAGAGTAAAAAAAAAAAACGAAGGAAAAGGGTGGGTCGGGGAAGTGGGTCAGGGAAGAGGCTCATGCATTTGCTATACTTGCGGTATTTACTTACCTATAAGCTCCCATTGAACATATCTGTACTAACCTGGATTCTTTACAAACTGGTATTTTTTTATTGGACTAACAAGAGCTATCCGTAAGATATTCTTGTGCTTATGTCTTGAGACCCCCATTCAGTTTGTGTTTTGGGGGGGGCTCGAATGTAAACATCTTTGGAAAATGTCTTATCTTTTTCTAATTAAGGGGTCCTTTTGTTAAGGCATGCTAACCGATTTTTAGCGTGCGCTAAATGCTAAGGCATTTATTTATTTATTTATTAATCTGTGCTTTTATCTTTAATATAATTAATTTTAAATTTTTAATGTCTTTTTAATATAACAGGCTGTATTTCTTTACTTATTATTTTGTATTTCGCTGATTAATTGTCCAGTTTTTCTTTTTTGGAAACCGCCTAGAATTCTTTTAATTAAGGCGGTATAGAAAAATAAAATTATGTTATTATATTCTGAGTGCCTTAATGGTAATCTTTACTGTGCCTTAATAAAAGGACCCCTAAATATGTCATAATCTACAAAGAAACGACTTTTCTCCGGAAGAATACACCTGTCTGAGCTCTGTCCTACTGAGTTGCATGTGGTTTCTTGGGACAGGCCAAGGACATTTTGGCTGTGTCACAAAATATCACAGTCCTTTCTTGTATCACTGTTTATATATTCTATTGTGATACCGTCCATCTTAGAACCATCATTTTATGCATCTAGTATATTCTCTCTCTGTTTTATAACTCCATGTTGTAGGTGAAAATAGGGTGCATGGCCTCAACAGCTACTTCTAGTCTTACTCAGAGGATAAGTACTGGTATCTCATACCTCTGAAAGCCCAACAAGGTAACTGGTCTCTTCTTCCACTTAGGAATTCAATTCAACGTTAGCTATTTCATTTGCCTTCAGCAACGAGGGTGTGAAATGCAAGATCCCGATCTAAATGTTCCTGAAAAAATTCATTCCCTCTTCCCGTCCTTCACTCCAGAACATTGTGCTTATGTGACCGCACTTCTGGTCCGTGTTGCTGGAAGATCCAAGACTGAAGTACAGACCTGAGATAAATTATATGTTCTACACCCGAGGGATTTGGCAAATTTTATGTCTCCTGAAGTTGAAAGCGTCGTGGGAGGGGGAAACTTTGTGTCCATGAATTTTTGTTGTGTTATTACTTTCAAGAACCATTTCAGGGTTTCTAATGCTAACGATTGTCGTGCACCACAATATAAGCTTATGTTCTTGAGGTGATATTTATAAGAACAGATTTCATGTCTGTTTTTTTGAAGGGGAGGGCTGTGAACTTGAAGAATTCTAGCATCTAAATAACAGCAATATTTTACAGACCTAAAAACTCCATAGTGAAAGGCAACAACTGTGTATCGTATCCTTAACCAAAAAATTATTCTATATAAATATACCAAGAATGAACGTACGAGGGTGAATCCAAAATTAAAGGCAATCGTTAAATGATGTGATCAATGGTGTAGCGAGGGTGAGTAGCACCTTCTCTTCCCCCGTATCTTTTCAATTTTCCAGCCGCATGCAAAATCACAATCTTGATGCCTGTATCGTATCGGCTATCCCTCTGACGTCGCTTCCTAAGCGTGTGGCCCAGAAGTGACGTCGGAGAGAGGTGACACCGACACGGGCAGCAAGTTCATAATGGTACTCGCCCAGAAAAAAATTAAAGAGGTACGAAGGGAGGGAAGGGGCGCATGCTCATGGCAGGGGGGTGGAGAGAAAGACGGGTGCCTGCACCTCTTACAAAGATCGCACCCGGGGCGGATCACCCCTTCACCCCCCCCCCCCCTTATTATCCTAGTGTACATGATAACCCAGAACGGAGCTAGCAAAATGCAACCTATGTACTCGTATATTTAGGGCTCCTTTTACGAAGGCGCGTTAGGGCCTTAATGCGTGGAATAGCGTGCACTAACTGCTACCGCCTCCTTTTGAGCAGGCGGTAGATTCCGGCTAGCATGCACTAAAACCGCTAGCACACCTTCGTAAAAGGAGCCCTTATTTTATAACTAGTCGCACAATACAACAAATGTGCCATCTTGCATGGGGACTATATAGAAAAGTGATGTGTTAGTTACTTCTATTAAAGTCGTTAAAATATATTTTGTCTTTACTTTTTGATTTTCCCTCGCATTTCTCTTTCTTTGAATTACCTCTGAGTGTTGGCGTCTTATTTAAGGGAGTAAGTAGGGCTGATTGCTTAAAAATGACCCTGATTATTTTGATTTCCAGTGTAACAAGTACCCAATAAACCTTCTCTTGTGTCATCCCCGCAACCACCAAAGTGTACGGTGAAGGTATAGGTGCCAATTCTTTGGATGCCAGCTGGGTATCATGAAGGGGAAAACACCAGTTTTGCTTTATGTTCTCCCTGGTGGTGGATCTATCTTTTAATGGTTAAGGCAATGAATGGTTGAGTAAAGGTCAATTAGGACTTTGTCTAGGTTTAACCAATGACTCCACATCATCAAGGATGGGTTTAGCTAATGCCATCTTGGCTCCACTGAACTTGTAATTCCAATTTCTCTAAGAAAAGCAACATCTAAGGGCCTATAGTAAGACAAACTAAAGTAAGACAAAACTAAAGTAAGACAAACTCAGCCCATCTCTGAAGACATAGAACAATCTGGTAATCTTATCTATTCTACTGTCTCAAGGGTTTCATGTAAGCAACTTTGCTTTATTTAACCCACTTGCAACTAGGTAATAATTCTGATAGTAAACCTTCTATTTGTTCACATTAGAGACTTTAGTGCAGTGTTGCAATCACTGAAATTAATTAACCCTACTGAAGGCTGCATGTATAAGCTGCATTTATATAGAATAATTTAGTGGAGCTGGGACTAAAGAGGAATGCGAAGAATTGCAAAGGGACTTGAACAAATTGGGGGAATGGGCGGCGAGATGGCAGATGAAGTTCAACGTTGAGAAATGTAAAGTATTGCATGTTGGAAACAGAAACCCGAGGTACAACTATACGATGGGAGGGATATTATTGAATGAGAGCAACCAAGAAAGGGATTTGAGGGTAATGGTGGACATGACAATGAAGCCGACGGCACAGTGCGCAACAGCCGCTAAGAAAGCAAATAGAATGCTAGGCATAATCAAGAAGGGTATTACAACAAGGACAAAAGAAGTTATCCTGCCATTGTATCGGGCGATGGTGCGCTCGCATCTGGAATACTGCGTCCAATATTGGTCTCCGTACCTTAGGAAGGATATGGCGTTACTCGAGAGGGTTCAGAGGAGAGCGACACGCTTGATAAAAGGGATGGAAAACCTCTCATACGCTGAGAGATTGGAGAAACTGGGTCTCTTTTCCCTGGAGAAGAGGAGACTTAGAGGGGATATGATAGAGACTTATAAGATCATGAGGGGCATAGAGAGAGTAGAGAGGGACAGATTCTTCAAACTTTCGAAAAATAAAAGAACAAGAGGACACTTGGAAAAGTTGAAAGGGGACAGATTTAAAATGAATGCTAGGAAGTTCTTCTTTACCCAATGAGTGGTGGACACCTGGAATGCGCTTCCAGAGGGCGTAATAGGGCAGAGTACAGGATTGGACAATTTCCTGCTGGAAAAGGGGATAGAGGGATATAAATAGAGGATTACTGCACAGGTCCTGGACCTTTTGGGCCGCCGCGTGAGCGGACTGCTGGGCATGATGGACCTCAGGTCTGACCCAGCAGAGGCATTGCTTATGTTCTTATGTTCTTATGTACATTGGTTCCGTAAGAATAGGTGGCCCTGATCCTTAAAACATTTTAATTTTTTTTTTTTATTAGCCATTTTCTGACTTTGGAATAATAAGAGTGATATTTTTTTGTGACCATAATGAGGACAATTTCCAAATGTTCTACCTCCCATGGTGCAGTTGTATGAAAGCAACGTTTACCACTGCAATTAATTATTTCTATAGCGCTACCAGACGTACGCAGCGCTGTACAGGGTCCCAAAGAACTCAGCCCCTGCTCAAAAGTGCTTACAATCTAAACACCACTATGTGGATGTGGCAGGAGAACATTGTAAATTCCCTGCCAGCCTAGCATTTGCCTTGTCCACCCCTGACAATGACCTTGGGTATTTCTGGCCAATTGGACATTGTTGAGAAGATTATGAATTTATTACAATGCACAGTAAAAAGGGAAGTTCCTATGGGTGAACTTCAGATAGGAGAAAAAATAAATACAATTAATTTAATTTTCAATTGTGCAAATGTGCTGTTCCCCTCCACCCCACCCTCCCATATACTTTTCTTGCAGATATAGCAGGTATAATGCACAAGATTACTTAGACCAGTGGTTCCCAACCCAGTCCTGGAGGACCACCAGGCCAATCAGGTTTTCAGGATAGCCCTAATGAATATGCATGGAGCACATTTGCTTGCCTGTCACTTCCATTATATGCAAATTTCTCTCATGCATATTCATTAGGACTAGCCTGAAAACCCGATTGGCCTGCTGGTCCTCCAGGACAGGGTTGGGAACCATTGACTTAGACGATAAGAAGAAATGCATACTGGGACAGACCGAAGGTCCATCAAGCCCAATATCCTGTTTCCAACAGTGGCCAACCCAGGTCCCAAGTACCTAGCTAGATCTCAAGTAGTAAAACAGATTTTATGCTAGGAATAAGCAATGGATTTCACCAAGCCATCTCAATAATGGCCTATGGACTTCTCCTCTTTTAGGAAATTATCCAAGCCTTTTTTTTAAACCCCGCTAAGCTAACTTATTTCACCACATTCTCTGACAATAAATTTCAGAGTTAATTACACGTTGTGTGAAAAAATATTTTCTCCAGTTTGTTTTAGATCTACTACTTGCACCCCCTTTTACAAAACCGTAGCATGGTTTTGAGCGCCTGCAATGGCGGTAACAGCTCCGACGCTCATAGAATTCATGTACCACACTTTTTAGCATTTCAAGCGGCTTCCCATGCTAGAGAATGTCGATCGTTATTGCTTGGAGCTTGTTATTATAAACATTTTAGAATTCCGTTGAAAACCTATCTTTTCTCAAAACACTTGGTCAAATAATTTCTTGCATTTATTAAATTGTTTGTTGTTTATAATCTTTTGTAAATCGCGCTGAACTTACGGTTACGCGGTTAATAAATACGATGTTATGTTAGAAACATAGAAATAGACGGCAGATAAGGGCCCAAGGCCCATCCAGTCTGCCCACCCTAATGTCCCTCCCCTACCTTTGCCCTGTGAATAGATCCCATGTGCCGATCCCATTTGGCCTTAAAATCAGGCACGCTGCTGGCCTCAATCACCTGTAGTGGAAGACTATTCCAGCGATCAACCACTCTTTCAGTGAAAAAGAATTTCCTGGTGTCACCTCGTAGTTTCCCGCCCCTGATTTTCAACGGATGCCCTCTTGTTGTCGTGGGACCCTTGAAAAAGAAGATATCTTCCTCCGCCTCGATGCGGCCCGTAAGATACTTGAACGTCTCCATCATGTCCCCCCTCTCTCTGCGCTCCTCGAGCGAGTTATGTTATGCAGGGTTCTCAATCCAGTCCTCAGGACATACCAAGCCTGGTGTTTAAGAAACCCATAATGAACACGCATGAGATAAACTTGTACAGTGGTGCCTCACACAACGAACTTAATTCGTTCCAGGAGCAAGTTTGTTATGCGAAAAGTTCGTTATGTGAAACGCGTTAAGCGCAGTGACTAACGACTGCCTGCAGTGCCTGCGCGGAAGGATGCAATACATCGGCAGCGATCGTGGAAGCTCGGGCGACTTCGTTGTGTGAAACGAAGTTCGTTGTATGAATCATGACATGAAGTTCGTTGTGTGCAGCGTTCGCTCTGCGAGGCGTTCTTTATGCGAGGCACCACTATATATACTGTTTCCATTGTAGGCAAATCTATCTTAAGTATATATCTTGTAGGTATCCTGAAAACCAGACTGGCTTGGTGGGACCCAGAAACTGGGTTGAGAACCTCTGGTTTACTGCAATTTGAACCCTTTATTTTATATGGATTGACATTTTTGAAGGGTGGGGAAGGAGGATATTCATTTAAAGATACAGTAAAAATAAAGGATCAGTTTTAATTCTTTTATAAAGCTTTTTGAAATTTTGGTTGGAAAGAAGGTGCTCTTTAAAACCTAATTGAAATTACTAGCATCAAACTCTTCCTACACACGGGAGAAAGTTCTTATACAGTAGCACATCCAGCTTCTACCGTTGCTTTTTGGGTCTCTCATCTTGACCTGAAGTTTTCAAAATAATATATTTGAAGCTGGGTCTGGCAAGGTCATAGGATACCCCAGAAGGTTTGACTATTCATCACTATGTTCCTCTCCTCGCTTAGTCATGGTAAGGAAGCTTTTCACACTGCATGCCAGCTTGTACTATTACACAAGAAATGTGTCTAAATAAATTCAGAGCATGCCTGTCATATTATCTATCAATCAGATAGGGGAAATGCCAGGGCCGGATTTTCCTATAGGCTAACTAGGCTTCAGCCTAGGGCCTCAAGATCAAGAGGGGCCTACATTCAAATTGTTAGCAAAATTAAAATTACACTATTCTAAAAACGGTGAACACTAAAACACTGAACCAAAAATAAGGATAAATTCTACGCTTCGGGATCGGAACCGGCTCCGGCCGCAACGGGGCACCGACTCGGCTTCTCCCTTTCTTTTTCTCGCCCTGGGAGGAGGATCGGGGAGGGAAAGACGTCCGGAAACAGCTGGGAAAGCCCAGCCCCGCGGGGAGAGAGGCAAAACGTGGATCCGTCAGGACAGGGCAGCCCAGACTGGCATCGGGGGTGTGTTGGGGGGTTTCAGTGGAAGGGGGATGGGAGGCAGGCAGGCTGGCATCGGGGGTGGATGGGTGGGGTGGGGGGTTTCAGTGGAAGGGGGATGGGAGGCAGGCAGGCTGGCATCGGAGGGGGGTGGGGGGTTTAATGGAAGGCAGGCAGGCAGGATGGCATGGGGGGGTGTTCAATGGAAGGGGGATGGGAGGCAGGCGGGCATCGGAGGAGGGGGGTGAGGTGAGGAAGGACGCACTGGGAGCACTATGGACATAGGAAGGGGCAATGTTGTGTGTTATGTTTGATTAATTATTGTTACAAGTACTATATATGGTGCTGAGAATAAATGTCCAAATAAGTGTTCTCGACTTTTTTTTATTTATTATCCGTGTCGCATTTTCTAATAAAGGTTAGTACCAATAACAACATGTTTCATTTAATATATTGATATATATCACAGTAATGATGTATTTTATTATCTCTCATGTAATTTACAAACTTAAAAATGGGAGGTGAAAGGGCCTCATAAGTGGAATAGCTTAGGGCCTCTTTTCATCTAAATCCGGCCCTGGGAAATGCCAACAGCTCCCGAGTTATGTGAAAGGCTTTGGCACAAGTAAAGTGAGCTCAGCAAAAAGCCTTTACGCTAAAGGTTTTCTCCCATTTAAAATCTATGAGAATAACATTACATAAGGGGGCACCTAGTTTTATAGGGCAAGCAGACACCTATTTAGATACTATTATGCAAAAATCTATAGACAATTTTGCAGTTAGTCAGGTCCACTTAGCGCAGGGATCTCAAAGTCCCTCCTTGAGGGCTGCAATCCAGTTGGGTTTTCAGGATTTCCCCAGTGAATATGCATTGAAAGCAGTGCATGCACATAGATCTCATGCATATTCATTGGGGAAATCCTGAAAACCCGACTGGATTAGAGCCCTCAAGGAAGGACTTTGAGATCCCTGGTCTAGAACAGACATGGGCAGTTCCGGACTAGAGGTCTGAACGGGGATCACGGGAATCCCTCGGGTCCCACGGGAATCCCCCCTAACCCACGGGACTCCCACGGAGACCCCTTCTAGCCAACGGGACTCCCACAGGGATGGAAAGCTTTGGAAGCAGGGTTCGTCCATAAATTATAATGGACACGTCAGCCTTAGTAAAAGAGGGGGTTTATAAGTTAATTACCTGAACAGAAAACAAAAAAAAGGGTTCCACCAAAGAGATTCCACAAAGAAAATAGCAGCGCAAACACAAAAGAAACTGTGGAATTGATGATCCTGTCAGAAGTAATTGCTGCTTTTTATGGGGACGGGCAGGGATGGAGGTAATTCCTTGCGGGGATGGGTGGGGACGGAGAGGATCCTGATGGGGACGGAGAGGATCCTGGCGGGGATGGGCGGGATTTCTGTCCTCACGCAACTTTCTATTCCGGACCGGCCGGAATCCAATTGGGTTTTCAGGATTTCCCCAATGAATATGCATGAGATCTATGTGCATGCACTGCTTTCAATGCATATTCACTGGGGAAATCCTAAAAACCCGACTGGATTGCGGTCCTCGAGGAGGGACTTTGACACCCCTGCTCTAAAGGGTGAACAGGAAAGGAGAGGAAACTATAGAGAGAGCGTCTGGGGAGATGGGAGATGAATGACTCATGAATTCATAAGAAATATGGGATTTAGTAGGAACTCTCAAAGGCTGCAACAATATGAGCAAAGCCTTTTTACTATACCATATGCTCAGGGATATAAAGCTCCTGGGAAACTTGTCCCTAATAGGAAGCTTACCTCCCAAATCATTGCATATGAGAACACGATAGTTACACCTCCTTACTGACTAAATCGTAAAGCCAATAAGGTCAAAATTCAAACACTTCTCAAAATATCCTATTTCCCCGAAAATAAGGCCTATCCTGATAATACGCCCTAGTTAAGATCGACCCTCGAAGCCCCCCCCCCCCTTGCACCCCGAATGTTCCCAACACTCTCCAACTCCATCCCGGACACTAGTGCTGCCTGATTTGTCGAAAAAATCGGACTTGTCAATTCAGCGAACTTCCACCCAGGTGAGACCTGACATACCTCCGCTCTTGAGGCCTCCTAAAGCAGCAGCCCATGGCAGCGCTCTGAACGGGCTGCTTCGTGGTCTTCCCCGCTGGGGCTTTCCCTCTGCTACATCACAGTGAGAGGGTCAGTAGGGTTCTGCTGCACAAGGGGTGGGGGGTGAAAGAGGAAGAATTGGGGTGGAGGAGAAGAAGGGAGAGATTATCATTGTACATGAAAAAAAAAAAAAAAGACCTAGTGCATTTTTGGGACCCAAAACTAATATAAGGCACTGTCTTATTTTGGGGGAAACACGGTAGTCACTTGAAAAATATTTCAATCTTGTTTAGACCAAAAAGATCCAAATTGTGGACACTTATCTCAAAGAACTTCGAAGTAGCTATTTTTTAACTATCGTGTTCTCATATGCAATGATTGGGAGGTAAGCTTCCTATTAGGGACAAGTTTCCCAGGAGCTTTATATCCCTGAGCATATGGTATAGTAAAAGGCTTTGCTCATATTAATTCTTTAAGCACATAACACGGGTATTTATAATTATACGAAAAGGAGATTTTTTTTTAATATGGTATTGATTTTGGACTTTATTCCGTCTCTTGACATGTTATTCCCTGAATTGCTTCTTTGACCGCTGTTTAATGAAGGAAGCTCAGTGTAATCATGAATCTGAAATCCACAAACCCCCGATGTTACAATAAAAATTATCATTTTCATTTAGGTAACAGATACTAGTACTGGGACTAGTAACTGATCAGCCCGAAAGTGCACTAAGGGCCCCTTTCTTGAAGCCGTGGTAGCGATGCTACCATGGTAAATAAATGCACCAAAGGCAGTTAACGTAGCTGGTTTTAAGAAAGGTTTGGACAAGTTCCTGGAGGAAAAATCCATAGTCTGTTATTGAGAAAGACATGGGGGAAGCCACTGCTTGCCCTGGATCGGTAGCATGGAATGTTGTTAGTATTTGGGATTCTAGAATCTTGTTACTCTCGGAGATTCTGGAATCTTGCTATTCTTTGAGATTCTGGATGGAATGTTGCTGCTCTTTGGGTTTTTGCCAGGTACTAGGGACCAGGATTGGCCACCGTGAAGACAGGATACTGGGATAGATGGACCATTGGTCTGACCCAATAAAGTTATTCTTATGTTCTCATGTTCTTATGAAGCCTATTCAATTTCTATGGGCTTCGGTGCATTTACTGCTGCAGCATGGTTGCCATAGCTTTGTAAAAGGGGCCCTAAATAATTTGGCTATCAAAATATTTAAGCACGTTTAGGTATACAAGATAGAGCTCTCAGTTATTTATTGCACCTAGATGGGGGATATAATCTGTTTGTTTTAATGTAATTATTTCATGTTTGATATTAATTTTTAATGGGAAGGAAGCTTGTTAGAAGTAAGAGGCAATTCTGTTGTTTAGTGCTATAAATTATTATTATTATTATTTTCACGATCTCTGGAAGACTTAAACCAAGAGCCAGTCTTAGCAGCCCCTGTAGACTTATCACTGCTTAAAAATGCATGTTTCTATATTTTTAGGTTGGGTATTGAGTCCTGCTGAATGACCCAGTGGCAGGAAGTCACCAAGGGTGGGTGAAGTTTGGCATTTCAATCCTTTGGTGAGTTCTTGAAGGTCATCTGTTAGCACTACATGAGGTTATCCTGCCCATTGCGTTAGGACCATATACAAATGAGTCACTTTTCCTCGGCATGCGTAACCAGCTACTGAATGATCTCTAGCACCCGGCACTGAATCAGCATGACTCATTGTGAGAAAGAGAGCGCCTTACTCGTGGTTTTGGAATCCTAGCACGAAGGAGGTGGGGGGGGGGGGGGGGAGGTGCTGAAAAGTTCTCAGCCCAGCCTAGGAGAACCATGTGATATGGTTCAATCGGTGATCTGAAACGATCCCCCTCTTTTACTCAGGTGCGCTAACGTGTCCATAGACTATCATGCACGCGTTAGCGGTTAGTGCCCCTTATTAAAAGAGGGCCAATGTCAAAAAACATAGAATTTTGTTTCTGCAATTGGCACTTACGAAATAAGATTACTCTCTTCTCAGCTACAGTGACAAAATAATGCTCTGAATCGGTGGCGTAGTAAGGGGGTGTGGGGAGTGGACGGTCCACCCTGGCCACAGTCGTCCTAAGGGCACGGTACCCCCTGCACCTCTCCTTGCCACACACAAGCCTTGCCTTCCCCGTACCTTTTTTTTTACTTCCTCGGCGCAAGGTTGCTGCCCGCGTCGGCATCTGCGCTCTGGGACTCACGCCTAGGAAGTGATGTCAAAGGGCGAGCTGACACTGATGTGGGCGTGCTGCTCACGCCAGAGAAATTTTAAAGGTAAGGGGGGGCGTGCAGCAGGGGGAGGTGAAGAGGGAGGGAGAGGCGCCACCGCTCCGGGCGCCACTCACCCTTACTATGCCGCTGCTCAGAATTTAGGAAGTTTGGTTGGTTGTGCTGAGGACTTTTCAGCACCCCCTCGTAGCCCAGGGTTTTATTGTGCAGTCAAGTTTCTATTTCTTCCCCAGCAATTTCCTAAGCAGAGTTTCCATATTCTGCTCAAAGAAATGAAAAAGAAACTTGTCCCATTGGAATCATTTAAGGTCCTGTCGAGTTAAGATTTTTGCTGTGCCTTGACACAAAAAACCAAAAATATGGAGGAAAGAATTCAAAAAAGAAAAAACATGAAAAAAACATTGCTCAACAGATAAGTTTCAGTTTAGATATTTGCATGCTTTGCACAATAGTATTTCAGTAAATTTTGAGGGTAAAGCAATGATTGGATGGTGAGGTTTTTGGGGAAATAAGTTCCCTTTTTCATCCATGTCTCTGAGCATAACCCTCTAATTAGACAATTGTTACAGTTGAATTGTTGATTGACTTCTATTCCAATAACAAAGTGCTTTTTGAAAAACGTGTTTATATAATGTATGGCTTGACACAAAACAGGAAAAAATGTTTAGCAAGTGTGATTTACAGAAAGCTATTAGGTACCATCGACTCGTGCTCGAGTCCTAACGATTTGATGAATTGCGGATCTAAAAAGAAATAGGTTTTGTGCTAGTCCGGAAAGGTCCTCCGGCGTCAACCCCCATGGTTGTTTTACAGAAAGCTATTCTCAATAATATATCCCCTTGCTATCCAGACAATTTCCACTCAAGGTCCAAGGTCACATTTTAAAATCCTTTGCACTTGTACCACTGCTTTATTAGTTAAGCAACTCCGAGCAACAAAGAGGCATAACACAAAGATCGCACAATTGACACTGAGATTCATTACATGTCTTGTCCAAAACAAACCTCTTTTGTCACGTCTAGAAACATAAACATGCAAAGGAAAAAGTGCAGTTACCAACTTATGGCTCATAGTGCATTATTTGACATTCACGACAAATCTTTATCTTGTCATAAAACATGGCCAGAGCCAAAGATAATGGAAAAATAATTGTTATCGAGTGACCTCAAGTCTTCAGTCCCTTAAGTCAACTGTGAGCAGATTGTAATGTCAAAGCAAATATTTTCCTTCAGCTGAAGGTGGTGCCCGAAGGCACATATTACTGTACTTTTCGTTCAATCTATTGTTTTGGGTTTTTTTTAAAAAAACAACCCATTACACTCTTCTTTGGATAGTCTTAAAGATACTGCACCTGGATAGCTGTATGGTCTAGTCTTGCATAATACAGAGTAGAGCATGACACGGTGACAAAATTCATCACCGTTCCCGTCCCCGCGGATAACCGCGGGAAACCATCTTCATGTTATTCTTTAAGGAGAGAGGGAAGAATCGGAGAATGAATGGCCACAACCACTGACCCTCAAGCTTTGCTTTGAAGAATGCTGGTGTAGAAGGACTGAGGTTGAAACAGACACTACAGAATGACAGTCTCTGGTATCCAGAGCAGATATTGTGATGTCATAATGCCTCATTCCACCAGTGCCTAAGAGCCAATCACATCAGTGATGTCACAATGGCTTCATTATCCTTGGCTCACATAAGAATCAGAGTATGAATGGCCACAACCAATGACCCGCAAGCTTTGCTTTAAAGAATGCTGGTGTAGAAGGACTGAGGTTGAAACAGACACTACAGAATGACAGTCTCTGGTATCCAGAGCAGATATTGTGATGTCATAATGCCTCAGTCCACCAGTGCCTAAGAGCCAATCACATCAGTGATGTCACAATGGCTTCATTATCCTTGGCTCACATAAGAATCAGAGTATGAATGGCCACAACCAATGACCCGCAAGCTTTGCTTTAAAGAATGCTGGTGTAGAAGGACTGAGGTTGAAACAGACACTACAGAATGACAGTCTCTGGTATCCAGAGCAGATATTGTGATGTCATAATGCCTCATTCCACCAGTGCCTAAGAGCCAATCACATCAGTGATGTCACAATGGCTTCATTATCCTTGGCTCACATAAGAATCAGAGTATGAATGGCCACAACCAATGACCCGCAAGCTTTGCTTTAAAGAATGCTGGTGTAGAAGGACTGAGGTTGAAATAGACACTAAAAATTGACATGGGATTATTTCCCGCGGTTATCCGCGGGGACGGGTACAGTGATGAATTTTATCACTGTGTCATTCTCTAATACAGAGCAAGCTAGGTGCTACTTCCTGCGTGCCTTTTTTTTTTTTTTTCAAGTAGCTAAATAAATATCTATCTATCTATATGATATAATATTATTACCACATGGAAAGGAGCCCTGCATGAAAGAGGGTTCGAAATAAAAAACCAGACCCGGAGGGTTTACTTTCTAACCAGTCTGGCTTTGGAGACACCTCCGTTCATGAATACGAGCTGGTTATAAATCCATCTTTAATAGTTCAGAAGAAAAAAAATGTAAACCCCCCCTCCTAGGTTTTTACATTAAGAAAATAAGATCAGCAAATATTTTAAAAAGCATGCATACAAATAACAAATTATTGTCACAATCAAAGTTCCCACACAAAATACCAGTAGTTATTATTAAAGCTTGCAATATTGGTCTGCTGGAAGATATTATTTTGCGATCATTTCATGAAGTGGCTGTAATGAATGATGGTCGCTTTATGTTTTTAATTTTAGGGCTCCTTTTCCGAAGCCGCGTTAGCGGCTTTATCGCACGCGACTTTCTATTGCGCGCCAACCCCCGCGCTAGCCGAAAAACTACCGCCTGCTCAACGGCTAGCGTGGCCGGCAGTTTAGTGCTGCTTCGTAAAAGGAGCCCTTAGTATCTGCTTTGGAAAACAGTACGGCATACTGTAATATTTTGAAAAAATATTGTTGTTGGGAAAATTTGGGGAGCACCTAATCCAATACAAAAATCTACAAATCAAACTATATGGCGGATTTAAGGTCGTCTGGAAGTATTGGATAATAGCAGGTATACGTATTTTAGATGATGTTGTATCTAATGGTAAACTGCTTGATTTTTTCACAGTTGCAATATAAATTCGGTCTTGATAAATCACAAAGTTATAAGTGGTTGCAACTGAAGCAGGCAATTCAGGCGGGGTTCCCTGAATGGAAAAATCTTATTAATCAATATAGTTTAGAATTCTTATGCTTTCAGGCAGACTTCCTGGGGCACCAGGCCGCACAGTGGTAGAAATTAATATCTGGATTTGTGAAAAAAAAAACCCCAAAGACTGGTCTTAGAGACATTTGGACCATTGAGATTAAGCATCCAATTACTGCGTCTCAATGGCCATGAATTTGGTCTTGGAGGATGAGTTGTACGATGTCTGCATCTATGAGACAAACATGGTTTTTCCTGTTGCATAGAGCTTTCTGGACCCCTGTTCGTTTACAAAAATTAGATGGCTCTAAGTCTAATAGATGTTGGCATTGTCATCTTGAAGCAGGGACTTTAGATCACCTATTATTCTATTGTCCATTTATTTTGGCTTTTTAGAAATCAATTTGGGGCCAAATAAATTGTTTGTTAGAAAATCATATGGCATTATCATGTGATACAGTATAATTTGGCATGTCTATGAGGGCTAAGAGCCAAATATCTTCAAAAAATAATAAAACTCTTACTTATTTTTAACAGGAGTCGCCGTACAACAAATAACATGCAATTAGAAAAATTGGAGTAGATTAAACCATAGTTTTTGGTGGAATTCAGTGTGTCGTAGTTATAAAATGGAAAGAACATTAGCTATTTAGAAAGGGAATTTTAATAAATTTCAAGATGTGTGGGGGCCATTAACAAATTATTGCAATGAATAGGTATTATTTTCCCTGATTAATACAAATGAAAGAATGGGGTGGGGGGGATTTTATTATATGGTATATGTGTTATGAAATATTGAAGGGAGGAGAGGGAAAGAGATAAATTTCATTTAATAAGAAGAATTGTAGAATTTCAAGTGATATATTTAAGTTTAAATGTGGTTACTTTTTGATGCACTTGATGTAAGTTATAAAAATTAATAATACCCCTGTGTAATTTTCCCAATTTAAGGTTAAAAAAAAAAAGTCCCATAACTAGTTCAGAAAATTATTGTCCACAACAAAATATATCCCAGCTGTTGTTTCTCAGAGTATGTTTGCTTTTGATTCATATTTTCAATCGTATAAAGTGCTTGGCGGTAGATAGCTTGATGAATTATAAATGTTGTGTACTCGAGAGTGAATGATTTAAAAACAGGAAGGAAAAAAAGAAAATTAAAAAATCGTCACTCCTTCACCAGTGCCAAAATACACTTCTCCCTCCGTATTCACGGGGGATGCGGGCAGAACATAGCCGTGAATACCGAAAAAACGTGAATAACTTTTTTTGCATGTTATTTGCGGTTTGTAGGTAAAAATAGACCTGAAAAAGATAATAAACCATGAATAACCCGACCTGCGATTTGCCCCGTGCAATTTCCTCCATGAACCACCGGGAGGGCGAGTGCCCGTACTAGGCTCTATTTTTCCACAGTGAGCTCCTAATGCTCAAACCACATCTCCGCTTCTACGCTCTTCTCAACCCCTCTTGGGGCCCACCAAACTTTATTGCAAGGAAATCACCCTGCAGGCTGCACACATGCATCAGGAACGGCGCCGAAAAAAGGGATCCTATCTCTCTCTGATAGAGCCAATAGCCTCCTCCACAGTCTGTGCCAGTGGTTCCCAAACCTGTCCTGGGGGACCCCCAGCCAGTCAGGTTTTCAAGATATCCCTAATGAATATGCATGAGAGAGATTTGCATATAATGGAAGTGACAGGTATGCAAATCTCTCTCGTGCATATTCATTAGGGATATCTTGAAAACCTGACTGGCTGGGGGTCCCCCAGGACAGGTTTGGGAACCACTGTTCTGTGCACTTGTGGCTGAGTGACGTTCCCAATGCTCAAGCCACGCCTCCCGCTCCCGTTTTCCTCTCAGCTCCGGCGGGACTCGCCAGATTCCATCGGCGGGGGGACACTCTCCACTGCAGCCGGTTCACTCGTGGCGAAAATGCCACAGAAAGAATCCCGTTTTACTCAGTTAGGGCTGATAATCGAAAAGGTAGCATTTACTGGGGCAGCTCGCTAAATTTCTCCAAGCCAGAGTGGAGTCCGGGTCAGCTCCTACGCTAGTCAGCCATTCGCTTCCACAGGGGAGCAGCGATTTCCAATGTGAACCGCTGGGTTCAGTGATGAAAATTAGGGGGGGGCGGAGTCAGCAGCCGAAAAATCGCAAATCCGCAGATACGGAAACTGCAAATACGGAGGGAGGCGTGCAGTCAGTACCTTTTCTGTTTACTTTTCTTGACTTATTGTAGTTCATCCTTCTCCCACCATGTTTTTAGTGCGTCTGTTATCCTCTTCGTCTGTCTGTTCCACATTTGCTTACCAAAAACGATGGGGTCCTTATACTAAGGTGCGCTAACTGTTAACGCGTGGCAACGCGTCCATAGGATATAATGGACGTGCCAGCAACACGTTAGCATTTAGCATGTGCTAATTAGCGCATGCTAAGACGCACTAGCGTGCCAGATGTATTCCCATAATTTTTATTGTACATTGGCTAGAAGTCTTGCTATGCGATTAATCAGATTTTTAATAAACTTGATAAGTTAGAGATAGAGAAGGCAGATAAAGACCATATGGCCTAACTAGTCTGCCTATCCATACCATCTACTATCCCTTCCTCTCGCTTAGAGATCCAGTCTACTTATCCCAATCTTTCCACCACCTCCACCGGGAGGGCATTCCATGGATTCACTACACTTTTCGTGAAAAAAGTATTTACCGAGAGTACTTTTGAGTCTGTCCCTTTCATCTTCATCCTATGCCCCCTCATTCCATTGTTTCTTTTCATCTGCATTTATGCTTCTAGGTATTAAAACATTCTTTCATATCCTCCCTATCCCGCCTTTCCTCCAAAGTATTCATATTGAGATCTTTAAATCTGTTCCCATAATGCTTTATGACAAAGACCACTGACCATTTTAGTAGCCTTCCTCTAGACCGAATCCATCCTTTCTATATCTTTCTGAAGGTATGGTCTCCAGAATTTTACCAGAGCAAACAAACCAAAACTGCAGACTTGTACACGGTGCAGGCAAATTTTATTTTGACAAATAAATCTTAACTAAAAACCTTTTACCAGACGGGGGACCCAACACGGTCCGTGTTTCGGACAACCTTCATCAGGGGTCCTAATAGGTACAAATACAATATTAAAACAACCATATAAAAATTAAAATTAATTTTTATATGGTTGTTTTAATATTTTAGTTAAGATTTATTTGTCAAAATAAAATTTGCCTGCACCGTGTACAAGTCTGCAGTTTTGGTTTGTTTGCTCTGGTCTGTTTTTTCACTGCAGACGAAGTTGGACCTCTGGTTCTTTTGTTGTTTTGTTGCTCCAGAATTTTACACAATATTCTAACTTAGGTCTCCTCAGAGTCTTATAAATGGGCATCAATAGCTCCCACTGGCCATTCCTCTTCCTCTTCCTATGCACACAAGCATCTTTCTAGCTTTTGCCATCACCTGTTCTACCTGTTTGGCCAACTTAAGATTATCACATCCAAACCCTGCTCCTCTTATGTGCACAAAAGTTCATCACCCCCTAAACCGTACCATTCCCTCTGGTTTTTGCAGCCCAAACTTATGACTGTATTTCTTAGAATTAAACCTTAGCAGGAGGGAATTTTACATACAGGAGGGAATTTTACAAAGTCATTTTCATGCATAAGTGGCAGTAAATAGTCTCTGATCAAATACTGGCTGACATAAACATATGCACCATGACATGACAGTGCGCACTTTGCCAGTAGACAGGTCTTGGGGAATAGAGTTTGGATGGAGCACAGGCAGAGTTCGTAAGTATTGCGTAGATTTTAGCATATTCTAATCTACCTGTGTACAGGCAGTCCCCGATTTACAGACGCCTGACTTAAGTACGACTCGTACTTAAGAACGAGGTTGCGGCTTGAGCAGTATTTCCAATGGCATGGACTCCTACACTTCTCCTGTAGCAGATTCAGGAATGACGCATGGCCACATTAAGAACAGTGTGTGGTTGTGCGTGCTGTACCTTAGAAGGAACACCGATAGGGACATTTGGCCCTTTTGCCAGCTGGGAGCAGAGGTAAGCAGCAAGAATCTGAAACTCTACAAGTTCTGAGTTACATACAAATCAGACAGCTTTAAAAAACATAACTCGTTCTTAACCCAGGGACTGCCTGTATAGGAATAATCCACCCATTGTGACATCACTGTTGAGGTTGGCTCTTAGGCATTGGTGGAATGAGGCATTATGACATCACAATATGGGCTCTGGAATGTTGCTACTTAAGAACGCAGTTGCAGCTTCAATTGATTTCACTGAGCAGTATTTCCAGCGGCATAGACTCCTAACACTTCTCCTGCAGCAGGTTCAGGCCACATTAAGAACAGTGTGTGGTTGTGCATGCTGTACCTTAGAAGGAACACCGATAGGGACATTTGGCCCTTTTGCCAGCTGGGAGCAGAGGTAAGCAGCAAGAATCTTAAAATCTACAAGTTTTGAGTTACATACAAATCTGACTTAAGAACAGCTTTACAAATGTAACTCGTTCTTAACCCGGGGACTGCCTGTACTTACAAATTGATACCTGCTCCAGGGGTAGTGAAAATGTCCACACCTGCAATGTAAGTGTCTAATCTGCTGCTTATGTAATCATATAATATTCATGAAAGCATCTGTCTCCCAAATTCTATAAATAGCACTCAAAATTGTGCATGCATATTTGAGTAACGAGATAATTAGCATCAATAATTGGAATTTACATATGCAACTTGCTAAGGCTATTCTATAGAGATATGTTTAAATATTTTAGCGCACAGCTGAAAAGGGGGTGTGGCCATGGGAGGAGCTTGGGTGGTTCAGGGCCATTCATGAAAGATGCATGCTTTATAGATTATGGAAGGTTGCAGTTGGTGAAAATCCTCACGTCCAAAATTGGGCGTGGAGCCCAGCACTAAGGCCCGGATTCTATAAATGGTGCTGTGCTTGTAAGCTGCCCACAAAAGCAGCGCCGATCGCGCGATGGTGTCGTATATAGAATCGCAGCTATGTCACAGTTAGGGGTCAGAAATGTAGGCCAGGGTTTTCGAGGCCTACATTTCCAGGGCCTATCTCTGAAGAGAATCGCAACTACGGTGGCGCCTATCGATGCTTAAGGGTACTTCTGGCATTAGCCACACCTATTTTACCCTTAGGTAGCGGTAGGTGCCAACGTAGTCACGATTCTGGCTCCATTTGTGGAGGTGCTATCTTTTTTTTTTTTTTAATGAGATTTTAATTGCTTTAAAATGATGCAATCAATTATTGCATTGATTGAAGGCAATTAAACTAATTTAAAAATGGCGCCGTTAGGGTGCCTAACTAGCAGTGCCGTTTACAGAATAGTGCTCTTTTTTTGGGGGTGGGGGCACCCAAGGTGGGCACCATTTACTGAATCTAGTCCTATGTGTCTTTATACAATAGCTCCTAAGAGTGGAGGTGTGGCCTAGTGGCTAGAGCTGCTGCCTCGGCACCCTGAGGTTGCGAGTCGAATCCCAGCTTGCTCCTTGTGATTCTGGGCAAGTCACTTAATCCCTCCAGTGCCCCAGATACCATAGTTAAATTGTGAGTCTGCCGGAACAGATAAGAATACCTGATTACTATTCAATGAATTGTAAACCACTTTGGGTGAATCGCTTCATGAAAAGGCAGTTAATAAATCTAAAACAATAAACCAGACACCCTGTTATAAAAATTTCCTCCATGTTCTTCTCACTTCTCCTTACTGTGTGTCCAAAAAGATCGAACAGAAAAACCCACTTGGTGAAAGTTTATTTGATTATAGAAAAGGATCCCGTCTTTGAATGAATTTCCAGGCTTTGCAGCATTAGAGCCATTTTCAAACAGCCTGCAGTTACTTTGCGTATCATTTTCAAAGAGAAAGTTAATGCGTGCGTTCCCTTTGAAAATTACCCAAAGGTACAAGGGATCTAATAACTTTGCAGCTACAGTACTTTGTCCGAGGGCTCCAGAATAAGGAGGAAGGATTGAGACATCCAGGTTTTATTTCCATTACTTTCAATGGAGCTCTCCCCTTCCTCTCGTGATTTCCCTCTTCCCTTCCTTGCTTTCGTATTTTTTTTAATCTCGATATAATTATGCACCCATTACCCCCCCCCCTCTCCCACTGTATCATGTCAGTTTCACTTTGGTTTTAAATTTTTATTTTTTTATATATATATTAACTGCATTGTAAACTGTTTAGATATTCTGGATAAATGGTATATCAAGTAACTAATAAACTTGAAACTTGAAGTAAAACCCAGATGTCTATTTCCATCCTCCTCACTTCTAATGCTTTCAATGGAAGTAAAACCCAGATATCTCAATCCGTCCTCTCTTTTTCTGGAGCCATATGGTAACCCTAGTAAGATCGTAGCTAACAACCAGCATAGATGTTTAGCATATTTATAGGGTGGGCGCCAAAGCAAGATGTGCGCTTAACTAAATTGGCTAACAAGCCAATTACCTCCAATAATTGGGGTGCTAATTAGCACCAATTTGAATCTGGGCATGCATCTTCCGATGCACCATTCTAGGACGATGTGCCCCCAAATCTCACCCAAAAGGGAAGCGTGGTCATGGGAGGCATTCCTACAATTTGCGCTGTCGTGGAATACTGAGGATGTGCGCCCAAATTGGGCACTGGGAATCGAACCTGATTTCAGCGGGCGTAAGTCTTGGTGCCCAAATTCGGGTTCCAAAATCGTCACTTGATGCTCCTCTATAATGGACGCTTATCTCTGACTATCCATTATAGAATGGCATTGAGCTCCAAATTTTTTACAGCACTGATTTTTGGCAATCTCGCCCAGGGGTCTCAAAGTCCCTCCTTAAGAGCTGCAATCCAGTCGGGTTTTCAGAATTTCCCCAATGAATATGCATGAGATCTATATGCATGCACTACTTTCAATGCATATTGATTTGGGAAATCCTGAAAACCCGACTGGATTGCGGCCCTCAAGGAGGGACTTTGAGATCCCTGATTCTAGCCCATATTGACCACCTTCCTCTCCTCCCCTGGTTTCACTCAACAGGAGGATGGCATAAAATAACTCTTCAGTGAAGGAGGAAACTGGAGAAAGAAGGCTTTAAATCCACCTTTTTGTCTTCTCTCTATTAGCTTATTGAGGTACAGTAGACTCTCAGTTAACCGGCACCCATGGGGATTGATAGATGCCGGATAAATGGAGTTTCTGGTTGCTTGAGAGTTACTATTAAAAATAGGCCTAACTAGTACTATACCCCATACCATAAACTATTCTACACAAACTACCAGACGTGGTAGGCAAAGCGTGGGCAAACTCAGGTGTGGCGTACCAAGTTTACACTTATATTTCCGCCAGAAACTGATTTTATTTTTATTTTTATTTAAAGTATTACAGTATTTCTTTGGGTTTTTTTTTTTTGTTTTTTTTTGGGGGGGGGGGTTTGCTTGTTGCGCGAGTTCTGGTTCCTTGAGTTCCAGTTAACAGAGAGTCTACTGTATTAACATTGCAAAACAAAGTTTTGTACAAGTGTCAGTGTTAAACGCAGCTGTTTCAATGCTGAGTGCTGCAGAAACGCTTTGCAGTGACCCCGCTATGGCCAGTTACAACCGCTGCTTGTAACTAGCCCATTGCCAAATGAATTATTTCATTGGGAGTCCCATTCTAGGTTTCTAATATATTTCTGTACTCCGAAATTGTTTTCAATTATTTTGATCCAGACAAACCAAATACCATTTATGTAGTGTCCTCTTTACATGAGAGATGATGTGTGCAACACCTATGTATACTGTATATTCTCTATTTCTGTATATACGAATTGATATATTGCAGTATAAAAATGTACATGTAAAATGTCAAAAATGTTTCTCCTTTCTGCGTTTCACCCCTGCTCTTTAAACGCCAGAAAAAGTCCAGTTAGAGAGCAACAAGGCTCTGGTGTTGTCAGCAAGAGGAAGAGAGGAAAACGAACATAATAATTTCAAATATTCACTTGTCGTAAAAGAGAGCTCATTATACTAGGATATACCTTTTTTTTTAATCCAGCATAAGAATAAACTGAAGATGTTGTAAAACTTGAATGTCTGAAATCGCATGAGTCCCCCCCTCGTCCAAAGCTCACATAATTCCCAGGACTTCTCTAACCTGTCCTGGTGATTCCCCCCCTCCCCTCCCCGGGCATTCAGGTTTTCCTGGAGACCCACAATGAATATTCATAAGATCAATTTACACGCATTACAGACTGAGCACGTGCAAACTGATTTCATGCGCTTTCTCTGTGGCCATCCTGAAAACCTGACTGGCTGCAGAGTCCAGAGAAAAGGTTGGCGCGCCGCTTCTACGATTATTCTCATGTTGGTTCGATTGCAGCCATCACAAACTACAAAGAATCCAGTTTCTTCCAGGAGCAACACGGCTACTAAAAACTCGGTATAATAGCGTAATTTTAAAGTTGATAGCACTACTTACACACATGCAGGACCATACTTCCAGTCAGTTTCCAAGGTGTGGCATTTTAAAACTGATGAACCTTTCAAATAGTGGAGATGTGGGGAGGAGGGCTTATGCCACAAGGAAGGAAAGAAGTGTTAGAAAAAAGTGGAAGTCTGGGATTTCCATGTGGCTGACCCAGGCCTGTGTTAGTGCAAATTTCTTCAGTGGACAGAGGCATTCTCTTAGCCTGGTCGTCACCTTCCTCCTGCCATCTTGTTCTCTGCAAAAGAACCGAACCACTCTTGCCTACCCTAGCACCTACTAGGGTCTCTCACACTCCTATGGCAATACAAGTAACTGAAAAGAATGGGAGAAATAGACCAACTGAATTCCCTTTTCAAGGAGGAGACTTTGACGGGAGAATGAGGAGGAGGAAAGAGGTGGAGTGCCAGCAGGGTCCAAGCAGTAGTCGGTAGCGAAGTCCCACGGGTTAGATCTCTAGGATGAAGGATGGAATTCTTCCTGTGTGTTCTCATGCAGTGACACAAGCCTCTCCTGGGCCACCTGCTGCCACCTCAGCTGCGAGACACAAAAAAACCCACAAGTCGGTATTGTAGCATTCACTCTGAAACCCCTTAATATCATTCCTCACTTATCTCCCCCCCCCCCCCCATGCCTCCTCCCTTGTGAACTTCATTCCTCTGATCTGTACCCTTCTTCTCCACTGCCAACTCCAGACTCAGTCCATTCTTTCTTGCTGCACTATAGGCCAGGAACAGACTGCCTGAGTTAGTATATCACGCTTCATCTCTAGCAGTACACTTCCTCCACCATATTCATGAATTCCGTATCTACAGATTTGCTTATTCGCGGTTTTAAACCAAAAATTGCATTTTCATTTTTCAGGATATTTTTAAGCTCAAGCCATTTCCTGTGAGCGATCTGCACGGGGCAGGAGCGTGGGAAGATCGCTCCTGCCTAAAAACCCGCTAGGCCACCAGGTAAGGCTTAAGGGGGGGCTTTCAGGGCTTAAAATACGGAGGGGGAAGTGTATTCAAATCCAAGCTGAAAGCCCACTTTTTTGAAGCAGCCTTCAACTTCTAACGCCCACTCCCAAAATACCTATGTCCATTTTATCATTCTCTCTGCAAGAAACTCCCCAACCCCCATTTGTTCTATCTGCCTGTCTGTCCCAATTAGATTGTAAGCTCTTCTATGCAGAGACCATGTAGTTGAATGTACAGCACTGTGTACACCTTTCAGCATTATAGAACTGATAAATAGTAGTAGTAGTATAAATCAATAAGCTTCCCAACTACAAAGCAGATGGATGGCCAGAAATCTGAGAGAGCAGTAGAAGTTACAGTTCAAATTTATTTGACACACCACAAATAAAAATACATTTAAGCGGTTTACAATATTCAAAGTATTAAAAAAAAAAAAAAAAAGGTAGAAAAAGAAGAAAAGTAGATCTATTTATAAGGAAGCCTACATTTTACTTTTATTTTAAAAAAGCCCATACAGTATATACATGCTAGGTCTGGCACACAGTGTCTGCCGTTCCATGTCTGCCATGCCAGGTTTTTATCAGGCTAAGCTCCCCTTACTATTTTTACCATGTCATGTCATACTAGATTAATCATACTTGTAATACTATGAGGTCATTTCATAAATAATGTACACTCCTTTTTCCGCTTATTGGTACAATCCTCCGTGCTCAGTGTACTAGACTATTGCAATGTCATTTACTTGTGCTCCACAAAGAAAACCATGAGGAGACTAAAATTGATCCAGAACACTGCCGTCCGCCTCATATTCGGCCTGAACAAATGGGACCACATCACGCCTTTCTACCACCAACTGCACTGGCTCCCTTTCGAATCCAGAGTCATATTCAAATTCGCCTGCTTCTGCTACAAAACAGTTTTTGGCTTATTACCGAGTTACCTCAATCACCATTTCACGCTGAATCTCACCAACAAGAAATCACGTAGAACCCAGCTGTTCGCCTTCCCACCCATAAGATTATGCCACTTCAATAGATTTCTCAACAAAACCTATGCTTACCAGGCGGCTAAGCTGAACCCTTGGCTTGCCCAAATAATACTCGAGGCCCCCTCTTACCTTAGTTTTAGAAAACTCCTCAAAACGCACCTCTTCCGTGAACAGGGATCTCAATCCCATTTGCCACCGGCTTCTCCCCCTTCCCACTCTCCCCCCTCCACACTTGATCTCACACTCGCTAGCGCGTACCAACCCTTCCTTCTGTCTTACCACTACCCCATGCTAAATCTCAGCTATAGTTTTTTCCTCTCGCCCCCCCCCCCCTCTTCATCGCTTGTAATTTTTTGTTACAATTCTGTAATTTTGTAGTTTTGACAGTTCGGTAACTTCGTTACAACTCTGTAAATTTGTAATTTTGTCAATATTTTGTAATTTGAGTAAATTTGTAATTTTGTCAATATATTGTAAATCCGTGTATCACCGCGGACTGTAATTAATGAATGTGAACCGCCTAGAACTTTTTGGGTATGGCGGTATACAAGAATAAAATTATTATTATTATTATTATTATTATATAGTCTCCCTGCTTTGCAATGACCAAGTCCCAACATCTGGGAAGCTTCATTATTCCATCCAAGACACCGTTTTTGCTCAGTTGCCGAAGGGCTCGGGTACCGGCGGAAGAAAGCTCTTCCAGAGATGCAAAACGATGTCCACGCATAGGTTGTTTCAACTTTGGAAAAAGGTCAGGCATTGTTGCTATTGATGAAACGTGGGTCAGAGACTTTGAGCTGGAGCTGAAATCGCAGTCCAATGGGTGGAGAGCTCCATCTTTCCCACAACCAAAAAATTTTGTACGAGCTCAGTCAAAAGTCAGACAAATGATGATTTTTGCTTATGATCATGAAGGTATCATCATCACAGACAAAGTTCCATGTAGAAGAAGTGTCACAGCAGTGTGTTATCGTGATTTTTTTTTTTTGCAAAAATCCCGACCTCAGTTGATCTTGGCTGGGCCACTCATTCTTCAGGACAACGCTTGCCCGCACATAGAGAATGTCGTCATTGAGAAACTACGCAAATACGGCTGGGAGGTGTCACCTCCTGCTCCCTACAGTCCAGACATGAGTCCACCAGACTTCGACCTTTTTCCAAAGTTGAAACGACCAATGCGCGGACATCGTTTTGCATCTCTGGAAGAGCTTTTTTCCGCCGGTACCCGAGCCCTTTGGCGACTGAACAAAAGCGGTGTCTTGATTGGAATAATGAAGCTTCCCAGAAGTTGGGACTCGGTCATTGCAAAGCAGGGAGACCATATTGAAGGATTGTAAAGAAACACTTGAAGAAAAATAAAACATGTAAATTTTTTTTTAAAATAGTGTGCATTATTTGTGAAATGACCCTCATATGTTTGCCTGCTATGTTTTGACATGCTATTCTCGCCTTGCTATGTCTCGCCATACCATGTTATGTCATATTGGGGTCCTTTTATGAAGGCGTGCTAACCAATTTAGGGCGCGCTATAGATTAGAATGTGCTAAATGCTAACATGCCCATAGAAATATAATCAATGTCTTAGCATTTAGAGCGCCCTAAATTGGTTAGCACACCTTCATAAAAGGACCCCATTATGTTTTACCATGTTTTATTAACTTTGTTTTGCCTCTTTGTCAGGCGCGCTTTTGACGGGTCGCTGAGAGAAATGCATGTTGTCGGAGCTAGTTAACCAAGCAACAGAGACATTATGAGAACAAATGCGATTGTTCCCCTTAACCCTTTCAGGACCATAAGGATTGTAGGCCAATTTTTGTGGTTTTGACAACATTTTTATGGTAAAAAGGGCTTGCAGATGCCAAAAAATTGATTTTTTTTGTGAAATATCATTTTTTTTTTTTTTAAATCACACTTCTGGCTTATGGACAGTGTGGCAAATGAATCTTCTCGTCAATCTGGCAACGACGCTAATGAATGAATGTCGGAACCAGTTTGTTTACATAAAGGCAGTATCATATGGAATCCGTACATATCAAATTTAGAACTGTAGATTATCCCAATCAAAATTTATAGGATTTTAAAGTTATGGGACAAATATGTCCCTTGGTCCTGAAAGGGTTAAAGCGAGACTGCAACTGGAGTCCTCTTACTGTGGTAGAACGGAAGGTGCTCCTGATCTGTGGAAGTGAACGATTTGCCATTTGCCATCCCGGCGGTGCCAGATCCTGGTCTCCTCAGACTGGGCCGTGCGGGGAACCCCACCGGCATCAATGTACTGTGTGATGCGGATGTAGGCGATGCAGGCAGATTCATCCCCCATGAGGTGGATGTGTGGGTTTAAGATGGTGGTGTGCACTGGCTTGCTGTTCCTGGACCACACTGGAGGTGCAAGACAAAATACCGCAGATGTAAAAAGGGGAATAATGAATCTCCTATATACTACGAGACGCTAATATTCATGAAACCTAAGAGCTCCTTTTACAAAGCAGTGGTCAGTAGCGTAAGGGGATTGAGGGGGGCTGACCGCCTAGGGCGCCATCTTGGTGGAGGCATCAGCACCTGCCCTTCCCCCACTACCATGCACTCCCCTTCCCTTCCCCCACACCTCTTTAACATTCCCAGTGCAAGTAACAACCCCAATCTGCTGCTCACGCCAGCGTCGGCTCTTTCTCTGATATCACTTCCTGGACCCGGTACCTAGGAAGTGACGTCGGAGGAGGAGCCTATGCTGGCATGAGAATCAGGTTAGGGTTGCTGCTTGCGCTGGGCATGTCAAACAGGTATGGGGGAAGGGACGGGCACACGTGGCAAGAGGGGGCAGGGAAGGAGTGGATGCGGGTGGGGGGGCAGAGAAGAGGGCAGGGGAGAGACACCACCACCCCGGGCACCTCTCACCCTCACTACGTCACTGGCCATGGTAGAGGTTTCTACCGCGGGCCTGCGAGGTAAATACTCCGACGCTCATAGATTTCCTATGAGCATCGGAGCATTTACCTCGCCAGCTCGAGGATGAAACCTCGATCTCAGCTTTGCTAAAGCCAGCATAAGTTAAGCACCTGTTTTCAACCCATAAGTTAGGAATTTAAGCTGGGCTAAAAGCAGACTTCTAACTTGCTATTTTAGGGGGAATTCACCAGGCAGCATTAGCGCGCATTGAGGGAATTAGCATGCGTTAAATTCTAAAGCCCATTTTATGCCCGTGAGCTTTAATGTTTAACGTAGGGTTACCAGACGTCCGGATCTCCCCGAACGCGTCCCCCTTTTGAGGACATGTCTGGGGGTCCGAATGGCTTTTCAAAACCCGAAACTTTGCCCGGGTTTTGAAACGCCTCCTCAAATCACGGTCGGGCAGAGAGAAAGTCCGTGCAGGCGTGGACTTCCTCCCTGTCCGGCAAGAGCAGGCAGCAGGGGTCGGTGCTAGGGTGGGACTGAGGGCGGGGATGGGTGGGCTTGGGAGGCGGGCCTAGGGGTCCAGATGTTCTGTTTGGAAAATCTGACAACCCTAGCTTAACGTGCATTAAGGCGCATTAAACCCTAACATTGCTTGATAACTTCCCTCCCTAAGTCACCTATATTTAGGCCTCTAGGGCCTATTTGTTTTTAATAAAGTGCACTGAAAGTTGGGCTTATCACGTCCTAACATGACATTTTCCCATGCATTAAGCTCAGGATTAACATAGCATTTTTTTAAGGGCATTTTCCATTTTTTTTTTTTGAATTACAGGGTCATGCACTAACACTTGCATTAGTGTGTGGTACCTGTAAAAGGTAGAAGCCTTACCGCTTCCCACGTTAACTCTGTGCTAGCCACTTAGCACACACCATTGCGACTATGGTAGCTAATGCTTCCATGCCCATTCTCCGCCCATTGCATGCCCCCTCCAAAAATGCTTTTTTTTAATAAAAATAGCTAACACCCCAGTTAGCTCATGCAAACAGGCAAAATACCCACTGCAGCTCCTTGTCACTCTGAGCAAGTCACTTAACCCTCTGTTGCCCTAGAAACAAAATAAGTACCTGTATATAATACGTTTCGCGGTAAACCTTTTTAAGCTGTGGTAAGCGTGCTCTAGCACTTACCACAGCTTAGAATAAGGATCCCTAAATTTGATGGATCTTTGGCTGTACGTTTTGGGTTATATTTGGGTTCATTCTATAGCTTCCGCAGTCAAGTCTTTCATAGCTGTCTTTAAAAAACCTGCACAAAAATGACAGAACTCCCTCCCAAAGGAATTGAGAAAGACTTGAGTCGTTGAGTTCATTTAGAAAACGATTTCAAGCACATCGGTTTCCCCAGGCATTTTTGTGAATTAAAACAGAAATGTTAAGATATTGTTCACGTTTTTGAATACTGTATGTCTTGAAGACTAGTATGTTTTAATGTTATATCTAGTCTATGTATGTAAGTTATAAACTGCTTAAATTTGTAGATTTGCAGTATATAAGAAACTTTTCAATTAAAGCAGTACCTTTTCCCAACTTATGAAATCGCCCCATAAAAGCAAGGCAAAAAAGAACCAAAACAAAACTGCAGAAAAATGTGCAAGGTGTAGGAATTTGTTCAATAAAAGTCATAAAAACATGTATAACATAAATAAACCCATTGTATCCCAAAACTGGGCCTTGTTCTCGTATGTACCAGACCCGACAGGGCCCGTGTTTCGAAAAACACTTCTTCCTCAGGGGTCCCTGATGGATGGCACATGGAGTTTCGAAAGACCAGGTTGGATGAAAACAAACAAAATCTCAAACGGAACAGTCGTGGAAAAACTCCTGTCGAAAGCGCTTTCGACAGGAGTTTTTCACGACTGTTCCGTTTGAGATTTTGTTTGTTTTCATCCAACCCGGTCTTTTGAAACTCTATGGGCTCCTTTTGCTAAGGTGCGTGAGGGCCTTAACGCACGGAATATCGCACGCTAGACCTTAACGCCAGCATTGAGCTGGCGTTATTCTAGAATCGTACCGCGCTGTAATTTTGTGCATGCGCTAAAAACGCTAGCACACCTTAGTAAAAGGAGCCCTATGTGCCATTCATCAGGGACCCCTGAGGAAGAAGTGTTTTTCGAAACAAGGGCCCTGTCGGGTCCGGTACACACGAGAACAAGGACCAGTTTTGGGATACAATTGGTTTATTTGTTCTACATGTTTTTATGACTTTTATTGAATAAATTCCTGCACCTTGCACATTTTTCTGCAGTTTTGTTTTGGTTCATTACCTCATAAAGGCCATTTCTATAACTGGGTGTTCACATTCATGTGTCTACTTGAATGCGAAAATATGTAGAATAACCTTCCCTCCCGGAGTCCCCCCACCATAGATGAGGGAACAGCTTTCTAAAATCGCCGTTCCATGATCCCATTGGCACCCCTTCTTCATCACATCCCAGTCGTGATAGCGCTTTCTCCAATCCATCCTTACATCAGCATAAGCCCTCCACATCACACAACCCACTAGATAGCAGCACAAGTCCCCCAGAATATCACCTAAACCCCACCCCCCACCCCACTTTGAGTAAACACTCACCCTCCCAAGACCATCAAATGTGGGCATGAGCCCAGCACAGTCATACTCCGTGTCTGTATTTACATAGACTGGCACACTCTTGCTTTCTAGATGTTTACACACTTTCTCATAAGAGATTGAGAAATACAACCTAGAAGGAACCAAAAACATGGCAACTGGGTTTCCATATGAATCTGACACTTAGGTGCACACAGAGACTTTTCTATGTTTAGATCTAACAGTGAGCATCGTGACTGACATGAAAGAAAGGGGGATACTTACAATTTTCAAAGTAGAATCGATGGAAGTCTAATCCTTCCACTAGGTTCCCCAGAGCCTCTGGTTCAAAGGCTGTCATTCCAGGGTCACACATCTTTCTGAAGAAAAAATATACGGGAAAAACAGAAAGTGAACAGAGGGAGATTTGAGAAACAGAGAGGATGTGAGAGACATGGAGCGAAAGAAAGGCAGACGGGCAGTAATGGAGACAGATAAGGAACATGAAGAGTGAGCAATGTAAATGTGAATAAAGGAACAAAGGAGAGACAGAGAAAATAGACAAATGGAAGAAAAGAAGGAAAAATTATCCTGTTTACAACAAATTGTCTAAGAAGAAAAAAATGTAGTTTCTCAAGCTGTTTACAGTGGGTCAGACAGGATGAATTCTTTATTTTTATTTGCAGGAATTATAATGTTAATTTCCAAGAAACATCTTGTTTCAGAAACAGAAATGGTTCCGTCTAGGACTGAGGAAAAATTAACCACAAATACGGAAACCAAAATGTTTTTGTGTATCTCAGTCCACTAGTTTAGACAAAAGAGAAGACACAATAGAAGAAAATGATTCCAATAATATCTCCTCCCCCCTTTACAAAACTGCGCAAGAGGTTTTTAGCGCCGGCCGGTGCACTTATTCCTCTGCACTGCTCCGATGGTCATAGAATTCCTAGAGCCTCCTTTTATCGAGCTGCAATAAGGGTTTTTTAAAAAAAAATCGCAGGCCACTGTGGTAAAAGATCCAACGCTCATAGAATTCCTACGAGCATCGGAGGTTTTACTGTAGCGACTCATGATTTAAAGAAAATCCTTAACACAGCTTGATAAAAGGGGGTCCCTAGGTTCTTATGAAATTGGAAGATAAGGTTCTTCATTTGTTCTGCTCTGATGTCTGTGTTTGTGTGTTGTTTTGATTTCTGTTGTCTGTTATTGCAAACTTCAATAAAGAAATCTGAACTAACCCCCCCCCCCCCAAAAAAAAAATACCCAATGGAAAATTACCATATTTTCTGGACCATAAGATGCACCCACCTGTAGAGGAGGAAAAACCAAAGCCCAAAGCCCAAAGCTGCCCAAAACCTGCAGCCCAAAGCCCGCAGCCGCCTGAAGCTGCCAGAAGCCACCCACCGCCCAAAGCACCCCCGTACTTTTTTTAGTGGCGGTGGTCCAGCATGGTCTCCTGGACGGCTGCCTGTGTCTTAGAAGAGCGATGCAGAATGTAAGAGTGCGACCTTTACGCTCCTGCCTGATCCCTCGCTGCTCTGTGATTGGCTGCACGACCAGGCAGGAAGCGCAAAGGTCGCACTCCTACATTCTGCATCGCTTTTTGGGGGGTGGAAAAAGTGCGTCTTATGGTCTGAAAAATACGTTATATATTCTTGAAATAAGAGGATAAGACCTATAGTACTTTTGACAACTATAATGTAGCCCTTATTAAGGATGCTACTACGACACTTTTGGAAAGTTTATAAAATGTGATGTCTTCCATCTTGGCTGATTATCTAGATTTTCAGTTTTATGATGAATGAACGTATTTTCTTTCATAAGCACAACATGTATGTCAGAAAGCTACTTAGTCTCTCCCTTTGTTTTCTCAATCCTTTTTCTAATGATATAACATTTTGATGCAAAATAAACTGCTCAGCTGACTTCTGTGACTGAGATGACAAAAGCCAGGAACTTTTGTGAAAGAGAGTTATCCAGCTTTGACAGTGCTTCCCAAAGAATATCCAGCATAATGGAAGCAGTTTTAATAGGAGTGTGCTTACTCGATTCGACTTGGAAACTAGCAATTCCAACTTAGTGACGAAGGTCATTCCAATCTTCTATCCGCTAGTCCAGCAAGTACGTCCGACATCTCCTTGGGTCATGCAGGTCCACCAGAGGGTGGTGGTAAACGGTACCCCCTCTGAAAAGTCGGAAGTGCACAGTGGAGTACCGCAGGGCTCGGTCCTGGGCCCAATCCTATTTAATATCTTCATACAGGATCTGCCTCAGGGACTTCGGGGTAAAATTGCATTATTTGCCGATGATGTGCAACATAGTGAGCGAAGATACCATGCCCGACGCTATGACACAGGACATACTTTTTCTGGAACACTGGTCTACTCTTTGGCAGCTGAATTTCAATGCCAAAAAGTGTAAGGTTATGCACCTTGGTGGCAGAAACCCATGCAGAACCTACACTCTGAATGGTGAGACCTTAACCAGAACTGTGGCAGAACGAGACCTGGGAGTAATCATTAGTGAAGATATGAAGGCAGCCAATCAGGTGGAGAAAGCCTCATCTAAAGCTAGACAAATGCTGGGTTGCATCCGGAGAAGCTTTGTCAGCCGAAAGCTCGAGGTGGTGATGCCGCTGTACAGGTCCATGGTGAGACCACATCTGGAGTACTGTGTACAGTTTTGGAGGCCACACTATCGGAAAGATGTGCTAAGAATGGAATTGGTTCAACGATTGGCCACCATGATGGTTTCAGGGCTCAAGGATGTCCCTTACGAAGAACGACTAGGTAAGTTGCACCTTTACTCTCTCGAAGAACGCAGAGAGAGGGGTGACATGATAGAGACGTTCAAATACGTTACTGGCCGCATTGAGGTTACAGGCCCTACGGCGACAAGGGGGCATGCGCTGAAAATCAGGGGCGGGAGATTTCATGGTGACACTAGGAAGTACTTCTTCACCGAGAGGGTGGTCGACCGTTGGAATGATCTTCCACTTCAGGTAGTTGAGGCCAGTAACGTAACTGACTTTAAGATCAAATGGGATAAACACGTGGGCTCACTTCAAAGAGGAACTTAGAGGGGATGGTTATTTGAGTGGGCAGACTTGTTGAGCCGTAGGCCCTTTTCTGCCGTCATATTCTATGTTTCTATGTTTCCATTCCGGGGCTCTCAACAACCGCCTCTGGCATACACCTATATATTGTACCTATATCCTGCTTACCTATATAAATTGTATCTATTTTCACTGATTGTACCTATTCGCTGATTGTCCAGCTCTTCTTTGTTGTAAACCACCTCGAACTACTACGGTTTTGGTGGTATATAAGAATAAAATTATTATTATTATTACACACTCGCTCAGCTGAAGCTGTTGGAGGATTGCACACTTCCAGGCTCAGAGTAACATCAGGCTCGGGCAAGGGTGGTGGCTCATCTCCCAATGCTCCCTTCCGCAGCGACCTAACAGCACTGGCATTTCAATTCTGGGGTAGTTAGATGATCCAATAGGCAGATAATGGAGCCTCCAATTGGCACCAAAACAAGGAAAAGACTGCAGAATGGAATGTACAAGGTACAGGAATCTTTATTAAAAACCATACAAAATTATACTCACTAAAAAATGGCTCTCGTATACATGGAATACAGACCCAACAGGGGTCCTATTGAAGAAATGGGAGAAAGTTTATGGTATGTGGTGGCTAGGAACATAACACCACCAGTGATGAGTAAGATATGTGAAGTGAAGTGATTGACCAGTGGTGTCGGCATAAAAAATGGTGGTGTTAAGTTCCTAGCCACCACATTCCAAAAACTTTCTTCCATTTCTTCAATAGGACCCCTGTTGGGTCCGTATTCCATGTATATGAGAGCCATTTTTTAGTGAGTATAATTTTGTATGGTTTTTAATAAAGATTCCTGGACCTTATACATTCCATTCTACAGTCTTTTCCTTGGTTTTGATGTTCGCCTTTTACCCGTTGGATTTTTCTTTGTTATGCTTCCAATTGACGCACCAGGGTGAGTATGCAACTTACTCGTTCGTTTTGGTATAAAACAGATATGACCAGGAAAGAATATTAAGAGGAAAGAGAAATCGGCCAAAGAAAAACTGTTCAGGATCTCCTCTCAGTCACTATCTTCAGGTTGGATAAATCTTATAATTTTATAGATCTACTAGTATTTTAGCCCGTTACATTAACGGGTGCTAGAATATATGTCTGTCTGTCTTTATTTCTGTGTCTCTCTCCCTCCCGCTGTCTTTCTTTCTGTCTGTCTCTGTCCCTGGCCCCCTTTGTTTTATCTGTCTTTATTTCTGTGTATCTCCCTGCCCCTGTGTCTTTCTTCTTTTCTTTCTGTCTCCCTTCCTCCCGCTGTCTGTCTTTCTATCTATCTGTCTCTCTCCCTGCCTCCTATGCAGCAGCATTTCTCTCCCATCATTTCCCTGTGCAGCAGCCAAAGCAGCATTCCCACCCCCTCCATTTCTCTCCCCCCACACCACTTCCCTGTGCACAGCAATAGCATTTCCTCTACCCCCTTTCCCTTCCCACGGTCTGTCCGGCTCCCTTAGTCCCTTACTGCCCCCCCTTCCCTTCCCTTCCCATGGTCCCGACTACGAACCTGGCGATTCCAGCAGCATGTGCAGCAGTCTTCACACGCTGCTTCGGGTCCTTCTACTGCCCTGATTTACTCTGGCACGTCCCTGATGACATCATCAGAGATGCGGCAGAGCAAATCAGGGCAGTAGAAAGGCCCGAAGCAGCGTGTGAAGACTGCTGCACACGCTGCTGGAATCACCAGGTTCATAGTCAGGACCATGGGAAGGGAAGGGAAGGTGGGGGCGGCAAAGGACTAGGGTCCCGGGCGGCTGGATCAGCACAAGAGCCGGGGCAGGAAGTTGCTGGGCTCCTCGGGTCTGTCGCGGAGGCCGGGCTGGCTCCGTTTCTCGTTTCGTCCTGGGGAGGGGGGGGGCAGGAGGCGCTCTTTGTGCTCCAGCCCTTCGGAGGGCGCTTGTGAGTAGCCGGGAGGCCTAGGCGGTGACAGGGGCTGCGGCGGCCGTCTCCGAGTGACACCAACTCTCTCTTCTCCTTTTCTGTCACTCCTGGACCGCTGCCCCGTGCCCTCTGATGACTATGGTACACTTTTATTTTCCCCCTCTGTGGCTGCCTTTAAATGTCCTGCCGCCGAACGCGCCTGTCGCGTCTCTAGCGCACCTTCGGATACGTAGTAAGCGCACATGCGCACTCTTGCCGGCACATCCCGACAGATCAGATCTCAGGGAACACGCGGTGAGAGTGCGCATGCGCGCTTAGAGTTTTATTATTATAGATAGTGATGGTGGCATCATCTTTCATTCTTGTGAAGCGTCATCCTGTTGATGCCCAATCTACAGCTCTGAATCCCAGCATCTTCACAGAGCTCAGGCCTCTGCAACAGTCCGCTTGGTGGTAACTTAGCTTAGTTTTCTGTCGTAGCTGTTCATTTCACAGTCACTTCTTATGGTGTTTGTCTCAACCATGAGTCTGTCATTCTTTTGTCTCCTAGCTTGCTTCCTTGTTTCTGCTTTTGAGTGCCTTCTGCAGTGACTTGACTACACTGTTCTGTTGCTGTCTACCACGGAGAACATAAACTCATAGAAACATAGAAACATAGAAGATGATGGCAGAAAAGGGCTATAGCCCATCAAGTCTGCCCATCCTACTGACCCTTCCTCTTAAGTCTATACCTAGTGACTATTTATTAAGATTGACCCTCTTAGGGATCCCTTGTAGGCATCCCATTTATTCTTAAAGTCCCATTTATTCTTTTTTTTAGTTCAAAAAGTTTTATTGATTTTATAAAAGATGAAATACAAAGCCAACAATATGCGTGCTCCAACAAGGAGCACATTATAACAATGTCATTAACAAATGTGAAGTGCATCCATAGTGGAATAATAGTCATAAATGATTGAATGCATCAGAAATAAAATAGAAGTTGAAAAGACATCAGTTCAGGAAAAAAACATAATACATATTAGGTGCTAAGTTCTGACAGTATACCAGAGTAATCAGTTTAAATGATCCAAGCATAAAATAAAGAAATTGACATAAAGAATATTAAATGAAACATGGTAAAACCGGAGAGGTGCCTGAAATTAAAAGACTAAGGGTGAGGCAAGATACATATCATACTAATGAGTGCAGTAGTCAAGGGTCTGATTTACAATATTCAAGCAAGGGGGACCAAATTTTTGCATAAGAGGACATGGAATTATTGCGTTCAGCAAAATGACATTCATATTTCACGAGGAGACAAATTGAGTTCCACCATTGATTGACATGTAATTTAGTGGAATCTTTCCAATTGTGGAGAATAGTGGAGAGAGCAGTAAATAAAAGTATAATTAACAACCGTTCATGAGTAATGGATAAAGGGGAAGAGAGTATCGAAGAGCCATTAAATAATAAGTCAAAGGAAAACGCATCGGTAATTTGCAAGATACGGGCAATTGTAGACCATACATTCGACCAGAAAGATGAGACATATGTACAGGAGTAGAGCATATGAAGTAAGGAGCCATCAGATGACTTACAGGTCCAGCAACAACCATCGTATGATCGGTTTATTTTGGCTGATTTCGCAGGAGTCCAAAAAGCCCTATGGTACAGGAATATAGCTGTTTGTACATGTGAGGCTGATCGAAGTGACTTCAGTAATTTAGGCCACATGATCAGCCACGATTGTTCGGTGAATGATGTATGCAATGAGGCATCCCATTTGGCTATGGTATCATGGGGAGGTGTAGTGGTGTGAGATTGGATATACTTATACCACTTAGATGTCTGACCTTTCATAGTGGAGTAGGTAAGAAAAAGATTAGGTAAGTCAGGAGGATCAGCAAGAGAGGTGGGAGACGGAAAGGCAGATTTGAGGCTATGATGAAGCTGAATCCAGAGGAAGTATTGAGATTGAGGGATGTGGTATTTGATCATGAGATCGGAAAAAGAGAGCCATTGGTCATTCTGGAGAAGATGATGAATATACCAAATTCCCTGCTGTTGCCATCTCTTCCACGCCACCATCTCCTTATTAATTGTGATCCGAGGATTGTTCCAGACCGGAGCTGACGAAGATTCTGCCCATTTATGAGGGGAAATAGAATCAACGTAGCAAATCGCCGACCATGTACTCAGAAGGATGGGATTAGCTTTTATATAAGAAGTTAGAGGCATACAAGGGACATGTTTAAGAGAAAAAGGATCCGTCAAGATGAATTTGAGTTGTAGCCAGTTGGGATTGACGGACGTCGGATTAGATTCCTGCCAAAGAGAGCCCTGTGACATTAAGAAGGCCATGTGGTAGCTTCTGAAGCAAGGAAAATTAACACCCCCACAGTCACGAGGGGATTTCAATTTTTTAAGCGCAATTCTGGGTTGTTTTCCCTGCCAAAGAAAATCCACAAGGAGTTTCTCCATGCGGGCGTAAACATTGTGAGGAAGGAGTATGGGTAGCATGCTGAGAACATAGTTTAGTTTAGGGACGATTATCATCCTAATGGTAGAGAGACGGCCAAACCAAGTGAGGTTGAGCGGAGACCATATGCGCGTACATGTAATAATGGTAGAGATAAGATGTTCGGTGTTAAATTGTAAAGTGGAATCTAGAAAGGGACTAAAGAAGATTCCGAGATATTTTATTTTGGGGGGGGACCAAAGAAATCCCTGTCCAGTGACCTCTATCTGCACATCTATACAGTTTAATGGCATAATTTCAGACTTAGAAATATTTAGCTTATAGCCGGAGATAGCTGAGTAGCGGCGAATCTGGGACAGAACCGAGGATAAAGATTCCGGGGTGACATAAAGTAGAATATCATCTGCATAAGCAGAAAGTTTAGCAGAGAATGAGTCGTGTTGGAATCCCTGAATAGAAGAGTCTTTCCGAATGGCTATCCCATTTATTCTTAAAGTCCAACACGATGCAGGTCTCGATCAGCCCATCAAGTCTGCTGACCCATCCTCTTAAGCCTATACCTAGTGACCGATGTTTCAGTTCGACCCTCGTAGGGATCCCACATAGGTATCCCATTTATTCTTAAAGTCCAGCACGCTGCTGGCCTCGATCACCTGCGCTGGAAGCTCATTCCAACGGTCAACCACTCTTTCTGTGAAGAAATACTTCCTGATGTCGCCATGAAATTTCCCGCCCCTGAGTTTGAGCGGATGCCCTCTAGTGGCAGAGGGTCCCCTGAGAAAGAAGATATCATCTTCCACCTCGATCACAAATTCACAATCCTAAGCTAGATTCAACAGTGAGCCCCTTTTAGTAAAGTATCCCAGTACGTTTCATCACTAGGGACTCTGGAAATATGCAAAAAAAAGACTTGCCTTAAAGCCACAACTTACAGCTTCTGACTGAACTTCTGCTAAGACTTTTTTTCTTTTGAAGAGCCAAGATGTTATCATAGATTTTACAGAGTCATGTTGCTTATTGTACAAATTCCTACTCCTGTTTTCTTCTTAAGATCTGTAAAAACAGTTCATAAAAGGTAGGGAAAATTTTCCTAGCTTTTTCAGAAACTCCTGCAGATCTCTGATTCTTCAGTTTAGGGTCGTTGATCATTTTGGAACAGGGTTAAAAGGGAGTCGGAAGGTTACTAGTACAAGTTTCTAACATTTTTAATGATGCCCCAAATTTTAATCGTATCATAAACATTTTTTTATATTAGTGACCCCATATTATCCGCCTTGAACCTCAAGGTCATGGCGGAATAGAAATCACTACTGTAATGTAATATTTGCTACCTGCATTTTAAAACTGTTCATTGTATTGTCATCTGTTGTTGGAGCTGTCCCGCAGACTACCCTTAATCTCGCTAACTCATCTTGTTTTACCTCTACACACTTGCCAGTGGCATAGTAAGGGGGGGAGGGGAAGCGATCTGCCCCAGGCGCCCTCTTGGTGAGGGCACAGGCACCCATCCTACTTTCCGCCCTCCCCCCCCTCCGTTCCTTCCCCACCCCTACTGACGCTCATGCATGTCGCTTCCCTTCTCTGTATCTCTGTGATGTTCCTGGCGCGAGCAGCCTGCTGTCACACCGGCATCGGCTCTTCCTCTGATTTCTCTTCCTGGACCTAGGAAGGGACGTTTGGAGGAAGTGCCAACGCTGGCACAACAGTAGCTTGGGAGCTGCTGCTTGTGCCAGGAATATTACAGAGGTACGGGGAAGGGAAGCGGCGCGTGCGTGTGGCAGGAGGGGGCAGGGAAGGAGCGAGAGGAGCTGGAGGGGGCGAAGAAGAGGGCAGGGGAGGGGTGCCTCCGCCCCGGACGCCTATCACCCTGGCTACGCCACTGATACCTGCCATTGAGACCTTTGGTTCTCAACACAGTCCTCGGGGCATACTCAGCCAGTTAAATTTTCAGGATATTGGCAATGAATGCCTCCTGAAAACCTAGCTGACTGGATGTGGCCTGAGGACTGGTTGAAGAGCACTGATCTAGTCTAATATAATCTAAATTGGTATTTATAAACCGCCTTCTCCCCACAAATAGGTTCAGAGCAGCTCACAATAAAAATTATATTCCTACTTATATTCCTACAATTTCTAGACCACTAGAAACTCATCTTTTGGGCCAAATTGTAGCAATTGACCCATGCCACACCTTTCAGGAAGCCCATACTCTTGCAGTAGCTACATCCTGACATCGGAAACCACTAATGAGCCTCAGGTGGCCAGGAGCAGAAGCAGCTGTGCAGGAATCAGCACTGGACCAAGTAGTATAGCTCTTCAATCTTTGAAGGGAAGGGTGGAGGACAGGCTCTGGCTGAATCACTTAATTCCACCCCTACATGTGTTTGCTTGGTATTCCTTCGGAAGAAAAAACTCACGTGTATGATTCAAAATCCCCATTGCTTATTGCTTCGATCAGCTGTTCTGTCACTTTAATGATTTCTTGTTTTCGCACTGTAAAGAAGAGAGATAATTACATTTGAAAGACATAAATATCGGGATGCCTTCCTGCTGAAAGATGGGGCTTGTATTAGCACTAGTAGCCCTCTTGTTATGTGCAGTGCTGTTTCCGTGCCCCTTACCAAGACATTCAAGGAAATTCAACAGATCCAAATTCCCAACATGTTACTGTACCTCACAGAGCTATCTTGAATGGTAAAGGAGGTTATATTTTTTTTTGTGCAGATGAGGTCAGACATATTCTTTAACCATTTGCCCATTCTCTGGGAGGCAAAGGGAAGGATCTGAGGCTTTTTCCTCCTTACAAATTTTTGGCAGCATGTGCCTCCCAGTAGAGGTGGTGGAGACAGAGACTATGTCTGATTTCAAGAAAACCTGGGATCTCTTAGAGAGAGGAAGAGATCATGGTTACTGCGGATGGGCAGACTGGATGGGCCATTTGGTCTTTATGGTTATACAAACATTGTAACATGATGGCAGATAAAGTTCTATGACATCACAATGCAGGTGTAAAGAGCCTTAGCCAATAGGGAGAGGAGGAGATAGTGGATGCTGCGGATGGGCCATTTGTCCTTTTATCTACCATCATGTTTCTATGTTTCTATAACATACTATATAGATCTTACATTAGAGATGCACACGCATCCATCTTTTTTTAGTAGATGGAAGTGTTAACTATGAAATGTATACATCATAGTGCTCATTACAGCACCTTGACTTATTCACAGTTGAAGGGTTTTTGTGTAATTTATATCATTTGATCTACTATAAGTGTGTTTATTTGGCACATTACTGTACCACCATAGTGTGGTGTCTTTATTGTACTTTATAAATATATATATTTTTTTAAATAAAATATCGTGAAATCGAATTTCCCACATAGCACTCTAATTGATATTTGCATAGCAAATCTACCAATAAATGCATGTTACTCACTGGGACACATTTTTCTCTAGGGAAGGAACAGTTGCTCTCACATAAAGAGATGAAAAATCCCGAGGGCTCTAGAATGTTCCTCCTTTTTAACCTTCTACACCGAGCAGCTGATTAACAACAGTACTGGAGCAGAAGAACAGCTTAGTAGATATAGCAATGGGGGTAAGAGGGAGGAAAAGCCAGGATTCAAATCCTCTTAATATGCTGCAAGACCTTAGGTAGGTCACTTCGCTCTCTGACGCTTCGGGGACAAGTCCTCTAGAGACACAGAAATATCTTAATGCAACTTGCTAAGAAATAGCAGTCACCATTTTTTTCCCTCATTAAAATAGTTAATGCAGCAAAGGGCCAGACTCTGTAAATAACGCCCTTATAGACGGCTACCTATAAAAAGGTGGCCGTGGCCGATCACATGCCAATCATGCAATGGCACTGTTTACAGAATCGCGGCCTTCATCAAAGGTAGGCACCGGAAACGTAGGTCAGGGTTTTAAAGGCCTACATTTGTGGCACTTACCTTTGATGAGAGTCAAGTAATTTAGAATGCCAAAGTTGATTAATCACGCCTACTTCGACCTTAGGTCTTCTAAGGTGCCTTCACTGTCACGACGAAGGTGCCATTTTTCTAGGTGCCTACTTTTTTTTTTTAAACAATGTTTAAAACCTTTTAAAATGGCTTTTACCAATTAAGATAGGTTCCGGTAGGATGTCTACCAGCACTTAAGGTGCCATTTATAGAATGTGGGCCAAAGACGGGGGGGGGGGGGGGGTTTGACTGGAGAGTATATCTTAGGTATGTCTGTGGAATGATTGTTTTTTAGTAGTATGGTGTGTATGTTGTCTTTGTCTTGGGGGGATTAGGCTTTCGAAAATTATGGGGCTGACAGGAGTAGCAGACTGGCCATGCGCTGGACTGTTCTCGGAATGGAGATTTTGTGCTTTGATCGGCTTCCTTGCTTTGTCCACAATTGGTGCCTTTGTAGCTTTGGCTCCTTCTCTCGGCACCTAGTCAGTGGGTTTTAGTGAGGTCTCTCTTTCTATCAACTTTTCTGTATTCCGCCGCATTTGCTTTGCTTCATGGTTCTGTATGCACCGTTACTGTCAACTGTTGTCTCTTCGATTATTTCCTTCTGTTTATCTATACGCACATTGTATACTGTATACCGTCTGTTTCTCTGGTTGCCTCTTTAATAAAAAATGATATAAAAAAAGAATGTGGGCCAAAATGTCTTCAATGGATTTCTCTGATCCTCAAATTGCACTTTTAAATCTGAAAAAAAAATTGCAGGGTCGTGTATTTGAGTTGCAAAAAACAAAGGGAACAGTACAGTAGAGTGGGTGAAAAACTTAACTATATGGATACATGGGTCGAATGGGAGCCAGAAGTAGCCCAGAAAGGTGACTTATGTCTCTGTAGGATGGGATGTGTCTGGTGTGGCCAGTGGCATAATAAGGGAGGGGGGGGGGTGCGGGAGTGGACCGCCTAAGATGCCGTCTTGGTGGGGCACTGGCACTTCTTCACCACCCCTGTGCCAAGCTCACACCCTCCCTTCCCCATCTCACCCCTCCCCTGTACCTCTTTAAAATCTTCACCAGTGCAAGCAACTACTCTAGCCTGCTGTTCGCGCTGGCCTGGCTCCCTCTGAAATCACTTCTGGGTCACGGGGCCAGGAAGTGACATCAAAGGGAAAGCCACCACGAGCAGCAGGCTGGAGAAGCAACTCATGCTGGTGAAGATTTTAAGAGATACAGGGATGGAAAGGGAGGGCGTGAGTGTGGTGCGGAAAGAGTATTTAGGGGGGGGGTGTTGGTATAGGGTTACCAAATGGCTCTAGAAAAAGGAGGATGGATTGAGATATCCAAGTTTTACTTCTACTGAAAGCAATGGAAGTAAAACCTGGATGTCTCAATCTGTCCTCCTTTTTTCTGAAGCCATATGGTAACCCTAGGTTGGCGTGGAAGGAGTGGGGGGGGGGGGCGGAGAAGAAGGGGTGGGGGTTGATGGAGGGGAGGTGGAGAGGATGGCACAGGGTCACCACTGCCCCAGGCGCCTCCTACCCTTGCTATACCACTGGGTGTGGTCCACTTTCAGGTGTAAGGGGGAATTCTGGTTTTGAACCAGTGGTCTGGAGAGCTGTAGGTTTAAATTGGGCTATGGGAGCCACTGTGGAGGGCTGCACTGCAAGGAGGTCACTGAATAGAGAACAGTTCTTCTCTTCTGACATCAGCCTGGAATTGGATGGGTATAGTACTACTTTTTCTAGAAAAACCTGCAAAATGTCTTGTGAATTGTTAAAGAGCCATGTGGTCCCTTTACTGAACCGTTATTTATTCTTAAGCTTCTTCTCATTGTTGCTCATTCCAACTTTCTATCCAACTTTTTCATGCCAGAACCTCAGCACTTACTACTTGTCCTTTGGATATGTGTGTCTATGAGCTTGCTCCAAATCTTAATCTGTTGACTGTTCCCATCCAAACCAATACCAGGGAGAAATTGACAGAGGTTGACTGGAGCATCCTGCTTGAGCAATTGCCATCGACATGGAGGTACCCAAAGCCAATATTCTAAGCACCTTTGAGGAAATGTTATTCCACAATCATCTAATCCAGCTCTACTAGAGCATCTCAAGTTGACGTGAGAAGCATAGGTCTTGTAAAAAACTGGGTATCTATGAAGGCCATGTGAAGGAATAACTGATAAACAACAGAGCTGAAGCACAATGGAAGCCCCTCTACTTGCAATGAAATTTTTTTAAATAAAAGGTCTCAAGGAATCCTCTGAGTTGGCAAGTAATAGATTCATAAGACCCATCGTTCTGACTCATTACATCTGCTTTGTCATACAATAATGAATATAAATTTTAAAATAAAAACAATAATTGCACTAATGCATTTTAACCATTGCTTAATTTACTAGGGCTTCTTTTAGTAAGAATGTGCAGGCAGAAAATGTTATGCCTTTGCCCAGATGTTGACGGTACAAAAGGTATATAACCTAGTTTTGATCACCCTATTCATCAATTGCTTTGCAATCTTGGTTTTTACCTCAATGTGCTTATCCTTCTGCATTTCTGAAAGACGAGTACTTCTAGCCATTTAATTTATCTTGTATGATACTTCACAAAGTGACAGCATTAAATAAAAGGAGCAGATACTGATAGATAAGAAAAACCACATTAGCTCATATTTTGGGAGGTGGTCTGTGTCAATTCTATCTGAGAAGCTTTGTTGCACCTAAATCCTCCAAATTCTTTCTTCCCAATTTATTTACAACCATGAATGTATGTTGCAGAGACATTGTTTTTTTTCTAGCAAGGTGATTCCTTCTATCTTGAGCACAATTTTTGAAATGGTGGTTGGGATCAGTAGATTCCATCCTTCCATTTTCTAGGAGGCCTTAGCTTCATATTAGAAATGGAAATCTAGTGCCAAAGATATGGATGGAATCAATAATGTAAGTGTAATATCTGCAGGAATTTATTTAATCTTTTATAAAGGTTGACTGTGTTGTCAAAAGCTTACTAAAAATGTATTTAGTTAGTCCACTAAAAAGGTATCGACTTATTTTTCTTTGTACGAGCTGATATGTACGATTTGCCGAAAAGAAGACTAGATGAAGTTTCAACTGCTACCTTTACTTTAAAATTCTGATTTTGGAAGTATTACCTTTTGATATCTTAACAAAATATGCTTTCAAATCTGGATGCATCAAGTACGTTGGTGATTTTTTTTTTATAAAGAATTTTATATAACCTCAGTTCCAAGGGAAATGGAGAGAACTGGAAAAGAGAAAAAGTGGGAAGTGTCAATACAATCCCATTATTTAATGTGAACCACGGAGGCTTGTGAAAGATAAGATACTGTAGATTACAATCTATCTTTAGTCTTTGCCTCCTACCTTTCGTGTCCTCATCCTCAATAGTGGTGTTTGTACTCTCTGAGGATTCCTGAGCAAACAATAGAGGGGAAATGAAAAGTAAGAGGTTTCCGAGGTCTGGTCACGAAGATCCCATCCCTTGAAAACAGATTCTTTCTCTTCTCTCTACATAGTACCAAAAGTACCACAACACTCCTGTCCAATTTTTCTCATGGTGCCCAACATTCAAAATCCTCCTCTCTCATTTTTCTCACAGCATTCAAAAGCTACATCTTTTATTTTTCTCATGGCCTCCAAAATCCACCATTCTCCTTTCCTAATCTTCTCATAACATCCATTAACACAACACTTTTGCCCCAGTCTTATGACGGTATCCATTATCCATGAAAAGGGCAATTCTGTAACCTGCTGCCCATGTTTGGTATCAAATACACACATAGGTTATAGAATACCGTCATCGACATCGGTAAATGGCGCTAGGCTATTCTTTAGTGTACATGCCACACGGCTTAGCATGGAACTGCAGAGGAATAGTACACATGGGCTGAGCATATATAGTCTAAATAAATTAACCCAAGTGGTATCAAACAGCAATATACAATATATCATACACCACTCAACCAGAGAAGTGCACCTAGTTCCAGAGGCCTCAGAATTGGAGCCTAAGCACAGTCGTATTATCACAAACTGAAAAAATCAGCGTAGTGTTCTTGTTCCTTGCTCCAATCATTGGCCAAAAGATCTGGTGTTGGAACTCATGTTCTAAATTTTATCCCTAATTCTTAAAGAAACTTTTTCTTCTTTTTTTTGTTTTTATAAATTACTACCTTTTCATATATAAAATTTACACCAGTATTTCCATATTGCCTATGAAATTTTAGTCATATGCTCTTTTTGTATAGTGAGCCAATGAAATTTCTCTAAATTGTAGAGTTGGATGCCGTAGTGCTGGCCCTGAAGCAGCGGACAAGAACAGAGTCCGTGAAACGCTGGCCGCATCAGTCCCTTTAGTGATAAGCATTGCTGGAAAGGCATATCTAGAGACAAGTACTGCTCAAGATAAGTAGTTTGTCAACTTTTTCAATATACCGGATAGGTGCATATGACTAAAATTTCATAGGCAATATGGAAATACTGGTGTAAATTTTATATATGAAAAGGTAGTAATTTATAAAAAAGAAAACAGAAGAAAAAGTTTCTTTAAGAATTAGGGATAAAATTTAGAACATGAGTTCCAACACCAGATCTTTTGGCCAATGATTGGAGCAAGGAGCAAGAACACTACGCTGATTTTTTTTCAGTTTGTGATAATACAACTGTGCTTAGGCTCCAATTCTGAGGCCTCTGGAACTAGGTGCACTTTTCTGGTTGAGTGGTGTGTCATATATTGTATATTGCTGAGCATATATAGGCCATGGCTGTGTCACCATATGACACGTGCAACTTCTAGAATACTTTCAGTTGCATGGTACATGTAGATGCGCCAACTTATACCACCAAATGACCTGTTTCAAGTGGGTCCTCCTAAGTTGCAGTTCACCAAAAGTAGTATTCTATAATGGCTTCAGTGAAACCCTTGAAGCCTTTATAGAATTGGCAGTAAGCACACCCCATTGTGATACCTAAATTAAGGTACCGTGTTGTAGAATTACTCCCAAAGCTCCTCTTCCAAACCTTCTCAATGTACCGAATATCCCCAATATTCCTCCTCTTCCAATCATTTCATCACACCCAACATCCACAATAATCTTCTCTTAGCGTTCAATATGAAGAACCATCCTCTCCCAATCTTTCCACAGCATCCAGTATCAAGAACCTTCCACTCGCAATCTTCTCACAATACCCAATAGCCACACAGCTCTTCTCCCAACCTTCTTCTAGCATCCAGAACTCTCTTTTCTCAATCATTTCTCAACACCTCTTCTCGTGATACTCAGTATCCACAGTTCTCTCTGTCTTCTTAACGTATCCAGTATCAACAATATTCTTCTTCCAATTTGTTCACCACATCCAATATTCACACATCTCCTTTTCCAGCCTTCTCACAGAATCCAACATCCACAATATTCCTTTTCTGATCTTCTCAGAGCACTCAATACTGACAACCCTCCTTTCGCAATTTTCTCCCAGTATCCACAGCTCTCCTCGCTCAATCATCTCACAGTACCCTATACCAACAGCATTACTCTCTAAATCGGAGAATGACACAGGCACAAATTTTTCCCCGTCCTGTCTTGGCGAGTTCTTTTCCTGCCCCGCCCCATTCCTGCAAGCTCTATCCTCATCTGCACAAGCCTCAAACACTTTAAAATCATAAGGTAGAAGCGTCACCGTGAATTTCTTTCAATGAAACCTGGGGTTATATCTTTGGGTGCTACTTTTTTTTTTTTTTTTGTGACGCCCTTGTAAGTATATAGTGTGTTACCGTACAGTTAAATGTTTTCTTTGAGCCAACCCAGTTGACATCTTTCTTGGCGTCTGGAGGTAGAAAAATCTTAGGCTCTATTGATTAATGAATGTAACTGCTTACCCGGCATTATAGCACTTATTATGCTTAGTTTAAAATGTATGTTCAGCTCAGTTCCTTATTTTCTCGCTAATATCTTGGATCTTATTGAGGACTTGAGCATGATTGGCTAAAGTTTATTTTCATTTCTTCTGATGTTTATTTAAGATTATGTTTTGATATATATAAATAGCTAATATTTGCTTTCTGTACAAGTTACGCTTGGTGATTAAATTAGAAAATTAATTAAAAAAAAAAAATAAAGGCAGAAATCCAGGCAAAATCCTCTTAAGGCATAGTTTACAGGAATGGGGCAGCGACAAAACTTGCGTGGAAAGGAATGGGGGAACTGAGTTCCTGTAGGACGGGGAAAAATTTGTCCCCATGTCATTCTCAACTTTTAAATCTTCTCAATGCAGTACATTCTTCCAGAACCCAGTACAGTCGACTCCACCTAAGTGCAACGTCGGTTAAGCGCATGCTTCGGTTATCCGCACCCTACCACCACGGTCCCGTTTGGCTTGGTTTTTTACATTAAAGTCAATGGACGCAATTCAGATAAGCACACAATCCGCTGATGCGCACTCATGTCTTAGGTCCCACCTCTATGCTTTCACGTTACCTTCACCCCGGTTAAATGCAATCACGTTCCGACTGGGAGGAAAGCCAGTTGGTAGAACAGATTGGCCACAATGGCAAGGCTTCACACAGCGCTGGGACAGCTGGGAAAGTGAGTGCTCCGCTTCCACTCAAGCTGTAGGGCTTTCCTATACTTTAGACTCCAGCAACCCAGGCGCCACACTTAAACTGAGCCTCCCCCACTCCTATTAAGCGCACACTCCATTTACCGTATTTTCACGCATATAACACGCGCGTTATACACGATTTTTACAAACCGTGCATAAACTTGCGCGTTATACGTGTGAGTGCGTTGTACAATTTTTTTTTTTCATTCTGATCCGGCATCCCCCCTGCGAACCGGCATCCTCCCCCCCCGCTCGCGTCACCCCCCCCCTCCCCCACGATCCTACATCCCCCCCCCCCCCAGCACCGCAAAACATCTCTTACCCGATTGGGCACCGGCACCAGCACCAATGCACAGGACGTGCCAGTGCCTGAAGATCCTCCCTCGTTGTTGCTGGGCTGGGCGGTGCGAGGGAGATTCTCCTTCTTCCTTGTGCCGGGCTGGACTGGGCTTTGAGCATTTGCACATGCTCAAAGCCTTCTGGTCTCGCTCAGATTGAGAATCTCGGAGAGAGCGAGACCAGAAGGCTTTGAGCATGCGCAAATGCTCAAAGCCCAGTCCAGCCCGGCACAAGGAAGAAGGAGGATCTCCCTCGCACCGCCCAGCCCAGCCCATCCCAGCCCAACGAGGGAGGATCTTCGGGCACTGGCACTGGCACGTCCTGTGCATTGGTGCTGGTGCCGGTGCCCAATCGGGTAAGAGATGTTTTGCGGTGCTGGGGGGGATGTAGGATCGCAGGGGAGGGGGGTGACGCGAGCGGGGGGGAGGATGCTGGTTCGCAGGCCAGAAGAGTAAGCGGGAGTGGGAGGAGGTTATAGCAGCATGCGCGGTATACGCGTGTGCGTGCTATATAAAAAAATTTTTACAGACATGCTTTGGACCCGCGCGCTATACGCGTATGCGCGTTATACAAGTATGCGCGTTATATGCGTGAAAATACGGTAAGCACATGTGGCGACCCGGTCCGAAGGCCGTGCTCTTAAGCGAAGTCGACTGTATACACAATGTTCCTCTCTCGTTCTCAAAGCGTTCAATATACATAAGTCTCCTTTCTCGGGCTTCAAGCAACAGCACCTAATATCCACAATGTTCATCTTCCAATTGCGTTATCGTACTCTATATCCATATCTTTCCTCTGCCATTTAACAAAGCATCTACAAATTTTCTATTGCATATATCTTGCAGGAATCCAAAATTGCAATTTTCTTTCCTAATATTTATTCCAGCCTAAATATCCACAAAATGTATATTTACTACTTCTCTCTCCCCCTTATCACATAGATGCAATACCTCTCTCATTCAACACACGGGATCCCAGCATTCATAGCCTTCCTTTCTCATGTATTATATAGGACTTTTTTAACCTCCCAACTTTCTATTCCTCTCTTTCTTTCCACATTTCTCTCACAGAATCTCTTATCCTACTACAATCTTCTGTTATTTAATCTACAGCATTGGCAATCTTCTCTGAATTTGTCATTATCCTACCTTTTAATCACTTTCTTCACAGCACCCCCAAATTTGGTATCCTTTTCTCCATGTTTTTCAGAGATTTTGCATTCGCAAGCAAAGTGGAGAAGTAAGCATTTTACATTGTGTTTGAAAGAGTTTAAATGGCAAATGTTTTTCTATATGTGTATTGACTTTAAAAAAAAAAAAATGCTTCAGTCACATGGGTCTTCTTGAACAGACTGTGAAATGTGCATCTGCACCACTAGGGGCCACTGTACACCTAACTACACAGGATCCCAGCAGAGCTGTCAAGATTTAGGAGTCAAGATTAGAATGGGCTGGTGGTTGGGTAATGTGGTCTCGTCACCATTTATCGCGCATCTTGGGTTTGTTTGTTTTTTTCATTGTGTCTTAAGTGGTAAGTCCTGAGACTGAACCCTACGCCAGTTTCCCCTTGCGCCCGCTGCATGTGCTCGAACCGCTGCTCCTTTGACATCACAAACACCAACATAGGCAGACCGCCACATTCCTCTTTGAGCCCTGCTGCACCCTGTGCTTAAATCTAAACCCAAAAGGGAGCAACTTTTATTCTCTAAATCTCAGAAAAATAGGTAAGATTTACCACTTAATGCAGCCCCCATTTGGGTACAGATTACATCATGAACAGTTGTGACCCAGGGGGACATAGCCAGAATCCATTTTTGGTGGGCACAGAAGTCCAGTTCTTAATTTGGAATTATGGAAGATGATAAAAAGCCTCTAATAATACAAACAATTGATAATGTAATGCTAAGTAGCCCAGTCTATAGAAACAGATAATCTGGCTCACTTCAGATTATCTGGGAGGGAGGGGGATGCTATTCAGGCTTTGTGGCAGTTTCCAAGTGGATTTCTCCATTTGGAAAAAAATAGCATTCGTGCATCTGATCCCCTGACTTTCCAACACACAAGTTGGGGACGCTTGCCTTTTATTCAATAGTAAATTTCTAGTTCCTCTGCAAATTATGTATGAAAATTCCTCTAAGATGGTGTTGCGGTTTCTTAAACTATAACTATGGTTTGTAGGGTTTGTTTACACCAGGGGTGTCAAAGTCCCTCCTCGAGGGCCGCAATCCAGTCGGGTTTTCAGCATTTCCCCAATGAATATGCATGAGATCCATTAGCACACAGTGAAAGCAGTACATGCAAATATTTCTCATGCATATTCATTCGGGAAATCCTGAAAACCTGACTGGATTGCGGCCCTCGAGGAGGGGCTTTGACACCCCTGGTTTACACAATAGGTCTGCTGTCTAATTGCTGAATAAATTTGAACACTGGACAACCTGAAGGCTAGGAAGGTGGAACAAATTTCCAGAAGTAATACAGAATTAAACCTTGTATGAATGACAGAACTCGGAGGAGCCAAGTCTTTTCTCTCTGTTCTGTATTTTAATTTCTACTGTCAACGGGTCATGGATTTCATATACCACCTCTCTGCGGTACAACCAAAGTGGTTTACATTTATTATAAAACTCCAAAATACCTTTACCATCAAAATAACCAAAAGGTCATAACACATTAGACCTCGGCGACTATACTCAAACCTTCAAAATCACCGATCTTATGTTGTTTTTTGGTTTGTTTGTTTTTTGAAGTACAAAAAAAGATTTCTCTTTTAAATGTTCCTTAAATATTCATTCATTTATTAATAGCACAAAAATTTCCTCAAATAGTACTCATCCCAAGACCAACAAAATGAGTACTATTTAAGGAAATTTTTCTGCTATTTATGAATGAATGTTAAGAGAATAAAAACTTTGGCCAATTTCTGTCGATCGTTTTCTTTTTTTATTTGTAAAAATTTGGAATGACCTTCCTTCTATAGTTAGAGTTCTCTCTCACTTACTCATTTTTCGTAAAGCATTGAAGACCTATTTATTTCAGAAATTTATTAATGGCTCCTCCTTTTCAAATAATTAAGAATAAAAGATAAAATTTTTGGCATAAAAGAGACAGGGATCCTTTTACTAAGCTGCGTTAGGGCATTAACAATGCCCTGCGTGCTAGACGCTAACGCCAGCATTGAGCTGGCATTAGTTCTAGCCGCACAGCGCAGGGTTAGCACGCGCTAATCCGAAAGCGCTAAAAACGCTAGCGCACCTTAGTAAAAGAAGCCCACAGTTTCTGCTCTAATCTCTTGTATATTTTAGTAATATTTTGTTAACCGTGTCGAACCCCTTTTCTTGGGATGAATCGATATATAAAATCAAAGATTAGAAAAATCCTTTTTTTCTATATGATGAGTCTACTTGAAAAGAAAAAAACATAAGACGAGTGATGAGGCTGGCTTGTAATTTTTCTAAACTGATGCTGGAAGTTTGAGTGTAGCTGCTGAGGTCTAATGCGTTATGACCTTTTGGTTATTTTAATGGTAAAGGTATTTTGATGTTTTTTTTATCTATTTACTTTGCCATAATGCTTTTTGAAGTGCCAGGTGCATCTTTTTGTCCCTAGTGTACTCGCATCTAAGCTTTGTAGCTGGGACAATAGAGGGTTGGGTGACTTGCTAACGACTGCAAGGAGCTGAGGGAGGGAATTGGACCTGGTTCTCTGATTTCTCACCTACTGCCCAAACCATCTCTATTTTTGCTTTGTTTCTTTATTTTTTCTTTCTTAAGTTTTTTTTGTTATTTCATGTGAAATTGTTTTTATGTGCATTATGTAATTACCCTGGTAAGCCCTTTTCCAGTAGATAGGTGATACATTCTAGACCATAGGGTGATTTCCCTACAGCCGTGTGCTGCTGCAGAAGGAATCTATATTTTTCACACTGCCTCTGTTGTACGTCATTAGGCTCTCTAGCTCCACCTTCAGTTAGTACCAAAACATGTAGAGGCACATGTAGCAACAGGCTTAAACAAATTGTTCTGCTCAAAAAGTACCTAAACAGTACTATTAACTGCCAACACAGGATTCAAAGGAGCTCAGAAACTACTCCCCAATAAATTGAAACATATACATTATACAAATTCTTCCTAGCCCTCAAGGACAGATGGGCATCCAAGAATCAGCATGGAGAAGCATAAACAGACTGAAAAGTAGGCAGGCACAGGAAAGACAGGGCAGGAGTCTAGAATGACTCGCCTATCTACTGGAAAAGAGCTTATCAGGGTAAGTACATAATCTCTCTTTCCAGTGCAATAGGTGAGACATTCTAGACAGTAGGGATGTACAAAACGATCACCCAAAAAGCTAGGATGGGCTTGTTGTGCCGACCCTTAAGACCGAGGACTCAAAGCGGAGTCCTGTCTTGCGACCACATCCACTCGGTAGAACTTGGCAAACATGTGAAGAGAAGACCATGTTGCTGCTCTGCAAATCTTCTCAGGAGAGACAGATCTAGCTTCAGCCCATGAAGAAGCCTCACTCTTGGTAGAATGCGCCTTGACAGAAATAGGAGACTGTTTCCCAGAAAGAATGTAGGCTGACTAAATAGTCCTATGGATCCATCTGGAAATTTTGGCCTTGGAAGCAGGAGCGCCCCGCTTAACTAAATGAGTCAGCACAAACAAATAGTCAGAGAAGAACTCTGTGCACATCCAGGTTCTTCAACAGGTGGTCCTTGGATACAGTTGATTTCAAACACACTTCCTGATTAACATGGAAAACCGAAACTACTTTAGCAGGAAGGAAGGGACCATCCAAAGGGAAACCCTTGCCTCCGAAATATGTAGGAAAAGCCTGCAGGTCTGACACACGATGCGCAGAAGTAATGGTGACCAGAAAAACAGTCTTGAGTGTCAAGTCCAAGAGGAAAGCATCTGATTGCTCAAAAGGAGTCTTGGTAAGGCTAGACAACACCAAGTTAAGGTCCCAGGAAGGGAAAGGATTGTTAATTGTAGGTCTGAAAAGAAGAGCCCCTTTCAAGAATCTAGCAACATCAGGATGAGACACCAAGGAAGACCGATGCTCCCGGGACCTAAAACAGGAGAGCCTGGCCACTTGGACCTGAAGAGAAGCGACAGTGAGACCTTTATAAAACCCAGCCTGAAGAAAGGCGAGAATTAGCTAGATTGGAGCTGAATAAAGATCCACCTGGTCCTGGGCTTCCACACCTTTGCATAAGATGACACCGTAGATGACTTCTTAGACTTCAGAAGAGCATCAGCAACCAGGGAAAAATATCCTTTATACTCTAAGGCTGCATGCTCAAGAGCCATGCCGTAAAAGCAAAATGACCCGGATCCTCCATGGAGACTGTACCCTGCATGAGAAGGTCCAGATAGGTGTTCAGCCGAAGGCTACGACCTTTTCACAGATGCATCAGATCTGCGTACCATGGTCTGCAAGGCCAATCTGGAACCACCATAATGATGCAGCTCGGATGAGCCACGTTCATCCTAATGATCTGGCCGAACATCAGCCAAGGAGGAAAAACATGCAAGAGAATCTCCTGAGGCCACAGCTGTACCAGAGCATCAAGTTCCATATTGCTGGGCTCAGACCTTTGACTTAAGAAGTGATCTGCATTCTTGTTTCTCACTGTGGCCATTAGGTCAAAGTAGAGATGCCCCCAGTGCCCCACTATCGCTTGGAATGCCTCTGGGGATAGGGCCCACTCGCCCAGATCAAGAATCTGTCTGCTGAGGAAGTCTGCTTGAATGACGGGAATAGACTTAGTAGCTAAAGACAGGTTGTTTACCCTCTCCAAGGTAGGGAGAACAAGAGGGAACTCTCTAAAGTTAAAAGGGGATAGATTCCGTTCAAACGTAAGGAAATTCTTCTTTACCCAGAGAGTGGTGGAAAACTGGAACGCTCTTCCAGAGGCTGTTATATGGGAAACACCCTGCAGGGATTCAAGACAAAGTTAGATAAGTTCCTGCTGAACCAGAATGTACGCAGGCAAGGCTAGACAAAGGGCACTGGTCTTTGACCTAAGGGCCGCCGCGGGAGCGGACTGCTGGGCACTATGGACAACTGGACTGACCCAGCAGCAGAAATTCTTATGTTGTCAACTCCCACCACTTGAGCTGCCATCAGTGCTAGGATATGACGGTCCACCCAAAGATAAAGAAGGCGAGTTTCCTGAGCAAGAGGAGTGTTCTTGGTCCCTCCCTGGTGATTGACATAGGCTACTGCTGTCGCATTGTTGGATAAAACCCAAACTGCTTGGCCCTCCAGAGTCTTCGGCAATCTCATCAGATCTAATTGAATGGCTCTGAGCTCCAACCGGTTAATTGACCATTTTCGCTGTGAGAGCGTCCAGCACCCCTGAACAGGACAATTGCAATGGGCTCCCCAGCCCCGAAGGCTGGCATCTGTCATCACCACAATCTAGGAGGCAATATGTAGCAGTATGCCCCTGCAGAGCGATCGTGGGAGAAACTACCCATCCATGCATGCCTGGGCTTCAAGGGTCCAAGGTAGACGAGCCTGTGTACTCGCTGTGACCTGACAGAGAATCTGTGCTGTAGCCTGCTTTCAGCTCTCTCACAGTAGCTGGATGAGAAAATTCACTTCCACAATGCTGGGAATGGTTCTGAAAAGTTGATCTTCAGGCTGCCAGTCAGACTCCTATGTCTGACTACACCTACCCCCTGTGGACCAACGGATGCGCACCAGTACAGGTGGAGGCGTGATGATGCAGCCGGCACCCTGCGAGACAACGCCGAGCCTCCTAAGAGCGCTTAACAGCTTGCACTTGACCCCTGATTAACAGTAGGTGAGGCCATTTCAAAGGCAGCCCTGAGCTCCAGCGAAAACTATGCAGGCTGGCTAACAGGTACCCAGTGGGATCGGCCTTTCAGCTACAGACCAAGGTCTGTGAATTCTCAAGCAGGCAGAGCTTCAAATTTGTTCCAAGCACTAAATTACCCAAAAAGATTAAGTCAAAATTAAATTGACTTAAAAAAATAATAAAATAGGGAGAGCAGGACGAACACTCCTGCAGGCACGCATGCAGAAAGAAAGAACTGAAGGTGGAGCTAGAGCCCAGTGAAGTATAACAAAGGCAAAGTGAAAAATCTGGAGTAGATTCCTTCTGCAGCAGCACGAGGCTATAGAGAAATAACCCTACTGTCTGACTCTTGTCTCACCTATTGCACTGGAAAAATAATAACTACATGCAATAAATGTATGCACTGAAGCTAAATGAATGACATGAAATGCATGTCTTAAAGGAAAATAGGGAACTCAGAACTGGACTTCTGTGTCAGCCTGAATTGGATTCTGATTATGACCTGGACTCAGCAGGACTGGCTCTGAAGAACACAAAAAAAACACTCACCATTAACTGGACACTGGAACTGGACTTTCTTTTCTGGAAAAAAAAACAACAAGGAGAACAGATAGGAAAGGAGAGTGAGAGGCAGCAGGAAGCGGAAGAGTGAGAGGCAGCAAGCGAGAAAGAGAGGCAGCATGCTATACCAAAGACATCAGAACAAAGACATATAGTGCAAAGAAGAAAAAAGAGTGATCTACAGAAGCAAAGGAAGTGAGAAAGAGACAAAGCAAGAAGCAGCTAGAGAGAGAAATAGGAAGTAGAAGAAAGAAAGAAACAGAGAACATAGGCAGCCAAAAGAGCAACAGAGAATTGTTTAGAAGCAGTGAAGGAAGATATAGGCAGTAACCAATAGAAAGAGGGACAAATCAAGAGACAGATAATAACAAAGGGCAGGGCAGGTAAAGTGAGTGAGCACTGAAGAGACCAAACCAATTGACAGAAGAGGCCAAAAGACAAAATCGAGCCATCAGCGACAGACAGAACTGCACAGGACAAAGATAGAGGACGGCAACAGGTAGCCGTGTGGGGAAGAGAATCAGGAATTAAGAGTCAGAGACGGCAAAGATTAACAGAAACCAACATAGAAACAGAATCAATGTGCCATAAGCAAGGTAACAATGTTGGAGCCAAACAAAGTAAACAAGATAGGGAACACAGACATGGCAAGTGGAGATAGAGAGCGAGTGGACTGTGCTCGGCGATGAGCGGGAAGCAGGTTGCAGACTGCCGCAGTGAGAAACGCAAAAGAGAATGGAAGCGAGCTAGGGAGGAAGGGAACTCAGCAGCGCCGACAGAGAGTGCGGCAGTGGAGTGGAAAGTGACGCTAGAGATAAGTAGCGCAGAATGATAAGTGGACCGTGGTCTAAGAGGCGAGTAGCGTCGAGTGTGGTAGTGGTGTGAAAGTTAAGTTGAACAGAGGGCAGTGGTGTGATAAGTGACTAGCGTAGAGTAACAGTTGAAGCAGCAGAGCGGGTGTTGATTAGCGCAGAATGAGAGATGGTGTAAGAGGTGAACTGCGTGGAGTCATTCTATGAACAGTTGTGTGGAAGGAGAGCAGCACGCTGATAGGACGTGCAACGATGTGAAAGGTGACCAGCACGGAATGGGACCGTGAGCAGTTGACGTAAGAGGTTACTGGCATGGAGTGAGGTTGTGAGCAGTGGAGTGAGCATGGCAGCGGGCGCGTAGCAGAGAGGAAGCGAAGGCCTCCCACGGAACCTCTCAGATGCCTGGCAGTAGATAGCTGTACAGTGAGAGAGAAAGCGCAGACTACCTGGCGGTCTTCCGCTCTTCTGCCCAGTTGTCCTCAATGACGACCCTTGACAGTTTGGCACAACATGAACAAGGGGTGCCAGTTTGGTGTCGTTATATCGGCGTACGGAACCCCCTGCTCAGCTGAGATTATACATGCCGTGGTACCATGATTAACAGTACTGGAAATTGGTTGGCTATGCCTGGCAGACATACGCAGAGATATTTATGCCCACCCACGCTGCTCTTTCTTTGAGTAATGAGTGCTGCGGTCAAGCCCTGAGCATCGGAACATCCCACTATATGATCTTAACAACTAGTGTGTGGCACTTACCTTCACGCCATCATTCTTCTTGTTGCTGCCGCTCTTTCCTCCTGGAGAGAGAAGGTACAGGGTTAGCAGAAACGTGCTGGGTACCAAAAACCACAGGAGGAGCATCAGCATTTTGATTGCAAGGTGGGGGGAAGAGAGCTGCGGCTAGGCCGGCGTCAGACAGACACAGGCGAGGTGACCCTTTGCTGCTGCTCCCACAAACAACCCCAACGCAGCATGCTCAGTTAATTTGGTGATAGTTGGGACTGAGCCTCCTGCAGGCACAAATTGTTGCAAGGTCTTTTCCCCCGGGTTCCTCCCTCTGTAAGTTGGACATGTACAAACATACACACACACACAATAGCGTGTGAAGATCTTGTTAAGAGATGTGGTTGCTGCGTAGAGTGATATACAAGTTCAGCGTGGAAACCTGGAGATATTATTGTTGCTTCAGCAAACCCTTCTTCCTGCAAACTGAGCTAGGGGAATTGTGCGAGGAGTGTACCTAGCCTGAAATAGAAGGCTTGAAAGTCAGTCTGGGCCACAGATCCTTCCTGACTCTTCCCCCCCCCCCCCTCCGTCCTTCATTGGAGTTCATGGCTGTTGATTCTACACATTTAAATATGTATGTGGCATAGTGAAAACCTCTTGCTCCTCTCTCTAATTTTAGTCCCAAGCTCATACAGTCAGGCGCTGCGACGTTCCAGCCAAACAGCTGCAGACCCTTGTTTCAGTAGTGTGGGAAATCTAAGCCCTGAGGCCTCCTCCCACTTGACACCACTGTTCCCTAACTCCTCACTAACACTAAGGTCAGGCCTTAACTCTTAACCGTCTCTCCTTTCCCTATAATAAACTTCTTCATTTTATTTATTTATTTGAAGCATTTGTATTCCGTTGGTTTCAAGGCGGATTTCAGATCTACATGCATAATTTAAAATGTGACACAACATCATTTTCAAGGGTAACAATTACAGGGGGTGCAGTTTATAGGTATGGAATCATATTAGTAAACAAGTCTAACCCCCCCCCCCCACACACACACACATACGAACTCTTTTACAAAACCGCCCGTTTTTAACGCTGATCGCAGCGGTAACAGCTCCGACGCTCATAGGAATTCTGTGAGCATCGGCGCCGTTACCGCCGCAGCCAGCACTAAAAACGCTAGTGCAGTTTTGTAAAGGGGGTTGGGTAATTGTATTTATACATTTAGCTCAGCGACATCTACAGTAACATTCAGGTTCTAGTTCATCAGAGAGTCCGTTCACGTCTGCTTAGTGATATTCCATCACATTTTAGCAGGTAGATTAAGCATTTTTAATGAGGATTGGAACGTCTTAAGGCCGGTTATCAATCGTATTTGTTTTGGGAGCAGGTTCCACCATTGAGGTCCCTTAATGTAAAAGATACAGTTCCTGTGTTCTTCAAGGTGGATTTTTTGAGTGGAGAGTATGTCAAGGAGGTTAGTCTTTGAGGACCGTAGTGATCGAGTAGGTTGATGGTCATGTGATATGGATGCCAGTATCGGAGATAACATACCTGTCAGTGCTTTGAAAACCAGTATCATGGTTTTATATTGGATGTGATACTCTATTGGCAGTCAGTGTAAGGACATCAACGTTGGCATTATATGTTCATACCTTGGGATATTGTGAACCATCTTGGCCATGGTGTTTTGGGCAGATTGGAGTACTTTTAGGTGTTTAATGGGAACTCCTATCAGTAAAGCGTTGCAGTAGTCAGTGGAGTATGATGTTGCTTTGGACAACATATATCACGGGAGGTCTAGCTGTCATTTCTTTCCTGTGTGATCATGTATTTCCTTCCTCTTATCAGCACAGGCCTATCACCCCAACTTCTACCCTTTCGTAAGTCTCTCCAATTACCACTACCTCACATATCACCCTATCACTGTCTCATACACAGTATTAGCCTAGCTACCATCTGCACAAGAATCATCATATCAGTTCCTCACATATCAGCTCTACCCTGATCTAACAATCAAGTAAATGAAAAGTCACTTATCCATCTATTTCCTAGCTATGAGCTCTGCTGACACCATACCACCTTTCATGGAAGACTTTATATATAAAGTTATAAATAATACATTCATGTGTATAAGTATACACATGTGGCTCTTCAACATGGAGAAGAGGCGACTCAGGAGATATATAATAGAGTTCTATAAAATACTAAGCGGAATGGAATGTATACTCTTTCCAAAAATACTAGGACTAGGGGGTATGCGATGAAGCTTATTAAGTAGTAGATTTAAACCAAATTGGAGAAAATATTTCTTCACTCAATGTGTAATTAAACTCTGGAATTCATTACCGGAGAATGTGATTAAATCAGTTAGCTTAGCAGGGTTTAAAAAAAAAAAAAAAAAAGGTTTTGATAATTTCCTAAAACAAAAGTCCATAAGCCATTACTGAAATGGCTATTCACGGGATAAGCAGCATAAAATCTGTTGAAACCATTGGTAATTTTTTAATACACTGGTTTCAATACATTTTTTGACTGTGGATTCGTGTTTTTTTGTTGGGGTTTTTTTTTTTGTGTTCCAGATTTTTTCCCACTTGTGTTTATCTATTTTTGTACCTGTGGGATTATTGCTCCATTTTTTTTTTTGTAGTTCTTAAATACCAGTCAGCTGCAAATTTTCAGAACTGTCATGGTGTTCAGACTGCCAAGCTACCTTCTATATGATCATCATTTCTTGAATGGTGTGACACACACACACACACTCTCAAAAATGCACATGCATGTGTTTCTGGAACTGAGTGATGCGAGTGTCTTTCAGTCTTGACTGAGCAAGGCAGTTTTTCCCTTATTGTACCATCTAACGTTTCAGCTCATTTCTGTGCTGTTCCAGATTAGATTTTTTGTTGTTGTTGTGGCAGTGGTGGTAGGTTGTTTGTTTGTTTTTTTTATTTTCTAAATCTTATGTGTTGTCTCTCCACAAAACCCGACATGTCTCTGGACCTCAGTTGTGAGGGTAGCACAGAAAAGATTTCAGGAATAGCCAGTGAGCAGCCGGAAAGTTCCCTTGTTATGTTTCCATGAGACCAAGCACAAGTTCTCTTCCTGTACAAGTTTCAAGTTTATTTAGATTTAATGGTTCGCTTAATAATTTCTAAGCGAATTACATTACAGTTAAATTGGGATAGAACAATTAAATAAATAAAAAACAAGAAACAGGGTCAATACAAACTAACAATACAGACAAAACCGGAATAATTGGGAAAGAACATAAGGGAATAAAAGTTACAAAATTGTTGTTTCCCCACTGGGAAGAGAAGAAAACTATGAGGGATAGGAAAAAAACACTAGGGATGGGGTATAAAAAGAGTAAAGACTTTTCACTTTTTATTATTTTAAATTATCGAGGAAAAAAAAAAAATTCCTTTTTAAAGATTAAAAGAAGCTTTGAAGAGAAATGTTTTTAAATTAGTTTTAAATAAAGTGAGGTCTTTGATGTTTCTAATATATAAAGGGAGAGTATTCCAAATAAGCGGCGCTTTGACTGAAAAAATATCGTGGCGTCTAGTTCCTATTATATAAAAAAAATAAAACAATACCATGATCCTTGGGCCAGTAATTGACCTAGAGTGCATCCTTACATAAATGCACACCCCTCAGGCAGACTTTTCTTCACACGAAGGTGAAGATGAGCCTCTTTTTCTACACCGAGATAGAGACGGACAGGCATGGTTTTAAATTCCTTTCCAGAAGGCTGTATTGCTAGCTAATTGTTTTTGTGGAGGGGAATTAGGATTTTTAATTCAAGAGTTCAGTCAGTGCTTTAGAGCAGTGTTTCTCAACTCGGTCCTGGAGTAACCCCTTGCCAGCCAGGTTTTCAAGATATCATAAGAACATAAGAATTGCCGCTGCTGGGTCAGGCAGTCCGCTCACGTGGCGGCCCTCTGGTCAAAAACCAGACTAACCCTACCAGTGCACGTTCTTATTCAGCAGGAACTTGTCTAACTTTGTCTTGAATCCCTGGAGGGTGTTTTCCCTATCCACAATGAATATGCATGAAAGACATTTGAATATAATGGAGGCAGTGGATGCTAATCCAGTTTATGCAAATTCAATGTGGATATCCTGAAAACCTGACTGGCAAGGGGGTACTCCAAGACCGAGTTGAGAAACATAGCTCTAGATCAGTGGTTCTTAACCCTGTCCTGGAGGACCACCAGTCTGTCAGGTTTTCGGGACAGCCCTAATGAATATGCCAGAGAGAGATTTGCATATAATGGAGGTGACAGGCATGCAAATCCTGAAAATCTGACTTGGCTGGTAGTCCTCCAGGACAAGGTTGGGAACCACTGCTCTAAATGGCCTCTCTCAGATAAGGCTTCCAGACTGAGAGTCCCTCTGGACAGCCGGCTGTTGCGTCAACTGTGCAATGCATACAATCTACTCCTAACCCAGGGGTTTTCAACCCACTCCTTGAGACACACCTAGCCAGTCGGGTTTTCAGAATCCCCACAATGAATATGCACGAGACAGATTTGCATAGAACGAGAGTAGTGCATGGAAATTTATCTCATGCATATTCACGGCTGGCTAGATTTAAAGGGTAAATGTCAATGGGATGGGACTTGTATACCGCTTTTTCTGTGTGGTTACAATCCAAGCGGTTTACATATTTTAGACGGGCACTTATTTTTGTTCCTGGGGCAATGAAGTTTTAAGTGGCTTGCCCAGTGTCGCAAGGAGCTGCGGTGAGAATCGGTGCATCTCGAGGACTGGGTTTAAAACCTGTGTTCTTAACCCAATGGTTCCCAACCCTGTCCTGGAGGATCACCAGCCAGTCGGGTTTCCAGGATAGCCCTAATGAATATGCATGAATATAATGGAGATGCCTATCATCTCCATTATATGCAAATCTCTCTCATGCATATCCATTAGGGTTATCCCGAAAACCCGACTGGCAGGTGGTCCTCCAGCACAGCGTTGGGAACCATTGTTCTAACCTATAACGCTGTTGTAACTCATGGTCCTTCTCTTTAACACTGTCGTCTCTGCTTCTGATATATTCCATCTCCTTTTCTTATAACATTTGCTCTGGTATAAGGACTCCTACCTCTGTATAACGTACACACTCACTTTCTCTATGGCTGCTGACCCCAAGTTTCATCTGTAATTTGACTCTGCTATAAGGCTGCAGTGCCCGGGCTCCCTTCCTGTAATAACACACTCTCTTTGGTATGCTTGAGTTCCCGTTCTGTTTCTTACAGAAAGCTGCAATGACACATGCCAAGACCTGTAAGTGCGCTTCAAGGCTGTTCTGTACTACAATCTGATTTCTTAGCAGAGCTGCTCTGGCGGCATTATACCTGGGTTTGCAATGGCCATGTAAAAGTGAGTATCGAGAAATATATATTGAGCGCATTTATAGAATTAAATAAATAATCCAAAATATTTACAGTGGTACCTTGGTTTACGAGCATAATTCGTTCCAGAAGCATGCTCTTAAACCAAAGCACTCGTATATCAAAGCAACTTTTCCCATAAGAGTTGGTGTAAACTTGAAAAATTTGTTCCATATCCCCAAAAACTTAATTACCATTAGGGACGCCTCCACCGCTGCCTCTGCCTCAGACCCATCCACGCGGCTCCTCCAATTCCCCTCCTCTGCTGCTGTTTGCTGCCTCTCACTGCGGGTGATGCTGGCTAAGCAAACGCCGCCGCCGCCACAGAGCCCGATTGGACACTGCCCACCCACCCACCCCGGATGCCACTACCCCCTCTGCTGGGACTCTCAGGTGCTGGCTCACTCCTGCCAGATGCACCTCGACTCCCATGCTCCACCCGAGGCCACTGGTGCTGCTATCGCCTCTTCCCCCCCTCCCCGACTGGCCCTGTCCTTACCCCTGCGCCGCTGGTGATAGAAAGTGCCTGCCGCCGGTCTGCTGCTGAGCCTTGAGATCTCGAGTCTCATGAGAATCTCGGTGAGGATGAGATCCAGAAGGCCTTGAGCATGCGCAGATGCTCAAGGCTCAGCAGCAGACCGGCGGCAGGCACTTTCTATCACCAGCGGTGCAGGGGTAAGGACAGGGCCGGTCGGTAGATGCGGAGGAGACGATCGTGAAGGGAGGGAGCAGCGCCGGTGGCCTCGGGGGGAGCAATACTGTTGGTTCCCGCGGTCGGGTCGGGTGGGGGCTCGCAAATCGAGTCAATGCTCGGTTTACGAGTCAAAAGTTTGCTGAGTGTTTTGCTCGTCTTGCAAAACACTCGCAAACCGGGTTACTCGTCAAACAAGGTTTGACTGTATATCAAAAACTTATTGCTCTCAAGAGTATCAATCGTATATCTTTAGAACATCTCCTCATATATATTTATTGTTCATCCTCCTGACGAATCCTCAATTCTTATATTTAGTAGAAGGATGGAAGGAAGATTCTCAGCGGCTACATCTGTATTGGAGCAAGTCTGTATCGATCCAGACCAACCTCCATCCTAATGATGATCATTTCAATATATTTTATGTTACTTGTATTTTATGCCTTCATATTTACAAATAAATTAGCTTAATAACTTAGCTTTTTTTAGCATATAGCTAAACGTGGCTCCAGCATGGATCTACGCTTCGCTAGGGCTGTATCAAGGAATAATGCCCAAGTAAAAGTATTTATATATCACTGACTTTTCAAATTTAAAAAAAAAAAAAATCTGGAAAATCAATGCAAAGGACTTGATCCTATATATCGCACATATAAAAGCAGCACTGGGAAAAAAAAAAAGCGTTGTTCTATAAATCGTGCTTAATGTTAGGTGCGGTTTATAGGATAGCGCTTACGCTTACTCCAGGGAAACGTGACTGAATTTATGTGCGGCCATTTGCACCAGCGAAAATGACGCACCTAAATTTAGGTACAGAAGCCCTTATTCTATAATTACACGCGTAGTTTAAAGGAATGCCCCCGATCCACCCGTAACCCGCCCATTTCCACTCCCCTTTTTTGACTCATGCATTAAATTTAGGCATGGATCCCAGGCCTCAATTTATGCACATAACCCTTAATTGATTCTAATTAATGCCAATAAGGCTTGTTAAAGTGCCAGTTATCGTCGCTAATTAGCTAATTATTCAATTAAATTGTATACACAATTTTTGGCGCTTTTTCTAGAATTAGGGGGGAAAACGCTATCCCTGTTATAGAAACATTAGTATTTAGGGGCACGGATTACTTTGAAATGACATAGGATATGTGAATGTTTCCTGGGTTGCTTCATGCCACTGGAAAACAAAAGTGAGCAGAAAAAACCAACCAAGACATTTTGGGGGGGTTTTGGTGTGCTGTCAATAGTGCATGATCTTTCTGAAAGAGGGAGCACTACGGGCCCGATTCTGGAAATGGCGCCTGCCACAGTAAGCACCTGCAAAATGGGAGCCTACAGCGTGTCCGTGTCCAGAATCACGTCTATTTTCTTCTACGGTCGCCTTAAATACAGGCCTACCTTTAAGATGTCTGACTTGCACCTACGAGAAGTGCCTAAGCAAGCCTAGGTACACCTAAGAACACTTCTGGAATAAACCATGCCTACTCAGCCTTGGGCATCTGTAGGCAAAACTAGACATCTCCATATATGCACAAATGACACCTACTTTGTAGTCATCCTTTGCCCCACCCGTTTTTTTTTTTTACGTGCATTCAGATTGGTCCATTAGACAATGGTAGAATGCCTACCGTCACCTACATTTGGGACACTGTTTTTAGAATCAGTCCCCTAACAGCAGAAAGATAGAGGCCTGGGCCTCTTTGCTATAAGAGTCGGGGGCCCTGGAGGGCACAAATGTTGACACAATGATGTCACGCGCATGTGTGACATCATCACATCAACGTCTGTACATGTGCTAAGGGGCCCAGAGCTTGCTATTACTACACCAGTGGGGGGAGTGAGAGAGGAGGAGAGGCGCCAGCTGACTGCCTACAGGCACATCCTGTAGGCAGGATGCCAGCACCGGCGACTCTCTTCCTCGCCGGCATCTCGTGGCACACCTGGAATCTCGCCTTGCCACACAGTTTGAGATACAGTGCTATAAACTATGTATGTAACTTATGTGTACATAACCCTTTTAGTTGAACACTAATTCACTTGGCCTCTACCTTACAGAAGGGCACCTAGTGCATCGAGGTGCCTATCTACCACTCTTTGACGCCTTTGATGCGCGCAAGTGGTGCCTTCCTCTAGGCCCCACTTTATAGAACTAACCAATGTGTATAAATGTTGGGGTTTTTTAGTCATTCATGTGCTTAAGTAGCAACATATGTTTGTTAATAACCTCATAAAATACCAGTGTAAAAGTGCATGCCCCATTTGCATGGCATCTACTTTCACAGTGAGTGTGCACACGGGCAAATCATTGTGGTACAAACTTGAAAATTATAGAATAATATAATTGACATGCATTCTTGCAAAAAGTAGGCAGGGCCATTTACACTAGCGGTAAGTGATCACACCTTAAATTAAGACACATTTTTGCCCACTTACGATAGCATTGTTTAAAAAAAAGAAAGCACCTACTTTTCTTTACAAAATAGGCTTGAAATGGACATTTTGAACCCTTAATTGGTTGTAATTCATGTTAATAATTGCTTGTTAAAATCGGGCTCGAAAATTATGCTTATGAAGGGTAATTGTATAACAGGGTGCCTTCTAGAAACTTTATTTAAGGTCCCTGGTTTAAGCCTATTCTTTAAAAGTAGGTCTAGTAACATAGTAACATAGTAGATGACGGCAGATAAAGACCCGAATGGTCCATCCAGTCTGCCCCACCTGATTCAATTTAAATTTTTTTTTTTTTTCTTCTTAGCTATTTCTGGGCGAGAATCCAAAGCTTTACCCGGTACTGTGCTTGGGTTCCAACTGCCGAAATCTCTGTTAAGACTTACTCCAGCCCATCTACACCCTCCCAGCCATTGAAGCCCTCCCCTGCCCATCCTCCTCCAAACGGCCATACATAGACGCAGACCGTACAAGTCTGCCCAGTAACTGGCCTAGTTCAATCTTTAATATTATTTTCTGATTCTAAATCTTCTGTGTTCATCCCACGCTTCTTTGAACTCAGTCACAGTTTTACTCTCCACCACCTCTCTCGGGAGCGCATTCCAGGCATCCACCACCCTCTCCGTAAAGTAGAATTTCCTAACATTGCCCCTGAATCTACCACCCCTCAACCTCAAATTATGTCCTCTGGTTTTACCATCTTTATTTGTATACTGCAAAACCTTTCCGTTCTCTGCGGTTTACAATTCTAAGAGGCTGGGACATATCTAATCTAATCTAATCCTTCGGTTTGTATACCGCATCATCTCCACGTTCGTAGAGCTCGACGCGGTTTACAGTAGGAGAAATAGGAAGGAACTACAACAGAGGGTTAGAGGTAGAAGTGTGAAGAAAATTTAGAGGACTTGGGATGCCAAGATATAAGAGTTTCCTTGATTCCTAAGTTGGAGGGAGACTTACATTTTTTGAGAAAAGCCAGGTTTTCAGATGTTTGCGGAAAACTTGGAGAGAGCTCAAGTTCCGAAGAGGGGAAGTAAGGTTGTTCCAGAGCTCAGTGATTTTGAAGTGGAGGGAGGTCCCTAGCTTTCCTGTGTGGGAAATGCCTTTTAGCGAGGGGAAGGATAGTTTTAATTTGTGGGAGGATCTGGTGGTATTAGGGTTTGAGGAATTCCAAGAAAGAGGGAGGATACCATATAGGATTTTGAAAGTTAAACAGGCGCATTTATAGTGGACCCTGCGATTATCGGAAGCCAGTGGAGCTTGGCCAGGAGCGGGGAGACATGGTCAAATTTACTTTTAGCAAAGATGAGCTTGGCCGCGGCATTCTGAATCCGTTGGAGTCTGTGGAGGTTTTTCTTAGTTAGGCTTAAGTAGATAGAGTTGCAATAGTCTAATCTGGAGAGGATGATGGATTGGACAAGGAGGGTAAAATGTTTTTGATGGAAGCAGGATCTAACTTTCCTCAGCATGTGAAGGCTGAAAAAGCATTTTTTTTACCAAGGATTGGAGGTGGTCATTGAAGGACAATGTGGAATCAATGATGATGCCCAAGACCTTGCTCGAGAACTCAAGCTGCAGAGAGGAGCCAGAGGGTAGTGGGATGGAGGTGGGTAGGTGATCTAGTTTTGGACCGAGCCAAAGAAGTCTTGTTTTGGACTCATTCAATTTAATTTGCACAGTGTGGGCCCAGGATTGTAGGTTCATTATACAAGAGGATATGTTCTTAGACAGGTCGGTGAGGTTCGAATCGGTCTCAAGGAGGACGAGGATGTCGTCTGCATAAGTGTAAATTGTTTCTAGGGGGGATAGGTGGAGGAGTTTTAGGGAGGACACATAGATGTTGAAAAGGATAGGGGATAGTGGAGAGCCTTGCGGGACTCCACAATTCGGTTTCCAGGGGGAGGATGAGGTGCCATTCATGTTAACAATGTAAGAACGAGAGCGGAGGAATTTAGAGAACCAACCTAGGACTGTGGAGTTGATACCTATCTCAGAGAGTTGGTAAACAAGAATATCATGGTGAACAACGTCGAAAGCAGCGGAAAGGTCAAATTGTAGGAGGACGGCGAACTTGTTTCGAGAGTGAAGTTGTTGAACCCTTGAAATCAGGGAAGACAGTAGGGATTCGGTGCTGAAGTTAGGATGAAAGCCATATTGATAGGGTAAAAGAATAGAGAATCTCTCTAAGTATGATGAGAGTTGGGAAGAAATGATGGACTCTAGCATCTTGGTTAGGAGAGGGATATTTGCAATTGGGCGATAGCTGGATGGTATGGAAGGGTCAAGGTCAGATTTTTTCAGTAGTGGGGTCAAGGCGATATGACCCATTTCTGGGGAGAAATGGCCCGACTGAAGGGCAGAGTTTATGAGAATGGTGATAGAAGAAATAACCTGGGTGGGAATGTTCTCGTATAGGTAGGAGGGGAATGGGTCCAAGGAGCAATTACAGGATTTCAGTTTGAGGCAGAGATTGAGAACCAGGGATTCAGATACGCACTCAAAGGTGGTCCAGGATCTGTCAGCTGGGATAGGGTTGGAGACCATTAGGGTGGGAGTGGAATCGGTGGGCACTAGGGAGTTGTAAGAGACTGAAGGAGGGAAAGAGCATCTCAAGGAAGAAACCTTATCGTTGAAGAATTTTGCTAGAACATCGGCTGAGGGAGAGGAGGGGAGCAAGGTGGGGTCTCTTTTGGAGGTTAGGGAGCGCCAGATGTTGAATAGAGTACTGCTTTGATTGTTGGACATATTCAGGAAATACAAATTATAAAGTTATCAAATGGTAGTACAGACTTTCTCCTATAGAAATTTATTGAATACAGATGCTTTCAGAGTTTTTCTAAAGTGCTGATATGAGGTAGCATTAACTATTAACTGGCTAAGCTCTTTGTCCCTAACTGCTGCTTGAAAGGGAAATAATCTGTCAAAACATCTTTTATATTGACAGTTCTTACGGAAGGAAAAACAAAATATGTCAGAAATCGTTGGGAGCGTTTTGGAATAGCAAATAAGAAATGATCAATCAGATAATTTAGCGTGAGACCAAATTAGTACCTTATAACATAATAGTCCAAATTTTAAAGATGACCCCCTGGCTTCAACAGGTAGCCAGTGTATCTGTACCTGGCCGAAAACATGCCTTTAAGTGTGATCATGTAGATGTTAGCAAGAACACATGCTCCCTATACTTTAAAGCACTGAGGTTCCTACAAGGAGGCACCCAGTTACAGAATGGCACCATATCCCTGAGCATATGGTGCTCAGATTTGCACACTCAAATTTGCAAGCGTTTCTGAGATGCATGTGCAAATGAGTTGCTCCGAACCATCAATAACTGGAGACTAGGCAACCCATTATTGACGTTAAATAGCATCCGTTATAATTTGCATGTGCATCTGGCTGGGCACTATTCTAGAAGGCAGGGCAGCTAACTTCCAAATCATGTATCTGGAAAGGGGGTGTGGCCAAAGGGGGCTTGGGTGTGTCGGGGGCATTCCAAAAAGTTGTATGTGTATTTATAGAATACGGGGTCAGGGTACCCTAATTGGGCCCCAGCATTTTACACCGGGTTTCGGCAGGGCATGGGAATTAGTGCACGGCGCAATTCTATAAAGTGCACCCAGCTTTCTGTGGAATCGCATTTAGCGCCGATCTTTTCTGGCACCCATTTGTGAGCATGGGTTATAGACTTTCCCTCATAGTGTCTACGTTTTTGCAATATAACCCTTTCTTTTACTAAGGTGCGCTATGCGTTTTAGCGTGTGATAAATATTAGCGCACGCTAATCGCTAACGCGTGCATGCTATCCTGTGGACGCATTAGTGGTTAGCGCATGCATTGATTTAGCATGCGCTAAAATGCTTAGCGCACCTTTGTAAAAGAGGGCCTAAGTATAGGTATTCCCAGGGAGTGGAGAATGCCCAGGGTGAGGATGAGTTCACCACTTACGCCTGTATCTTATAAAATAGATGTATAAGTGCTGATTCTTACCAAAACATGCTTATTGAGATTGGCTATACCACCTCTCATGATGGGCACTTTGCAAAGGGTGTGTGTTAGTTTTCTGGGATACTATTTTACAAAAGCTTATAGGCATATACAGTACATTGCCTTTATACATTTCATGCAAAACATACGCCTATGCACTGCCCCTAACTAAGAGCTCTGTTAGAAAATGACCCTTTGTGTACAATGCAGCCAGTTTTGAAGGTAACTGATCCATGTTATTTCCTTTATGAAAATTAGCACCTGAGCCTTCACCACCTGTATACTCTACACCTACTATGTGTGAAGTCAATCAACTGGGGGACAAGAGTGCATGCAGCTCCCTAACCTAAACATGCACCCCCAGGAATACCTCTTTCTAACTCAGTTAAAAGTATTGTGCTGTGGAAGCTAGTACATATTTCTAGCCATGCACTGAAGAGCAATTTTCAGATAGGTCTATTAATCTGGGTAAATCCATTGCCGGTAACTGGAATTACATGACCTGCTACCTCATGCAAAAAAGCATCTAAACCTGATGTGCTAGGCAAGCATAACTCTCGTAATAGTGTCATCACATGACTGGTTTCTTCAGATTGCTCCAAATAATGGAAGGTGACATTGTACCGTGATGGAGAGCTTGTACCTATTGAGGCATGCACGATGTCCATCGAACTGGCAAGGAGTCTTTCTTGTGGAGTAGGAAGCAGATCGCAACACCGTTAACCGTCCTGAGGAAGGATGGACGTTGTTCTACCAGCACACTAGTGGACTGGCCCAGGGCTACCAAAGCTAGAAGCTGACTGCTTAAAGCCATACACAAGAAGGATCAGAACACCTTCTGAGAACCTCTGGAACAAGACTGTTTTATGACATCAGAGCAAGGTGTGACACTGTCGAAGGGGGCGGTGCCTATCAGGATTTGGAATCCTAAATTTTTTTTTTTTAAAAAGGGGTAGGTGTGGAGTGAAATTTGCCAGGACCAAGTATATGGGAATACCTACCTGAGAAATTGCGGGTAGCCAGCATCGTGGTAAGAATAGCCCCCTAAATTAAGGTGAGACAAAAAAATATCACAGTGCTAGAGGTATTATATTATCGTCAGGCAACTGTTCATGACAATGTCAAAGCTAGAGTGTCGGAATATTTATTTCTAAGGATTTATTTACCGCCTTTTTGAAGAAATTCACTCAAGGTGATGTACAGCAAGAATGAGTCAAATCATGGCAATAGACAATTACAGCAGTTAAAATGTTTAAATGACAATACAAGGTGTGGCACATTGGCCCAAATTCTAAACCAGCGCCTAATGTTAGGCACCTATTTCGGAGGCGCCCAGCTAGATAGGCGCCTATCTAAATTGAAGAACGAGCTCAATTAAACTTTTTAATCAGCACGGATTGAAACCTAGGCGCCTATCACGAAAGCGCGATTCTGTAACAAGGCGCCTCTAAAAATGTAGGCGGCCTTCAAAAAAAATAGGCGCTATGCACGTTGGGCGTGGGCGTGGCTACGCGTTAGACGCCTTGTTGCAGAATCGCTGCTCTTAAGCGTGCTTAAGCGCTCGTTTGGGCGCCTAACTTTTTAGTTGTGCCTAGAGCTGGCCTATTTCTTGGGCGCCTTCAAAATAGGTGCCGTATAGCGCAATTCACTAAACAGCACCCAATTTTACTTGAATCGCACTGAACGGTGGCTAATTAGGTGCCTAACTTTTGGGCGCTTCTTGTAGAATTTGCCCTATTATGTCACACTAGTCTTATAGCCCGTTACATTAACGGGTACTAGAATATAATGTGTGTGTCTGTTTTTATTTCTTTCTCTCTCTCTCTCCTTAGCCGCTTTCTGTATTTCTGTCTTTCTTTCTGTCTTTCTTTTTCCTCGGCTGTCCACCCATTCTCCCTTCCTTTTACCTTCCCTGTGTCCATCACCACCCCTTCACTGTTCCCCTTATCCAGCAGCAGCCCTTCTCCCTTTTTTTTTTAATCTCCCCCCTGTCCAGCAGCACTTCTTTCCTGTCCCCCCTGTCCAGCAGTAGGCCTCCCTTCCTTTTTCTCCCCCCCCCCCCCCGTCTGTTCCCCTGTCCAGCAGCACCCCTTACCTTGCGTCTAGCCTCCACTGACAGACGTCGCGGCCTGCAGCCGCCAAGAGCCTCCATGGCCAACAGCCTCCGCCTAAGCGTGCATGCGTACTCCCTGGCCTCTGCCGACAGCCGCCGACTGCTGCTGCAGCCTGCGGCCGACAGCCTCCGCCTAAGCGCACATGCGCACTCCTACCTGCGGGGCCCTACAGTGCACGGAAAACGGAACACGCAGGTGGGAGTGCGCATGCGCGCTTAGGATTTTATTATATTAGATTACAATGTCAAAACTAGTCCACAAGCCTGATTAGGATGCATAAGGTGTCGAAGTGACATTCACAATTTCCTGTCTACTTTACAAGAGGACCACTGAATGCAGACCCTTTTGTAAAATACTTAAAGGGCAGCAGGCAAACACGCATGTATTTTTCTAAATGTGAAGCAGGATCAAGCATTTTAGCGTAATGCATTTGTAGAAAGAGTGGCACCGTTTAGTGTAAGCACAGGCGCTTATATGTGCAGGTGGTGATTTTGGCTACCTGCGCACGTAAGTACCGGCACCTCGTCTATAAATGCTTTATTCTACAAAATTTCACATATAAGAGTAGCTAATTAAGAGATCCTTTTATTAAGGTGTGTTAACTGATTTAGCGCGCGCTAAATGCCAAGGCATCCATTATATTCTACGGGTGCCTTAGCCTTTAGCGTGTGCTAAATTGGTTAGCCCACCTTACCAAAAGGACCCCTGAGGAACTAAGGGCTAGATTCACTAAGCAAACCGATTGTGTACCGATCGGTTTGTGCCCCCTTTACGACCCAGACCCGATTCACTAACCTTCTGGCCGCACCCGATCTGATCCACGCATGCAAATTAGGAAAATGGCATGCAAATTTAGCAAGGCAGCGATTCACCAACATTTTTCAGGCACACTGACTGGGCTGGCTGATCACAAAAGAAGCGATTGCTGGGGACCAGTCGCTCAAGCCCTTTCCGGCTGCCCTGGCTTCTGCCGCCCTGCTCTCTGCCCTGTCAGCCCCGATCTCCCGCTGCCCCCGATCTGCCTCCCGCTGCCCCCAATTTGCCTCCCGTTGTCCCCATCTGCCTCCCGCTGCCCCGATCTGCCTGCCCCGCAGTGCTAGCCTGTGGTTTTAACCCGCGGGCTTCTAGCGGGTTAAAACCACGGGCAAAAGAGAAATAAAAAAGCCGGCCCAGAGGTACAGTAAAAAGTAAAAAAAAAAAAGATTGTGGCTCCGACGGGCATCTACAGATGGTCTACGCATGCACGGATCGCACAATAGCGGTCCATGCAGGCAGATGGGGGCATTCCTCCGATCGCCCCCATCTGCATATTTTTCTTTCATCGGACCTACCTGGATCGGGCAGGTTAGTGAATCTGGGCTTACTAAATATCTAAAGATCATTTTCTAAAGGGTCAAATTTGAAAAAAATTGAACCACCAAGGGAGGCTCCTGCCTGGATCAATTGGTTAACCAGCCAGGGTGATCCGGGAGCAGAGTCTGACCAGACCCAGCAGTTAGCTGGACCCCACCAATATTCAATACCAGTACCTAGAGATTGCTGGCCTAACTTGCTTGGTTAGTTATCCAGGCACTGGTGCTGATTATCAGCCAGCACCTCGATAACTTCTGGTAGCCGGAGAGGGCCCATATATTCTGTGTCGGTGCCTGGATTAGGTCCAGCATTGAATATCCAAATCAAATTCAGCCTCTAACAGTCAGTTTCTTAAAAAAATCGCTGGCCACTGCTGGCTGGCTGAACCTCCATTTTCTAGGGCATTCTAAAAATTAGAGGGTTAGGCAAAATTGCCCCTTCTCCCCAATCCCCTCATCATAATCCTGGCTGAAACGAGCTGATGGGAAAATTTAAAAAAAATATACGTGTTCCTATGTAAAATCAAAGATGCATGTATAGTTTGTAGACTGACCAAACCACACTTAGAACATGCCCTCTTGGAATCTATACTTCTTGCTGCATCTAGACATGCAGATAACGGCATTGCGAAACTGATATTTGAATTTGCATATGCTATTTACATGTGTAGATGCTACACAATCATTCTACAATGGCGTCTCACCTGTCATCTGTAATCAGGTTTGACAACCCCAAAATAATTTTCATCATTGAAAGTCTGAAGAATTTTTACGGACCACTTTTGCAAACAGGATACCAGGCTTGATGGACCTTCAGGCTATCCCAGTATGGTAACACTTTGGGATCCTTATACTAAGGTGCGCTAGTGCGTCTTAGCGCGCGCTAAATGCTAATGCGTGCCAACACATCCATTATATCCTATGGATGCGTTAGCACTTAGCACTTGCTCATTTTTAGCGTGCGCTAAGACGCACTAGTGCGCCTTAGCAAAAGGACCCCTTTAAAAATAAAACAAGCACCATTTCTTCTCAAACAGCAGACAGAGATTCCTCCCCAAGTTACCTTTAATTTCCTCCTGGCGTTGAACTTCTTCAAGCAATCTACGGTCTCCTGTCTGTGCATGCAGGAGGCCACTGTGGACCGATGCTGAAAGAGAAGGAAAGAGAGAATTTTTAAAGAAACGTTTAACGGTAAATCACAGGCTTAGTTCTACTCTCCAAACTGAATTTACACATTTTAAAAATACGACGGGCTATCGTTTCATGCAGGGTAAACAGATAATTCAGCAGAAAGCTATAAGGATACAGAAGGTTTCCGTCAAAATCCAGCATAAGTTGTCAAACCAAGCATTCTGAAACCCCTCAGAGAGGCTTAACTGAAGAATTCAGTCTTCCTCTTCCATTTTGAGGAAAAGCTACCACAAGATGGAGGCAGAGGATGGCCGAATTCTCAGTTGCTGCAGTTCTGAACGTCCAGATGGATTTGTTTCAGGACCGAGTTCCTGTTATGAAGGTGATAAACTTTTCCTTCAAAAACCTTTTCTTCTTCTTTGATGTGAAATTGCATTTTAGAAAGGGCATCCAGCTCAGAATAAGGATGTCCAGATTGGCACATCCCTGGTTATGCTAGTATTTGAGATCAGGATCTGCTGAAGTACAGCTTGTTCTAAAGTACTACATGAGAAATGGATACTCATGTGCTGGTGATACCCAGCATGTGGTGGCATAGTAAGGGGGGGGGGGTAGACTTCCCTGGGAGCCGTCTTGGTTTGGGCGCCTGCACCTTTCCACTCCCCAACGCCATACTCTCTCCCTCCCTTCTGTAACTCTTTAAATCTTCGCCAGCACAAGCAACTTCTTTGGCCTGGCTCCCCTCTGAAATCATTTCCTGGTCCCGTGCCAGGAAGTGACATCAGAGGGAAAGCCAACACCGGTGCGAGCAGCAGGTCAGAGAATCTGCTTGCGCTGGCGAAGATTTAAAGAGGAACAGAGGAAAGGGAGGGCACGAGTGTGGCATGGGGGGGGGGGGGGGAAAGTGTGAGGAGACAGAGAGGTCACCGCCCCGGGCATCTCCTACTCTCGATAAGCCACTACAACCTGAAATGTCTAAATTATGAACAGGGCAAAATAAGGGATATAGACGTCATTGTGATAGCATAGGTACATCCATGTTATAGACTAGATACATATACATCCATGTAGTGCAGAAGAGTACCCTAATGGTTAAATCAACAAGCTAAAAATCAAGGGTACCAATTTAAATCCCATTTCAGCTCTTTGCGATTCTATTTTTTTAGATTATGAACCTTCTAGGAACAGAAAAATACCTACTGTACCTAAAAGTACACTGCTAATAACCTTCACGTTTCAGGTTTCTTATACATTCAGGTACAGAAGGTAATTTTCTGTCCCTGAACGGTCTCGCAATTAAAACAAATAATATATCGGTAAGAGCTAAAGTGGGCTGTGAACCAGAGTCTCTTGGTTCTCGACCCACTGCACTAACCATTACGCTGTTTCTCCACTCCATGGGGAAATCTATTAAGAAATTGATTTAATAATGATTTTAGAATTATGAACGTCCATAGTTCCTGAAGCTGTCACAGAGTTTAATATCCTTTACCAGTTTCACATTTGGGGGAAGAAGAGGGACAGCAACCACAAGAGATGGCTAAGTGGAGATGTGATTGAAGTCTACAAAATCCTGAGTGGGATAGAACGGGTACAAAAAGTACAAAGACTAGGGGACACTCGATGAAGTTACAGGGAAATACTTTTAAAACCAATAGGAGGAAATTTTTTTTCACTCAGAGAATAGTTAAGCTCTGGAACGCATTGCCAGAAGATGTGGTAAAAGCGGATAGCATAGCTGGTTATAAGAAAGGTTTGGACAGGTTCCTGGAGGAAAAGTCCATAGTCTGTTATTGAGAAAGACATGGGGGAAGCCACTGCTTGCCCTGTAGTGGTAGCATGGAATGTTGCTACTCCTTGGGTTTCGGCCAGATACTAGGGACCTGGATTGGCCACCATGAGAACGGGCTACTGTGCTTGATGGACCATTGGTCTGACCCAGTAAGGCTGTTCTTATGTTCTTATGAAGTGACATGCCTTAATTATCCAGTGGAAAGTTGCTGTAACTTGGATGTGCCAAGTACCAGGTCTAAATAACAGCATCCATTTTTTTGGACAAAGATGTCTCATCCCCTTCTGAAATTTAGAGTTGGAAAGCCATACTTTGGTTCCTCTTTAGCCCCACCCAAAACATTGTCCAAACCATACCCCCTAGTCATAAGCATATACTGCAGTTTTAGATATCCATATTGCAGTTTTATAAAATCCAGATTTGGGTATCAACCTAACCAATCTAACGCCTCCCCACTCTCTAAAACAACCTAATTCCACAAGAACCACCTCATCTCTATGAACCAAGTTGACTACTCTCTAACTATTCTATAATTCCTCTGGAAATGGCCAGATAGATCCTTTTTGTAATCCGCCTTGAACCGCAAGGTAACGGCGGAATAGAAATCACTAATGTAATGTAAATAACAGTTTTCAGATATTCAAAACAAAAACAGAGCTTGTAAAATATGGACCATAGTGTTCACTTTTTACCTTGAATCAGAGCTGTATTAAAATGAATGGTATTATACATGCTTTGAAGGATAGCAAGTTGAGCCTATACTAATTAAAGATTTAAAAAAGTGTTATCTAATAGTCGTATGTTGCTTCTTCTTAGCCAATTACAAATAAAAATGTTACTTGTTGCATTCTCTGGTAAAAGTAGGGCCAATGAGATGGCTCCAGTTCAGAGACTAGGTCTAAATAAGTTCTTCACAGTGAGTGAGACACACTTGGATCAGACCAGGTTCACTTCTACTGTGCCTTCTCAAACACTATCTGAATGAATATCATCGGTCTTGTGAGTGAATGCCATTGGAAGGAAGAGATATGCCACAACCACAGCAAGCCAAACTGCTTTTCAATATCTTTTTTTTTTAGCAACTCTACGAAATTATTTTTTATCTCACTTCACTGATCTAGTAGAAGGTATCAGGAAGCCTTTTGATCAATTAGTGTCACAGCTTCCAGCAAAAACCACTGACTGTCCTCATAAATGGCTAGAGAGGAACAATGCACACATCCAATGTTCTGCACTCTACTGCTCAGCCTTCCTAGAAGGGAAAAATGAGCTTACCGATATCCAGGGATGCTTCAGAGCTTCTGCTGCCGTGATCCTCTTGGATGGGTTAATGGTTAGCATCTTGTTAATGAGATCTTTTGCCTCTGGAGTGACAGTATCCCACTCAGGAGAAGGGAACTGAAGGACAAATAGGGTGTTATTTTATAATAGGGCAACAAGATTAATAGGGAAAGAAAAGACCTATTTTTAGATGATTTTAGAAAGGGACATTTTAGAAAAGATGCACACTATAACATACTCGTAACATAACATAAAAGTTTATTTATATACCTTTCGGTTCAATGCAGTTCACAAAAAAATAAAAATTGTACAGTCCAGTGAATAACACACATCAGTTAACATATCTTGACAGCTCAAAATCAATCTACGATAAATTTAGAATACAGCTAAGTTTTTAGTAGCTTTCTAAAATACATATAAGATGATGAAGCCAAGACTAAGGGCTCCTTTTACGAAGCCTTGTTAGTGGTTTAACGCACGTAATAGCGTGCGCTAATTTGCCGGACGTGCTAGCCGCTACCACCTCCTCTTGAGCAGGCGGTAGTTTTTTGGCTAGCGCGGGGGTTAGCACACGCTAAAAATGTGCGTGCAATAAAGCCGCTAACGCGGCTTCATAAAAGAAGCTCTAAAGGTCAAAACTCAGAATCCCAGCTGGCAGCCAGATAGGAAAGCAGTCGACCTACAAATCTTTTAGGATTCACTTCAAATGTGCATGCATTGTCTTTAAGATCTTGTTTGGGTTTTTTGTGCCTCTTGTTCCTCTATTTTGGAATGTTCAGAGATTCTGTCCTGCGAAAAGTACCCAAAGATTTAAACTCTCATTTCCCTCATTCAGGGGAATTAAAGCTGTTGGTAAATTGAGCCAATCTTTCTCCTTTAAATTGACTGAAATTTGGGATGGATTGCCATTTACTATAAGGGGTCCAGGCTCTTTCCAACTATTTAGCAAAACTGAAAACATCTCCATTTGCAAATTATTTTGGAAATCATTCTTATTAGTTCTTAAGATTTTTTATTCTGTCTTTTTTCTTTTTTATTCCTTTTTTATGCATTTTTATTCTTAATTACTGTTAACCGAGTCGAGCTCCTGTTTTGGTGATGAATCCAAGGTTTGGTTTAGAAGGATAAGCAAAAAATTAGGGGTTGCACAAAGAATGACTTGATGTAGTGGATAAAAACTGGTCAATCCAATAACTTGGTACTAAACTATGCAAAACTGTATGAAAAAAAAAACAAAAAAAAGAGTCAAACTTCAATAGCACTTTGGCCTCTAGAGGGAGCCAGTGCAATCATTGAAAGTATGGTGTCACATGATCTGATTTTTAAAAAATTGAACGCATTACTGTATTCTGAATTAAGCGCAATGTATGAAAATGTTTCTGTTGACCTGCCAGATATACAATATTGCAGTAGTCCAACACACTACGTACTAATGATCATAGAAACATAGAAAATGACGGCAGAAAAGGGCCACGGCCCATCTAGTCTGCCCACACTAATGACCCACCCCCTAACTACATCCATGAAGAGATCCCACATGCCAATCCCATATTTTCTTAAAATCTGGCACGCTGCTGGCCTCAATTACCTGTTGTGGAAGATTATTCCAGCGATTAACCACCCTTTCGGTGAAGAAATATTTTCTGGTGTCGCCATGAAATTTCCCACCCCTGATTTTCAACGGATGCCCTCTTGTTGCCGTGGGTCCTTTAAGGAAAAAGAGATCCTCTTCCACTTCGATACGGCCCGTGACATATTTGAACGTCTCGATCATGTCTCCCCTCTCTCTGCGTTCCTCGAGTGAGTACAGCTGCAACTTACCCAGTCGTTCCTCATACGGGAGTTCCTTGAGTCCTGAGACCATCCTGGTGGCCATTCGCTGAACCGACTCAACTCTCTGCACATCTTTTTGATAATGCGGCCTCCAGAATTGTACACAGTATTCCAGATGGGGTCTCACCATGGATCTGTACAACGGGATTATGACCTCGGGCTTACAGCTGAAGAAACTTCTATGGATACAGCCCATGATTTGTCTGGCCCTGGATGAAGCTTTCTCCACTTGATTGGCAGTCTTCATGTCTTCGCTAATAATCACCCCCAAGTCACGTTCTGCTACAGTCCTTGCTAGGATCTCACCATTTAGGGTGTAAGTCCTGCATGGATTTTTGCCGCCAAGGTGCATGACCTTGCATTTTTTGGCATTGAAACTTAGTTGCCAAGTCTTTGACCAATGTTCCAGCAGGAGTAGGTCCTGCGTCATACTGTCGGGCATTCAGCTTTTGTCGGGCACTGTGCTTTCATCTGTTGTGTGGTTGACTACTTTGTTGCATAGTTTGGCATTATCGGCGAATAATGTAATTTTACCTCGAAGTCCCTCAGCCAAGTTTCTTACGAAGATGTTAAATAGGATGGGGCCCAAGTCCGAGCCCTGCGGCACTCCGCTGATCACCTCTGTCATATCGGATAGGGTACCGTTTACCACTACCCTCTGAAGTCTACCTCTAAGCCAGTCTCTAACTCATGCGGTTAATGTTACACCCAGTCCCATCGAACCCATCTTGCTCAATAACCTGCGGTGTGGGACGCTATCAAACGCTTTGCTGAAGTCCAAGTACACGACGTCCAGGGACTCCCCTATATCCAGCTTTCTTGTTACCCAGTCAAAGAAGCTGATCAGATTTGATTGGCAGGACCTTCCCTTCATAAAACCATGTTGATGGGAATCTCGTAGATTCTCCTCGTTCAGGATCGTATCCAATTGGCGTTTGATTAGTGTTTCCATAAGTTTACTCACTATCGATGTGAGACTCACCGGTCTATAATTCTCAGCCTCCGTCCTACATCCCTTTTTGTGGAGTGGAATGACGTTAGCCATTTTCCAATCCAACGGGACTCTTCCTGTATTTAGGGAAAGATTGAAGAGTACGGATAACGATTCCGCCAGGACGTCACTCAACTCCCTGAGCACCCTGGGGTGTAGTTTGTCCGGTCCCATAGCTTTGTTCACCTTGAGTCTTGATAGCTCCTCGTAGACACTGCTGGGCGTAAACTCGAAATTTTGAAACTGGTCTTCCGAGTTTTCCCTCGTCGGCAGCTGAGGGCCGGATCCCGGCGCCTCGCAAGTGAAGACCGAGCAGAAGTATTCATTTAAAAGTTTGGCTTTGTCAGAGTCCGATTCTACATAGTTCCCATCGGGTTTCCTAAGGCGTACTATCCCATCTGTGTTTTTTTTTCTGTCACTAATATACCGGAGGAAAGATTTATCACCCTTCTTGATGTTCTTTGCAAGGTTCTCCTCCATTCGGAGTTTAGCCTCCCTGACTGCCGTTTTGCCGCTTTTGACTTGGCCAGATAGTCTTCCTTGGATTCTCGCTTCCCTGATAGTTTGTAGAGGATGAACGCTCTTTTCTTCTTTTTTATGAGGTCTGAGATCTCCTCAGAGAACCACTGCGGTCTGTTGTTTCTATGCCGTTTACTTACTGATTTGACGTAGCGGTTGGTTGCTTCATATAAGGTTGCTTTCAGAGTTGACCACATTACCTCTACATTATCTGTTTTGGCATGGTTTTGCAGTGCCCGACGGACGAAATCTCCCATGCTTTCGAAGTTTGTGCCCTTAAAGTTGAGGACCTTGGTTGATGTGCTTGACATAGTGAAACCTTTCCTGAGGTTGAACCATATCATGTTGTGGTCACTGGAGGCCAACGTATCGCCTACCGAGACCTCTGTGACACTTTCTCCGTTGGTGAGTATTAGGTCTAGTATCGTCCGATCCCTAGTGGGCTCTAATACCATTTGTCTGAGTCTCACTCCCTTTATAGAGGTTAATAGCTTCCTGCTGCCGCTGGATGCAGGAGAAAGTTTGTTCCTATCCACATCAGGCATATTGAAGTCTCCTAACAATACTGTGTCTCCAGGCAAAGTGATATTCTCAATGTCTTTGACTAATTCTATATCCATGTCCTCCTGTTGTCTTGGAGGTCTGTATACTACACCAAGATATAGGCATTTGTCCTTCCCCCTAGCCAAATTCACCCAGAAGGATTCCCCGTGTACTTGACATCTGCAATTTTGGTAACTTTGATGTCCTCTTTAGTGTATAGTGCTACCCCTCCTCCCATTTTGCCCTCTCTGTTCCGCCGAAGTAAGTTGTATCCCAGTATAGCCATATCCCACCCATGGGAATCCGTGAACCAAGTCTCGGATATCGCCACCACATCTAGGTCGGCGTTCCTCATTTCCGTCTCTAATTCCAGAATCTTATTGCCCAAACTGTGGGCATTAACGTACATAGCCCTCCGTACCACAAACCGGAACTGAGAGGTCCAATTCAATATTTCTACAATTTTGCAAATATTTTGTAAAATAGTCTGGCAATGTAGATCCCTTTTGATTATACATGTTGGCATGAAAGATCCAGCAGTGGTTGCATCCAGTAGGACACATTTTCGAACTGCTGATGTTGAACATCGATGGTAACCACACCACCATATAGGCATGTCAGGTTTGACACTACAACACCTATGTGGGCATTTTAGACCAGAGATATTGAAGTACTGAACACTACACACCATCAGCACTGAATCCTGATCACCCCCAATCAGATTACACCAGCCCCCCCCAATCAGAGTACCTTCAATTAATTCCCCTTTGAGCACCCCCCCCTTTCATCCTTTTCCAGGTTCATTCCTCTGAATCTATGCCCATACCCTAACCTGACATCTTCCAACTCCCCAGGACCTTCCAGCTACCTCCAAAACTCGCCTGGAAATCCTCCCTCATGATGTAGTGGAATGGGGCAGGAACAGTCCCCTTCACTCGTATCCTGTCTGGCTCTAGATGGCAAATTGTGGCACTGACCTCTAGCAATCATCTTGTAGCAATATCACTAGGGTTCAACTTTCCAAGCCTTAAAAGGAAGGTTGACACCCCCCACCCCACCCCAGCAATTGTACCATGAGACTGCCACTAAGGTTCAGAGCAGCCATTTTGATATCTGGAGCCAGGCATAGTGGGAGCGGAGGGGACCATTCCTGCCCTGTTCTACTACACTACCATAGAGAACCCCTGGGTGAGTCCCAGGAGTGGCTGGTAAGTCTGTGGGGGGGAGGGAGGTTAGGTTAGAATATATTATAGGGCCATAGCATCAGAGAAGAGCTTGGAGGGATATCTGGAGTGGTGTTCAAAGATGGGGATCAGGAGTGCTGTGATTTGAGGGGGATTGGATGATCTGATGGGGTGGTGGGAGATTATGAGCCCTGTCCCGTTCCCATGAGTTTTGTCCCTGTCCCTGGTCCAAGCCTCGAACACTTATGATTTTCAAGTGTTTGAGGCTTGTGCAGATGAGGACGGAGCTTAGGCATTGGTGAAATGAGGCATTATGACATCACAATCTGAGCTCTAGAATGTTGATACTTATGATTTTAAAATGTTTGAGGGTGGTGCAGATGAGGACAGAGCTTAGGCATTGGTGGAATGAGGCATTATGACATCACAGTATGAGCTCTAGAATGTTGCTACTTATGATTTTAAAGTGTTTGAGGGTGGTGCAGATGAGGACAGAGCTTAGGCATTGGTGGAATGAGGCTTTATGACATCACAATCTGAGCTCTAGAATGTTGCTACTTATGATTTTAAAGTGTTTGAGGGTGGTGCAGATGAAGACGGAGCTTAGGCATTGGTGGAATGAGGCATTATGACATCACAATCTGAGCTCCAGAATATTGCTATTTAGGATTTTAAAGTGTTTGAGGCTTGTGCAGATGAAGACGGAGCTTACAGGAATGAGGCAGGGACAGGAAAAAAACTCATGGGGATGGGATGGGAGAATGAGTTCTCACGGGGACGGGGAAAAATTTGGCCCCGTGTAATTCAGACCTCAGGAGGCAGCCCAGTTACCTTGTGCGGTCTGTGGTAATCCCACATATTCAATGACAGGACCATATCCAGCCACCAAATATTGAATATCCAGGTCAAAGTCCACTGCCTCAAACTTAACTGACCAAGCCAATATTCAGCGTCTGGCTAGCTAAGGCAGAACTACGAAGGATAGACCTGCATTTTAGCGGGGTCTATCTTACCCAGCGTATCGCAAACTGTGTGCCAAGGCAAGATTCAGGATGTGCGGCAAAACTCCGGTGAGGAAGAGGGGCACTGGAGCCAGCTGACTACCTACATGACGTGCCTCTCCTGGTGAGAGGCACGTCCTGTAGGCAGTCATCCAGTGCCGGCACCTCTTGTCCTCGCCAGGGTTAGCAAACTCAGGGCCCCATCTGGAGGGTCTCCGTGCATGTGCAGACATTGACATGATGATGTCACATATGCGCGTGATATCATTGCGTTGTCATCCGTGCACATCCGGAGGCCCTCCAGGCACGGCCCCGGGTTTAGTGTGCTGCGGCTTCGAAAAGATTGTGACACACTGATCTAGCTACCTGCCTTAGCCAGCCAGCTGTTAAACACTGGCAGTGAATGGCTATGTTGCATGACATAGCCGTTCACCGGCCAATCCAACAAACTGAATATTTAGCTGGAGATAGCCATTTCCCACTGAATATCAGCAGAGAGCCAGGCAAAGTATTGCTGCATAATGGAGGGGGGGGGGGGGGGGAAGGGGGAATAAAATAAAGGAGGCAGACTCAAAATCAGCAAATTGAAACTTAATAATAAGATTACTGAGAAATAATATCAAAAATATGCATATTTAACACAATGTGTAATTAAACTCTGGAATTTGTTGCTGGAGAATGTGGTGAAATCAGTTAGCTTAGCAGGGTTTAAAAAAGGTTTGGATAATTTCCTAAAAGAGAAGTCCATAGATCATTATTTAGATGGCTTGGGGAAAATCCACTGCTTATTCCTAGGATAAGCAGCATAAAATATGTTTTACTTACTACTTGGGATCTAGCTATGTACTTAGGACCTGCGTTGGCCACTGTTGGAGACAGGATACTGGGCTTGATGGACCTGCAGTCTGTTCCAGTATGGCAATTCTTATGCTCTTAACAGCACTGGCATCTTTCTTGTGGTGGGTTATACATTGTAGTCTCTGGCATATAGAACTCTAACTCTAAAATGCAAAAAAAGAACACTGGCATATTTTGCTCCGGGACCAATATGGCTACTAGAACACAGTATGGCAGCATTTCTCCTGGCAGCCACCTGTTTCTGGATGCGGTCTGCATAAAAGTGGCAGAGTTTGAGGGGGTGGCACATGGCAGGATGCAATATCCTCTCATCCTTGGGCAGCATAGTAACATAGTAACATAGTAGATGACGGCAGATAAAGACCCGAATGGTCCATCCAGTCTGCCCAACCTGATTCAATTTAAATTTTTTATTTTTTTTTTCTTCTTAGCTATTTCTGGGCGAGAATCCAAAGCTTTACCCGGTACTGTGCTTGGGTTCCAACTGCCGAAATCTCTGTTAAGACTTACTCCAGCCCATCTACACCCTCCCAACCATTGAAGCCCTCCTCCACAAAACGACCATTTACAGACACAGACCGTGCAAGTCTGCCCAGTACTGGCCTAGTTCAATCTTTAATATTATTTTCTGATTCTAAATCTTCTGTGTTCATCCCACGCTTCTTTGAACTCAGTCACAGTTTTAGCTCTCCACCACCTCTCTCGGGAGCACATTCCAGGCATCCACCACCCTCTCCGTAAAGTAGAATTTCCTAACATTGCCCCTGAATCTACCACCCCCTCAACCTCAAATTATGTCCTCTGGTTTTACCATTTTCCTTTCTCTGGAAAAGATTTTGTTCTACGTTAATACCCTTCAAGTATTTGAACGTCTGAATCATATCTCCCCTGTCTCTCCTTTCCTCTAGGGTATACATATTCAGGGCTTCCAGTCTCTCCTCATACGTCTTCTGGCGCAAGCCTCCTATCATTTTCGTCGCCCTCCTCTGGACCGCCAAATGGTAGAAGCCAAATGGTAACATGAACTGGAGAAGGGAGAATTATGCTTACAGTAACTTACAGAGAGACCCCGGTCTCACAGGAGGAAGGAGACTGCTGATATGCAAGGCCCTGTACCTAGAGCCTCTTCCTAGGGGTACCAGATTTTTTTTTTTTTTTTTTTTACTTTAATAAAATCTGGATCCCTAGACCTGCCCCCCAGGCCCACCCAGTTCCATCTATCTCCGCTCCATTTTGCCTCAGTCCTGCCCCAATCCCACCCTAATCCCAGGGGGCCACTGTCTGCTCTCGGGCAGGAGGAAATCTTTGCCTGCGCAGATTTCTTCCTGCCAGTGATTCAGAGGAAGCTTTTCAAAACCCGGACAAAGTGCCAGGTTTAGAAAAGCCATCCGGACCCTCGGACATGTCCTCGAAAAGGACATCCGGACGTCTGGTAACCCTACTTCTTCCAGCCTCATGAGCTGCTGCCTAACAGAGAGTGTGAGCACCGGTTGGATGCAACACAGAAAAAGGGTACTTTGATAGGCATAAACGCTGAACAGCAATCAGATAGGCATCGGAACGGGGGAGATCACAGGGACCAAGGCCTCCTAAAAAACTGGTGGTTAAAAGAGTAAGTTACGGCTCTTCTCCCCCACCTCCTCCCAACTGCTGTAATTTTAAAATTTGCGGACAGCCGCCACACAGCGTCATTGTAGAATGAAAACTTCCGGGGCAGGCCTTCTCGTTGGTGCTGTGTGGCGGCTTCCCGAAGATGTAAAATTACAGCGATCGGGGAAGATAGGTGGGGGAGTCGTTGTGCCAAAGGATCCTGCTAGGGCTAGGGTGGAGATTTCCCCCCCCCTAAAAAAAACAACAAAAACCCCCAACAGTGTTCCACTGCCTATGAGCAGTCATACCAGTGAACAAAGAAGGCCTTAGTGAATGGGTAGATAATTTGATGGAGAAAAGGTGTAAAAACTGAAACTTGTGAGGTGTTTGCAAAGAAGAAAGTCTGCCTTGAAGGATGAAAGCTCTGAAATAGAGAATGACACGGTGACAAAATTCATGTCATTTTCTAGTGTCTATTTCAACCTCGGTCCTTCTACACCAGCATTCTTCAGAGCAAAGCTGGGCCCATTCATACTCTGATTCTTATGTGAGCCAAGGATAATGAAGCCATTGTGACATCACTGATGTGATTGGCTCTTAGGCACTTTTGGAATGAGGCATTATGACATCACAATATCTGCTCTGGATACCAGAGACTGTCATTCTGTAGTGTCTGTTTCAACCTCGGTCCTTCTACACCAGCATTCTTCAAAGCAAAGCTTGCGGGTCAGTGGTTGTGGCCATTCATGTTCTGATTCTTCCCTCTCTCCTTAAAGAATTAGATAGTTCTTTGTCTAATAGATGTTGGCATTGTCATCTAGAAGTAGGAACTTTAGATCATTTATTGTTTCATTGCCCATGTATTATGAATTTTTGGAAATCAATTTGGGACTAAATTAATAATTTATTAGATAACCCAGTGGCATTATCCTATGATACTGTGATATTTGGTATGGAAATGAGAGCAAAGAGTCAGATTTCTGCGAATAAAAATAAATTACTACTTATAATGACTGGTGTTGCCATTCAGCAAATTACATATAACTGGAAGGATTGGAGGCGATTAAATTACAACTTCTGGTGGAATTCTTTATGCCATATCTATAAAATGGAAAGGTTTATTGCATTACAACGGGGATATTTTAAGAAGTTTCAGGATGTGTGGAAACCATTGACAAAGTATTGTAAAGATTAATTTGAATTTGTTTCCCTTATATTTATCAACTTAAGGTATAGGGAGGGGGGGAAGTTTATTATTATATGTTTTATATGATAATGGAATATATGGGAGGGAGGGATGGGGAAGGGATAAGAATTTATGAAATATATCAATGATTGTTTGTAAGTGATGTATTTATTGTTAATATGAATGAATATATTTAACACTTAATATATTTTTGAAAATGAATAAAGAATTAAAAAAAAAAAGAAAAAGAATGACATGATGATGGTTTCCCGCGGTTATCCGCGGGGACGGGAACGGTGATGAATTTTGTCACCGTGTCATTCTCTACTCTGAAATAAAGAAGCTGTGCGATATGGTGGTAAGGCAGAGAATAAGATGAACAGGAACTAAAGACTTCCACTTACATCATAAGCACCAGCTTTGATTTGTTGATAGAGCCGGTGCTGGTCCTCATCCCAGAAAGGGGGATATCCAACAAGTAAAATGTAGAGGATGACTCCTAGCCAGGATGAGAGAGACAAAATCTTACCAAATGCACAGAAAGAGAAACTGCCGAGTCCCTGTGAGTATAGTCAAAGGAGGCCATGGCATCAAAGATACGCTGAGGCAATCTTTCAGCATCTTGTGAGTGGGCCATGACCGCTTATTGCATTATTTCAGCCATGCATTAATTCGTAGCCTATAGGGCCTAAAGACTTAGGCCCTCTTTTAGAAAGGCGCGCTAAATGTTTTAGCGCAGATCTAGCATGCGCTGACGCATCCATAGGATAACAGGGACGCGTTAGCGTTTAGCACGCTCTAATATTCAGCGCGCTAAAAAGCTTAGTGCACCTTTGTAAAAGACAATCAAAGCAATTTAAATGGCCAAGAGAGGCTCCTGAATGTTTAAATTGCTTATACAAGGCTAAGCATGGATGTTCAGCAACACTTAACCATGGTCTGCCAAAACGATCTAATTTGTGGGCACTCTAGGGGGTAGAGTCAGCACTTATGTGGTTAAGTGCTGAATATTGTACTCGACCACAAAACTGTTATCTTGCTGCAAATGCTTGGATATTTGAGGCTTAACAATGACCAGATGAATATTTGTCCATCCCTAACCTGTTCTGAGCTCTCTGGGGAGGGCGGGATATAAATCCAAATAAATACACTTCCCCCTCCCCATTCGCGGTTTCGGTAATCGCGATTTCACATATTCGAGATTTTTTGGGAGGGGAAAAAAGAAAAAAAAAAACATCGTTAAGTCTTCCCCCTGGCATCCCGGCCTTACCTGGTGATTTAGCGGGCTTTCGGGGCAGGAGCGATCTTCCTACGCTCCTGCCCCGTGCAGATCGCCATTAGGAAATAGCTGTAGGGAGTTCCCGTTGTAGTCTCGAGAGACTACGGGAACTCACAGCAGCCATTTCCTAATGGCGATCTGCACGGGGCAGGAGCGTAGGAAGATCGCTCCTGCCCCGAAAGCCCGCTAGACCACCAGGTAAGGCCGGGAAGGCGGGAGGGAGGCAGGGGGTGGGTCAGAGCTGGATATTCGCGGTTTTTCGCCATTCACGGTCCGGCTCTGCCCCTATCCCCTGCAAATCTGGAGAGAGAAGTGTAAGCAATGCTTGCACTTTTTACAGAAATTACTCTGTGCACGCCAGTCTTATGTATAGCTCACAATTTAAGATGGCCAATATCTCCTACTGTGACAAAGAGGGCTTGTTCTCAGGGGTTCATTTAGACCTAGATCTGCACCAAATGACATTTTTCAATGTCCTACAGCTGCAAGCTGTAGGTGCTCCTATACCCCTCACTAAGGGCTCCTTTTACGAAGCCACGTTAGCGGTTTAAAGTGCGTAATAGCGCATGCTAATTTGCCGGCCGCGCTAGCTGCTACCGCCTCCTCTTGAGCAGGCGGTAGTTTTTCGGCTAGTGCAGGGGTTAGCATGCGCAACACAGGTGCGTGCGATAAAGCCGCCAACACGGCTTCGTAAAAGGAGCCCTAAGTCTACAGCTTTCTCAATGAGTACAAGGAGGATAAAATTCAGGGTGCAGTATTTCAAGCCTCTTCCGGTCAGAAAATACAGGGAATGAGTCCGCGAATCAGCCTTCTGCATTGCCGATTCCTCCTCCTCCTCTCCTCCTGGTCAGACAATCAGCCTTCTGCATAGCTGATTCTTCCTCCCCCCCGGAGCATACCTGGTATGATTTACTGCACCCGCCGGCACCCCAGCTGCCCTCTCCTGCCTTTTTACAGACTCGAAACCACATTTGCGGTTTTTCAAAATTCGTAGGGGGTTCCTGGAACAGAACCCCCGCGAATTTCGGGGGAGTACTGTACCGATAGGAGACACCTACTGGTGAGTTCAGGTAGTATTTTAAATTGCCTCGGAAAGAAAGATCCAATAAAGGGTTGGTTACAGAAAAGCACTGAGAAATATAATGTGAACTTTGCAATACATGCAGTTTCAAAAGCCATTTGCATGTACTGTGGAACAGAGATTTATGCAGGGGAATGGCTTGTTCTGAAATTGTCCTGGTTATGCATGTAATGCCATTTTAGGTATATTGTCACCTACAACAAGCAGAGAGGATTCCAGAGGCAGAAAAGGGGTTCAAGTTTGGAGTTAAATGCATACTTTTGGCTTTTCTAATGAACACAGGCACTTTTTCATGAAAACAGCAGGTTTAATTGTGTGAGCGTCGTTTCTGCAGAATCGTATTCAAAGGGAAAGAATGGGCATCTCTTCCCTTTTGAAACAAGTTACAAAATTAACTCCTTGCCCCCATGTCTCATTTTAATGATATTACATTTCAGAATTCTGGGCCAAGATTCAAGTCTTATGGATTTTAGCTCTGCTCTGCTTCACAGCCTGAGAGTTCACAGGTAGCAGTTGTCGGATCACACATGGCCTTTCCCCTTCTGCTTCCTTCTCTCTCATGCATTATCCTGTATCTCAATCCGTAAAATAAAAGAGGCGCTTACCACAAGCCCATAGATCCACAGGCTTCCCATATGGATCCTTCCTTAGCACTTCTGGAGAGAGGTAGCCTGGTGTGCCTGCAAATCCTAACAGACCAGAACACAAACAATTCTCCATCATCTCTTGCATTAGGTGTCAGGTCAAAAGCGCGCGCAGACAACTGAGCGCAATGTGGAGGTGCGCGCCGAAGAAAATGACTGTTTTAAAGGGCTCTGACGGGGGGTGGGGGAAACCCCCCCTTTATACAGATCGTGCCACGTTGTGGGGGGGGGGTTGGGGGGTTATAACCCCCGCATTTTACTGAAAACTTCACTTTTTCCCTAAAACACAGGGAAACAGTTAAGTTTCCAGTATAATGAGGGCGGTTACAACCCCCCAAACCCCCCACAATGCCGCCGCGATCTGTATTAAGTAAAGTGGGGGGGGGTTCCCCAACAAAACCCCCCGAAGTCTACCTAATTGACATCTCAACTATTATTCCGAGTGTGGTTGTATGCTGCTCCTTGTGACCCTAGGGAGGGAAGGAAGGGAAAGGAGGGAAGGAAGGAAAGGAAAGAAGGAAGGAATTCTTCAATGTCAACCAAGGTTAAGAAGGGGCCTCCCAGTAGCCACAGTGCTGCACAAACTGTTCAGATTTCAACCAAAATGTTCTCGTGCCAGCTCTCGGAGGATTTCTGCTTACTAGCATCTGCCTAGAAAATATAGGAAAAAGCAAACCACTCTCCCCTTTATTCTATAATGTAAGTACCTAAATGTACGAGCCACTTGTGTACTCAAATTATACTTACAGACATGAACGTTACAGATTTGCACATAAGTGCTACTTGAGGGCTGAAGAGTATTCCGTAATCTTAGGCACCAATTCAATAAATGAGGCCTAAAATATAGGTGGCTAAGGAACGCGGTGCATAGCACATGTCAATCTTAAGTCAAACACCATTTATATACCCCCCTTTTTTTACTAAGGTGCGCTAATCAAATTAGCCCACGCTAAATGCTAATGCATCCCTAGACTAACATGTAGATGTTGGCGTCTAGCCCATACTAAATCGAGAGTGTGGCGCAGTGGTTAAAGCTACAGCCTCAGCACCCTGAGGTTGTAGGTTCAAATCCACGCCACTCCTTGTGACCCTGGGCAAGTCACTGAATCCCCCCCGTTGACCCAGGTACATTAGATAGATTGTGAGCCTGCTGGGACAGACAGGGAAAAATGCTTGAGTACCTGAATAGATTCATGTAAAGATGCTGATCTCCCCTGGAAGAACAGTATAGAAAATTGAATAAATAAATAGTGTGAAAAGTTTCAGCCTCTGATAACCAGAGCTGGTATTGTGACATCATAATGCCTCATCCCACCAATAAGAGCCAACCTCGTCAGTGATGTCACAATGGCTTGATTGTCCTATACTTGGCTTACTTTTGCTACATGTTGATTTCTAGAGTGGCGCAGTGGCTAAAGCTACAACCCCAGCACCCTGAGGTTGTGGGTTCAAATCCTATGCTGCTCCTTGTGACCCTGAACAAGTCACTTAATCCCCCCCCCCCCCCCTTTGCCCCAAGTATGTTAGAAAGATTGTGAGCCTGCTGGGACAGAGAGGGAAAACTGCAGAAGCACCATCGCCCGATGCAACGGCAGGATAACTTCTTTCGTTCTGGTAGTAATACCCTTCTTGAACCAAGTATAGGATAATTAAGGCATTGTGGCATCACTGATGAGGTTGACTCTTAGGCACTGGTGGAATGAGGCTTTATGACATCACAGTCTGAGCTCTGGAATGTTGCTACTCTTTGGGTATCTGCCAGGTACTTGGAACCTAGATTGGCTACTGTTGGAAACAGGATACTGGATTTGATGGAACTTCAGTCTGTCCCGGTATGGCCATTCTTATGTCCTTAACTGGCATTTAGCACCCGGGATTTTGATGCTTAATGTTTACTCTCTGTCTCTCCTGTGACATATGACAAGCTCTGCATTGTATTTGTCTCCATCAATCCCGTATGAATGGGAGAATGGAGAAAGAAAACAACAAAATTTTTAAAACCCCTCTTTGTGTACTCACCAAACCAAGCCTGCTGCTCCCCTTCCACCTCGATGGCCAACCCAAAGTCGGCCAACTTGACTGCCGCTCCTTTTAGCTTGGATGCCAAAAGCAAGTTTTCAGGCTTTGGGAAAGAAGCAAAAAAGAAATGACATGAAAACAAACTCACGTAGGGTCTGATTGACTGAACGGGAGAAGACCCTTACCCTAAATTCTATACAGGTTGCCCAAATGTGGGCATGGATCCAGAAACTGAGTTAACGGGCCTTAACAATCAATAACTGTCGACTAACCAACAGTTGAAAGATTCGTTATACTATTTCTTTATATAATTTGTTTTATGATGGATACTGTCGATTGCAATATGATTGTATTATCATAAAAAATTGAAACTCAATAAAGAATAAATTGGAAAAAAAAAAATTGGTGTTAATTGGTACTCCTTTGGGGGTACACATGGATCTGACCTGCATGTGATTCTATAACGTGTGCCTAAATTGTATAGCATGCAACTCAAAACAGGGTATGGCATGGGAGGGAAGTTAGGCGCAATATTATAGACCAGGGGTAGGGAACTCCGGTGCTCGAGAGCCGTAATCCAGTCGGGTTTTCAGGATTTCCCCAATGAATATGCATTGAAAGCGGTGCACGCAAATAGATCTCATGCATGTTCATTGGGGAAATCCTGAAAACCCGACTGGAATACGGCTCTCGAGGACCGGAGTTCCCTACCCCTGTTATAGACATACCCAACTGCCGCTAGTTGCATGCCAGCAATTACGCCAGGTTGCACCCAAATTTAGGCACAAGATTTATTCATTTACCCCCCTTTTACAAAACTGTAGCGTGGTTTTTCGGAGCTGTTACTGCTATGGCCGACACTAAAAATCATGTTACAGTTTTGTACGTTTTCTTTTTACAGGGCTCCATAAAATTGTGATAAGTGGATGTATTGCCTTAGATCAGTGGTTCCCAAACCTGTCCTGAGGGACCCCCAGCCAGTCAGGTTTTCAAGATATCCCTAATGAATATGCATGAGAGAGATTTGCATACCTGTCGCTTCCTTAATATGCAAATCTCTCTCATGCATAGGACAGGTTTGGGAACCACTGCTATATGTTATGTCCGTCTGTCCAAGTTAAATTGTAAGATCTTCAGAGCAGGGACCACCTATAAATGTCAGCACACCTCTTCGAGAGTGCTTTCAACTCCTAACTCCTCTCACCTTGGGTTCTGCATCCCCAACCCTATATATCATGTCTGTCCAAGTTAAATTGTAAGCTCTTCAGAGCAGGGACCACCTATAAATGTCAGCACACCTCTTCGAGAGTGCTTTCAACTCCTAACTCCTCTCACCTTGGGTTCTGCATCCCCAACCCTATATATCATGTCTGTCCAAGTTAAATTGTAAGCTCTTCAGAGCAGGGACCACCTATAAATGTCAGCCCACTTTGAGAGTGCTTTCAACTCCTAACTCCTCTCACCTTGGGTTCTGCATCCCCAACCCTATATATCATGTCTGTCCAAGTTAAATTGTAAGCTCTTCAGAGCAGGGACCACCTATAAATGTCAGCCCACTTTGAGAGTGCTTTCAACTCCTAACTCCTCTCACCTTGGGTTCTGCATCCCCAACCCTATATATCATGTCTGTCCAAGTTAAATTGTAAGCTCTTCAGAGCAGGGACCACCTATAAATGTCAGCCCACTTTGAGAGTGCTTTCAACTCCTAACTCCTCTCACCTTGGGTTCTGCATCCCCAACCCTATATATCATGTCTGTCCAAGTTAAATTGTAAGCTCTTCAGAGCAGGGACCACCTATAAATGTCAGCCCACTTTGAGAGTGCTTTCAACTCCTAACTCCTCTCACCTTGGGTTCTGCATCCCCAACCCTATATATCATGTCTGTCCAAGTTAAATTGTAAGCTCTTCAGAGCAGGGACCACCTATAAATGTCAGCCCACTTTGAGAGTGCTTTCAACTCCTAACTCCTCTCACCTTGGGTTCTGCATCCCCAACCCTATATATCATGTCTGTCCAAGTTAAATTGTAAGCTCTTCAGAGCAGGGACCACCTATAAATGTCAGCCCACTTTGAGAGTGCTTTCAACTCCTAACTCCTCTCACCTTGGGTTCTGCATCCCCAACCCTATATATCATGTCTGTCCAAGTTAAATTGTAAGCTCTTCAGAGCAGGGACCACCTATAAATGTCAGCCCACTTTGAGAGTGCTTCCAACTCCTAACTCCTCTCACTTTGGGTTCTGCATCCTCAACCCTATATGTCAGTGGTTCCCAAACCTGTCCTGGGGGACCCCCAGCCAGTCAGGTTTTCAAAATATCCCTAATGAATATGCATGAGAGAGATTTGCATACCTATCGCTTCCTTAATATGCAAATCTCTCTCATGCATATTCATTAGGGATATTTTGAAAACCTGACTGGCTGGGGGTCCCCCAGGACAGGTTTGGGAACCACTGCCTTAGAGAAACTGTTATCCAAGTGTATGGTAAGGGGTTTTGGTTCATCTTTAAATCATTTTATACTTTTTTTGGCCAGATTGTAGACAGTTTTTTTGTTTCAGATCTTAATAAATGCAAAATTTGATTAATGCATAAAACATGTTTAACATACATACATTGGCGTTGTGTATATCAATTTGAAGTTTTTATGCATGTAAGGTCAATTTAAAAGAAAAAGTAAAATGTGGCAAACTCTACTGAAACTCAAATCAACCAAATAGATTTTCAAAACTTCCAACATTAGTTAGCCAGTTAAGTGGCTAATTAACCTCCCCCCCCCCCCCCCTTTTACAAAACCGGTGTGTTTTTTAGCGCCGGTTGCAGTGGTAACAGTTCCGCCGCCCTTAGGAATTATATGAGTGTCGGAGCTCTTACCTCCGTGCTACGGTTTTGTAAAAGAGAGAGGAGGGGGTCATTTTGGAAGTTTTGAAAACCATTCTTTGGTTTAAGTCAATTTAATGTGCATTCTTTATATGCATAAAATCTTCCAAACCAAAAACATACATGGAAGGCACATCCCTAATGCCTGAAAGAATATGACAACTTGAAGGCTTTTTGGGAATCAAAGAACAGAAAACACCCCACTGAAAAAACACGGAATATTCTATGTCTAAGGCAGGGGTATCAAAGTCCCTCCTCGAGGGCTGCAATCCAATCAGGTTTTCAGGATTTCCCCAATGAATATGCATGAGATCTATTAGCATACAATGAAAGCAGTGCAAGCAAATAGATCTCATACATATTCATTGGGGAAATCCTGAAATCCCAACTGGATTTTGCGGCCCTCGAGGAGGGACTTTGACACCCATAGTCTAAGGTTATTACTGCTCTTTGTATGTTTTTCTATTCTGTCTGTCTTGTATTCCAAGTCCAGCCGAAGAAACACAGTTTCAGCCGATCATTGCATGGACCGCCTATTCTATTCCTGGCCCTCCTGAAACATTATGTCCAAGAAGAAACCACTAACGTGCTCACTCATTAAAGTGTAATGTCTACACAACGAGCTGAAGAAAGGTAAACACTGTCTTGAAATAGGGTAATGAGCCGAACAGCGAATCGAATGGAAGCTCTTATTGCAAAGTTTTCTCTTTGGTCTATTTCCTCCTCGGCCCATTAAGAGTAATGTTTCAAAGTAAGCAGAACATAATTGATTAATTTTGCAGTTCCTATGGCTCTCAAGATCCCTTGCTCTCAAGAAAAACTCTGGGAGATTATGCTTGGGTTTTCTTTTTTCCTAAGACTGATTAAGTTTAACTTCACAAACTTTATCTAACCTGTAAGAATGCAGATTCCATCCCCTCCCCCCCCCCCCCCCCCCCAATTGTAGGGAAATGTATGATTTCATTTGGCGTTGACACAGTTGAGGTATTATTGTGCATGAGAAAAATGTCTGTACTCTGTAAGATACTATGACAGACTTCACAGCAAAAAGTGATGAAGATTAAGTACTGAATTAGGACTATTTTGGAGTGTTAGACAACACCTGTATAACTCCCCTAGAGGAGATGTTCTCTACAGAAATGTGTGACCGTCTAATAAATATTCACGCACTTTATAAGCTACCGCATGCTTTTAGGCATGCCCCACGTAGCCAAGGAAAATAAAACCAAAAGAAGGATTAAGGAAACAGTGCAGTACAACTGGATTTTAAAACAGTAACATTTACTCTTTCTCTTCCGTTTTCATGCACGTCTCCCACTGACGGTCATAAATACAAGGCACCACAATGTTCCTCAGTCGGTGTTTTGTAAATCTTATCGCCTAATCGCCAGGACGTCCAAGTGTCAATAATCAAAACCGTCTTTCTGTACGTCTAGCGAGGTGTTCCAGCCTCTGGACGTTCAGAGCACGAGAAGAGCATGGTGGAGGCGTGTTATGGGTGGGCTTTGGGCAGGTTAGACATCCTTCCTTCTCATTCTAGCAACCAACCGCTTTAATAAAGCGACCCCACCCTGTATGTTTTATCCCAACCCCACTATCTCCTTTTTCCTCTTAAATGTGTAACTTTACCCCTCCTCTCCCATCTACCCCCACTTTCAAGTTTGTCTTGTTATTTATATTTATGTTCACACTATATATTTAATATACCAATTTATTTTATCTTTAATTTTTTAGGCTTCCTATCTTTTAAATCTCATTGTTAACCGGCCAGATATTTGTTTGATGGTCGGTATATTAAAACTAATAAACTTGAAACTTGAAACTTGACGTCTTGCATCAATAATCAAATATTTTGCAAGACAATCTGGATGGAACTTATACTTTTGGAACTAGACCTGTTATGAAGGGTCTAAGTGCCACAAAGGTCCCCAAACTGATCAGATGGCCACTGCATGCGTCAAGGTAAGACACCCCCATACTCCTCTAGAGCTCACTGACCCCCTTCCACCACACAAAAATGAGAACAAAAAGGTACATACCTGTTTCTAAAACAGCAACATCTGGTATGGGGAACCCTAGTAGAGCTGCACACAGGTGTCTTAAGTAGGGTGGTGGGGAGAACCCAGGCCCATAAGCCACTCTAACCACTACATTTATGATGGAAAATGTGAACCCACCAAAATCCTCCAAAACCCTACCTTACTGCCATGTAGTAATAATAATAATAATTTAGTTTCTTATATACCGCCCCACCAGTAGTTCTAGGCGGTTCACCACAGCGAAGAGACCAGGACATTTCAGTTAGAAATACAATCTTAAACACGCTACATTCTAATACATCAATTGATATAACCTAAAAAAATAGGATTTAAAAAATACTCAACTATTAATACATCAGTAACAAAAACTGCTATGATAAAAGTTCGGAGATAAAAACTGTTAAAAGGCACCATGATAACATATACTCGGCATTCTTGTTTGTCAAATAAAAGTGTTTTTAATAATTTCCTAAATATAGGGTATGAGTAACCTTGGACAATCAACGGACTCATCCAAGAATTCATCTTACCCGCCTGATATTCCAGTGTCCTATCCAAAAAGGTCCTATAATGACAATCTCTTGGAGTCGGGAAAATAAACATACCTGAATTTCTGGTATATTTTTTTTGAATAAAATAATTTCAGATAAGAAACCAGATATGAGGGTAATAATCCATAAAGAGCCTTGTAACAAAAACATCCAAACTTTAAAAACACTCTAGTAGTAATAATAATAATAATAATTTTATTTTTCTATACCGCCTTTCCACATAGTTCTAGGCGGGTCATATAAAATACAAATTATACAATCAGTGAGTAAAATACAATTAACTAAAAATCACCTGCAGCCATAAGGGCTATTGGGATTATAGAGAGGTGGGTGTGGTGGATTTTAGGGGTGTTTTAGGGGGCTCCCCATAACCTATAAGAGAGTTCTGGTGAGATGTTTATCTGGTACCCTTTATGTGAAGTTCACAGCAGTGCCCTCTAAGGTGCCCCACTGCTCTGTTACCATGCCTGGGTGGCCAGGCCATTATAGGACTGGCCCCTCCCATGTTCAAATGGTCTTGTTCAGAGTGTTTAGGACTTGGATAAAATTTTGGCGGAAAATGTGGTGTAAAGATAGATATCCTGGCAGTCTGGGCATCCAGATAGACGATGTTCTCTCCCCCCCCTTCTCCCCCCCCACACACACACAATTATTTCTAGACGTATGGTGGTTTGCCTTTTGAAAATAGGTATTTTCTTACTGCCAACTTTGGACGTCTAGTGCCATACATCCAAATCGGACTTAGACATAAGTTTTGAAAATGCCCCTCTTTCTGTTTTGTTAGCAAACATTTGACTATTGTGGTCAGCAGGTGGTTTGGGTGGTTTTTTTTGTTGTTGTTGCTGTTATTTTATTTTACTTTGAGGCTGTTTTGTGTTTATATGATTATGCATGTTTTTGTTTTGGGGTTTGTTTGTTTTTTTTTATAATTGGAATCCACCTAGGGAAATAAATAACTTCCAGATGTAGGTTGGTCAGATCTTTAAGAGAGTTATGATATGGGGAAACTCCCAAATCATCCTTTGAGTTTCAGCATAACAGCAGGAACTTAATACAGCTTCAGCGATTCCCTATCTTGGCCCTCAATATGGTGGGTTTAAAGCATTCCAAAAAATAATCCCAAAACATGCTGTATCTTTCCCCAGGATAGAAAATTAGGGCAATAACATTCAAAATTAAACTTAAACATTCAATAGAGAAGCTCAGTTAAATCAGAGCAACAAATTTGGGATCTGAAATTGCTACAGCATAGTTTCCCTTAATTGAGGCTGGTAATTGTGCGTCAAATTCATATTTCTCCTGAATTAGCACTAACAAGTAATCAGAAATGAAAAGCCTACAACTCCTGGGTTACTGTGAATGAGCAGACCAGATGAGCCATTTGGCCTTTATCTGCCATCATGAAGTTTTCTGCGTCTAAGGTTTTGCGTCTTGTTCAGGGGAGTTAGACTTTAGCTCTGCACTTCACACAGGCATGCATGACCTGAAATCAGTCAGCCCTGCTCCCGTGCCCTAATCCGTCAGACAAATTGCTGGAAGATAAATTGATGTCAGCAGCTATTGATTCCTAGGTATTCCTGGAGTAATTTGTGTCACTCTGTTCACAGATGAGACAGCTCCAAGCCTGAACGTGTATCTTTTGTTTTTATAGTAGGCAGGCAGGCGTCCAGCGGGGGAAGCCCAAGGCAGCAATTTGAACTCAAGGGGGAAGCTCTGTCTTTAAGGAATTTACAACCCACTAAATGGAATTTTTAGAAAAACAACGAAGGCTATTGCTGGAGATCTTGTGTTGCCTTTGGCCCTCTGACACCATAACTGATACCACTACAGCTGCTGTGAAATTCTTCCTGGTTGATGTCTTATTGCCAGCGAAAAGGGGAACCGCTTCTCCACAGCGTGTCGAGCCGAAGCGGCCAAAGGAAGAAAAAGATGGGATGGGGTAAAACGGATACAGCGGTGGAATGAGGGGGCTAAAACGCGGACCTGCGCACATGAAACCTGAAACTTCAGCTGTCAATAAATGAAGATTTTTAAGGACCTGTGGTTGAGATCCTCGAGATCCGCGCTTTACCCCTTCCCGAAAAAGATCATTGCAGGAGTCACACGATGCCAAGTGTTTTTTTTATTTTTTTTTATTTTTAGCTTAATGACATGGCATGGCTGTGTTTTGAGGTCTGACTTCATGAGAATGCCAATGAATACTGACATAAAAATATAGAGATTTAGGGCTCCTTTTACTAAAGTGCGCTAGTGTTTTTAGCGCACGCACAAAATTACCACGCGGTATGCTTTTAGAATAACGCCAGCTCAATGCTGGCATTTAGGTGTAGCGCACGTGTGCTATTTCACGCGTGGTAAGGCCCTAACGCACCTTAGTAAAAGGAACCCTAAGTCTCTTACAGCTTATATTAAAGAGATATTGGAGAAAACAATTTAGTGTTTGATAGATATATGAAATACTGTACATGGTGTTGGAAATTATTTATATGGTTGTGTTTTCTGCATGTGTTTGCGGTCGGAGGTCCTTGAATACTGTGCTGTCAAAATCTGCGTGTGACAAATGCACTAAATATTTAGAGATTATACTGCTCTTAGACAGCTCCACTTTGTGTCATAGAGAAACCTAAGTCCTGGCCTGTGGGGTCGATAAGCAATTATACAAGTCCCAATCCCCAATTAAAATGTATCAGCGATCTTTGCCTTCCTTTGGTCATCTTTGCTCCTGTCTTGCCCTTATCCTTCACTGAACCAGAAAAGGAAGAAAGGAGCAGGAACAGGTTAAAAAGCTTGTATCACAGCACTCTGGACTATACGAGGCATAAACCACAGATAAGACTCTGGATCCTTCCATGCTCACCTTGAGGTCCCGATGTACCACACCCATCTGGTGGCAATGCAAGACAGCCTCCAAGATTTGTTGAATGCAGTGGCTGTAGAGAAAAAGAAACAGAGGTAGCAAGAGACAGGAAAGAGCTTTCAGTGAGAGGAATGTCAGAGAGCAAAAGGTACAGCAGTAGGTGAATACAAGAGGCTTTGGTGAAAATAAAAGGACAGAACGTTACATAGAGCGTTATGGACCCGTGTTAGGTTGCAAAAATTAGATAGTTCTTTGTCTAATAGATGCTGGCATTGTCATTTAGAAGCAGGAACTTTAGATCATTTATTGTTTCATTGCCCATATATTATGAATTTTTGGAAATCAATTTGGGACCAAATTAATAATTTATTAGAGAACCCAGCGGCATTATCCTATGATACTGTGATATTTGGTATGGAAATGAGAGCAAAAAGTCAGATTTCTGCGAATAACAATAAATTATTACTAATAATGACAGGGGTTGCCATTCAACAAATCACATATAATTGGAAGGACTGGAGGAGATTAAATTATAATTTTTGGTGGAATTCTTTATGCCATATCTATAAAATGGAAAGATTTATTGCTTTACAAAAGGGATATTTTAAGAACTTTCAGGATGTGTGGAAACCATTAACAAAATATTGTCAGGATTAAGTAAAATTATTTCCCTTATGTTTATCAGTTTAAGAGGTAGGGAGGGGGGTATTTTATTATTACATATATCATACAATAATGGAGTATATGGTTGGGAGGGATGGGAGAGGGGTAGAGATAAGAATTTATGTAATATACCAATGATTGTTTATAAGTGATGTATTTATTGTTACTGTGAATGAAAATATTTAACACTTAATGTAATTTTTGAAAATGAATAAAGAATTATAAAAAAAAAAAAAAAAAGGACAGAACGGAACACGGAGGCAAAGAAAATAAGATGGAACTAGGGAACAACCATTCCATGACATGTTTTGCAAAAAATGATAAAACAGTAACAAGGAAAAAAAAAAAAAGATAATTTCTCAGCTTTGGCATCTAAACACAGAAGAAATAGTAGGCCCATTTTTTTTTTTTTTGTTCCCTATTAGAATGAAATGTTTGTAGAGGTGAACTTACATATCACCCCTCACCGAGAGACTGCATCTTACATATTTGCTAAAAAATTTGCAGCATTTTCTCACATCAAAGCACAATCGGTAAGAAACCTGAGCAGCGATTTAACACTCAGGAGAAATGACATGTACTGCGGTTTGAAAGCTACATAGCTGAAAATCGCAGGACTGCGGCAAAAATCTATGTGATGCACTTACAGTTCCCAACAAAGCTCTGCATTGGAAGTGGACCTCTTCCCTCCCTCATAGCTTCCAAATTACTCAGTTCCAGGAGGGAGATTTTTGGCCAGTCCTGGATCTGCTGCACGGATTTCAATGGGTAGAATCAGGGACTACGAATCCCACTGCTTTGGTGTATGTTTTTAAAAAGCAGGACTGGCCAAAATGTCTCCTTTGTGGAACTGGGTGACTTAGCAACCCCAGGGCAGGATTAACCAATTGGCCAAGTAGGCACGTGCCTAGGGCCCAAAATGGTCAGGGGGGCCCGATGAAGAAGGGCATCAACATTGTGTTTTCCAAATGGCGATGGGCCCCTCCAGCATCGATCGGCAACGTGGTTTAGCTCGTTGGGAAGACTGGATGGACCGTACAGGGCTTCATCTGCTATCATCTGCCATTTTGCTATAATTTCTTCTTTACGTTACATAGCAAAGGATCTTTTTACCAATACGCTTCTGCTAAGGTCGCAAACCCCGACGTTAAAAGCGAGAGACGAGTAAAGAGAGCATTCTACAAGCTGGAGCCTTGGAGAGGTCATCTTGCCCTCATTTCAGGGAGAGTGTGTGGCGCAGTGGCTAAAGCTACAGCCTCAGCTCCACTGAGGTTGCAGGTTCAAACTAGAGAGTTGCGCAGGGACAGAAATCCCACCCATCCCCGCCCGTCCCCGCCAGGATCCTCTCCATCCCCACCCGTCCCCGCCAGGATCCTCTCCGTCCCCACCCGTCCCCGCAAGGAATTATTTCCATCCCCGCCCGTCCCCATAAAAAGCAGCAATTACTTCTGACAGGATCATCAATTCCACAGTTTCTTTTGTTTGCGCTGCTGTTTTCCTTGTGGAATCTCTTTGGTGGAACCCTTTTTTTATTTTCTGTTCAGGTAATTAACTTATAAACGCCCTCTTTTACTAAGGCTGACATGTCCATTATATTACATGGACGAACCCTGCTTCCAAAGCCTTCCATCCCCGTGGGAGTTCCGTTGGCTAGAGGGGGGTCCCCGTGGGAGTCCCGTGGGTTAGGGGGGGATTCTTGCGGGAAGCGCGGGATTCCCACGATCCCCGTTCCCGTGCAGACCTCTAGTTCAAACCCACGCTGCTCCTTGTGACCCCGGGCAAGTTAATCTCCCCATTGAACGCAAAACATTCGATAGACTGTGAGCAGACCAGGCCGCAATTCACGTAAACTATATTCTGAGCTTCCTTGGGAGAATGGTATAGAAAAATAAATAAGTTACTCAGGCCCCGGGAGAAGAAAAGGAGAGGTTATCCCCGCCAAACAATTCAGAGCTGCCCTGCACCTAGCCCTCAGGAACCTGCTACATTTATAAATTGCCTCGTAACTGAGATCATATTTCTTAGATGAAAGAAGCAATTTTAGTGAGCAAAGAACCTCCACACTGATGTAGCCTAGTGGAGAAATTCACTCAAATTCAGGACAGTTATTATATGACAAAAAAATATTTGATGAGTATATGATGAACAAAACTAACAGTACTAACAATACATGTGTGCAAGATTTACTAAAGTGTACTGCCATGTTAGCAAGCACTGACACCATTAACGTGCAATATTAGTACAGTATGTAAGTCCCATTGTATAAAATTGAAAACAGCAATATATCACGTGCTAATATTACAGTGCATTGTAGCAAATCTATCTATCTACTGGCCCCCTCTTTTACAAAGGTGCGCTAAGCTTTATCGCGTGCCAAACATGCACTAAACGCTTAACGCGTGCACGTTATCCTATGGACGCGTTAGCGGTTAGCGCATGCGTTGATTTAGCGCTCGCTAAATCCACACTAAAACGCTTAGCACGCCTTTGTAAAAGAGGGCCTTAATTGATAGTGCCTTTTAGTATCTGACTGATCAAATGCATGGCTTTACTCAGGTCCATCAAGGGCCATCCAAAGTAGTTTACAATGAAGCAAAGTACATACCGTAAATATACCTTAAAAATGCAAAAAAAAATAAAAAATAAAAAAAAAGAGGAGTGGCTAGTGGTTAGAGCTGCTGCCTCAGCACCCTGAGGTTGTGAATTCAATCTCAGCCTGCTCCTTGAGACTCTGGGCAAGTCATTTTAACCCTCCGTTGCCTTGGGTACCACAGATTGAGAGTCTGCCAGGACAGATAGGGAAAATACTCAGAGTACCTGACTCCAAGCTGCTTTGGGTGACTCTCTTCATGATTATTATTAAACTCTTAAAATTAGACAACAGTAAAGTAAACCCCAAACAGACCTAATAATAACAGTTTATATACCGCAAGGCCGTAAAGTTCTATGCGGGTTACAAAATTCCATTGTTTCAACGGTTCTCCCTTCTGCATCTATTCCTATCTCCCCTCTTTTCAACCTTTCAAAGTCCTTTAGATCATTGTAGTCTTATTAGAATGGGGTTTTTTTTCTTATTTTTCTCCTCTATCTCTATTTTTTATTTCTTTATTACTCTACTAATTGTCATTTTTCCAGGTACTTTAGTTAGATTGTGAGCCTTCGGGACAGTAAGGGAATTTCTAAGTACCTATCTTACTTATAATTTTAATGCACCCTAATATATATTTTCTGTAAACCGCTTAGAACCTAACGGAATTAGCGGTATATAAGAAATAAATTACATTACATTACATTACAATAGTTAAAAATACAACAAATTGAATAAAACTAAAAAGGTAAAAGCCAATAACTAAGAAACCCTAAAAAGATCTGATTATTGCATGATAAAATTCTACAAATCAGCTACCTGAGTACTTCATAGAAACATGATGGCAGATAAAGGCCCATCTAGTCTGCCCATCTGCAGTAGCCATTATCTCTTTCTCCTTCACACACTAGGATTTAGAAAACACAACTCAGAAAACGCATCGGAAAAAATACAATATATTACAATATCTCCTTATCCATTCTTTTGGGGTTTACCAGTCACCAGCAATCGTACCCTACGAGACCTAGTGAGGACTATTGAGGACCTGAGCACGTGGCAACAAAAGAACTTCATCAAACTTAATAAAGACTAAAGTGCTTTGGTTTGGGGACTAAAACTCACTTCCATGTACAGATCTGGTACTGTCCACCAATGAGATCCTCAAAATTGATAGAACTTTGAAAATCCTAGGCTTCACCCTCAACTCCCAGTTAACCTTCGAAGATCAACTCCCTGGTCAAAAAATCCTTCTTCAGACTAAGACAGCTAAGAACAATATGATCCCTCTTAAACCAAGGTAATTTTAAAACTGTAGCACAGGCTTAGAGAATGACACGGTGGCTGTTACCCGCGGCTAGCCGTGGCTAGCTGCGGGTAACCCGCCAAAACGGTGACCAAAAAAAAAAGGTCACCGCGAGTTCGGGGACAAGGCCTTTCACCGCTCCGTGGAGCGGTGAATGGTAGCACGGGGCGGTGAACAAGTAGTGAATGCGCGGTGAACGAGCGTTCGATCCGGCAACCCACTCTCTCCCGCCGGCCGTCCATGCATCTCCCTCCCTCCTTTTCCCTTACCTTTTCTTCTTGAAACTGGCAAGTTCTATAAGGCTATGAGCTGTATTACAGCCGGAGCCTTGAAGTCGTGTCGTGTTGCCTGCTGGAAAAAGTCTCCTCTGATGCAACTTCCTGTTTCCGGTTGCATCGGAGGAGACTTTTCAAGCAGGCAACCCGACGCGACTTCAAGGCTCCGGCTGTAATACAGCTTTGTAGCCTTATAGTGGAGTCCCTCAGGGTTCGGTGCTGGGGCCAATCCTGTTCAATATGTATGTAAGTGACATTGCTGAAGGGTTAGAAGGAAAAGTGTGCCTTTTTGCAGATGATACCAAGATTTGTAACAGAGTAGACACCGAAGAGGGAGTGGAAAATATGAAAAAGGATCTGCAAAAGTTAGAGGAATGGTCTAATGCCTGGCAACTAAAATTCAATGCAAAGAAATGCAGAGTAATGCATTTGGGGATTAATAATAGGAAGGAACCGTATATGCTGGGAGGAGAGAAGCTGATATGCACGGACGGGGAGAGGGACCTCGGGGTGATAGTGTCCGAAGATCTAAAGGCGAAAAAACAGTGTGACAAGGCAGTGGCTGCTGCCAGAAGGATTCTGGGCTGTATAAAGAGAGGCGTAGTCAGTAGAAGAAAGAAGGTGTTGATGCCCCTGTACAGGTCATTGGTGAGGCCCCACTTGGAGTATTGTGTTCAGTTTTGGAGACCGTATCTGGCGAAAGACGTAAGAAGACTTGAGGCGGTCCAGAGGAGGGCGACGAAAATGATAGGAGGCTTGCACCAGAAGACATATGAGGAGAGACTGGAAGCCCTGAATATGTATACCCTAGAGGAAAGGAGAGACAGGGGAGATATGATTCAGACGTTCAAATACTTAAAGGGTATTAACGTAGAACAAAATCTTTTCCAGAGAAAGGAAAATGGTAAAACCAGAGGACATAATTTGAGGTTGAGGGGTGGTAGATTCAGGGGCAATGTTAGGAAATTCTACTTTACGGAGAGGGTGGTGGATGCCTGGAATGCGCTCCCGGGAGAGGTGGTGGAGAGTAAAACTGTGACTGAGTTCAAAGAAGCGTGGGATGAACACAGAAGATTTAGAATCAGAAAATAATATTAAAGATTGAACTAGGCCAGTTACTGGGCAGACTTGTACGGTCTGTGTCTGTGTATGGCCGTTTGGAGGAGGATGGGCAGGGGAGGGCTTCAATGGCTGGGAGGGTGTAGATGGGCTGGAGTAAGTCTTAACAGAGATTTCGGCAGTTGGAACCCAAGCACAGTACCGGGTAAAGCTTTGGATTCTCGCCCAGAAATAGCTAAGAAGAAAAAAAAAAAAAAAAAAAAAATTTTTAAATTGAATCAGGTTGGGCAGACTGGATGGACCATTCGGGTCTTTATCTGCCGTCATCTACTATGTTACTATGTATAGAACTTGCCAGTTTCAAGAAAAAAAGGAGGGAAGGAGGAAAATGCACGGCTGGCCGGCGGGAGAGAGCTGCTGCACAGCGTGAAGGGTGCCGGGGTGGGGGGATGGAGAGGAGAAGACGCTGAAGACGGGGATGGGGACGGGGTGGTGAAAGAGATAGCGGGGATGGGGACGGTGCGGTGAAGGGGATGGCAGAGATGGGGACGGAGCGGTGAAAGGACCAGCGGGGACGGGGCGGTGCAGAGGATGGTGGTCCGGGGACGGGACAGTGACAGGGACAGAATTTTTCCCCGTGTCATTTTCTACACAGGTTGCCTTGCTATCATACCTAGACTACTGTAATTCATTAAACTAGAGGTCTACCAAGAGGGAACACAAGAGGTTGCAACTACTCCAGAATACTACAGCCAGATTTATTTTCACAGGAGGCAAATTTGAGAGCGTGAGCCCACTGTTGGGAGAATTTCACTGGCTTCCAATGAAAAAAGGGATTCTCTTTAAGATCGCCTGCATGGTCTAAAAAGCGATTTACGGTGAAAACTCTGGTAGATTAGAATTGGACATCAAGATTCTCCGTTCATTCCAAGATTCAACGTCTTAAGCTGTCCTTCCCCTTCCCTTATCATGTTCAACAGAAAAAAAAGTATTCAAGACCACGTTTGAATCTCTGGGACCCAGAATCTGGAATAGACTGCCCCTATACTTACTTCATGTCATCTCGTATTACAGCTTCAGTAGAATGCTAAAGACTTTTCTCTTATAATGACTGATCTCTCTCCAATATGCTCTACAGAATCTAATTGCTAATGTACCAGTAATAAGACCCCAATCTTGCTGTAAGCCGCAATGATCCCTTGCTGAAAATTGTGGGATATAAGAAACTATATGGTATGGTATGTATCGGACTGACCAAATGCATGGCCTTAAGAACATAAGAAGTTGCCTCCACTGGGTCAGACCAGAGGTCCATAGCGCCCAGCGGTCCGCTCCCGCGGCGGCCCATCAGGCCTATGACCTGTGAAGTGGTCCCTGACTATTCCTATAACCTACCTCTACTTCTATCTGTACCCCTCAATCCCCTTATCCTTTAGGAACCTATCTAAACCTAGCGTGCTCTGGCCTATCACAACCTCCGGAAGCGCGTTCCATGTGTCCACCACCCTCTGGGTAAAAAAGAACTTCCTAGCGTTTGTTCTAAACCTGTCCCCTTTCAATTTCTCCGAGTGCCCCCTTGTACTTGTGGTTCCCCACAGTCTGAAGAATCTGTCCCTGTCTACCTTCTCTATGCCCTTCAGGATTTTGAAGGTTTCTATCATGTCTCTGCTTTTCCAGGCTTTACTCTAGTTTAAATAGGAGGAGGGGGTCCCAAGCTTGAAATTTAAGGCAATGAGGAAGATGCATGCAGACACAAGAGGAAGATTTGCTATGGTTGCTGGAAGTATCCAATTTGCACCGCTGTAGCCCAGCTACCATCAATGCTAGTAAGTTGCCTATTTCCACAACAGGATGACCATCAGGGTGTCTTGTCCCTAAGTAAACGTGTTTCAAAAAACTTAGCTCTGAAAAACAGAAATAATTTCTATTTTTTTTTTTCCTATGCATAAATAGTTGTAAATCTCAGGCTCCAGCTCTACCATTACTGCCTGGGGTTAGCATTTTTCAGACTAGCAAACCGCAGCTAATAGCGGGGTCTCAGACTCTGCAGGCTATGAAGAATTATAAAGAAATCAGGCAACATGAGTGAAGAATGTTCTAGAAGACTAGAAAAAGACTTACGTCTAAAGAAAGGAACACTTCAGTTTGCATTCGCCAAAGTCAGCCAGATTGAAATGCCCCTTTCTTCCTGAGTGTGTGGAGTTCCATACACCCCAAAGAGGAGATAAGAGCTATTTTTATTTTAGGATCTGCCCATTTCCTTTTGTTCCTTTGATCTGCTAGTTCAGTCAGAACTGGTCTCTGTTGGAGTAGGCTACCAGAAGTCTTCATGCACAACTAGCCAGGGTTGGCATTAGCGGGGGAAGAGCAAATAGGACAGCTGCCCTCTGCCCCAAAGCAAAAGGAATCCCCCAGCCCCCATGGTTCATGTCCCTCCATCCCCTTCCCCTTACCTTGGTTGCTTTCAAATATACAGCATTTTTGTTCACGGAGATTGCTGGCTGGGGTAGCAAGTCTAATACACTTTCCTTCTGCCGCATCCTGCCCACCTGTGACAAGACTTCCTGTTTATGTCTGGGCAGAATACAGCAAAGGGAAAGCGCCAAAGCCGGTGGCAGGCAATATATTAGAATGGTGTCAGGTCAAAAGCGCGCCGGGTCAAAGGCGTGCCCAGACAATTGAGCGCAGCGCGGGGGTGTGCGCCGCACAAAATTACTGTTTTTAGGGCTCTGATGAGGGGGCGTGGGGGGGAACCCCCCCTTACTTAATAGAGATCGCGCTGCGTTGTGGGGGGTTTGGGGGGTTGTAACCCCCCACATTTTACTGAAAACTTCACTTTTTCCCTGTTTTTAGGAAAAAAGTTAAGTTTACAGTAAAATGTGGATGGTTACAACCCCCCAAACCCCCCCATAACGCCGGCGCGATCTCTATTAAGTAAACTGGGGGGGCTCCCCAACAAAAACCCCCGTTGGATCCCCTAAAAACTGTCATTTTCTTCAGCGCGCACCTCCGTCTTGCGCTCAGTTGTCAGCGCGCGCCTTTGTCTTTCGCGGGGTTGTCTATGAACCTATTAGAATTGCTGCCACTGCCAGTGACCCCTGTAAAGAAAATCTAAGGAAGTTCTTCTTCACCCAGAGAGTGGTGGAAAGCTGGAACGCTCTTCTGGAGGCTGTTATAGGGGGGGGGGGGGGGGAACCCTCCAGGGATTCAAGACGAAGTTAGACAAGTTCCTGCTGAACCAGAACGTACGCAGGTAAGGCTACACTGGTCTGACCCAGTAGTGGCAATTCTTATGTTCGTATGTTAACCATATTAGTTTCCTTTTTCTCTTATTTTTATTTATTTTCTTCACATAAAGGTCAGTAGCTGTTTTTACCTACTATTCAGCTTTCAGAAAAATGTTGAAATCATATCTCTTTGGTAAATATCATGATAGATCACAGTGAATCAACTATATTGTTAGTATTTCTTGATCTGTAAACCGCACCGAACCGTGAGGTTGTTGCGGTATATAAGAATCTATGTTATGCTATGTTTTATTTCACCTTTCAACTTGGACCACTGTTTCTCCACTTCTCTAATGTCTTCCCATCCAATCAGCTCTTCCTTCAGGCACTCTCCCATGCTACGTTTGAAATCCAGGACTGAGTTTTGTGTGGCCATCCTCCACTTTGGCTGCTATATCGAACCAAACCGTATGATGAAATCGCTACTTCCCAGGTGGGCCCCCACTCGGACATTACAGGCACTTTCCCCGTTTGTGAGCACCAGATCCAGTATCACTTTTTTCCCTCGTGGGTTTCGTCACCATGTGTCTGAGCAGAGCCACTTGAAAGGCATCCACGATCTCCCCACTGTCCGATTCCGCAGACGGAACTTTCCAGTCCGCATCTGGCAGGTTGTAATCACCCAGCAACAGCAACTTTGCTGGGTAATCAGATCTTTGTCAATTTGCTGCAACTGAGTCGAAGGTCTGTAGACAACACCCAAGTGGATAGAAGTTCTCTTTTCAAAACGATCCATTTGCTTCTTTTCCCTAGTCGCTTGGATATCTGTCTTTACATAGAGAGCTACTCCTGTCCTTATTCGGGTTCCACCGCTGAATAATAACAATACCATGGTAAATTCAGTGGCAGTACCTGCATATCCTAATTCAGCTGCCAGTGGTCAGCATTCAAAGCAACAGCCAGCTGAATATTGCTCCCAGAGTCATTATTGTGCTATGATCTGGATCGATCGTCAACGTTTTTCATGCTACAAGCATTTATCCTTTCTATATTTTTAATACATAGAAATATGGTTAAATTGGCACACTTTTGATAGTTGTGGGCAGTAATATCACCAGGAAGGCTTCCACTTAAGAATAAGAACATAAGAGTAGTCACACTGAATTAGGCCAAGGGTTCTTCTAGCTCAGTTTGTTTCTGCTTCATTTTCTCACCTCTCATAAGCACTCAATCCCCAGGGTCACTTCTCAAACACAGGAGACAAGGCAGAGGCAGCACTCAGCTAAATTGGGAACATTTTACAGGGAGGAATCTTTATTCTGAGGAAATGGACTGTTATAACATTCGAGGGGTGGGAGGGAGAGGGATGGGAAGGCAGCAAATGAAAAGCAAAGGGGTTTATGACGTTCTGGATGTGGTAGAAAGGTGTTGGGGGCAAGAACGATTAGGATAACTAGGCGGACTCCGTCATTGACTGCGTTAACTGTGTTAATTAATAAATAAAAAAATGTTAAAGCTACGAGAAGCAGGGTTAAAATGGGAAGATGTGCGCAGGGCAACAGATCCACGGTCCTTACATAGCAACTGATTCCTACTTGGAAACCAGAATCTGACGGCAGATTGGGACAAATTAATCGGTGCAATTTCATCATTTCATGCTTGGAGCATGACTAGAGCTCCCCCACCCTCTCGAGCTGATCTTTGCTTTTCCCCTCATTTCCTCGCACCTTGGAATCGTCTGTGCTTCTCCTGAGGATTTGCGAACTGTATTGCCGCATTTCTTTCATCGCCACCGTTTTCACTAGTAAACCGCGCTGCCCATCAGATGTGTGCTAATTCCATGCATTTATTCGTATCCTGCCAATCGAAGGGGAAACCTAGGTGAGTTATCAAAAACCAGTGGCGTAGCAAGGGCGAGCGGTGGCCCCCCCTCCTCCGCATGTGTGCCCCCTTCCCCCATACCTTTTTAACTTCTCCGGCGTGAGCAGCACGCCCCTGTCAGTGTCGGCTCGCCCTTTGACATCATTTCCTAGGCGCGGGTCCCGGAAGTGACATCAGAGAGAGCGCCCAACGCCGACGCGGGCTGCAACCTCACGCCGGAAAGGCAAGGGGCACACACGCAGCAAGGAGAGGAGCAGGGGGATCAGGGAGGAGGAGGGGTACTGCGCCCTTAGAAAGACCATGCCTGGGGCGGACCTCCCCCCCCGCCCTTATTTTGACCCTGATCAAAACATAAGTGTATACCTTTCGTGTTGGTGCTGGAAAAATCCTCACAGACAAAGCCAGTTGGAGAACAGTATGGCTGATTATATATATATATATATATATATATATATATATATATATATATAGGCGCAAAACTTACCCCCCTTTTTACAAAACTGTAGGGCTGTTCCCACTGCGACCAGCGCTAAAAATTCTAGCGCAGTTTTGTAAAAGGGGGGGGGTGTTAATTAGCTAAATACCCTCAATAATTGGTTTAAAAAAAATTAATCTGGCGATAGATGCCTATCCAAAAGCACCTATCGCAACGTGCTTAGTGCCAGCTAACGCCTAAGTGGGCGTTTCTATGGGCAGAGCGTGACTTAGGTGCCACTAAGCGTGATTCTCCAAAAACTTAGGCGTCTGAAATGTTGTCCTTTAAAAACCTCACCTACATTTCAGGCGCCTAAGTTTTTGCCTAGCTGTGATTCTGTAAATGGCGCCTAAGTGTGAATGACATTCAACTGGTGCCATTTTTCTAGGCTGACTTACATAGAAACATAGAAACTGACGGCAGAAAAGGGCCACGGCCATTTATAGAATCAGCCCCAATTATGTACATCGGTGGCTCCCAACCCTGTCCTGGAGGACCACTAGCCAGTCAGGTTTTTGGGATAACCCTAATGAATATGCATGAGAGAGATTTGCATATAATGGAGGTGACAGGCATGCAAATCTGCCAAGTCACCCGGTAAAAGAAGGAAGGAACGGTGCCTGGTGCCTGCTCAGAAGAGCAAAGCGGTAGGCACAGCTCCTCCCCCCACATCCCTCCTGCTGCTGCTGCTTTTCCCTACCAGCTGTTTGGAGTAGAGGAGGAGCCTAATGGTTAGCGCAGCAGACTTGGGGCCAAGGGAACTGGGCTCAGTTCCCACTATATCTCCTTGTGACCCTTGGCAAGTCACTCAATACTCCAATGCCCCAGGTACAAAAAACAAATTGTGAACCCACTAGGGACAGAGAAAGTACACTTCCCCCTCCGTATTCGCGGGTTCGGTTATTTGCGGGTTTTGAATTGAAGACCGGTTGTACTTTCTTCAGGTTATTCGTGGTTTTGTGTCTTTTTATTAAGTTTGGGTTTTTTTTTTTTTTTTTACAGAAACACCACGAATAATATACGAAAAGTTATTCACCGTTTTTCTCTATTTGCTGCCTTGCCGTTCCCCCATCACCGCAAATGCGGAGGAGAAAGTGTACCTGCATATAAGTATTTTAGTACTAGGCTTAGACAGTGAATTCTAATAGAAGGTCTGACCAGAATCTTTCTTTTAGGGGAGGGTATCTTTAGCCACCCCTGAAATACCTTCTATTTGTAATTCTTCAGGCCCTCTGAAAAGCCACCAAATGTTCAATAAAATTTCATAACACTTGGCTTTATGCATCCGAATCTTCATCGGGTCACTTTATGAAACATTATATTAACTCCAAAATGAATTAGGTTAAACTATCAACTTTTCTAAATTAAAGGAATATATTATACTTAGCTTAGGTGGTAGACAGCAAGGGACAAGTTCGCCAACATGTTTCACCCTTGGGGGGGGTTTCCTCAGGGCTACAATCCCTTGGTTTAACTTGAACTTCACGACATGACCCCCCAGGGTTTATTGTAAATGAAGATTCGGATGCATAAAGCCAAGTGTTACGAAATTTTATTGAACATTTGGTGGCATTTCAGAGGGCCTGAAGAATTACAAATAGAGGGTATAAGTATTTTAGAGCACTGACTTGATAGTAATTAGTATTCATATGGTAGAAAAATTCCTCTAGCTAGCATAAGCTTTAGAGGAGTGATTATTAACATGGACTACCCTACCCCTAAGTCATGCTACTTTAGCACAGGTTTCATATGATGCAGTGAGGCCTAGTTATTAATAACCAGGGTTAACAGTAAAGTAACACATCTTAACAGTAGCCCATATTGATAGCTTCCCCCTTCCTAGGGTTACCAGACGTCCGGATATGTCCTCCTCTTGACGACATGTCCGGGGAGTCTGGACGGTTTTTCGAAACCCGGCACTTTGTCCTGGTTTTGAAAAGAAGTCGCGTCGGGAGGGAGCATCCGCGCATGCACGGATGCAATGCGGTGACATCATGCACACGCGTGCATGCGCATGACGTCACCGCGTTGCATCCGTGCATGCCTTCCTGCCCGACAAATAGGCAGTGGGGGGTGGGGCTGGTGGGGGAGCTGAGGGTGGAGCTGGGACATAACGGGGTGGGGATGGGTAGAGCTCGGCGGGCCTGGAGGCGGGTCTAGTGTTCCAGATTTTACTGATATAAAATCTGGTAACCCTCCCCCCTCCCCCTTAATTAAAGAAAAAAGAAATGTATCTAGAAATTGAAATCACTGCGAAATATAATAAGTGAGCCAACTAAAGAACAATCAAGCCATTGTGATATGGCTGATGAGGTTGGTTCATAGGCATTGGTGGAATGAAGCATTATGACATCACAATATCAACTGTCAGCACTTAGCTGGCATGTTGGTTTATGGCATTATGGAATGTTGGCATTATGACATCACAAGATCAGAGACTGAAACTGTTCGCATTAAGGGGGGAACAGTATCAACGTGGTCTTCTGTTAAGACATATTCCCCCTCTTTTACTAAGGTATGCTATGCTTTTTAGCACATGGTAAATAGTAGCACGTGCTAAACATGCACTAAACGCTAAAGCGTGCATGTTATCCTATGGATGCGTTAGCGGTTAGCGGAAGCGTTGATATAGCGTGCGCTAAATGCGGGCTAAAACGCTTAGTGCACCTTAGTAAAAGAGGTCCATTATTTCACCACTAACTCCTGCTATTTTAACCCAGGTCCCATTTGATATCATGAGACCCTGGGCTCCTTTTACTAAGCCGCGTTAGGGCTTTAACGCGCGGAATAGTGCACGCTAGACCTTAACGCCAGCATTGAGCTGGCATTAGTTCTAGAAGCGTAGCACGCAGTAATTTCCTGCATGCGCTAAAAACGCTAGCGCACCTTAGTAAAAGGAGCCCCTAGTTACTAATAGCTGGGGCTAAAAGTAAAAATAACATGTTATCTCCCCCTCCATTGAAATGTATGGAAAAGAATCAGGAGAGCAGGTAAGTCTGCCTTGGAAGGATTTTTCCGGAGCCTTATGGCTTATTCATGTTGGACTTTTCTCATTCTCTGCCTATAGTAAACAGCTCCATTGAATAAGACCCAGTATTTTTTTTTTTTTTTTTTGCTGGTCTTTTGAAACATGTTGCAGCCTACTATGGGCCTGATTTCATTGAGGTCTTTTTTTTTTCTCATAGACAATAGCAGAAAAACCACAATGAATCAAACTCTAGGAGGCCGGTTTTCTTCAGGGCCATTATGGTTACTAGAACCGCATGATAGGGATTTCCTGCAAAGATATGTCTCTGTATTCTTTGAGGAGGAAGGAAAGAGCACCTGGGGAGAGGCATCTTGTTTACAAGGCTTTCCTTTCAATATATGATATCATCAGCCAGGAAATATGTAACCTGCTGCAGAGAGAAGACACCAATGCCAAACATCTAGCCCTGCTTAACAAATATAGGGCTAGATTCAAAGCAAACCGAGCACCTCTAATAAACATAGTAACATAGTAGATGACGGCAGATAAAGACCCGAATGGTCCATCCAGTCTGCCTAACCTGATTCAATTTACATTTTTTTAATTTTTTCTTCTTAGCTATTTCTGGGCAAGAATCCAAAGGTCTAACCCGTACTATGCTTGGGTTCCTACTGCCGAAATCTCCATTAAAACCTACTCCAGCCCATCTACACCCTCCCAGCCACTGAAGCCCTCCCCAGCCCATCCCCCACCAAATGGCCATACACAGACACAGACCGTGCAAGTCTGCCCAGTACTGGCCTTAGTTCAATTTTTTTATATTATTTTCTGATTCTAGATCCTCTATGTTCATCCCACGCTTCCTTGAACTCCGTCACCGTTTTCCTCTCCACCACTTCTCTCGGGAGCGCATTCCAGGCATCCACCACCCTCTTCGTAAAGTAGAATTTCCTAACATTGCCTTTGAATCTACCACCCCTCAACCTCAAATCATATCGTCTGGTTTTACCATAAAGGGGGACTCCTATTTTTAAACTCTCAGCCTCTGCTGTGCGTAGCTACACTTCTCCCTCCGTATTCGCTGTGTTAGGGGATTAACAGAACCGCAAATACAGAAAAACCGCCAATTACCTTTTTCATATGTTATTCGCTGTTTTCCAATAAAAACCATCGTGAATATGGTGAAACCGCAAATAACATGGTGGGAGACCTGGCCTGTTCCTGAAGGAGAGGCAAAAAACACGGTGAAGAAAGTGCTGGGAATCAACGATGTTCTCTGTAAACACTTGGAATCAGTAATTTGTCTATGCAAGCTGATGTAATTTTGGGGGAGGAGCCAGCAAGCTAAAAACCGTGAATAGTCGAAATCGCGTATACAGAGGGAGAAGTGTAGTCCAGTATTTCAGCTCAACCAAGGACATAACAGTGAAGCTTTTTCAGAAAACTTCTTTTTTTTAATTATTATTCTTTTATTTATTTATTTGCATTTAGGCCCAAATTCTGTAACTGGCGCCTAATGTTAGACACCTATTTTGGAGGCGCCCACCTAGATAAGCGTCTATCTGGGATTCTTCCAGCTTACCTAATCTCCCAGTTCCCCCCCCCCCAACGAGTCCAACAAGAGCACTCGCAGAACAAACCTATTTAATTACCCCTCCTTGAAGTCTTACCAATACAAAAAGTTTCTAGATAGAATGTTATCATTCCAGGCAGCTAGGCTGAACACTTGGCTTGGAAAACCCATACTTGAGGCCACTCCATACGCAGACTTTAGAAAATCCCTGAAAACTCGATTGTTTAACAAATTCTAAATTCCCAAACCCAACTCTTCCTCGCTACGACCCTCTTCCCCACCTCGCCCCCCAATTCAAGCTCCGAAACTAACTTATACTCTTTCCACCTTGAATCTCATGTACTGACAAAATGGATCTTTATTGTAAACCGCTTCAAACTTCACGGTATAGCAGTATATAAGAAATAAAATTATTATTATTAAATTGAATAACAAGCTCAATTAAGCTTTGTAATCAGCAATAATTGAAACTTAGGCACCTATCAAGAAAGAGCGATTCTGTAACAAGGCGCCTCTAAAAATTTAGGCGGCCTTCAAAAAAAATAGGCGTTATGAATGTTGGGGGTGTGGCTTCGTGTTAGGCGCCTTGTTGCCGAACCGCTGCTCTTAGGTGTGCTTAAGCTCTCGCCTGGCCGCTTAACTTTTAGCTGTGCCTAGAGCTGGCCTATTTATTGGGCGCCTCCAAAATAGGTACCACTCGGCGTGATTCACTAAACAGCGCCCAATTTTACGTGAATCACACTGAACAGTGCCTATTTCGGCGACTAACGTTTGGGCGCTTCTTATAGAATTTGCCCCTTAATCATTATTCACAAGGACAAACTTGCTTAAGAAATACAGAAAGAAATAATTGTATTAGCACTCTATTAATAACATAAAGAAAATATCGAAAAGAGTAGCCCGAGAGCCCGTCTCGAAGGGCGTATGATAACACGGGGCTGGGAGCTCTGTGTCACCCACGAGTTGTTGAGGAAGGGTTAGGGAGAGGAGAGGAGAAAGGAGTAAGCGGGTTGGCTAGAAGCGCGCCAGAAAATTGGTGCGCGATTGGTTAAGGGGGAAAAGGGGGCGGCAACGGAGGAGGTTTTAAAGCCGGGACCTTGGAGGACTGGGTTTTTTCTGGGTCCTCCAGGGCGGCTTTTTCCCCGCCCACCCGCCCTCTATTAATGGCCTTAGTAGCTCGGGTAGGCGGATCTCCCGAGCTACTGGGTGCTGGGGCTCATCCGGCGATGAGCGGAGGGCCGGCTGGGAGCCGTGTCTTGGGGTCTATTGACCTGGTTAAAGGGGCATGAGATCATGCCACCCCTCAGACTCTTGCTGTTCATGGCGGGGTTGGGGGCCATTTATTGATGATTACACCGGGTAGCTCGGGAGGAGCTGGCAGATTTTGTTATATGAAGTTACTGTGTTAAGGATGTTAATTTATGCAAATGAATTTAGTTGCTATTTGATTAATAAATTGAGCTGCGGCTATATTCCAAGCTGGTGTGTGGTTTCAGTTATTGGGACAAGGTTAAGGGGAGGTGGGGGTTGGGGACGGCAGCAGGGGCTATCCAGATCCCGCCGTTATCTTCCTTAGGCCCCATATTACTCAGGAGGGATCCAGGTATCGATCAAAGAAGAAAATTATTGCAAAAATCAATTATGCAGGCAAGGCTTATCAGCTTTCCTACAACAATATATTAGCTGTTCCCATACTAAACATTACCAGTTACCAGCTTTTTCATATCTACAAATGCTTTTAGTTGTTCGGAGGGGGGGGGGAGACTATATTTTAACCCCAAATATTTAATCATGCATTTACAAGGGTAGGACAAAAGAAAAAAGGCACCCAGAGATATCACTTCTGATTTCATTGCCAGAAACAATTTTCTTCGCTCTTGCGTTTGTCTGGTCACATCTGGGAATAGCCAAACCTTTTTACCATAGAAGAATTTCTGAGAATTACAAAAAAAAAATAGCCTGAAAATGGCGTTGACATCCTGTTCAAATGCTAGAGACACTAATAAAGCTGCCCTTTCAGAGTTTTCAGATATCGTTGATTCAAGAATGTCAGTCGCATTTATAGGTCCTTTTACCAAGGTGCGCGACACGATTTAATGCGTGCGCAAACTGATTTAGTGCGCGCTAATCGAATAAGAGCACGCTAAACACTTAACGTGTGCATGTTAGTCTATGGACGTGTTAGCGGTTAGCGTGCGCTAATTCGATTAGTGCACACTAAATCAGTTTACACTCTAAATCGGTTAGCGCACTTTAGTAAAAGAGGGGTGTTAATGGAGCCTCGGCCGCATTTATTTGAAGATTTTCGGGGTCAACTCCCATTTCTTTTTTAGAAGGAAGATAGTATATATGATTTATTGGGGGGATATTATCCCAAAACTTCTTTTTTTAAAGTGCTCTTCAGAGAACTTCGGACAAATGATTTTACGCTAACACAGTATGGGTTTACTACTTGCATTTAATTTATAACATTTTATTGAAAAAAATCAGTAAATATACAATAATAAAATACAATAAAAGTCATTACATTAGAATTCATCATATTAATTTCCATGAAATGTCTTTCATTTCTTCAAAATATATTTCCAAATTACCCATTGCAATCCCCAATACCCTCCCCTATTCCCTACCCCCTTTCCCTTTTCCTTATTCACCTTTGCCCCCTATTCCTCCCTTCCCTATCCCCTAAATTATGTGTAAACCTTTTATTAAAGAAATAAAATAACCCAAAAATTACACCCCCCCCAAACCCAATGAAAGTTAACAAAAATAAAGAATAATAAAAAAATTAAAAACTGGAAATTTTTAAATAAATAATCAAAGCTTCAATGTAAATCATTAAGAATTAAACTTCTTGCCTTAGTTGAAAGATTCTGAATATACGGATCCCAAATTTCCATAAACATACGGATTTTCCTAGCCGAACGCTTAACTTCCCAAGTCTCAAATAACAATAAACGATGAAACTGGTTCCTCCAATGCCAGAAACTAGGTGCTTCTTTTGTTAACCAAAATTGCATAATACATTTATGTCCTATTATACACGCCTTTTGAAATAAGAGACACTTCTTTTTAGCAAAAACCCCACAAGCCTCAGCTTTTCCAAAAATTACTCCCCTAGATGAATCAACAACTGAACTACCCCATAATGAACCGAAAAATAACAGGATGGCAGACCAGAATGACCTAATTAAAGGGCATGACCAAAACGCATGAGTTAAAGTACCAGGATCCCTATTACACTTAATACAAATACTTGCATTTAAACCGTGATTTTGTTTAGTTCTACTGAACGAACCAACTTCACTTAGGGCTCCTTTTACTAAGGTGCGCTAGCGTTTTTAGCGCACGCTATATTGCCCCACGCGCTAACCCCGCGCTATGCTCCAAAAACTAATGCCAGCTCAATGGAGGCGTTAGCATCTGGCGCACTCGCTAAAACCGCTAGCGTAGCTTAGTAAAAGGAGCCCTTAGATTTGAAAAGATAGAGCAGAATATAAATACATATTTTAAAAAATTTTTAACCTATTTTATCTTGTTTTATTTTGAATGTTTTTATGTTGTATGTTATATGTTGTATGATAATTATGTACGTAACCATGTGCTCCACCTAGAACTAGAAAGACAGAGCGGATTGTAATGCTATGGTTGCCTCGCCATGCTTGTAATACTATGGCCCTCTTTTACAAAGGCGCGCTAAGCGTTTTAGCGCGGATTTAGCGCATGCTAAATCAATGCATGCCCTAACCGCTAACGCGTCCATAGGATAATGTGCACGCGTTAGCATTTAGTGCGTGTTCAGCACGCGTTAATATTTCGTGTGCGCTAAAAAGCTTAGTGGGTATGTTTATCCTGCTATGCTATGCTTGTATATAAGAGTATCCCCCTCTTTTAAGAATGCATAGCGTGGGTTCTAGCGCCGGCAGCGGCGGTAACTGCTCTGACGCTCATAGAATTCCTATGAGCGTCGGCGCACTTACCGCCGCTGCCGGCGCTAAGACCCACGCTATGCATTCTTAAAAGAGGGGGATACTCTTATATACAAGCATAGCATAGCAGGATAAACATACCCACTAAGCTTTTTAGCGCACACGAAATATTAACGCGCTATGCGTTTATAACGTGGGTATGTTTGCCCACGCTAAGCTGCCGTCTTATGCTTTGTCATGCAATGCTGGTTGAGCCATGTTTGTCGTGTTATATTTTACCATGCTTGCTTCGGTATGTAAACTTGTAACCCATTCTGAGATCTCCTGGGGTGGACGGGATATAAAGCCAAATAAGTACAAAACCGGCTGCAAGTTTGGAAGCGTAATGGCTCCTTCCTGATGAAGATCCACTGTGTGTGGATGATTTATGCTTTTCTTCAGCCTAAGCAAAACTACGAGGCAAGTGGAAGGAAGCTTTCCGTTTGTTGACGAAACTGAGCATAGGAAAATATGCTAATCTCAAAAGACACCATCTTTCTGAGCCCACCCCAATCCCAGAGATGGAGTTAGTCGTCCATAAAACATTTGCATTTTTTTTTTTTAAAAAAAAAAAGAAAAACCCTAGGTTTTCAATTGAGCGGCAACACTGACCTCGCATCAGCTTCACTGTAGTACTCCCTGGCTACAATGTCCTCGAACAGCTCTCCACCTGTGACGCTGTGAATGAGACACATACGTGAGGTTACTAATAGAGGTGCCATGATAAAGGTGATATTTGTTTTATCTCTTTGGGTCGTTTCCAATTCAAACAAATGAAACAAGAAAATAAAACGTTAACAATGTCATAAACTCAAAACAAACCCCCTCTTTTACCAAGGTGCGCTAACTGATTAGCACACGCTAAGGCGTCCATAGACTAACATGCATGCATTAGCGTATAGCGCGCGCTAACCGGTTGGCGCACCTTGGTAAAAGAGGGGGGAAATTGCATAAAATACAACACAATTTTTTTTCCTATGCTTATATTTTATGGATGTTGTCCCGTAGCCCGCTCTGAGTTCGCTGGGGAGAAGAGGATAGGAAACAAATTCATTAAATAAATATGGATGTGCTGCCATCTAAAATTCAGTGGGACTCATCTGGGAGGAAGACACTCCTATTAAGTCAGTGGTCTCACACTCAAACCCTTTGCAGGGCCACATTTGGGATTTGTAGGTACTTGGAGGACCGCAGAAAAAAAGAGTTAATGTCTTATTAAAGAAATGACAGTTTTGCATGAGGTAAAAACTCTTTATAGTTTATAAATCTTTCCTTTGCGCTAAGTGTTAATAATAATATTGTAATTTAAAGCTAAAGAGACATGTGATCAAGAAACGGTTTTATTTTACTTTTGTGATTATGATAAACATACTGAGAGCCTCAAAATAGTACCTGGTGGCCTTGAGTTTGAGACCACTGCTATTGGCTAAGGCTCTTTACACCTGCATTGTGATGTCATAAAACTTTACGATTATAGAAACATAGTGACAAGATGGCAGATAAAGGCCAAATGGGTCATCCAGAGAATCCACTATCTCCTCCTCTCCCTATTGGCCTTGGCTCTTTACACCTGCATTGTGATGTCATAGAACTTTATGATTATAGAAACATTGTAACATGATGGCAGATAAAGGCCAAATGGCCCATCCAGTGCATCCACTATCTCCTCCTCTCCCTATTGGCTAAGACTCTTAATATTTGCATCTCCTCTTCCTATAGGCCACTGGTCTCCAACTCAAACCCTTTGCAGGGCCACATTTTGGATTTGTAGGTACTTGGACAGCCTCAGAAAAAGTTAATGTTTTATTAAAGAAATGACAATTTTGCATGAGGCAAAACTGTTTATAGTTTATAAATCTTTCCTTTTGGCTAAGTCTTAATAATAATATCGTCATTTATAGCTAAAGAGACATATGATAAAGAAACTGTTTTATTTTACTTTTGTGATTATGATAAACATACCGAGGGCCTCAAAATAGTACCTGGCGGGTCGCATGTGGCCCCTGGGCCGCGGGTTTGAGACCACTGTATTAAGTCCAGTGACCAGGCTAACCACGGATATTCAGCAACAATTATCCATGGAGTGCCAGAGCACTTTGGGTTTTGAAAAGCTTCTAGCTCGGAACCGCATCAGGCGGGCATCCGCACATGCGTGTGACATCATCGCATCACATCTGCACATCCACAGATGCCCTCCCGCCGCAGCTCCGAAAACGAGAAGAGGGCAATTCTGTAACAGAGCACCTCTGGAGCTTATTGGCCCAAATTCCGTAACCGGCGCCCAATATTAGGCACCTATTTTGGAGGTGCCCACCTATATAAGCGCCTATCTAATTTGAATAACAAGCTCAATTAATCTTCTTAATCAACAGTAATTGAAACTTAGGCGCCTATCAAGAAAGAGCGATTCTGTAACAAGGCGCCTCTAAAAATTTAAGCGGCCTTCAAAAAAAATAGGCGCTATGCATGTTAGGCGTGGGCGTGGCTTCGTGTTAGGCGCCTTGTTGCAGAATCGCTGCTCTTAAGCGGGCTTAAGCGCTCGCAGGGCCGCCTAACTTTTAGTTGTGCCTAGAGCTGGCCTATGTATTGGGCGCCTCCAAAATAGGTGCCGCTCAGCCTGATTCACTAAACAGCGTCCAATTTTACGTGAATTGCGCTGAACGGTGCCTATTTTGGCGACTAATGTTTGGGCGCTTCTTATGAATTTGCCCTACTCTATAAAGGAAAGTGGGCACCTACAACAGAATGGATACGCGCATAGTAGGGTGGATTTGCGCGTCATATTTAGGTGTGATTGTTTACACCAACCATAGAGCGATTACCGCAGCTTTGTAAAAGGAGCCCTATTTTGTTCCATGCGTATCTTTTATCAATAAGCAAGAATTAATTCTGCTCCATCATGTGCTGGCTGCAGGGGAAGGAGTTTCACTGCGCAACAAAACTCGCTAAACCAAGCCGTTCACCACTGTGAAAAAGTTAAGGGACCGTCCCTCTCCTCCTTCTGTGGGTTTTAAAGCAGAATGCTGCGGAAAGCGAACACTTCTTTCAACGGAATCGCAAACAGCTGGGGAAAGTGTTGCTTTCTCATCTCTCTGCTGGATTCTGTGAAACCTGTAAATGCCAACTGTTGTTGAGTTGTTTTGTGTGAGAATTCTCCCACTAAAATGTAATGAATATTTTTACAACATTAGAATTTTAACAAGTAATAAGAGAACTCGTGTACGCCATATTCTTACTGGCGGTTTCTGCATTTCTTGGTCTATAACGAAGAAAGAGGTAGCGAAAGGAAGAAAAAAAAAGAGGCTCAGAGAAGGTGTCTCCCACACAGGCTGAAGAACCATAAATGCAAGGAATGATTGAAAAGGGGATCACGAACAGACCGGGCCATGGTGCGCCCTCACTTGGAGTACTGCATTCAGCACTGGTCGCCGTACATGAAGAAGGACAGGGTAGTACTCGAAAGGGTCCAGAGAAGAGCGACTAAAATGGTTAAGGGGCTGGAGGAGTTGCCGTACAGTGAGAGATTAGGGAAGCTGGGCCTCTTCTCTCTTGAAAAGAGGAGATTGAGAGGCGACATGATTGAAACATTCAAAATACTGAAGGGAATAGACTTAGTAGATAAAGACAGACTGTTCACCCTCTCCAAGGTAGGGAGAACGAGAGGGCATTCTCTAAAGTTGAAAGGGGATAGATTCCGTACAAACGTAAGGAAGTTCTTCTTCACCCAGAGAGTGGTAGAAAACTGGAACGCTCTTCCGGAGTCTGTCATAGGGGAAAACACCCTCCAGGGATTCAAGACAAAGTTGGACTGAAATGTACACAGGTGAGGCTGGACTCATGTAGAGCGCTGGTCTTTGACCTGAGGGCTGCCGTGTGAGTGTACTGCTGGGCAGGATGGACCAGTGGTCTGACCCAGCAGCGGCAATTCTTATGCTCTTATGTTCCTCATACAGACAGAGAATGAACTAGGAACTGGCCCGGTGTGTGTTTTTAGCTGGAAATAAAGGTGTGGCACAAGGGACGTGGCTACAGGTGGCTTTGGAGTCAGACCCACCTAGACAGTCACGATGATAAATGCCAGAAGAAAGCAGGAAAGCAGGCCATCATTATTTATCGTTTATTAAAATTTGCTGTATATCACTTGGTTTAGCAGATTAGGGTGTTTTTCAGCAACTAATCAATAATAATAAAACCCTAAGCGCGCATGTGCACTCCTACCGCCATGATCCCTGCCTCAGTGATCCGTAGCTCCGTGGCCCCGTGATCCCTGCCTCAGTGATCCGTAGCTCCGTGGCCCCGTGATCCCTGCCTCCGTGATCCGTAGCTCCGTGGCCCCGTGATCCCTGCCTCAGTGATCCGTAGCTCCGTGGCCCCGTGATCCCTGCCTCCGTGATCCGTAGCTCCGTGGCCCCGCATGTGCAGTAGAAGGAGCCTGTGGCGTTTTGTGTGTGGCGGTTTTCTGCGCAGGTGGAGGCACGGAGTTTGAAGTGGCAAACACCACGGCGGCGACTCCGTAGAGGAAGCTGCTGAGCAGGGAGGAAACGTCAGCGCAGTGGCAGCAGTCCTCACCCGCCAACCCTCCATTCCTTAGCCAAAGCAGCAATGGCAGCGCTGTAAACAGGCTGTTCACGGCAAGCCCTTCAGGGCCTTTCCTCTGCCACATCACTTCGGATGCGGTAGAAGAAAGGCCCTGTCGGGGCTGGCCACGAACAGCCTGTTTACAGCGCTGCCATTGCTGCTTTGGCTAAGGAATGGGGGGGTTGGCGAGTCAGGATTGCTGCCGCTGCTACTGATATTTGGGTGGGGAAGGAGGAAGAAGATGCCTGATTGAGAGTTGGGGCCTGGGTTGTTGAGAAATGATACAGGGGATAGCCACTGGAAAGTGGAAGCCATAGCTGGATTGAGGAAAGGGCAAGGGATCCCTTAGCTGGCACAGCTGGAAAACGGCTTCAGTTAGGGTCTGAGCAGGGAGAGAGAGAGAGACAGAACGAAAGAAAGACAGCGGGAGAGAGAGAAAAAGAAAGAAAGATAGACAGGGCAGGGGGAGAGAGAAAAAGAAAGAAAGGAAAAAAAGATGAGGCAGGGAGAGAGACAGAACGAAAGAAAGACAGCGGGAGAGAGAGAAAAAGAAAGAAAGAAAGATAGACAGGGCAGGGAGAGAGACAGAAAAAAAAGAAAGACAGACAGACGTCTACTCTAGCACCCGTTAATGTAACGGGCTTAAACACTAGTAAAACCAATATTAAAAGAAAGGAACTCGATTAAAAGATAGGAGAGACCTAATGCAGGCCAAGATAAATACCTGAGTGTAACTCACCTAAAAAGGTAGTGAGCAAAATCCAAAGAAATAAAGATTAAATAAAGTACCTGAACATACCCTTGATCGCCAAAGGTCTGAATAAAGAAATGAGTTTTTAACATAGCTTTAAAATTTTCAGATTTCCCGCCACACGTATTGCTCCTGGGATCCTATTTCATAAGGCAGGAGCAAATCAGAAGAAAGCACTCTTACGAGTAGATCATTCACGCGCTTTAGCAGTCGGTGGGACCACTGATCACGGCTCCACTCTTCCCACGCTAGCTCAGCTGATCAGCGGCAGAGGGAGCGCAGCGACTACCAGCAGGAGGAAGAAGCAGAGGCGTGGTAAGGGAGGTGGAGGTGGCGACAGTCCACCCCGACTGCCATCTTGGTGAGGGTGCAGGCACCCATCCTCCTCTTCACCTCCCTCGCTCCTTCCCTACCCCCGCTGCTACCCTTCCCCCGTACCTCTTTAACGTTGCCGGCGTGAGCAGCAATCCCCAATCTGCTGTCGCACCAGCGTCAGCTCTTCCTCTGATGTCACCACACGGACCCGCGCCGAGGAAGCGACGTCGAGAGGAAGAAACACTGGCGTGACAGCGGCTTGGGGGTTGCTGCTCACGCCAGGAACGTTACAGAGGTATGGGGGAAGGGAAGCGCATGCCTGTGGCAGGAGGGCGCAGGAAAGGAGTACTGGGGGGTGGAGAAGAGGGCAGGGGAGGGGCACCTCTCATCCTCGCAACACCACCAGGAAGAAGCCAGCCCTGTGCATCCTGTCCTCAGTGAAAATCTTGGTGAAAAATCAGTGTCTTGTAATATCTAAGCACTCAGAACATATGCAAGCTTTGGGGAGCTTAATCCCTTCCAGGGGTCCTGAATTATTTATTGATGCTTCTATTTTTACACTTCCCTGATGCATTTATCCCCTGAAGTTTATTTTAAACAAGTACTGTCATCACTTATAACAGGTCACCGAACATGTGCATCGGGTATACTTTAAGATGCATCCGGTTTTTTTTAAAGGATACTTGCCCTACTAAAGCCCCACACATACCCATTTACATTAACCCTATATTTGGCATTCTTGCTCAGAAGCAACATGCATCTTCTACGGCTCATATGGGTGAACTGCATCTCCAAACGCCTATTTACTTGGCACCGTCGCTCTCGTTCAACGTCGAGTTACGTTAAAGCAGCCGTTTCACCATCTGCCAATTAAAGGGTTAATTTTGTGCTTTATCCTACGCCCATATTTTAATTTGCAATCGCCACCCTCAAATCTGCTCTCTACAAGCGCCTTCAGTCATGTCACAGAAATGTATGCATTCCGAACGCTTCTGATGGGCAAATCTATCATCTAGCCCAGTGGTTCCCAACCCTGTCCTGGAGGACCACCAGGCCAATTGGGTTTTCAGGCTAGCCCTAATGAATATGCATGAAGCAAATTTGCATGCCTATCACTTCCATCATATGCAAATCTCTCTCATGCATATTCATTAGGGCTAGCCTGAAAACCCGATTGGCCTGGTGTTCCTCCAGGACAGGGTTGGGAATCACTGATCTAGCCCAGCGTATTGCAAACTGTGTGCCTCCTGAGATTTCAGGTGTGCCGTGAGATGCTGGGGAGGACAGGCGCCGGCGTCGACTGCCTGCCTGAGGTAGGCGTGGTTAGGGGCGGATTTGGGACATGCTTTGACTTAGATGCGTTCATCATTTAGGCCAAGAAACCTTGGCATAAATGGAGTACGCGTAAGGTTTCAACATCTGTCGGCACGTAAGACTGCTTAGGTACCACTAGGCGCGATTCTATAAACAGCGCCTAGCGGATGATTGCATCATTTATAGAATCAGGGCCTTAGTGCAGGTTTTTCTCTTTTGAATATTGTCTTTACTACTTTTACAGCAGGGGTAGGCAATTCCGGTCCTCGAGAGCTGGAGCCAGGCCAGGTTTTTAGGATATCTGCAATAAATATGCACAAGATAGATTTGCATCTCAAGGAGGCAGTGCATGCAAATCCATCTCCTACAGATTCATGGTGGAGATTCTGAAAACCTGACCTGGCTCTGGCTCTCGAGCAGGGCCGGATTTTCCTATAGGCTAACTAGGCTTCAGCCTAGGGCCTCAAATCAAGAGGGGCCTACATTCAAATTGTTAGCAAAATTAAAATTACACTATTATAAAAACGGTGAACATTAAAACACTGAACCGAAAATAAGGAGAAATTCTACGCTTCGTGATTGGAACCGGCTCCGGCCGCAACGGAGCGCCGACTCGGCTTCTCCCTTTCTTTTTCTCGCCCTGGGAGGAGGATCGGGGAGGGAAAGACGCCAGTCCGGAAACAGCTGGGCAAAGCCCAGCCCCGTAGGGAGAGAGCAAAACGTGGATCCGTCAGGACAGGGCAGCCCAGACTGGCATCTGGGGTGGGGGGTGGGGTGGGGGTTTCAGTGGAAGGGGGATGGGGATGGGAGGCAGGCGGGCATCGGAGGGGGGGTGAGGTGAGGAAGGACACACTGGGGGCACTATGGACATAGGAAGGGGCAATGTTGTGTGTTATGTTTGATTAGTTATTGTTACAAGTACTATATATGGTGCTGAGAATAAATGTCCAAATAAGTGTTCTCGACTTTTTTTTTATTTATTATCCGTGTCACATTTTTTATAAAGGTTAGTACCAATAACAACATGTTTCATTTAACATATTGATATATATCACAGTAATGATGTATTTTATTATCTCTCATGTAATTTACAAACTTAAAAATGGGAGGTGAAAGGGCCTCATAAGTGGAATAGCCTAGGGCCTCTTTTCATCTAAATCCAGCCCTGCTCTTGAGGACAGGAATTGCCTACCTCTGGTAACTCAATGCAATTTATGATGAGCTTACAAAGGTATCCCTTCTTCTTCAGATCAGAAAAATGCAAATGTTACCAAATATCAGTATATATGAGGAAAATATGAAAGCATTTCGGGGATAGGAAGAGGGAGGAAGGATAAGAAAACCACAGACAGGACAGCGTTGGTAGTGACATACAATCCAGAGCTGGAAAAACTAAGAAAAATTCTAAGAGATCTCCAACCACTACTTCATAAAGATGAATTACTAAAATAAATATTCCCATCTCCACCTGTGCTGGCCTTCCGTCAGCCACCAAATCTGACTTCTGATAACAAGCCAACATGGTTTTTGCAAGGGGAGATCGTGCCTAACAAACTTATTGCACTTCTTTGAAGGAATTAACAAACGGATGGACAGAGGAGACCCCATAGACATCATATATCTAGATTTCCAAAAAGCCTTTGACAAGGTACCCCATGAACGCCTACTTCGGAAACTGAAGAACCATGGGGTGGAAGGAGACGTACATAGATGGATCAGAAACTGGTTGGCGGGCAGGAAACAGAGGGTAGGAGTAAAGGGTCACTACTCAGACTGGAGGAGGGTTACGAGTGGTGTTCCGCAGGGCTCGGTGCTCGGGCCGCTGCTATTTAATATATTCATAAATGATCTAGAAACAGGGACGAAGTGTGAGATAATAAAATTTGCGGACGATACAAAACTATTTAGTGGAGCTGGGACTAAAGAGGAATGCGAAGAATTGCAAAGGGACTTGAACAAACTAGGGGAATGGGTGGCGAGATGGCAGATGAAGTTCAACATTGAGAAATGTAAAGTATTGCAGGTGGGAAGTAGAAACCCAAGGTACAACTATACGATGGGAAGGATGTTTTTGAATGAGAGTACCCAAGAAAGGGACTTGGGGGTAATGGTGGACATGACAATGAAGCCGACGGCACAGTGCGCAGTGGCCGCTAAGAAAGCAAATAGAATGCTAGGTATAATCAAGAAGGGTATTACGACTAGGACGAAAGAAGTTATTCTGCCGTTGTATCGGGCAATGGTGCGCCTGCATCTGGAATACTGCGTCCAATATTGGTCGCCGTACCTTAAGAAAGATATGGCGTTACTCGAGAGGGTTCAGAGGAGAGCGACACGTCTGATAAAAGGGATGGAAAACCTCTCATCATACGCTGAGAGATTGGAGAAACTGGGTCTCTTTTCCCTGGAGAAGAGGAGACTTAGAGGGGATATGATAGAGACTTACAAGATCATGAAGGGCATAGAGAGAGTGGAGAGGGACAGAAAGAGAGAGAGAAAGGGAGACAGAGTGAAATAGAGAGAGAGAGATAGAAAGAAAGAAAGAGAGAGAGAAAGGGAGAGAGACAGAAATAGAAAGAGATAGATAGAGAAAGATTGGAGAAACTGGGACTCTTTTCCCTGGAGAAGAGGAGACTTAGAGGGGATATGATAGAGACTTTTAAGATCATGAAGGGCATAGAGAGAGTAGAGAGGGAGAGAAAGAGAAAGATTGGAGAAACTGGGACTCTTTTCCCTGGAGAAGAGGAGATTTAGAGGGGATATGATAGAGACTTACAAGATCATGAAGGGTATAGAGAGAGTGGAGAGGGATAGATTCTTCAAACTTTCAAAAAATAAAAGAACAAGAGGGCATTCGGAAAAGTTGAAAGGGGACAGATTCAAAATGAATGCTAGGAAGTTCTTCTTTACCCAACGTGTGGTGGACACCTGGAATGCGCTTCCAGAGGAAGTAATAGGGCAGAGTACGGTACTGGGGTTCAAGAAAGGATTGGACAATTTCCTGCTGGAAAAGGGGATAGGGGGTATAGATAGAGGATTACTGCACAGGTCCTGGACCTGTTGGGCTGCAGCATGAGCGGACTGCTAATCACGATGGACCTCAGGTCTGACCCAGTGGAGGTATTGCTTATGTTCTTATGCTTATGTTCTTATGAAACGAAAATGGGTAAAAAGCCATGAAGAGGAGAATGGTACACATCCTTGTGGTATGACAAACTGTGTAAGCACATCTCAAAGGATCCCACAGTCACTCATATGGGAAAAAACATTCAGCATAAAGGGATCCTTCACATGTTCATCTTCTAATGTGGTAGACATCATTCGATGCAAAAGTGCAAAGAGGGATGTTACATCGGTGAACATGCCAAATGCTAAAGGCAGAATCGACCTAAATAGTTATCATATTAAGAATTGCAATACCAACCAGACTGTCAGCTCTGTCGGACAACACTTTGGAAAAACTGACCGAAGCAGGAAACTACAGGCCGGGGAGCCTCACTTTGGTTATTGGGAAAATAATGGAAGTGTTGCTGAAAGAAAGGAAATGGGTTACAGGATTCGAGGCAACATGGCTTTACAAAAGGTAAATCGTACCAAACGAACCTGATTGAATTTTTTGATTGGGTGACCAGAGAGCTGGATCGAGGACATATGCTAGATGTAAGTTACTTGGATTTCAGCAAAGCCTTTGATACAGTTCCTCATAGGAGGCTGTTGAACAAACTTGAAGGGCTGAAGTTAGGACCCAAAGTGGTGAACTGGGTCAGAAACTGGCTGTCGGACAGACGCCAGAGGGTGGTGGTTAATGGAAGTCGCTCGAAGGAAGGAAAGGTGACTAGTGGAGTCCCTCAGGGTTCGGTGCTGGGGCCAATCCTGTTCAATATGTTTGAGAGTGACATTGCTGAAGGGTTAGAAGAAAAAGTTTGCCTTTTTGCAGATGATACCAAAATTTGTAACAGAGTAGACACCAAAGAGGGAGTGGAAAATATGAAAAAGGATCTGCAAAAGTTAGAGGAATGGTCTAATGCCTGGCAACTAAAATTCAATGCAAAGAAATGCAGAGTAATGCATTTGGGGATTAATAATCGGAAGGAACCGTATATGCTGGGAGGTGAGAAGCTGATATGCACGGACGGGGAGAGGGACTTTGGGGTGATAGTGTCCGAAGATCTAAAGGCGAAAAAACAGTGTGACAAGGCGGTGGCTGCTGCCAGAAGGATGCTGGGCTGTATAAAGAGAGGCGTAGTCAGTAGAAGGAAGGTGTTGATGCTCCTGTACAGGTCGTTAGTGAGGCTTCACTTGGAGTATTGTGTTCAATTTTGGAGACTATATCTGGCGAAGGAAGTAAAAAGGCTTGAAGAGGTCCAGAGGAAGGTGACAAAAATGATAGGAGGCTTGCACCAGAAGACGTATGAGAGACTGGAAGCCCTGAATATGTATACCCTAGAGGAAAGGAAGGACAGGGGAGATCTGATTCAGACATTCAAATACTTGAAGGGTATTAACGTAGAACAAAATATTTTCCAGAGAAAAGAAAATGGTAAAACCAGAGGACATAATTTTAGGTTGAGGGGTAGTAGATTCAAGAGCAATGTTAGGAAATTCTACTTTATGGAGAGGGTGGTGGATGCCTGGAATGCGCTCCCGAGAGAGGTGGTGGAGAGGAAAATGGTGATGGAGTTCAAAGAAGTATGGGATGAACACCGAGGATCTAGAATCAGAAAATAATAGTAAATATTGAACTAAGGCCAATACTGGGCAGACTTGCACGGTCTGTGTTTGTATATGGCCGTTTGGTGGAGGATGGGCTGGAGAGGGTGTAGATGGGCTGGAGTAGGTTTTGACGGAGATTTCGGCAATTGGAACCCAAGCACAGTACCAGGTAGAGCTTTGGATTCTTGTCCAGAAATAGCTAAGAAGAAAAAAATTAAATTGAATCAGGTTGGGCAGACTGGATGGACCATTCGGGTCTTTATCTGCCGTCATCTACTATGTTACTATGTTACACCAACAATTTTATGGTGAGAATACTAAAAGGGAACTTTAAAACAATCCAAGAATGTAAAACCTTTGAAATCAAAATGATAAGGTATTTTGAAACCTCCCAGACAGGACTTAACAGAGATCTGGGCTTTCTTTCCCACTATAAAGACATTTAAAATTGCTTTGCCACATTTCTGTCTCCTGCCCACCCACCCCTCCCTCTTCTTATCCCTATCCCTGAAATGCTTTCATGTTTTCCTTATATTTACTGATATTTGTCAACATTTGTCTTTTCCTGATCTGAAGCAAAAGGGTTACCTTTTTTATTGGACTAACAATGCATTGTATGATGAGATTTTGAAGATATCACCTTATTTTCTTTGTTTTTTGTTTTACTTCTTTACAATTAATATGTATGAATTTGTACAGCATCTGTTGCGTGCAAAACTATTTCATGCATTCTCATTGCGGAAACCCTGAAAACCAGACTAACGTGCAGCACCGAAAAAAGTCACCTTTGGAAATTCTTGGTAAGGCATCAAAAGAGATGCAGAAGTAGAATAGTGTAACTTCCTTAAGAGGGTGAAGTCATAATGCCGTTGTACAGGGCCATGGTGAGACCTCATCTGGAGTACTGTGTGCAATTCTGGAGGCCACATTACAGTAAAGATGTGCGTAGAATTGAATCGGTTCAGCGGATGGCCACCAGGATGATCTCGGGGCTCAAGGGTCTCTCGTACGAAGAGAGACTGAACAAATTGCAGCTCTACACTCTCGAGGAACGTAGGGAGAGGGGAGACATGATCGAAACATTTAAGTACCTCACGGGACGTGTCGAAGTGGAAGATGATATTTTGTTTCTCAAGGGACTCTCGGCCACAAGAGGGCACCCGCTCAAACTCAGGGGCGGAAAATTTCATGGCGACACCAGAAAGTATTTCTTCACAGAGAGAGTGGTTGATCATTGGAACAAGCTTCCAGTGCAGGTGATCGAGGCAGACAGCTTGCCAGACTTTAAGAATAAATGGGATACCCATGTGGGATCCCTACGAGGGTCAAGATAAGAAAATTGGGTCATTAGTGCATAGACAGGGGGTGGGTAAGCAGAGCGGGCAGACTTGATGGGCTGTAGCCCTTTTCTGCCGTCATCTTCTATGTTTCTATGTAATCGCAATAAACAGAGCAATTGTCCACTAAAGAGTATCTGACATTGGGCTAAGTACTGAAGACCAAGGTGATTTGATTATTGAGTGATAAGAGAGAGTGCACCTGGAGATTAGAGGTCATCTTTTCAAGTGCTACTTACAGATCAAAAATCAGGTAGTGATGACCTTCTTCAGATATACTGTCATGGAGTCTCACTGCAATGTAAGAAAAAGAAAGAGTATATAATATTACCTAACAGAATTCAATTCAATTCTTTCTTTCATTTATTTTTTTTTAATTTGGCAAAAAAATTACAGATATCAAAATAGTCTCTCTCCTTCGCTTATAATCTTCATTCAGAAATAAAGAGTAATCCAAGAAAGCATAAGGCAAGTCATTCACCCCTGGCTTTGAGAGCGAAATATTTGTTTGACTTTCAGGTCCTGACTCTCTAAACATTTTTCCCAACTCTGTGCCTTAGGGTAAAGCCCTGGGTTGGATTGGGCTCTAGTGTAGCCCTTTTACATCAGAGAATTCAACAGAATTAAGTAGAGTGGAAGGGAAAAAAGAAAATATTTAAAATTGAGATTCAGCTCACTAAGGGATAAAGAGTGAGAATCGCTGTCCTACCCCACAATGAATTGTTGTTACTTCTGCTTCGTCTGCCTCACTCAGGGTCATCAGAAGCAGCAGGCAAAGCAGATGATCACGGAGAAATCAGGCCAAGGGAATACCAAAATGCCTCATCAGGGGTCAGCCACCATGCAAATCCATGCATCTGCTACAGCAGCTGGAACTAGGGTGATGAGGTTACCCATTCTAGAAGGGAGACTTTATGGCCAGTCCTGGATTTCTGCCAACCTAATCCTGATGCATTATGGAACTCGTAGCCCTGATTTCAATGGATAGGCTTATGGACTACAAATACTACACTGCTATGGGATGCAATTTTAAAATCAGGACTGGCCAAAAAGTCTCCCTTCTGCAATGGGTGACCTGGTCACCCTAGCTCAGGGGTGTCAAAGTCCCTCCTTGAGGGCCACAATCCAGTCAGGTTTTCAGGATTTCCCCAGTGAATATGCATGAGATCTATTTGTATGCTAATAGATCTCATGCATATTCATTGGGGAAATCCTGAAAACCCGACTGGATTGTGGCCCTCGAGGAGGGACTTTGACACCCCTGCCCTAGCTGGAACTCTCTGAAGCCTCTTACAGAACCACTAGAGCAGTGGTTCCCAACCCTGTCCTGGAGGAACACCAGGCCAATTGGGTTTTCAGGCTAGCCCTAATGAATATGCATGAAGCAAATTTGCATGCCTATCACTTCCATCATATGCAAATCTCTCTCATGCATATTCATTAGGGCTAGCCTGAAAACCCGATTGGCCTGGTGTTCCTCCAGGACAGGGTTGGGAATCACTGCACTAGAGATCCATAAGGTGGCCCCAACCCTATTACCAGCAACTCAAACTCTTTAGAAGGCCAGTAGGCCCTGCAATGATGCCTGCCCTATCTATTGGATAGCATTCTTTTAGGCTTGAGTAATCTCATGTATGGTAGCACCTATGGCAGGGGTGTCAGTCAAAGTCCCTCCTCGAGGGCTGCAATCCAGTCGGATTTTCAGGATTTCCCCAATGAATATGCATGAGATCTATTAGCATACAATGAAAGCAGTACATGCATATTCATTCGGGAAATCCTGAAAACCCGACTGGATTGTGGCCCTTGAGGAGGGACTTTGACACCCCTGACCTACGGGATTCCATGATAAATTTCTACCATCTGATTTCAGGGTGGTTCTGTATTTAAGGACTGGGTAGTCCTTTGCTGCAAGAGGTAGAACAATATATAATATTTTTGTGCAATGTGTCATTCTATAGTAAAGTGGAATACAATGATACCATGTGGAGTAGCTGTAGGAGATCTCATTTTAATAGATATTATGTCACAGTAAGGGGTCCTGTCTTTAGCATGATAGGAGAATACAGTACCCAGTTTCTAGCAGGGAACTTCCATGGCAAATCCTGCTGTACCAAGAAGTGGCAGGGGAATTCCATGATAAATAAAACTATGTAGTGGCAGAGTAATTATAGAGCTAGTATCGTTTAAGAACAGGGTGAGTTCACAGTTATTTCTGTCCTCTTACCAAATTGCAGGTTCCCTACATGGTAATTAGTTTTGGACATGTTAAGTGTAGTTACCGAGGCCTGTCACAACTCTACTTATTTACTAAAATATAGTGCATGTAAACAAGTCAGTTCCTGCAACTCATCAGTATATGCAAATGTGCACATAAGGCTCCTTTTTACTAAGGTGCGCTAAGCATTTTAGCGCGTGCTAATCACATGCTAAACCAAGGGTGTCCAACCTGCGGCCCGAGGGCTGCATGCGGCCCCGTGAAGTATTTTGTGCGGCTCCGGTCGAGGGCGATGCAGTGTTTTCCTCTGCTGCTCCCGGGTGTTTACCGTCTTGCCGGCTCCCTCCTCCGTCTTGCTGCAGCGTTTGTGCGGCCCCAGAAACATTTTTTTTCAGCCAGTGCGGCCCAGGGAAGTCAAAAGGTTGGACACGCCTGCGCTAAACGCTAACGCGTGCATGTTAGTCTATGGACGCGTTCACATTTATTACGTGCGTCGGATTAGCGTGCGCTAAACACGTGCTAAAACGCTTGGCGCACCTTAGTAAAACAGGGGGATGCTATCGTAAGTCTGAAACTTCCACAGCGTAGTACGCGTGCAGTGCATTCTTCCTCCACATTGGAAAAGTATATCGTATGACATTCTCGGTGATTTTTAACTTGCTTGGAGAGTGGCAGAATTTCTGATGAGATGACAGCATTTAGGAAAGCAATAAAAACAGACCTCTTCACCTCACTCCCCCGCCCACGGCTGATACATTACAAAGAAATGGCTGTCGGTACAAGATCCTCGGTATGTGTCGCATTAAGATAAAAACTTGTACTGAAAAATCTTGCTCTGTAGCTATGGCAAATTGTAACCTGTTGACTGTATATTACGTACTAGTGTTTAAGCCCGTTACATTAACGGGCGCTAGCGTAGATGTCTGTCTGTCTGGATTTTTTTCTTTGTGTCTCTCTCCTTGGATGCTGTCTGTCTGTCATTCTTTCTGTCTGTGTCTCTCCCTGGCCCCCTGTCTGTCTGTCTCCCTGGCCCCCTGCCTGCCTGTATTTCTCTGTTGCGTCATGCCTGCCTGTCTCTCCTTGGCCCCATTCTGTTTCCCCCCCCTCCTCTTAGAGCAAAGCATGATTGCTGTCTGGCCCCCAGCACACCCCTCCCCCAAAGCTGCCCCCTTTCCCTCTCCCCCTCCACTTCTTACCAGCATGGGACACATGATTGCTATCTGCCCCCCAGCACACCCCCTCCCCCCAAAGCAGCCCCCTTTCCCTCTCCCCCTGGTCCCCTGTTGTGCCATGCTTGCCTGCTCCGTGGCTCCCTTCTGTTCCCCCCTACCATTCGTACCTTCCCTCCATCCATGGTTCCAAGTGTCTTCTGGCCCACCGGCACGAACCGCTGCCGCCGCTGCTGCTCCTCTGCAACAAAGCAGCCTGCTGAGGTTCACCAGCCGGCAGTAACGAACCTCGCAGGTCCACCTCGGTAGCACGTTCCCTCTGACGCGATCGCTGCTACCGAAGTGGACAGCGGCCTGCGAGGTTCGCTACAGCCGGCCGGCAAACCTCAAAAGGCTGCTGTGAAGAGGAGCAGCAGCGGCAGCAGCGGTTGGTGGATGAGGGCGGGAGGGGGGAGTCGCCGGCGTGTTCCCTGCCTCTGTGTTCCAAAATGGAATTCGGCTACGGAAGGACACAGCACGGCGCAACAATCACAAAACTCTAAGTGCGCATGCGCGCTTAGTGTTTTATTATAGAGGATGTTAACCTGTAACCCGTTCTGAGCTCTTGGGGGAGAACGGGATAGAAAATGAATGGCTCTTAAACAGTTAAATAGTGTTTGCCTGGCTACCCGCTAATACTCAGTGGGAGATAACTTGTTATCTCCATTGAATATTAGCAGCAGCTAAAATTTGGCCAGCTATATAGATGATAGCCACTAATTTTAAGCGCTGACCAGTCACATTTAGGCCCTCTTTTACTAAGGTGTGCTAACCAATTAGCACACGCTTATTGAATTAGCGCGTGCTAAACGCTAATGCGTCCATAGACTAACATGCACGCATTAGCGTTTAGTGCGTGCTGATCGGTTAGCGCACTTTAGTAAAAGAGGGCCTAAGGTGCGCTAACCGATTAGCATGCGCTGAACGCTAACGCATGCATGTTAGTCTATGGACATGTTAGCGTTTAGCGCGTGCTAATCGATGAGCGCACCTTAGTAAAAGAGGGGGTTAGCTGGTCTATAGCTTAGTTGGCCAGCACTTAAAATCTACATAGCTGTCTAAGTTTGAGCCAGACCTAAAAACAGACAAGATATTCAATGCCAGTCACTGGAAAAAGACTAGCATTGAATATCCTGGCTCAGCCCCCAACTGCGGGGATTAGCCAACCTCTCAGTATCAGCCCCAACATTTCCAAAAGGCGTTCTTTCCATTGTGTATGTGTATGTATGCTCGTTCAATCCAGAAGCTCCAGAGGTTGGGAAGTAAGGTCAATGCTGGGTAGACTTCTATGGCCTGGGTCCCCTAAATAGCAAAACAAATCCCATGTCCGTAACAAGGCTAGAGTGGGCTTTGACGGTAACTCCAATCGTTGGGAAATAGGACCAGCGCCGAACAGACTTCTATGGTCTGTGCCCTAAAATTGGCAGGGAGAGACAGATTAAGTAAAACAATGCTTAATTGTGAAGAAGAAGAACCAGTATTGGGCAATAATATATTACTTTTAAAGTAATAAATAATTGTAAATATTACTTTTGTGAAAATTAATGAAATAACTCATTACTTTTTCCACTAAAGAGTAATATAATGTCTCATTACTTTATATAGTCAAAGTAACTTAACATGCAACTAGCAACTGTGAAGTATTACTTTTAAAAAAGTAACTAGTACCTCAAATGTATTACTTTTCATAGTAACTTATTATTTTTATTAAACAGGTAAATAGGAAGTGTAATATATTACATTTACAAAGTAACTCACCTCAACCACCCACACACCGGGCCATACCCTTGACCTAGTCTTCACACAAAAAGACCAACCCATCAACCCTCACATCCAATGCTATGTCTCTCAACCAGTCTGGTCCGACCACCACCTTATCACGTTCCATCTCGTGAACTCAGCTGCAGAACTCCAGACCAAGGACACCAACCACCCTTCCACAACCTCCAAGAAAAAAAATCGATCACATATGTGCAAATCATGATCTGACACCTCAAAACCCAACGAACACCCAAAATGACCCTTTCCCGTCCACAAGAGACCCCAATACCGAAAACCTCGATCGCTTTGAACCAGCATCTCATGACAACCTAGCAAAAACAACCACCGCGCTATGACCCTCTGGATCCATCCTTGACCCGTGCCTGCCAAATCTCCTGATGGCCATAAAAGATGCCTTCATCAAATTGATTCTACCTGTAATAAATTCCTCCCTGCGAGCAGGAGTGGTACGGCAGGGCTGGAAATCGGCAATCATCAGGCCTCGTCAAACTCGCAAATATTGGAATCAGTGATCAAGCACTCCGGTGGTTCTCGTCATTCCTGAGCCATAGGACCCAAAGTATCCTACTAAGATCTACCCTATTGTGACCCAAACTGATAAAATATGGAGTACCTCAGGGCACTTTCCTGTCCCCTCTGCTTTTTAACCTCTATATCAGACCGATGATAGAAATCACCTTAAAACACCACATAAAGTTCTACTCATTCGCCGATGACATACAACTGTTCCTACCGCTAGGCTCAAACCGAGACACCCAAATCTCCAAACTACACAACTGCCTCTCAGAAATAAAAAGCTGCATCTCCCAGGTATATCGGATGGGTTGTGAGCCCGTCGGGACAGACAAGGAAAAATGCTTGAATACCTGAATAAATCCATGTAAACCATTCTCCCCTGGAAGAACGTTATAGAAAATTGAATGAATAAATAAATAACTTGGGCAATAATAATAATAATCATATCTTTATTTTTCTATACCGCCATAGTCAAGCAACTTCTAGGCGGTTCACATTGAAAGAAGGCTGGACAGTCAGCGAAATAACAAAAAGCCTAGAATAGAAAAGATACATATTAATTGGGGTTCCATGGGTAAAGAATACATGAAAATTGGAGCTTCCTGAGAGATCGAAATAACGTTTACAGAGGGGAGTATCATAGTGAGAGAGGGTGGTCTGTTTTACTGAGTGAAACCTATGCAGAGTACCAGATTCAACTGTGGCCAAATTGTTGAGCAGACTAGATGGACCATGCGGGTCTTTATCTGCCAAAATTTACTGTGCTTCCTATGATAAAATTAAGCAAAATTGATTTGGCCAGGGCGCCAGAACTCTTTCAAGATCTTTCACCATCACTACAGAACACTAAGGTATGGCCTGTCTGTCTGTCTCCCTGGTCCCCTGCCTGCCTGTATTTCTCTGTTGCGTCATGCCTGCCTGTCTCTCCGTGGCCCCCTTCTGTTTTCCCCCCCTCCTCTCAGAGCAAAGCATGATTGCTCTCTGGCCCTCAGCACACCCCTTCCCCCAAAGCTGCCCCCTTTCCCTCTCCCCCTCCACTTCTTACCAGCATGGGATACATGATTGCTATCTGCCCCCCAGCACACCCCCTCCCCCCAAAGCAGCCCCCTTTCCCTCCCCCCCTTTCAAATGATTTCAAATGAACCCCCCTTCCCTCCCCCCCCCCCTTTTTACAAAACCGTTCAAGAGGTTTGTAGCGCCGACCGGCATGATGAATGCTCTGCGCTGCTCCGGCGCTCATAGGAACTCTATGACTATTGGAGCAGCGCAGCGGCCGGTGCTAAAAAAAACCTCTCTTGCGTGGTTTGGTAAAAGAGGGGGAGGGGCGATAAATGCTGCCGTCTCGTCAAAAAATCTGCCACAACAGTAAGTAGAGAATTCTCTTCATTGCAAATTGGATTCGCTGAGAATTAACAACTCCTTGAACTCAAGCTGTACTCTTTTTTTATTTTTTTTTTCCTATTATTTATTTATTCAATTTTCTATAGCGTTCTCCCAGGGGAGCTCAGAACGGTTTACATGAATTTTTTTTCCCTGTCTGTCCCGGCGGGATTAAGTGACTTGCCCAGGGTCACATGGAGCAGCGTGGGTTTGAACCCACAACCCCAGGGTGCTGAGGCTGTAGCTTTAACCACTGCGCCACTCTAGAAATCAAAATGTAGTAAAAGTGAGCTAAGTAGAGGACAATCAAGCCATTGTGACATCACTGAGGAGGTTGGCTCTATAGGCATTGGTGGAATGAGGCATTATGATGTCACAATACCAGCTCTGGTTATCAGAGGCTGAAGCTTTTCACACTGTTTATTCATTTTTCTATACTTTCTCTCAGGGGAGCTCAGAACGGTTGACATGAATTTATTCAGGTACTCAAGCATTTTTCCCTGTCTGTCCCGGCAGGCTCACAATCTACCTAATGTACCTGGGGCAATGGGGGGATTAAGTGACTTGCCCAGGGTCACAAGCAGCAGCGTGGGTTTGAAACCACAACCCCAGGGTGCTGAGGCTGTAGCTTTAACCACCATGCCACACTCTCCCCGCTTAACCTGAAAACAACCTCCATTTTTATGCCTGTCAGTCTATTATATAGAGGCCATTTGTGCACAAAAAGGATTCTATGAAATAACTACCTCAATGTGGTTGAATGGATTCATGTCCAATGATAAATAATGCTAGAATAATTTAATATTGAGAGTTAAGATAGGAATTCTAGAAATGTGTTTATAATGTTTCCAACACTCCATGACTCAAGACTGAACAAGAGAGAGGAATAATAAGAAATATATCTTTTTCAATATCATATCGAGGGCCTTTTGTTGGATCGGGAACGCAAGTTACAGATCTTTTAAATAAATAACAAATCCGAGGTTCCATCTGTCATCTTGCCAGGCAGGGAGCCTGATATTATAAAGTCTCTTGCCAACCAATCTTTTGAATCAGTTGAGGGAAGAGATTGAGGTTTAGAGGTGGCTAGAATGACAGAAATCAAGCAAGCAGCTGGTACGATAGAGGCTTTACCGGGGGGGGGGGGGGGGGGGGTGAGGGTTGCACCGAGGGAAAAGTGAGTCAAGCAAGGAAGCACACAAATGATTGAGGATAGAGTAAAGATGGAAAAAGGGAAATAGAGGGCCGGGGATTGACTGAGCGTGTGCACGTACACACACACACACTAGAAAGAGCGTTTCAGGTTTCTTTATTTTTGATATACCATCTATCAAAACAAATGTCTATACGGTGTACAATATAAGAGATAATTAAAATAGGTGAATAAAAGCAATATTTTGTCAAATATTAAAAATACTAGACAAATTCGGATTAACGTACATGAGACGGAAGGAAAGTAGGGGAGTGAAATGTTGTTTAAAATATATTAAAGTAAAATTAATTAAAAAAGGGCGGTAAATGGGGAGTGGCAAAAACATTAGGAGGGGAATAATTTCAAAAGAAGTATTAGATGTTTCAAAGCGTCACATGAATCAAGGAATTAAGAGGCTGAAGAATACTAATACTGATGAATAAAGGCATCTTTAAAGCGGAAAGTTTTAAGTTTAAACGGATTAGGGGGGCCTGCAAGAGGGGTAGAAGTGGGAGGACCACTAGGCAACAACTAGACCACAACGCGATCAGATTCACATTAGAAAGGGGGACACCCACAGTAAGGAGGACCGCAACAACTGCGTTCAACTTCAGGAAAGGGAACTATGTTGCTATGAGGGAAATGGTAGGGAGGAAGCTCAGAAACATCCTTAGGATGGAGACTGTAGGAAGCGCCTGGACCCTATTCAGGGACACCCTGCAGGAAGCACAAAGAATGTACGTCCCCAGTTTCAGGAAAGGCGGCAAGAACAAGCGGTCAAAGGACCCGGTTTGGATCTCAACAGAAGTAAAGAGGGCAATAAATGACAAAAAAGTATCCTTCCGGAAATGGAAAAAGGACCCAACGGAGGAAAATCACCAGGCGCACAGGAAATGCCAAAAGGAATGCCACCGAGAGGTTAGAAAAGCAAAAGGGAAATACGAAGAGGGGCTGGCCAGGGAGGCGAAAAACTTCAAGGCATTCTTCAGTTACGTAAAGGGGAAGCGACCAGCGAGAGAGGAGGTGGGGCCGTTGGATGATGGGGATAGGAAGGGAGTGATTAAGGAGGATAAAGAGGTAGCTGAGAGGTTGAACACGTTCTTCTCGTCGGTTTTCACGAGAGAAGACACATCTAATATACCGGACTCAGAGGAGCTCATGAGTGGGGAACAGGCTGAAAAATTGGAACACATAGAGGTAAGTAAGGAGGATGTCCTCAAACAGATAGACAGGTTAAAATGCGGCAAATCGTCGGGCCCAGACGGGATCCACCCAAGGGTTCTAAAGGAACTAAGACAAGACATAGCGGGCACAATCCAGCATGTTTGCAACCTATCCTTGAAAACTGGAGAGGTACCAGAGGACTGGAAATTGGCGAATGTCACACCTATCTTCAAGAAGGGATCGAGGGGTGACCCCGGGAACTACAGGCCGGTGAGCCTGACTTCAATTATAGGGAAGATGGTGGAAGCTATGATCAAGGACAGTATTTGCGAGCACATCGAGGGAAATGGCCTACTGAGAACAAGCCAGCATGGATTCTGTAAGGGAAGGTCATGCTTAACGAACCTTCTGTACTTCTTTGAGGGAATAAGCAGTCGGGTGGACAATGGGGAATCTATAGACATCATTTACCTCGATTTTCAAAAGGCTTTCGACAAGGTGCCACATGAAAGGCTGCTTAGGAAGCTGTGGAACCACGGGGTGGGAGGGGATGTGCACAGATGGATCGAGCACTGGTTGTCGGGTAGACTGCAGAGGGTCGGAGTAAAGGGACAATATTCTGACTGGCGGGGAGTCATGAGCGGTGTGCCACAGGGATCGGTGCTGGGGCCGTTACTCTTCAACATATTTATCAATGACCTGGAAAAGGAGGCAAAGTGCGAGGTTATAAAATTTGCAGACGATACCAAACTGTGCGGCAGAGTTAGGTCCAGGGAGGAGTGTGAGGACCTACAAAGGGACCTGGACAAACTGGAAGACTGGGCAAACAAATGGCAAATGCGCTTTAACATGGAAAAATGCAAGGTCATGCATATAGGGAAAAAGAACACGTTGTTCAACTACAAATTGGGGGGGGGCATTGTTGGGAGACAGCAGTCTTGAGAGAGACTTGGGTGTGCTGGTGGATGCATCACTGAAGCCATCTGCACAGTGCGCAGCAGCCTCGAAAAAAGCCAACAGGATGCTGGGCATCATAAAGAGGGGCATAACAACCAGGACGCGGGAAGTCATCATGCCATTGTATCGAGCGATGGTGCGTCCACATCTGGAATACTGCGTTCAATATTGGTCGCCGTACCTCAAGAAGGACATGGCAGTACTTGAGAGAGTCCAAAGGAGAGCAACGAAACTGGTAAGAGGGCTGGAACACTGCCCATACGCCGAGAGGTTGGATAGGCTGGGGCTCTTCTCTCTGGAAAAAAGGAGGCTCAGGGGAGATATGATAGAGACCTTCAAGATCATGAGGGGCATAGAGAAGGTGGATAGGGACAGTTTCTTCAGGCTGAAGGGGACAACAAGTACGAGGGGGCATTCGGAGAAACTGAAGGGAGATAGGTTCAAAACAAATGCAAGGAAGTTTTTTTTCACACAAAGGGTCGTGGACACTTGGAATGCGCTACCGGAGGAAGTGATCAGGCAGAGTACGGTACAGGGATTCAAACAGGGATTGGACGGATTTCTGAGGGATAAAGGGATTGTGGGATACTGAGAGAGGTGCTGGGATGTAACACAAGTATAGAAAGCTAACCAGGTAATAAGTATAGAAACCCAATCAGGTCGTGCATGTGCAAGACCGGAGGGTTAGGACTTCGATGGGAAGATAGGACTTCAATGAGAAACCAAGGTGGCAAGGGAGCCCATTCTGGTGATTCAGACAGGTCGTGACCTGTTTGGGCCGCCGCGGGAGCGGACTGCTGGGCAGGATGGACCTATGGTCTGACCCGGCGGAGGCACTGCTTATGTTCTTATGTTCTTAAGTTTGTCCTGTAATACACAAAGCAGTTTTGCATTATTGATTTCAAATTGCCCCCCCCCCCCCAGTCTGGTTCTTCAATCATTGCAATGATTTCTTCAGTGCAAACTGATCGGACCCTGCCGCTCCCTGACTTCTCATATTTTTCAAAACATATTCTATACTTGCCCTCTTCCATTGGTGTAGTAAGTGGGTGCAGGGGGTGTGATCCGCCCCATGCACAGTCTTCCTGAGGGCGCGTCTGCACCCTTTGTCTCTGCCCCCCACTCACTCGCCTGCCCACTCGCTCCCCTCTCCTTGCTGTGCATGCCCCTTGCCTTCCCTGTACCTTTTTGGTGCTCTCTCTGATGTCGCTTTCGGGACCCGCGCCTATGAAGTGATGTCAGAGACAGCGCCAAAAACGTATGGGGAAGGCAAGGGAGTGCATGGCACCCGCCCTGGGCACCCCTCACCCTTACTACGCCACTGTCCTCTTCCACCTCTTTTTCTGAAAACTCTTGCATCAGTCTATGAGAACTGAAACCTATGTCCAGGTACAATTTTTTTAATAAGGATCAGATCCTCTTGGCTGAAAACTATGGCAACTGTTTATGTTTAAAGCAAAATGGCATCTGCCAGTTTCACGATGATAATCACTAAGAGGTGGCAATGTTGTTAAGGTGAGATGGCCGGGGTGAGGGTAGGCTTATTGCAAATTTATTCAGGATGAAATATCTCAAATTTTATTGAACTTGGTCAAGTTTTAAGAGTTATGTAGACAAACTTTGTGTAGATTTTTTTTTTTTTTAAGCACAGTATCTATGAAGCCATTGGGGCAGCTGTTGGTTACTGATTGTCTAGAGCAGTGGTTCCTAACCCTGTCCTGGTGGACCCCCCAGGCCAATCGGGTTTGCAGGCTAGCCCTAATGAATATGCATGAGAGAGATTTGCATATAATAGAAGTGACAGGCATGCAAATCTGCTCCATGCATTTTCATTAGGGCTAGCCTGAAAACCCGATTGGCCTGGGGGGGTCCTCTAGGACAGAGTTGGGAACCACTGGTCTAGAGCAGGGGTGTCAAAGTCCCACCTCGAGGGCCGCAATCCAGTCGGGTTTTCAGGATTTCCCCAATGAATAGGCATGAGATCTGTTAGCAGACAATGAAAGCAGTGCATGCAAATAGATCTCATGCATATTCATTGGGAAAATCCTGAAAACCCGACTGGATTGCGGCCCTTGAGGAGGGACTTTGACACCCTGCTCTAGAGGATAAAGTCTAAGATATTGATATTATTGTTTTATTTATCTGAAGTCAGTAGTTGTCCAACGGCCTTCTACACAGGTGTTATGGCCATCCAATACCGGGTTATTAGCTGTTCCCTCGGTTCACATTGTTTGCCTTTGCATGACTCATGATCAGACATTTTTGTTGCTGGCTCTTGGCTATGGAATACTCTGTCTTCAGAAATTTGACCTGAAGATAAGTATCTTTTGACCAATATTTAGCGCTATTTAACCATCTAAGAACATCTCCAGGTTGGTTAAATAGCTTGTTAAAATTCATAATTGACGGCAATTTACACCCCCCACCCCCACACATACACCCCCCCACACCCCCACCTCCCAAACACACACACACACTCCCACCCCACACACCCCCACACACCCGCCCACACACACACCCCCACACACACACCTCACACACACCCCCACACACCCCACCTCCCAAACACACACACACTCCCACCACCACCCCCCCACCCCCACCCATACCCACACACACCCCACACACCCCCACACACCCGCCCACACACACACCCCCACACACCCCCACCTCCCAAACACACACACACACACTCCCACCACACACCCCCACCCACACCCCCACACACACTCACACACACCCCCACACACCCCCCACACCCACACCCACACACACCCCACACACCCCCACACACCCGCCCACACACACCCCCACACACACACACTCCCACACACAGCCCCACACACCCCCACCCCCCAAACACACACACACACTCCCACCACACACCCCCACCCACACCCCCACACACCCCCACACACACCCCCACACATACACACACCCCCACCCACACACACCCCACCCCCCCACACACACCAGCCCACACCCCCCCCACACACACACACCCCTTCCCCTTTACAAAGCCACACCTGTGTCTGCCGCTGCAGTAACTGCCTCACAGCCCATAGAAATTTAAAAGGTCTCAGGGCTTTTGTTCTGTGGCAGCTGCTAGCACAACTTTGTAAAAAAAGGAGGGTGGGGGTTAATTTATGGAACCTATCTTTAGGCACCTCTTATAGGCCCTTAGGGACAGATTAATCTCTTTTGAAACCTCTGTTCTTACTTCTTTCAGTTCTTAGGTTGCTAAGTTAAGCTTTAGTTTAGTTTAGTTAAAATTCTGTAATTGGGTACCTAAAAATCTAGGCGCCTAATGTTAGGGCTATGAGAGTATCCGAGCCCTGAGTTGTGTCGCTGAGGTCCTGGAAAGTTTGAAAACATTTTGAGAGAGTGTGGAAATTTGTGCGATAAAATAAAAGTTAGGCTCACTTTATAGAATTGTGCTTATTGCCACCTAAGCATGCTTAGGCAGACTAACTCAAAGTGCCCCCTATTTGCGCCAGGGTTTTCTTTGCCTAAATACCTGTGCCTAAGTTAAGTGCCTAACTCAAAAAGACGCCCAACAAAAAACAACAACAAAGGTGACCAATGGTGTTCAGTCTCTTTTTATTGTGATTGACTCGACACGATCGTGTTTCGGCCCACAAGAGGCCTGCCTCAGGAGTCTACAGTAAAACATGTGGGGAAAAAAAAATATATATATATATAACTTCCTCAGAAAAACCAGAAAAACATGGGGGAAGCCACTGCTTGCCCTGGATCGGTAGCACGGAATATTGCTACTCCTTGGGTTTTGGCCAGGTACTAGTGACCTGGATTGGCCACCATGAGAACAGGCTACTGGGCTTGATGGACCAATGGTCTGACCCAGTAAGTCTATTCTTTTTTTTAATTATTATTATTCTTTATAAAATTTTCAATTTTACATACAAGCATTGCTTTTTGCTACTTGCTACAGATCTAGATATTACTTACAATATAACATATAAAGGAAACAATTAACTAACTCTTATTTAGTCCACAAAAATGAGAATCAGGAAAAGAAATAAACTTCCAATCAGAAATAACAAAATATTAACTTAAGGTCCCGGCATTAGATTCCCTTGCTACAGCCAGATGGACATGGTTACCAGCCTTTCTTTTGATCCGATAAATTCTAAAAGTTGTTTAGGCTCAAAGGAAAAGAAAATTCTTATCTTGATAAAGATATATAACACTTTGCAGGAAATTTAACAAGAAATGTAGCCCCCAGAGCCAAAACTCTTGGCTTCAAGGACAAGAATTCTTTCCTACGTTTCTGGGTTTTCTAAACAAAATCTGGGAAAACACGAACATTTGAGCCTAAAAACTTATCATGTATAACCTCAAGTGAATTTTCCAGAAATGAAGACAAATTCATGTCCACTGCTCTATCTACTGGAATTTCTGTAGGAGTAGATTCCCCTTGTGGTGTCTTTGTATTCAAATAATAAGCTCTAACAATAGGAGGTAAATTTTCTGATGGAATGGCCAAAGTTTCACGGAAATATTTTCTAGCCATCTCAACTGGTGATATAATAGGACACTTTGGAAAATTCAAAAATCCTAAGTTATGTTTCCTCAGTTGGTTTTCAAAATTCTCCATCTTTCGAGAAACATAAGGTCTCTCTTTAACCAGTTCCATTTGCACCTTCTTTACTTCATTCAAATTTTCTTGGTTCTCCAACTTTTCACTCAAATTAGTTAGAAGTACCCCCTGTTGTTCCACCTTGGAAAAGACAGTTCCGTAGTCTGTTTTAATAGCAGAAAGACTCAATTTAAGGTTGGAATCCATGACTGATATAGCCTGCCACAGCGCCTCCATATCTATTTTCTCTGGTTTCTTCATCCCCCCAAAACTGATGACATTCCCTCCTGAAGCACCTCTCACCTCCTCCTCTGCGTTGCAGGGAGACTGCTGATAATTCCCATCTCCACCTTCTTCCAAAGGATTCAGTGGAAATGTCCCTCCTGTACTGGGGTCGAGCTCTTCCTCTCGGGGCTGCAGGACTCTAGACATTCCCTGCACTGAAGTACTTCCGGGCCAGTAAGACTATTCTTATGTTCTTCTGCTGGCTGACTGCCTACAGGACGTGCCTCTCACTGCGAGAGGCATGTCCTGTAAGCGGTCGGCCAGCACCAGTGCCTCTCCTCCTCACCGGCATCATGCGGCACACCCAGAATCTTATCGCTGTGGCACACAGTTTGCAATAGACTGGTGCAAACCATTGATTTTTAAAGAAAAATTCCAGGGGGCATTTCTCTTTGAATATAAGCTTGCAGGTGCACAGTTCCAATGGAACTGCAAGCTGCCGAGAAACATGGCGATTCTGAAAATCACCCCTATGATATTGTGACCAGTCAGATGCAAGCCCTGCCAGAATCCTAGATAAACTAAAAAAAACAAGGGTAAAAGTAGAAACCCGGCAGGAAAATTCCAGGATCTTCCAGGATGAGTTTGAGGAAGATAATATAAGCCACCACCAGGGGAGCTCTAGAGGTCCCTGGTCTACTGCTGACACTGCCAGATCAGGACACGCCCCTAGGGTAGATAAGCCAGCAGTGGCATTCAAACAAGGAAGCCGGTTAGGGAGGAAGTTTGGGTCGTGCCTCCCTAAAGAGCCACCTAAGCCAAACAGGGACAACCGTCCTGTTCCCATGGATTGGACTGAGGCTGAATCAGCTAAGGACTTGTCAGGTCTCAGCGAGGAACCTATGGATTTTGAGGAAGCCTGTGCTGGCTTGGAATCCAATTATCCTGAGAGTATGCAGGTGGACTTGGCTTGTTGCCACAAACAGTGAGTGTGGTTGCTGTTGAACTGTTTGTGTGCAGTTTTTTCTTTTCCTTTTCTCTAAATTGTTGGTTTTTGGTTTGTTGTGAGAAAGCTTGGAGAGATTGGGGAGAGGTTTTGCTTCCACCTTGGGAGGGAATTTTGAAAAGCTATCTATTGGCTTTAATTTGCAAAACCTAATGCTATCTCCTATTCCTGTCATTTCCATAAACCTGCCAGAGGCTTTATTTAGTTTTAAGCACTGTGTAATTGCTGGAACTAGTGCACTGAACTGTGTTTTTGTATATTGCACAAACTACTTGGGAGTAGGCTTGTGCTGGCTGAGGAGAGCTGAATCCTCAGCTGCCATTTTTGACTTTATTTTGTTTTTTTGCCTTTTGCATTTTTGCTTTGCTGGTGTTTTGGCCTACTGACATTTGCATCTTTTCTGATGAACTGTTTACCTTTATGTTTGAGATCAGTAAAGCTGAATTATGTTTTCATGAACCTGATTTGTGAGTTTTGATTTTCTGGTTAACTCCAGCCCAGTCCTGCAGGGTGACTCCATGCCGGGTCACACGCTAATGTACTGTGTTTTGTAGCCACCAGTATCTCTACTGAGCCCTGCTCTGGGCTACAGTGGTGGCCACAATATGCAGAGAAACCATTTCTACACTTTATCTTATGCTGAGAAACTGCAATGATTTTCAGGGCTGGATTAAAGATTTTTAGAAATATCTTTTTCCTGACCTACCTAGGGAAAATGCAATCAGCCCTGTATTTTGGGTAGAATAGCTGGTTAGTGTCCTGACCTCCGTGGCACACAGCCTCATTAGAGGCTGAGTGAATTCCATTTCCAGCAGCTAAACAGGATTTAGGACGCTGTCCCTTCTTCCTCAGTACAAATCGAAAGTGATACTTTGGAAACCGCAGGTCCACATTTTGATATGGTCTTGGATCTAGTGCCAGTGGCATAATGCAGCCATTATCCCCGATATATTGTGGAAATACTGAAGTGTCGTTCCATAAATTGGTAACTAAAGATAGGCGCCAACCCCTGGATTCTATATATGGTACCCAAAGTTGCACATCAAAATTTGGGCCCATGCAACTTAATTGATAAATGAGTCCTTAATAAGGCCTTTAGAAAAACCATAAAAACTGCCTTATTCAACAGAATTGTCACCTAAAAAAAAGTATCTACACCCAACACTACATATGCCCACTCCTGCTTTCAAATTTGAAATGTCTAACATTTTATTCTGCTGCCTTTCTAAGACTCTGTTTGCTGTATCTTCACTGCCTGTAAAAAGACTCCATATGTTGTATCTCTCTGCCTCTTTGCCTCTATAGGCTCTTTGTCAAACCCTACACACTGTATCCCGGAATTTTTTGTAAGATTCTATAAGCTTTTGTAAGTTTCTATATACTGTATCCTGGATTTCAACACATTGTAACTTCGCTGATTGTCCAGCTCTCTTCGGTGTGAACCGCCTAGAAGTCTCACGACTATGGCGGTATAGAAGAATAAAGTTATTATTATTAATTAGCAATAGTTGAGTGCTAGCAACCAATTATTGCACTTAATTGGCTTCAAGTTTGGATTTGCACACACAAGTGACTTATTGCTATTTTATAGAGCACACGGTCAATTGTACCATATACTAACTGCCTTAGTGCGTATCTGGAAAGGCGACATGACCAGTGGCGTGTCAGGGGGGTTATGAAAAGATGTTGCAGCAAAATGAAAAACTAAAGTCCTTCTAACCAAAGAAGAAACAGATGATTGTAGTTTATAAATCTTCTGTTAAGCCTCCCTGTTCTTAACTAGCAAAGAAATGTCAAAAGATCTACTCTCTACCACTCTAGCAATTCTACTGATATCCCATTGTAACCCTGTTTATAAATCTTTTGTAAGCCGCCTTGAACCGCAAGGTAATGGCGGAATAGAAATCCCTAATGTAATGATAAACAAACAGTGAAGCACTGAAAGTATTTTACAGGACTTGATGACAAAGGCTTGCTTCATGCGCAAAAGCTTTTAGATTGCGCCGTCAGTATTACCAACATACACAATATTCAGTATCCAAACGAAGCGTTAAACTCCTTTATTCTTTCTTTTAGGGTTTCAGATATGCCAATGGTTAGCCAAATGTTTTCTATGGCTACCAGTATACCAGTAGTAGGAGTACCAGTATACTTGTGGCCATGAACATAAGAATTGCCACTGCTGAGTCAGACCCGTGGTCCGTCATGCCCAGCGGTCCGCTCATGCGGCGGCCCTCTGGTCTAAAACCAGCACCCTAACTGAGACTAGCCCTACCAGCGCACGTTCTTGTTCAGCAGAAACTTGTCTAACTTTGTCTTGAATCCCTGGAGGGTGTTTTCCCATATAACAGCCTCTGGAAGGGCGTTCCAGCTTTCTACCACTCTCTGGGTGAAGAAGAACTTCCTTACGTTTGTATGGAATCTATCCCCTTTCAACTTTAGAGAGTGCCCTCGCGTTCTCTCTACCTTGGAGAGGGGTGAACAACCTGTCCTTATCTACTAAGTCTATCCCCTTCAGTACCTTGAATGTTTCGATCATGTCCCCTCTCAATCTCCTCTGTTCGAGGGAGAAGAGGCCCAGTTTCTCTAATCTTTCGCTGTACGGCAGCTCCTCCAGCCCCTTAACCATCTTAGCCGCTCTTTTCTGGACCCTTTCGAGTAGTACCATGGCTTCCTCACTAGCCTCATATTTTTCTTTGTTTTTCTTAAGCTTTAAAGTGCTATGTGCTCTATCTCTAATTTATCATTTATAAAAGACTAGTTTTTTAGCCCGTTACATTAACGGGTACTAGAATAGATGTGTAGACTTAGGCATTTATTTCTCTCTTTCTGTATGTGTGTCTTTCTTTCTTTCTCCCTGCCCCCCCTTTCTTTCTGTCTTTTCTTTCTGTCTCTCCCCCCTGTCCAGCAGTAGCCCTTCTCCCTTCCTTTTACCTCCCCTCTGTCCAGCAGTACCCCTTCCCTGCTCCCCCTGTCCATCAGTAGCCCTTCTCCCTTCTTTTTACCTACCAATATTCCCATTTCCCCTTTTACCTTTCCTATTTCCACCTTTTTCACCCATCCAGAGTACCTGTTGCATTGTTGGTGTTCCAGTGTCTCCTCTTCCTTGGGTCTGGGCCGACTATTGTGGGCCAGGATTGCTAGGGGGCCCTGTGGGACAGGCAGGGGCAAGGGTCAGCAGAGTTGGGGGAGTGTGTGGGGCCTCTGCGGGGTCGCGGGGAGCTGGTGTCTGCTCCCATTCCCTCTTCCACAGCCGCCACCACCAACATGTCTGCCCAGGCGAAACGCAAAGTTTTCTTTTTTGTGCATCGCGCAGGCGTCGCATCGCACGGCGTTGATGTCCAGGCCTCGCACTGCCACGTCTTTCTTGGGCCGCGACGGAGAGGGCAGGGGGTGCTAGCGGCCGGCAGCCGCCGCTCTGCACCGCGTTTCGCCTCAAGCCGCCGCGGCCTCCTCCCGGCAGCCGCCGCTCCGCACTGCCTTGCCGCGGCTTTGGCCGGTAGGGCCGTATTGTGAGGTGGAGAGCAGGGAAGGGCGCGCATGCGCACTTGTCTTGCCACATCCCGACAGAAAAGGGATCAGGGAACACGCAAGGCAAGTGCGCATGCACGGCTAGCATTTTATTATTTAAGATAATCAACTTTAAACTTTTAACATTAAAAACTTATCTTTGTTTCTTAATGTTATTCTCTTGTTCACGTCGGGAAGGGACCTATCATTTCGACATGTTTCGCCCGTAGGCTGCTTCAAGAAAAGTCCCCCCTTTTGTACTTTGTCTGCACCATCCCGATCTGTGTAATGTTTTTTAGTATCAAGATCTGGTCAGTATTACCAAGGCACTGACTGAGAGCTTTTCTCTGCACAGTGAGCTTAGCAAGTACAACATTACAAGTTCTTGCATAGAAGGATGACTTTTAAATTCACGGTGTTACAGGATTTTGTGTGCGTATCAGAATTACTCTCCCTGGTAGATGTCTATTCAACCAATGAGAAAATCTTTATTCATAAAAGTAGTTGATTCCCTTCAGTATTTTGAATGTTTCGATCATGTCCCCTCTGGCTCCTTTGCACAAAAATCAGAAAATTTCTCATCTTGCTGTGATAAACCTCTAACTTTTCAGCCATCGTTTTTTTTTGTTTTTGTTTTTGTTTTTAGTCACTTTCTACAGGTGATGCTTCACCTATTTTTACAATGTATTGTTTTCACAAGGAGCAGACATGAGATCAGTAAATAACAGGTTCTTAGTGAGTCAGGTTTTACACACATACTCCCAGAAGGATAAAGGAAGATTTAAATGGGTCCCTAAAGAGCTTTCAGCAAATAAACAATTCAACCTGTTTCCAGCTTTTGAAGTTTTTAAAATCCGGTTCTGACATTATTTAGCACAGGTCAGGTCCAATAATTGATTAAAGGAACAAACATCTTATTAGAAAAATCCATGATGGCGTCAATATCGATACCACTAACTTATGAAGCTATAATTTGTGGTACTTTATTACATGTTAAACCTTCTTTGGAACATTCTAAAAGCCAATTTTTCTTAATAATGACGGGAGTAGCCATTCAAATGATAACATGCAATTGGAAATGTTATGATTGACTTAATTATACTTTCTGGTAGGCAAACTTGTGTTCTAGTTCTAAATATGAAAGAATGAACGCTGAAATTTTAGGTTGTAGTAAAGTATTTAACATGGTGTGGAGCCCATTGACATCATTTATTGAGTCACAATAGATGTCATGTACCTTTTCTTTTTATCTGACCTCCTTACACATCCAGAGTGGGAGGGAGAGTGGTGGGAAATGTATTGTTTGTTATTCTTATTTTATTTATTGTATGGAAATTATAAATGTATATCTACTGTTATTAGTTAAGGAGGGGAGGGAGGAGAAAATGAGTGTTTTTTTAATTATTTGCATATTTAAAGTGCGTTTCTTAATTTGTTTGTTTAAATTCATTGTATTGCACTATTTCTATTTTTAAAATTAATAAAGATTTACAAAAAAAAAAAGATTATTTCTTAATCCCATTGTAGAAATATTTGTCAACCAATAAACTGTAGGTGATGCTTTTTATGCAAATATTTAGCACATCTGTGATTCGCTTTCAAGAGGATGATCTCTTTAGTAGGTCAGTGCAGAATGAGCTAAGTATGGCGTTGCTAGAATATGCAAGTAACTTGCCAGCTGATAACATGATGATGTAATAATAATAATAATAAAAACTTTAGTCTTCTATACCGCCACAGTCTAATGACTTCTAGGCCAGTGATTCCCAACCCTGTCCTGGAGGAACACCAGGCCAATTGGGTTTTCAGGCTAGCCCTAATGAATATGCATGAAGCAAATTTGCATGCCTATCACTTCCATCATATGCAAATCTCTCTCATGCATATTCATTAGGGCTAGCCTGAAAACCCGATTGGCCTGGTGTTCCTCCAGGACAGGGTTGGGAATCACTGCTCTAGAGCAGTGGTTCCCAACCCTGTCCTGGAGGAACACCAGGCCAATTGGGTTTTCAGGCTAGCCCTAATGAATATGCATGAAGCAAATTTGCATGCCTATCACTTCCATCATATGCAAATCTCTCTCATGCATATTCATTAGGGCTAGCCTGAAAACCCGATTGGCCTGGTGTTCCTCCAGGACAGGGTTGGGAACCACTGTTCTAGGCGGTTCACATCGAAGAAGGCTGGGCAATCAGTGAATTACAGAATGCAAGAAGTGAGGGTACAAATTTTTACATAAGAAATAGATAAAAGGAAAATATGAATCTTAAGTATGTAGTATAGATCTCTTGTATGTAGTGGTGGTTTTCTCCAAAGCCAAGGAGAGTCATAAAGGAAATGGATAGGAGAAACGGAACAGTATGTTGAAGTGGAGGAGTAGCCTAATGTTAGAGAACTTGGCAGAAAACCCAGGAAAGCTCTGTTCAAATCTCATTGCAGATCCCACTGTGATCTTGGGCAAGACATTGAAATCTTCATTGCCTCAGGTACAAACTGAGACACCCTTTTACTAAGACGAATAAGGCTCTAGCTGACAGACATGGACAACTCCGGTCCTCGAGGGCCGGAATCCAGTTGGGTTTTCAATGAATATGCATGAGATCTATTTGCATGCACTGCTTTCAATGCATATTCATTGGGGAAATCCTGAAAACCCAATTAGATTCTGGCCCTCGAGGACCAGAGTTGCCCATGACTGCATCTAACGCATGGCTAACATAGCTTAAAATGCTGTTCCGTGGATGCACTTAGGCATCCTGCACTAACCCCCAACCTTTACCTGTGCAGTAATCCTCTATCTATACCCCTCTATCCCCTTTTCCAGCAGGAAATTCTCCAATACTTTCTTGAATCCCAGTACCGTTGCTTGCCCTATTACGCCCTCTGGAAGCACATTCCAGGTATCCACCACACGTTGGGTAAAGAAGAACTTCCTAGCATTGGTTTTGAATCTGTCCCCTTTCAACTTTTCCGAATGCCCTCTCGTTCTTGTAGTTTTCAAAAGTTTGAAGAACCTGTCCCTCTCTACTCTCTCTATGCCCTTCATGATCTTGTAAGTCTCTATCATATCCCCTCTAAGTCTCCTCTTCTCAAGGGAAAAGAGTCCCAGTTTCTCCAATCTTTCTCTTTCTCTCTCTCTCTTTCTGTCCCTCTCCACTCTCTCTATGCCCTTCATGATCTTATAAGTCTCTATCATATCCCCTCTAAGTCTCCTCTCCTCCAGGGAAAAGAGTCCCAGTTTCTCCAGTCTCTCAGCGTATGAAAGGTTTTCCATACCTTTTATCAGACGTATCGCTCTCCTCTGAACCCTCTCGAGTAACGCCATATCCTTCTTAAGGTACGGCGACCAATATTGGACGCAGTACTCCAGATGCAGACGCACCATCGCCCGATACAACGGCAGGATAACTTCTTTCATTCTGGTTGTAATACCCATCTTGATTATACCTAGCATTCTGTTTGCTCTCTTAGCGGCCACTGTGCACTGTGCCGTCAGCTTCATTGTCATGTCCACCATTACACCCAAGTCCCTTTCTTGGGTACTCTCATTCAATAACATCCTTCCCATCGTATAGTTGTTCCTCGGGTTTCTGCTTCCCACATGTAGTACTTTACATTTCTCAATGTTGAACTTCATCTGTCATCTCGTCGCCCATTCCCCTAGTTTGTTCAAGTCTCTTTGTAATTCTTTGCAGTTCTCCTTAGTCCGAGCTCCACTAAATAGTTTGGTGTCGTCCGCAAATTTTATTATCTCACACTTCGTCCCTGTTTCTAGATCATTTATAAATATATTAAATAGCAGCGGAATTCTGTGAGCGCTGGAGTTGTTACCGCCGCAGCCGGCACTATAAAACGTGCTACAGGTTTTGTATAAAGGGTGCTGAGGCTGTTGCTTTAACCACTGTGCCACACTCTCCCTTTATCCAATTTAGGTAAATGATCTCTCTCTATTATGGCACTATTCTTACAGCATTGCAATGTAAAATCCTAAGAGGTATTTTTTAAATCATTTCCTCCCATCATACATTGTGTTTTGAAATAGCAAGTAACAGCGCTGAGAACCAATCAGGAGGAAATATTAGGCATATGGAACATCCCGGTACCTTGATAGGTTTCATCACACTCAGGGAAATACTTTTAAAGCCAATAGGAGGAAATATTTGTTCACTCAGAGACTAGTTAAGCGCATTGCCAGAGGTTGTGGTAAGAGCGGATAGCGTAGCTGGTTTTAAGAAAGGTTTGGAAAAGTTCCTGGAGGAAAAGTCCATAGTCTGTTATTGAGAAAGACATGGGGGAAGCCACTGCTTGCCCTGGATCGGTAGCATGGAATGTTGCAACTCGTTGGGGATTTCACATGGAATGTTGCTACTATTTGAGGTTCCGGAATCTTGAGATTCTGAAATGTTGCTGGTTTTGGCCAGGTACTAAGGACCTGGATTGTCCACCACGAGAATGAGCTCCTGGGCTTGATGGACCTTTGGTCTGACCCAGTAAGGCTGCTCTTATGTTCTTAAAAGGCTTCCATGTGCAACTCTGTGACTAGTGACAGACCAGTCCAATTCCATAGCGATACAGTAAGAATCCTAGCTTGTGTTTGGTTCATTTTTTAAAATGGTAGCAAAAGAGAAGGGCAGTAAGTGCCATTGCATGGCCGTTCTATCCACTGTTGTTTTAGTTCATTCTTGGCTCAGCAATACATTGGAGTCTGGGTCAGTCTCCAAATGTTGTGATTTGCCACATGTACAAAAAGGCTCTAACATTGTCTCATTTATTCTGCTGGATGAAATACAGAACACCCCAGGTTTTGTGTCCTCGTCTTCCATCTAGGCGACTGCTCCTTTTTGAATTCATTGCCCCCCAGTTGAGACCAGCCAGTTGCTGCTGCCGGAGAATTGCAGGCTGTCTACCGCATATTCTCAGGCTCTGAAGGAAACCACTGTGAACGCCTTCCACTAACCCCCAAGCCCTCTGGATACTCAGCGGCTGCCAATACACGCTTACTCCAGTGGCAGTAATTCTTTATCTTCTTTTTTTTTTTTTAATTCTTCTCTGTGCCATTTTTTGTTCATTCAAGACTATCAATTAGCTAATTAGCTAGTTGTTTGTGCCCAGTTCACTAAAATTACTATATTTTTTCCCCAAGATTTTAGCAGGAATAAATGGCAGCATCATTCTTTAAACATAAAGCATTTCTTTCTATGTCTGGAAAACAAAGATGAAAATGTTATAATGCCCTTGGATCGTTCTATGGTACAGCTGCACGGGGTGCAGTTCTGGTCGCCGTATCTCAAAAAAAGATATAACAGAATTAGAAAAGATACAGAGAAGGGTGACAAAAATGATAAAAGGAATGGGACGACTTCCCTAAGAGGAAAGGCTAAAGCGGCAAGGGCTCTTCATCTTGGAGAAGGGACGGCTCAGGGGTGATATAGCAGAGGTCTATAAAATACTTAGTGGAGTGGAAAGGGTAGTTTAAGTTTATTAGGATTTTATATATCGCCTATCAAGGTTTTCTAAGCGGTTTTACAATCAGGTACTCAAGCATTTTCCCTATCTGTCCCGGTGGGCTCACAATCTATCTTTCCAAAAATACTAGGACTAGGGGGCATATGATGAAGCTACCAAGTAGTAGATTTAAAACAAACCGGAGAAAATATTTCTTCACTCAACATGTTATTAAACATTGGAATTCGTTGCCGGAGAATGTGATGAAATCAGATAGCTTAGCGGGGTTTAAAAAAGGCTCAGATAATTTCCTAAAAGAGAAATCCATAGGCCATTATTGAGATGGCTTGGGGAAATCCACTGCTTATTCCTGGGATAACCAGCATAAAATCTGTTTTACTCCTTGGGATCTTACTTAGGACCTGAGTTGGCCACTGTCCAGTGGCATAGTAAGGGGGGTGGGGTGGTCTGCCTCAGGCACCCTCTAGGTGAGAGTGCCAGCACCCATCCTCCTCTCTGCCCCCACTCCTTCCTGATTCCCCCCCCCGCTAAGCAGTGCACCCCTTCCCTTCCCTAGTATCTCTTTCATTTTTCCAGCACGAGCAGTATCACAAACTTGCTGCCCACGTCAGTGTTGGCGCTTTCTGATGTCACTTCCGGGTCAAGGACCTAGGAAGTTACGTCAGAGGGAGTGCTGACACAATGCAGGCAGCAAGTTCATAATGCTGGCGGAGACAAGGACGGGGAGGGTGACGCTGGCCCGGGTGCAACTCGCCCTCAATACACCTTTGGGTCTGTCCCAGTATGTCGATTCTTATGTTTTTACGCATATCCTATGGGGGAGTAATTTTATAAGGGGTTACTGATGTGTGACGGTCATGCAAGCATCTATTCAGTTCAGAAGGGGAAAATTTTGTCACCTGATAAAGGTGATATTGACCTCAATGAGAAAAATTTATCCTCAGTGGGGATTGACCTTGCTTCGCAAGACTACCAGTTCCTAGTCAAGCTAAATTGAGTAAACGCACTTCAACTTCGATATCACTAGGGCAATCAGGTACCAGTGAAAATTCAGATGTTACATTAAAGATATAGGATGAGCTTACTGGCCAGGAAATGTATTCTTCAGTGCTGGACGGTCCCTGACCCTCCGGCGTTTTGGCATTGGTGGAACCAGTTGAATCAATTGGCCACCTGGGAGGCGCGAGATGCCGGAGGGGCTAAGAAGCGAAAGATGCCGTTCTTGAATATCTGGGAGCCTCCCTAAAACTCTGTGACCCTAATAAATTCCTCGACAAAACCTTTGCCTTCCAGGCCGCCAAACTAAACCCATGGATAGCCCAATTAATCCTCGAGGCTTCCTCCTACCTCAGTTTTAGAAAATTACTCAAAACACACCTCTTCCAAGGCCAGGACACTTAATTGCCCCCTCCTCAAAGAACCTAAACCTCCTCCCTCCCCCTTTATTAGCCCCCACCCCCACCCCCCTTGATCCACTCTATCCTGCTCCCCAATTCCATCTACTTCGTTGCCTGCAACTCTGTTCAATTAATACTTAACTGTATGTAACTATGTTTAATTAATGTGAACCGCCTAGAACTCACTTGGTATGGCGGTATACAAAAATAAAGTTATTATTATTATTATTATATCTGCATACTTTGCATCCAAAGGGACCCAGTGAGGTTTTAAGATGGGTGTGCTAATCTGGGTGCTCAGTTTGTAGGGCTGAGAGAGCAATGGTGAGTAATGGTGGGGGCGGGGTGGAGAGTACCACTGCTACTATGAATGATTTGTATAGTGCTACCAGACGCACGCTGCGCTGTACAGAGTCACACAAAGACGGATCCTGCTTGAAAGAGCTTGCAATCTAAACAGCCAAGACAGACAAACAGGATGGCATGGATACAGTTCAGGGGAATGGTTAGTCAGCTGGCTGGGTTGGTGGGCAGAGGAATAGGGCTATAGATTGAAGACTACGAACACTACCGGGCTCTACTGTGCTAAATCCTTCTGAAATAAATGCTTGAACTCTGATTTCACATTGCTTCTTTTGTTAGCTGTTATGTTAAATTTCAATGTCCATTATTTTATTATTTGGACGTGGGAGTTTCCATTATTTCCTATGGGGAAACTCGCTTTGATAAACGAGCATTTTGGATTACGAGCATGCTCCTGGAACGGATTATGCTCGTAATCCAAGGTACCACTGTATTTTATTTCTGCCGGTCCATAGGTGTAAAAAGGTTGAAAAACACTGATCTAACTCAGAAAGTTTAAGCTACGTCCAGGATGTCTAGTAAAGCATTTGATTATCCCTGCAGGATGACTAAGTCTAGCTCGGCCCCCATCCCGCCCACACCACTCCTCCAAATTCGCCCCTTTCAACTCTGGGCGCACAGCATCATTCAAAGGCATAAAAAGTCCCTCGGCACATCCAGAAAGTTGGTTTATCAGCACTTGGACAACCTGTCTTTTAGGCCATCCAAGTGCCGACTTGGATGGGTTTTTAGATATGTCATTACGAACCCCATAGCCTGGAACCCTATCACAAATTCAGACTGAGAACTGGCCTTCGTATATAGGACTATGGGCTCCTTTTACGAAGCCGCGTTAACGGCTTTATCGCACGTGACTTTTTTTTCACGCGCTAACCCCCGCACTAGCCGAAAAACACTCAAGAGGAGGCGGTAGCGGCTAGTGCGGCCGGCAGTTTAGCGTGTGCGCTATCACTCACATTAAACCACTAACGTGGCATCATAAAAGGAGCCCTATGTGTCAGTGTATTGTGTGGTGGGAAAAACGGGTAAATAGTCCTACGGAAAACAAGGCTTCTCTGTCTTCCCCAACAGTGGTAAATGTATTATTTATTTAAAAAATTTCTAACCCCCTTAAACCTAAGCGGTTTGCATAGAACATACATAATCAACATAGAACTAGCACATACAGAGATAAATAGAAAAATACTTCTAAAACATTTACAATCAGAATCACAGTTCAATCAAGAGAATACCTTCACAAGCAAAAGCTGTCTTCAGTAGGTTCCCAAGTTCTCAAATATTGGAGAACAGTCAACGGCCCTATTAACATATTCCACATTAAAGCATCTAGATTAGAACTATATCTAAAGAGAACTTCATCTAAAGCACAGGTGTCAAAGTCGGTCCTCAAGGGCTGGAATCCAGTCGGGTTTTCAGGATTTCCCCAATGAATATGCATGAGATCTATGTGCATGCACTGCTTTCAATGCATATTCATTGGGGAAATCCTGAAAACCCGACTGGATTACGGCCCTCGAGGAGGGACTTTGACACCCCTGATTTTCTAAAGCATTTACAATCAGAATCATAATTCACTCGAGAGAATGCCTACACAAACAATATTGGCCTAGTCACAGACTATCAGTCTTACCTATGTTAGGATGCTTCAGAAGACGGCAAATTCGTGCTTCCCGATCCAGCTTCTGATGATCTGAAAACACAGGAATGCAAATCAAGTAAGCCTTTGAGAAAGGAATGCACCCGTGCGATTCATCTATCCAGTCAGGGTTTGACTTTCAAACGGAAAAGTATTTTGCATAAAACAAAAATCTCTTCGTTTCTTCTCCCACTAAAATATAAATTCCACCCTTTGAAAATAGCGCTCTCTCTTTTCATTGCCATTAAACGGCCTCTTGGACAAAGCCGCGCTAGTGGCTGCTCTGCGCTAACGGCCCCGAAGCCCACAGAGAATGAAAGGGCTTCGGGGCTGTTTCCGTGCGGCTATGTAAAAGAGGCTGCAAGCTTGAACTATTCCTGGGTGAAAACACACCTTAAGAAACGCACGTACCAGTGGCCAACCAGGAGTCAAGTTCATTTTTGGGGGTCTAATGTTAAAATATTTTCAAATATTTTTGAGTAGAAAACCCCCTCTTTACCTCCTTACAAATTAGAGAAGTAGTCAAGGTACCCTAAAGGCCTGATTCTCTCTGCTTCTTCCCATTGATAAAGTATGGGATAAAAAGGTCCTTTTGCTAAACTGTGGCAAAAAGTGGTCTTAGTGTACCCTGATGTGGATCTTTTCGGTGTGTTAAGGCCACTTTTGCCATGGCCGATTTTCCGATTTAATAGCCATGTGCTATAATGTTCAAACAATTTATTAGCAACAACAGCAGCATAAAGCATTAAAAACTGTACCCAAAAAGACTACATCAGGGACCTATAGTATCAGATCAGTTAAAGAACAGCTTGAACCCAGTCTGGTTAAAATGTATCTCTCCCTGAAGGAGGCACTTGATTATTTGACATGGGGTAGGAATCTAGCTAGGTATTTGGGACCTGGATTAGCCACTGTTAGAAACAGAATTCTGGGCTTAGTGGACCTTCGGTCTGTCCCAGTAGGGCAATTCTTATGTGAGCCAAGTATAGGACAATCAAACCATTGTGACATCACAGATGATGCTGGCTCTTAGGCATTGGTGGAATGAGGCTTTATGACATCACAATCTGAGCTCTGGAATGTTGCCACTAATTGGGTTTCTGCCAGGTACTTGGGACCTGGGTTGGCCACTGTTGAAAAACAGGATACAGGGCTCGATGGACCTTTGGTCTTATGTTCTTATGTTGGTTAATAGGCTAAGCGGGTCAAAGTATAACCATGTTGGTTCAAGTCACACCTTCCTTTCTTGGACTAGTATAATGTTTTGGCTAATTATCTTTTAATTACTCGGTTGCTATGTTACATGTATTTTGATTATTATGCTAATATATGTAGATAATATTCTGTTTAATGTCCTATTGCCTATTAACGTTTATTTACGATGGGGAGTAGAAAGTGTGGATTGGAGTGGGGGGAGAGGGGGTGGATTTAATAATTATAAAACGCTGGATGTTATGAGTTGTACTATTCTGAATGTTTATGGTCATATTCTCTAAGACATCAATAGAAACCGTTGATTCTAAAATGTATTTCTCCCTTTCTGGCTGTCGGGCTCAGTTTTTACCCCTTTTACTGGTGTTGATAATAATTTGTTTGGACCTTAGTTTAGGCTTCCTGTTTCACCAGTTTGCTGACCTTCCCTATCAGTCTGGCCCATATAGACCTCCTACACTAATATTTCCTCCATGCTCTAATGTTGTCGATAAAACAAAAATTAGCATGTCAGCCCTAACCGCCACTTATGTTCCAGGCTGTAAAAGCTCATGCACTAATCCTGCACTATTTTATTAATGCATGGCAAGTAGAGAATGACACGGTAACAAAATTCATCACCGTTCCCGTCCCCGCGGATAACCGCGGGAAACCATCTTCATGTCATTCTTTAAGGAGAGAGGGAAGAATCAGAGTATGAATGGCCACAACCACTGACCACAGGCTTTGCTTTGATGAATGCTGGTGTAGAAGGACTGAGGTTGAAACAGACACTACAGAATGACAGTCTCTGGTATCCAGAGCAGATGTTGTGATGTCATAATGCCTCATTCCACCAGTGCCTAAGAGCCAATCACATCAGTGATGTCACAATGGCTTCATTATCCTTGGCTCACATAAGAATCAGAGTATGAATGGCCACAACCACTGACCCGCAAGCTTTGCTTTGAAGAAGGACTGAGGTTGAAATAGACACTAGAAAATGACATGGGATTATTTCCCGCGGTTATCCGCGGGGACGGGAACGGTGATGAATTTTGTCACCGTGTCATTCTCTAATGGCAAGGCAGCTGTGCTGATTAGCGCAGACACACCTGCTCTCTATCCCCAAACATGCTCTCTCACCAAAAAAAATAATTTTATTTTTAACTCACCCCATGGTGCTTACTGCAGCTTGGTAAGTTTGTGGGGAAATGGCCTGGATAGTGGCGTTGCAAGGGTGAGTGATGCCCCTCCCCTGTTCTCTGCTGCCCCCACTCCTTCTCAACACCCCCCTCCCATTACCTCTTTTATTTTCCAGGCGTGAGCAGCATCATGAACTTGCTGCTCACGTCGTGTCGACTCTCGCTCTGATGTCACTTACTAGGCACGGGACCCAGAAGTGACATCGGAGAGAGCCGGCACCGACGTGGGCAGCAAGTTTCGTGATGCTGCTCGTGCCGGGAAAATTTAAAGAGGTACGAGAGAAGGGAAGGGATGCATGCACGCGGCAGGGGATGAGCGGGAAGGAGCAGGGCCAGAGAGGAGGATGAGTGCCGCTTCCCTTCCCCCGTCCCTCTGTAACGTTCCTGACGCAAGCAGCAACCCCCAAACTGCTGTCGTGCCTGCGTCTGCTCTTCTTCTGATGTCACTTCCTGGACCTGTGCCTAGGAACTGACGTCGGAGGGAGAGCCCACCCAGACGCAACAGCAGATTGGGTGTTGCTGCTCGTGCCAAGAATGTTAAAGAGGTATGTGGGGAAAGGAAGCAGCAGGTGGTAGTGGGAAGGGGGGCAGGGAAGGAGCATGTGCCTCTCACCCTCGCTAAGCCACTAGTTCCACTTCCTTGTTAGCTACAAATGAAGTCCTGGTTAAAGGTTCCCTTACAAAAGAAAACCTTAAGATATTTGATGAGTCATTTTATAGCAGGTTACCTAGGTAGGAAGTCCAAGTCGGCATCTATTTGGATTTATTTAGAATTATAAGACAACATGGGCACTAAAGTGTATGAAATAATCTTTAAAAAATCTGCAATAATCTTGAGTCAAGTGTACTCATGGACATTTAAAGCAGTGGGCTCAAACTTAAACTCTTTGCAAGGCCACATTTTGGATTTGTAGGTACGCGGAGGGCCTCAGAAAAAAGAGTTAATGCCTTATTAAAGAAATAACAATTTTGCATGAAGCAAAACTCTTTATAGTTTATAAATCTTTCTTTTTGGCTAAGTCTTAATAATAATATTGTCATTTATAGCCAAAGAGACGTATGATCAAGAAACTGTTTTATTTTACTTCTGTGATTATGATAAAAATACTGAGGGCCTCAAAATAGTACCGTGCGGGCTGCGAGTTTGAGACCACTTCTCTAGGCTAAGGCTCTTTACACCTGCATTGTGATGTCATAGAACTTTAAGATTATAGAAACATAGTAGCATGATGGCAGATAAAGGCCAAATGGCTCATCCAGAGAATCCACTATCTCCTCCTCTCCCTTTTGGCTAAGGCTCTTAACATTTGCATCTCCTCTTCCTATATGCCACTGGTCTCCAACTCAAACCCTTTGCAGGGCCACATTTTGGATTTGTCGGTATTTGGAGGGCCTCAGAAAAAAATCGTTAATGTCTTATTAAAGAAATGACAATTTTGCATGAGGTAGAACTCATTATAGTTTATAAATCTTTCCTTTTGGCTAAGTCTTAATAATAATATTGTAATTTAGAGCTAAAGAGACATATGATCAAGAAACTGTTTTATTTTACTTTTGTGATTATGATAAACATACCAAGGGCCTCCAAATAGTACCTGGCAGGCTGCGAGTTTGAGACCACTGATTTAAACCTGTGTGTTCCATAAAATTTTGTCCATATTCTTCCTTTAAACATGCCTACACTCAGGTCACACAAAAATAGGCACAAACCCTGTTCTGTGGGTAAAATAATCTATTCAAAAAAAGAGGTGTAACACTGGGATCTGACTTGTGTTCTTACTATCGCTTATCTACTCCAGCAATATTTAAATTTTTTCCCTTTTCCTATTGCATTTTCCTTTTATGTATTCTTTCTATAAAATTATAGTTCCTCCCTCTTTTCCCGCTGTTTTCAAGTCATAAGTAAGTTTGTTTAGTTCGTGTATGTCTAATAATTAGTTCAATCAGGTAATGTGCACGAACTATAACATCAATTAAAGAAGGGTATATTACTTATCATATACAACCAAGTAGGTGTAATATTAGCAACTACTTGTCAACACCCTCGTATGATTTCAACTCAACCGAATCCTCAGTGGCACCACTTAGAGCTCAAAATGTTTCATTGCTCTAAGCTTGACGTGTCTAATCGTCATCGGATCCAACTCCTTATATTTTTAATTTTTAATTTTAAACTTTACTAGTGCTTATGCTTACTGAATGTTTAACTTTTTATATATATACTAATCTTATAGCCCGTTACATTAACGGGTGCTAGAATATATGTGTGTGTGTCTCTCTTTATTTCTTTTTCTCTCTCTCTCTCCTTAGTCGCTTTCTTTCTTTCTTTCTGACTTTCTTTTTCCTTGGCTGTCCATCACCACCCCTTGCCTGCTCCCCCTGTCCATTCTCCCTTCCTTTTACCTCCCCTGTGTCCACCACCACCCCTTCACAGCTCTCCTTATGCAGCAGCAGCCCTTCTCCCTTTGTTTTACCTCCCCCCTGTCCAGCAGCACCTTCCTTCTCCCCCTGTCCAACAATAGGCCTCCGTTCCTTTTTCTTCACCCACCCCCTGTCCATCAGCACCTCTTTCCTTCTCCCCCTGTCCAGCAATAGGTGTCCCTTCCTTTTTCTCCCCCCCCTCCTCCTTCTTATCCCTATGATACAGTTACCTTGCTCTGCCCCTGATCAGAGGTTCCCGACAGCCGCCCAGTTGCACCCATTGGAAAAGTTCCCTCTGCGGCATCCCGCACTTCTCCTTACGCAACTCCCGCTGTCTTTCTTTCTGTCTGTCTCTGTCCCTGGCCCCCTTTGTCTGTTTGTCTTTCTGTATATCTCCCTGCACCTGTGTCTTTCTTCTTGTCTTTCTGTCTCCCTTCCTGTCTGTCTGCCTTCATTGTCTGTCTGTCCAAAGCAGCATTCCCTCCCCCTCCATTTCCCTCCCCCCATACCAGTTCCCTGTGCACCTGCCCCTGTGTCTTTCTTCTTGTCTGTCTGTCTCCCTTCCTCCCTCTGTCTGTGTGTCCAAAGCAGCATTCCCTTCCCCTCCATTTCCCTCCCCCCACACCAGTTCCCCTGTGCACCTGCCCCTGTGTCTTTCTTCTTGTCTTTCTGTCTCCCTTCCTCCCTTTGTCTGTGTGTCCAAAGCAGCATTCCCTCCCCCTCCATTTCCCTCCCCCCACACCAGTTCTCTGTGCAGCAGCATTATTGTTTCCTCTACCCCCTTTCCCTTCCCACAGTCGCAACTACAAACGCGGGCCCGAGTCCTTTGCCGGCGGCCCCCCCCCCTTCCCTTCCCTTCCCGCGGGTCCGAGTACACATGGCGATTCAAGCAGCGTGTCCAGCAGTCTTCACACGCTGCTTCGGGTCCTTCTACTGGTCTGATTTACTCTGGCACGTCCGGAGCAAATCAGGGTAGTAGAAGGGCCCGAAGCAGCGTGTGAAGACTGCTGGACATGCTGCTGAAATCGTCAGTCGGGGCCGCGGTAAGGGAAGGGGGGGGCGGCGGCGGAAATCTTCTTCTACCTTGCCTCTCCTCCACCGTCGGGAGCCAGCGCCAGGAGCTTTAACGGCTGGTGGTTCCGCGTTGAAACAATCGCGCAGCTCTTTGAAAACTGTGACGCCGCTGGAGCCGGGAGACAACGGAGAGGGCAGGGGGTGAGCCGCGCATGCGCACTTCCTAGCTACAGCTCACGGAAAACGGACCCACGCTTAGGAAATGCGCATGCGCGGCTTACCGTTTTATTATATTAGATAAAACATATTCAGTTATACTTAGCTTAAATATTGTGGTCTCTGGCTAGGGATTACAAATGCCGACATGTTTCGCTTGTTAGCTTTTTCAAGGCTTATCCCCCTAACTAATTTACCACCAGTAGCTGTGACCACTATGTCCTCAGGTATCTGCATAAGCACTAGTAAAGTTTAAAATTAAAAATATAAGGAGTTGGATCCAATGACGATTAGACACGTCAAGCTTAGAGCAATGAGACATTTTGAGCTCTAATTGGTGCCGTTGAGGATTCGGTTGAGTTGAAATCATACGAGGGTGTTGACAAGTAGTTGCTAATAATTAGTTCATGCATGTCTAATAATTTAAAAATGTTTGTCTCCCAGCTATTTTTAAATACTTTGTACAACGCTTTGTCCTTTTGGATAAGCATTTAATCAAAAGAATAAAAACACCATGGAAAAAAAGGCCATTTTACTAAAATGCACCGAAGTCCGGCTTAACACAGGACTGTCTCACGCACTAAGCCCGGATTTAACATGGCACAATTTAAATTTTCTTAAAATAATTTTTTTTTCAGGTTGTGTGCTAATATTCGAATTAGCGCATGGTACCTGCATAATATTCATGTGGAAGCACATACTACCTCTTATGTAGGAGGCGATATTCCCACATTAACGCTGCATTAGTCAGCACAGGCTAACACAGATATGTTAGCTGGTTAACGCACCCACACTCGCTCTCTGCCCATGGCATGCCCCTCCCAAAAATATCTTTTTAAAAGTAGCTAGCATGTCCTAATCTCACACGTAGCAAAGTTTGAGAAGGCAGCGTCTAATGTGAGTTTAAGATTCTCAAAGCATGTTTCTAAGAGACTCGGAATTATCTGCCCCAGTAGTCGGTCTTAGTGCTGGAAAGATGGAAAGATAGTCCTGTAGGTAATGGCAGAAAAAGACCATCTGGTCCATTTGCTCTGCCCAATTATTTCCATCTACCGTGCCAAGTCTATATCCCAGCTGCCAGCCACACAGCAGAACTGCCTGCAGAATATGACCCATTTCCTAAGGCAGTTGGTGTTCTCCACTGTTCTCCTCTCTCCTGAGTAGATAAATATGCCGGATCCCATTATAGGCTTATAGCCAGCACATTTCTAACCATAGGGTCCCAAAATAATCCCAGTATCCGTCAACACCAGCACAGCAGTTATCCAAACATCCAGCCTCCTAAGTCCCCGTGGCCCTTCTGGACAGTTGCTTATCACCAACCAATCTGATCAACAAGAGGAGAGCTATACCCTTCTGGATAGGCAATTTGATATCGCCTGCACGTCCTCGTGGACTTCTACTTTAATTATTTATTTGGATTTTAACTCAGTTTCCAATTAATTCTGTGTGCAGTCAACAATAGCAACCACTTAAGAACGTACACACAAAATCAAAATAAAATTCAATGGCCCAGATTATATTTTTAAAAATGCCTAAAGTTAGGCACCTAGATTGGAAGGCCTAGCCAATCCAGGCGGCCTAATTTATGCCAGCTGTTACAAAGCTGCGGTAGAGGTTTCTACTATGGGACCGAGAGATAGAATTCCGATGAGCATCAGAGCGTTTACCTCACCAGCTCGCGGTAAATCCCTCTACTGCGGCTTTGTAAAAGGAGCCCTTAATTATTTAAAAAGCTTAATCGGTGCCAATAATGAGCAATTAGTAGCTCACAACTGGCAAAAAATTAAATGAATTGGACGGTAGGCGCTTAACTCAGTAGGTGCCTATCACTTTCCGTTACGCACTAGTCCAAGGCGCCTAATAGAAAGTAGGCATGGTTAGAGACAGACTATGGGTGTGTTAGGTACAGTAGAAGCCTAACCTAGGCACTGGTATTTAGGCCAAGAAAACCCTGGCATAAATAAGGAGCGCCTAGAGCACCTAAGTCCAGTTTAAGTGCAATTCTATAAACAGCATCTAACTTAAGACTGACGTACCCTGTGCACTGCATACCTCGATGCCTATGATTTGGGCGCCATTTATAGAATCATGGTCAACGTGATTCTTATAATAATAATAAAATAATAATTTTATTTTTTATACCGCCATACCCAGGGAGTTCTAGGCGGTTCGCAACAGTTAAATGCAGTACAAACAATGTAGTTGGAATTGAAGAACATAACAAAGCAATCATAGAGTCAAACAAGTTACACGTCTACAATTTAAGTGAAGGGAAAAAAAAGGCACACACACGCCAATAGGAGGGAGCAACAATCTTAAAAGAATGGGGAGGGATAGTGATGGAGAGCGTTAAGGATTTGGTCTGTTGAAAAGTTGAGTTTTAATCTGTTTTCTAAAATTGAGATAAGAAGAGGCATCAAGCACAATTTGGGCGAGCCATGAGTTTAATTTGGCCGCTTGAAAAGAGAAGGTTCTTTCGAAGAATCTTTTAAGATGACACGATTTCAGTGAGGGAAAAGCGAACAGATTTATTCTGCGGGAGCTCTTATTGTTGTAATTCAGGTTGAAGTGTGGGTAAAGATAATCCTGTGACAGACCAAATATTGCTTTGTAGCAGATGCATGAGAACTTAAATAGAACTCTGGATTTGAACGGCAGCCAGTGCAACTTGTGGTAGAACGGGGTTATGTGTTCCCATTTCTTCAAGCCAAAGATGAGATGGACGGCAGTGTTTTGGACCAACCTCAACTTCCTGGTGATTTTCTTGAAGGCGCCTAAGTATATGATGTTACAGTAGTCCAGGACACTCAGAATAGCAGATTGTACCAACAGGCGAAAGGAGGCGTCATCAAAGTATTTTTTTAATGGTGCGGAGTTTCCAAAGCACAGAGATACTCTACTTAAATACTAGGTCAGAGTGTTTCTCCAGAGTGAAATGCTTGTCTAAGGTGACTCCTAGTGTTTTTAAGGATTGTCAACATTTCCCCAATCAAAAAAATATAGCCCCCCACCCTTGAAATGTTTAAGAAATATCTGATGGAGATACTGGAGGTCCCTAAAGAAGCTATGCCTCCTCTCTCCTGTACATATTTTTTGCCTGGGGAGAAAACGACAGGCTGAGGGACAGGAAGAATTGTCAACGGACAACCTTTGGATACCCAAAAGAAATGGGATATAATTGTATTCGAAATCTAGTGCTTGGCATTATCTTGTTAAATATACATAAACGTGCACCAGATACAACACCTCGAATCACATTCTGCTGGTGTCACTTGTGCTCAGAGAAACGCTAGAGTATGAATCCATTATCTGAGCAAAATATCTGCTGTAGAGGCGGCTCTGATTCTCAATCACTGCTCAAGCCTTTTCCTTATTTTTCTGTGAAAAACTATTCAAGTACAACTGTGCTCACACAATAGATTCATTTCAAAGTGTGTATTTAGCTGAAATAATAAACGTGGATTTCTGACGCGTTTCGCTGGTTGGCTGCTTCAGACATACCCGGTTCTGTCTTAAATTTTCACTCACAGGATCACTGCTTCATATCTTTTCAAATATCTTTAGAAGAAGAGTATGTAAGAACTTCACTTTTGGTGACATTTGTATTTGAGTGTGATAAAAGACTGGGGGATGAGGCTGTATTATCGTAACAGTGATAAGTTATTTTGGGGTGGAAAGGTATGGGGTTTTCCTAATGTCTGTGTAGATACACAGGAGAAGAGGAAGCGGTTTCTGTTTTTACGTTCTCAGGTATTATCCCTGGGTGCTCATTTCTTCTTGGGCGACATTTTTTTTCAAAAGTCCCGTCTCGAAGCGTATTTACTACATCCGCATTGACTTGGAATCTTAAACGTGCCAGACCTGTTGAGGAGTCCTTATTAAAATGGTTCTCCCAGTTGTCAGCTTGTGCTTGCAGTTCCTTGGACTTGAGGGTAATGATCTCCTGTAGATTTGGTAGAGGGGCTGCTAACTGCACGCTCTGACAATCCTCAGTGGCCTCATTGGTTCACATTCACACAACCAAACTTAATTTTTTGTTTTGATTTTGACCAAAACCAGACAATAAGTTTCAGCCCAGTTTTGGTTTCTGCAGAAAATAGACAGTTTCAGTTTGGGCTGAAACTGAAAAAAAACAAAACAAAACCCATTTTTACTCGGCCTCTCCTTTTGATTCTGAAGTCTGCTATATTTAAGCTACTTCACTATATCTTCTTTCAGAAGAGTCTTCATTAGTTTTCACACCAGCGAAACCTGATTAATCAGCCTCTGGTTCCCATCTTTCACCGTATTACTAATTCATACCAAATTCTTGGTTTACCAAATCCATAAGGCTGCCGCAAGAGGTAATGGCAACCATTTTTCTGATGCAGTCATAAGGGGCAGAAGCAAGTAGGCTTCACTCCTTACCTGATTTCCCCTGCTGGACCACCAGGGATAGCATGTAGGTCTGGGAGGGAGGGCTTATCTTGCATGGAAGAAGAATGGCAGGGGGTGAGGGTGTTTTAGAGGGGCAGGGGGCTTAGTTTTGCTGGAGAGGGGGAAGGGGTAGGAAAATGGAGGGGGGGAGGTGAAGCATGGTCTATCAGAATTATTTTTTGTTATGTTGGTCCCAGGTGATATTCAGCTGGAGCCCACATAACTACCGTATCTTATACACACCCTGGATGGATAGGACCTGCATAAGCGCCAAAAGCCAGCACAGGGACAATTAGTCCTGGATATTCAGTGTTGCTGGCTGGACATGGCCCAGCACTGAAAATCAAGGGTTAATTTAGCTGATGATGACTGAATATTGGCAAGATAGTAATACACAGTTATACCACTTATAATTGCCTTCATTCTGTCTAGAATGTATCCATAAATGGCCTCAGATTTGCAAGACCCTTCTTTGCACCCTATGTGACCTTGGTATAATCAAAAAGGGTATTACAGCCAGAACGAAAGAGGTTATCCTGCCGTTATATCGGGCAATGGTGCGCCCGCATTTGGAGTTCTGCGTCCAATATTGCCCCCTAGGGGCAAAACGGGGCACGGCCGGCTGGAACAGGGCGGGCCTGGTGGTGGGGCCATGGGTCCGTATTTTCCATTTGGAAAATCTGGTAACCCTCCCTAGAGGGAGCATTAGTCCTGGCACCTAAATTTTTGCTCTTTTCTTGAATGTACCTCTATTTGTATCAGGCATCTAAAAAGTGGGTGGGGCCAGGGAAAGAATCATGTCAGGGAGGCAAAGCCTGAGGCACTCAGGGCTGATTTCCATATTAGATACCCAACTTAGATGAATGAATACTAGGCCAAATGGAAAATCCAGACCCATGGCCCCACCACCAGGCCCGCCTTTTTCCAGCCGGCCATGCCCCGTTTTGCCCCTAGGGCTGCCCCCAGCCCCACCCCAGGCCTCGCCCACCTCGACCTACATTTGCAATGAATTCAGGCTCCTAAATTTGACTGGGGGGTTGGGCAGTTTTCATAAAATCAATTTATGTAGGAAATCACTATTTATTCATGGCAGCGGCTTTGAAAACTGCCTTACTGGCCGGTTAAATAGCGTTGAATATCGGGCGGGCAAATCTTCCCTACACACTTTCATGGTACACAACTCATCACCGAATGCTTGACTGATAATCCTTAACTTTATTTCAGGTTCTGACCGCTAAGCCACAAGCATTTCCCATCTTTTAGCTTTTTACCTTCTACCATTCTGCTGGCTGGTTAGCTTGGTGGAACTCCTCAGTTGAAAATGCAATGTTCGTGCATCATTTTTTTTTTTTTTTGAGCCAGTCCGAAACGTACCTCTGGGAACTCCCAGCTAAAAGTAGGTGAACTCAGTAGGTGAGTAGGTGAACAGTAAGTGAATGTAGCGAAAAGTAGGTGAACTCTTCTGCAATGGGGAATTCCAACCAGCAAGTAGCAAAATCATGAGTTGTATGATGAATGAATAATTAGGGTTACCAGACGTCCAGGAAAACCCGGACGTGGTCATCTTTTTCTAGGACTGTCTGGGTGCCCGGACAGTTTTTCAAAAACGGGGGAGTCTGTCTGGGTTTAGCTGACTCTCCCGACTCTCCCACCTACCTCAAATCCAGGCCCGGCCACTGTAATTAATCTTCGGGCAGCTGGACTCTAGTGCAGTGGCTCCCAACCCTGCCCTGCAGGACCACCAGCCAGTCAGGTTTTCGGAACAGCTCTAATGAATATGCATGAGAGAGATTTGCATATAATGAAGTTGACAGGCATGCAAATCTGCCTCATGCTTATTCATTAGAGCTATCCCGAAAACCCGACTGGCTGGTGGTCCTCCAGGACAAGGTTGAGAAACACTGCTCTAGTGCAGGGGTCTCAAAGTCCCTCCTCGGGGGCCTCAATCCAGTCGGGTTTTCAGGATTTTCCCAATGAATATGCAGGAGATCTATTTGCATGCACTGCTTTCATTGTATGCTAATAGATCTCATGCATATTCATTGGGGAAATCCTGAAAACCTGACTGGATTGCGGCCCCCGAGGAGGGACTTTGAGACCCCTGCTCTAGTGTAACAATTGCATTCAAGTAGCCATTGTAAAGCTGTGTTCATTATTTTGTTAACCTTGTGAATTGTGTGACATATCGTTTTGCCATACTGGGTTTTGCAGCCTCCTGGAACATAGTGTAAGACAGGTTTAAACACCAAGAGCCAAGTACATAGTGTAAGCAACTTTTAAGACTGCAAGATGTCAGAACATTTGCTAAGGCATCACAGCTAAATATATGAACATCTTTGGTTTTTGTTAAGTGCGCCCGAGACAGAGCCTGCTTGGATTGAAACTCTGCTGAGTTGAAAGTCAGTAGTCTTCAGTTTGTGCCGATGGCTTTTTGAACAACAACTTCCCCCACCCCCCTTTATGGGATGATGATTATGGCTAGGGTTACCACATGCCCCGATTTTCCCCCGGACGGCTTTTCAAAACCCGGCACTTTCTCCGGGTTTTGAAAAGCCTCCTCAAACTGCGTTGGGCATGGAGGACATCGGAGCACGCACGGATCTCCTGGTTGCCCGACAAGAGCAGGCAGTGGGGAGTGAGGCTAGGGTGGAATTAGGGCAGGATTAGGGTGGTACAGGACGGGGGTGGGTGGGCCTGGGGGCGGGTCTAGAGGTCTGGATTTTTCAATTGGAAAATCTGGCAACCCTAATTAGGGCTGCTGTTCTAATAAGGCACCGATATGCTGACAGAAAAATGTCCTTATTTATAACAACCTCACAAACTAAAGGCTCATAGCCTGTCTCGTATATAACTGAAATTAAAGGGAGGAAAAGACCTCAAGTGCTCCAGGAAACAGACTTCGAATTCCAACACCCAAAATCTGTCATCTATTCCTTCGATGCGACACATTAGCATGACTCGTTCAACCATTTTTTCAGTAACCGCCCCTATGCTGTGGAATTCTATGACCACCCAACTACGTGAAGAAACGATATAAGATCAATTTTAAATCAAAGTTAAAAGCATTCCTAGTTAAGGATGCCTGCGATCTTTAATTATTCTCGTTCTCTAAACAGATGGGTGGCCCTAAATGTTTTTCTATCCTATTTTGTGAAACAGACCAAAAGATCATATTTAAAAGAGAGGGGAAAAGCACCAGAAGGCAAATGTGATGAAAGCTATGTAACTGTATATACTGGTAGAGAAAAATTACCGAACAGAAGTTAGATATCTTTTATCTTTTAATTTCTTCCTTAGGATGTGTCATGATAACATTGTCTATTTCAGACGAATAATAACTTACAAATGATTCTGTTCTTTATCTAATGACTGTATGTTCAACTTCTATTATCGGATTATGTGTGTTCTGCTTAATTATTTAAAGACAAAAAGCAAGCCACGTCACAGTGCTTGCTCTAATTTTTTCTGTTCCCCTCACTGGTCTCCCTGAAGGCAGCAATGCAAACTGGACTTGAGCTGCTTTGAAGTTCCTGGGAAGTGAACCTTACTTTCAACTGTCTTAAAGACTGATCCCATAAACCTCTCATGGGTCATCTGGAGTCACAAAAGTCTAAAGTCTCCTGGACTATGATCAAAATAAGCAAGTAATGCCCATAAGAGGAAGGCCCTGATTTGCTGACACTCCTCAGGCTCCGGCCCGTAAGAGGAAGGCCCTGATTTGCTGACACTCCTCAGGCTCCGGCCCGAAAGAGGAAGGCTCTGATTTGCTGGCACTCCTCAGGCCCCAGCCTGTAAGAGGAAGGCTCTGATTTGCTGACACTCCTCGGGCCCTGGCCTGTAAGAGGAAGACCCTGATTTGCTGACACTCCTCAGGCCCCGGCCCTAAGAGGAAGGCCCTGATTTGCTGACACTCCTCAGGCCCCGGCCCATAAGAGGAAGGCTCTGATTTGCTGACATTCCTCAGGCCCCGGCCCGTAAGAGGAAACCCCTGATTTGCTGACACTCCTCAGGCCCCGGCCCGTAAGAGGACGGCCCTGATTTGCTGACACTCCTCAGGCCCCGGCCCTAAGAGGAAGGCCCTGATTTGCTGACACTCCTCAGGCCCCGGCCCTAAGAGAAAGGCCCTGATTTGCTTACACTCCTCAGGCCCCGGCCCTTGGGAGGGGCCTGAGGAGTATCGGCAAATCAGGGCCTTCGTGTTAGGGTAAGGTTTATATCATGATTAGGACTGACATAAAACAGTATTAAAAATACCCATCAAATATCAATGTTAAGTAGAGATAATTTTAATAGGAGATTTAAGAACCTCAGAGACACTACTCAGGACTCATTATCACTCATTGTCCTATGCTTTATGTGACGTCTCTTCCTTGGTTCTATCCAGACTTAAAACAGCATAAAGTTATAACAAGTTTGTAACATTGTAACTTATAAAAAGTACTTGAGAGTAAATGGCACATAGCTTTAATATGTGGTCTTGAAAGCTGGGGAGAAAAGCCAACATGTTTCACTTCCCACTTTTTCCCACTCCCTGTGACTCGCCGACAAACATCCTGACCACATTTTTTTCAACTTTATGCTGCTTTAAGTCTGGATAGAACCAGGAAAGAGGCAACACATAAAGCATAGGACAATGAGTGATAGGAGTCCTGAGTTGTGCCTCTGAGGTTCTTAAATCTCCTATTAAAATGATCTCTACTTAAAATGGTTCATAGACAAAACCGCCGAAGACAAAGGCGCACGCCGACAACTGAGCGCAAGACGGAAGCGCGCGCCGAAGAAAAAGTGTTTTTAGGGGCTCCAACGGGGGGTTTTGTTGGGGAACCCCCCACACACACTTTACTTAATACAGATCACAGCGGCGTTGTGGGGGGTTTGGGGGGTTGTAACCGCCCTCATTATACTGGAAACTTAACTGTTTCCCTGTTTTTTTAGCCCCCACAACGCGGCGCGATCTGTATAAAGTAAAGTGGGGTTCCCCCCCCCCACACCCCCCGTCGGAGCCCTTTAAAACAGTCATTTTCTTCGGCGCGTGCCTCCACATTGCGCTCAGTTGTCTGCGCTTGCCTTTGTCCCAGCGCGCTTTTGACCTGACACCCTTAAAATTGATAGTTAATGGATATTTTTAATACCGTTTCATGTCGGTCCTATTATTAGGTTTCAGTTTGCTAATTTCAAGTTTACCTCATGGATTGCATATATGCTTCTGTTTGGGATTTTTACTGTTGTCATGCTGTTAACAAAATAGTCCATTTTTAAGTTAAACTATGCTTGCTGTACAACTCCTTAAGGACATAAGAACAGCCGCTGCTGGGTCAGACCCGTGGTCCATCGTACGCAGCAATCCGTTCACGCAGCGGACCTCTGGTCAAAGACCGTTGCCCTAACTGAGAATAGCCTTACCTGCGTACGTTCTGGTTCAGAAGGAACTTGTCTAACTTTATCTTGAATCCCTGGAGGGTGTTTTCCCCTATGACAGACTCTGGAAGAGCGTTCCAGTTGTCTACCACTCTCTGGGTGAAGAAGAACTTCCTTACATTCGTTACGGAATCTATCCCCTTCCAATTTTAGAGAATACTCTCTCATTCTCCCTACCTTGGAGAGGGTGAACATTGTGAATGCCATTTTTCAATAGCAAGCGAGAGGCACGTCCTGTAGGCAATCAGTGGGTGCCAGCACCCATCCTTCTCTCTGGCCCTCTTCCCTTCTGGCACCCCCCACTGGTGGCACAAGGCCCGCCTGGAGAGCCTTCACACACATGCAGACATCGACATGATGTCATCACGGTGATATCCGCCCAGTACCTTTAGTGTGCCACGGCTCGAGAAAGTTTGCGAGACACTGGACTAGAGGAACACAGGGCTCCTTGTATGAAGGTGTGCTAGGGTTTTTAGCGCATATACAAAATTACCGCGCGCGGTAGCTGAAAATCTACCACCTCCTTAAAAGGAGGCGGTAGAGGCTAGCGAGCGCGGGAATTTAACCCCGCGCGCACATTAAGGCTCTAGCACACCTTTCTAAAAGGAGTCCACAATGTAGTCAACCTCAGTATTCAGACCATCAGGCTGGTCTTTGACCTGCCCTTATCTACCAAGTGTATCCCCTTCATTATCTTGAACGTTTCCATCATGTCCCCTCTTTTCGAGGGAGAAGAGGCCCAGCTTCTCTGATCTCTCGCTGTACGGCAACTCCTCCAGCCCCTTAACCATTTCGGTCGCTCTTCTTGGGGGAATCTCTTCATAAGGGCAGTTATCCCAAGAAATAAATAAACATAACCAGTTATTACAATGCTGTCATAGTGACCAATTTCCCGTGCCAATATGGCAAAGGGAGGGGGGAACCCACTGGGGATTAAGGGGGCAACCCAGTGAAGTGCTTGCTCAATAGCATCTGTTCACCAAATGCTAAACATGCTTGGTAGCAGGTGTAACTCTTGATGTTCCTATTTAGGACACAGATGTTTTAGTCCCCTTCTGAAATGAGAAAGAAACATCCATGAACTTGCCACATCTTTGTCCTGCCCAACACATGCTCACACCACACACCCCTGCCATTTGCATGTATTTTGGGTTTGATATGTGCATATCCTAGCTTTGTAAAAGGTTGACTGAGACTTTTATGTAATATAAGCTAGAGAATGACAAGGGGGCACATTTTTCCCCGTGGGAACTGATTTTCCCGTCCTGTCCCCGCAAGTTCTTTTCCTATTTCTGCACCATGCCTGCAAGCTCCGTCCTCATCTGCACAAGCCTCGAACACTTGAAAATCATAAGTAGCAACATTCTAGAGCTCAGATTGTGATGTCATAATGCCTCATTCCACCAATGCCTAAGCTCCGTCCTCATCTGCACAAGCCTCGAACACTTGAAAATCATAAGTAGCAACATTCTAGAGCTCAAATTGTGATGTCATAATGCCTCATTCCACCAATGCCTAAGCTCCGTCCTCATCTGCACAAGCCTCGAACACTTGAAAATCATAAGTAGCAACATTCTAGAGCTCAAATTGTGATGTCATAATGCCTCATTCCACCAATGCCTAAGCTCCGTCCTCATCTGCACAAGCCTCGAACACTTTAAAATCATAAGTAGCAACATCCTAGAGCTCAGATTGTGATGTCATAATGCCTCATTCCACCAATGCCTAAGCTCCGTCCTCATCTGCACAAGCCTCAACCTCTTTAAAATCATAAGTGTTCAAGTCTTGTGTGGTTAAGGCAGAGCTTACAGGAATGGGACAGGGACAAAATTCACTGGGATGGGATGGGGAAATTGAGTTCCTGCAGGGAGCAGGACAAATTTGTCCCCGAGTCATTCTCTGATATAAGCATTTTACGTTCTGGTTTATTCATGTAGCAAATGTGAATAAGGCTTGTAAAACAAAGGACATAGTTTTGAAATTATAGAGTGGCAATGTTTCTATGTCATGTTTAGCACAGAACTCAAACTGAGCCAGGTGTAAAACATCTTCCAAATCAATAAAATTCTGCAATTGATCTAATGCAACACCCTCAATTAGTTAAAAAATGATCCAGAAGAGACCAGCCTATAATTGTTTGCGTCCAGCGGATCAGCATCATGTTTCTTTAAAACTGGATATATGCTAGCCTTTTTAAAAGCCCAGGCATGCAAAGAGAAGACAAAGACTGCTTCACAACAGTTGCCAAAGGCTTAGTCATCTCCGCTTTCGTTGATTTAAGAACTGGCATAAGACAAATATTTAGTGTACTAGAAGAAAAATTCATCCTATAAATCACCTTCTCTATCTGACTCGAGGTCAGACTTACAACCTCAAAAATAGCAACAATAATTGGTGGAATAGCTTCAGATAAAGAAATACCATCATAGATCTTAGAAATTTTCTGCTGGAATGTTGCAGCAAAATCCCGACTTGTTATCTGAACAGCTTTAGTGAGAGCAGACCGATCTAAAGCCAAACACTTAACAATCTCAAGCTAGATTTTTAGCTGAGAGGCAGCCCCTTCAATCAATTTATCATAATTCTGGGAGATCACAGACCAGATATAAGGGTTAGGCAGAAAAATCAACAAGCCTCCACTGAATCTTGCATTTGTGCTCAATTTAAAGGTAATGCAAAGACATGAACACAGATTTTGCCACTGTGCAATGCCACAGTCCTTGTGCAAGACACGGCAGAAACGATGCAAGTCAGTAAAGAGCGCGATGAACACACGTTTACCCGTGGCATCTCTTTTCCATATTGCACAGATGTTGCGTACTCTATAAGAAAAAAATAAATAGTACATAAGGTCTCTTTGGCACAGCCCTCAAATCTGAACCACGTTTGGCGTTTTAGGGGAGTAAACTGGGCAGATGTATAGCGGTGCCCCCACTTCAGGGGCATGACTGAAGGGTGATGATCTAGAAGACCCAATCACTTCCTAGGAGATGAAGGGTGCCATCATGGTTTCTAAGTGATACAACCTCCCTCCCCCCCCCCCCCCCCCCAAAACCCCTACCACCAGCTATGGAAGAGACCATAACATTCTCCCAATGTTCAAGAGCCCAATTGACTGCAAATATGTTTTTGAAATAATATAAAATGTATTTGTTTTAGGTTTGGATATAAGGCTGTCAAGTTATCACTAACATTACCTTTATTAATGATGTCCAGCATGATTAGAAGCAGTGTCATGCCAGGAAAATGCACTTTATGCTGCTGTACCATCTACAGACTCCTAGTTATGGCCCTATTTGGAAGTTTCTATTAAATAATTAACAGAGGCACTTCAATTACATAGTTACATAGTAGATGACGGCAGATAAAGACCCGAATGGTCCATCCAGTCTGCCCAACCTGATTCAATTTAAATTTATTTATTTTTTTTCTTCTTAGCTATTTCTGGGCAAGAATCCAAAGCTTTACCCGGTACTGTGCTTGGGTTCCAACTGCCAAAATCTCTGTTAAGACTTACTCCAGCCCATCTACACCCTCCCAGCCATTGAAGCCCTCTCCAGCCCATCCTCCACCAAACGGCCATACACAGACACAGACCGTGCAAGTCTGCCCAGTAACTGGCCTAGTTCAATATTTTAATATTGCTTCAAGGGGCTGGCGTTGGCGCATCTCAGATCCTTCTGAATCTAGCTCTGGAAGCAGCACTGTGCAATCCGTGCCGACATCACAGGAGCACTAGAAATATGAGAAATGCCTCGTCCCCGATGACTTTTCCTGTTCTCATTTTTCCTGCTAAGAATCTAGGCAATTAATTTCTCCCATAGACCAAGACGTGGGTACAGTTCCTTAACCTACAATCTGCTCATGCCTCCTCATAAGGATAAGAGATCAAGGAAGAGACGTGTCAAGAAGCACATCGTCTACCTCTCCTCGGAATCGGGCAATGAGACCCCTGTAGAATAGTCATCACTCAGGGACCCTCTGGCATTCCAGTTCCATTATCAGGATGAAAAGAAAATATTGATGGTATGGGGGTTTTTTGTTTAATGTTGGTATAATCAATATATGAGTTAATGTCAGAGCACGGAGTGGAGAGACAAGAGATAAAGGCCACAGTGAGAGTCACAAAACACACTCACACACACACACAAAAGATTACAACTCTAATTAGGAGTAGGGCTGGCCTCGGAATCTGCAGTTCAGAATGGCATTTATTTATTTTCTGCCTAGCAATATATTGTTCAGGCCGATTACAATTACACATTCACAGTCGAGAAAACATCGCATAGTAGATGACAGCAGATAAAGACCCGAATGGTCCATCCAATCTGCCCAACCTGATTCAATTTAAATTTTTTCTTCTTAGCTATTTCTGGGCAAGAATCCAAAGCTCTATCCTATCCGGTACTGTGCTTGGGTTCCCACTGTCGAAATCTCCATTAAAACCTACTCCAGCCCTTCTACAACCTCCCAGCCATTGAAGCCCTCCCCAGCCCGTTCCCCACCAAACGGCCAGACACAGACCGTTCAATATTTAATATTATTTTCTGATTCTAGATCCTCTGTGTTCATCCCATGCTTCTTTAAACTCAATCACAGTTTTACCTCTCTCGGGAACGCATTCCAGGCATCCACCACCCTCTCCGTAAAGTAGAAGGGTGATGGATGTCTGGAATGCGCTCCCGATACAAAACAATAAAATCAAGCTGCCTCCCCCATACCACACTCCACCATGCACAAGCCCTTATAGGTCTCAGTGAAAAATGCCTTCAATTACTTCTGAAAATGACATAGTTCAACTCCAACCATAACCCCTGAAGGACCAAGAGGACCAAATGCCTCGATATAAAAAAAACCAACAACACAAAAAGTGCCTTTGGTTACTTGAAAAATTGGACATTGCTCAATTTCAACCATAATTCCTCAGGGAGGAGGTGCAGAGGAATGGGCCAGCCGCTGAAAGTACATTTGCCTTACCAGTAACCAATCTTGCCACCTTTAAACCTGGGATCACTAATAGATTCACCCCACTAGGAGTCTGGCAGGGATGTGTCTAGATCTATCTTCATGAAATGACTTAACTAACATAGTAACATAGTAACATAGTAGATGACGGCAGATAAAGACCCGAATGGTCTGGCAGGGATGTGTCTAGATCTATCTTCATGAAATGACTTAACTAACATAGTAACATAGTAGATGACGGCAGATAAAGACCCGAATGGTCTGGCAGGGATGTGTCTAGATCTATCTTCATGAAATGACTTAACTAACATAGTAACATAGTAGATGACGGCAGATAAAGACCCGAATGGTCTGGCAGGGATGTGTCTAGATCTATCTTCATGAAATGACTTAACTAACATAGTAACATAGTAGATGACGGCAGATAAAGACCCGAATGGTCTGGCAGGGATGTGTCTAGATCTATCTTCATGAAATGACTTAACTAACATAGTAACATAGTAGATGACGGCAGATAAAGACCCGAATGGTCTGGCAGGGATGTGTCTAGATCTATCTTCATGAAATGACTTAACTAACATAGTAACATAGTAACATAGTAGATGACGGCAGATAAAGACCCGAATGGTCTGGCAGGGATGTGTCTAGATCTATCTTCATGAAATGACTTAACTAACATAGTAACATAGTAACATAGTAGATGACGGCAGATAAAGACCCGAATGATCTGGCAGGGATGTGTCTAGATCTATCTTCATGAAATGACTTAACTAACATAGTAATTTTTCTGGAATACAATCTTAGTAATCAATATGTGTAAATTTTATACGTATTGTTAAATATAGTTATTAGCAGGGGCTCATTCAAACTGCATCCAACAGAAGCATTGACGTCACTTAGAACATATAGAAAATCATAACAATAATAAAAATGACACGGAGAAAAATAAACCTCAATTGTGAGAGGTTGGGACTACACAAATACCCAGCCCTCAACACATCATCACTAACATAGTAACATAGTAACATAGTAGATGACGGCAGATAAAGACCCGAATGGTCTGGCAGGGATGTGTCTAGATCTATCTTCATGAAATGACTTAACTAACATAGTAACATAGTAGATGACGGCAGATAAAGACCCGAATGGTCCATCCAGTCTGCCCAACCTGATTCAATTTAAATTTTTTTTTTTTTCTTCTTAGCTATTTCTGGGTGAGAATCCAAAGCTTTACCCGGTACTGTGCTTGGGAATATATTTTAAACTTTGCCCTCTGGGGCACCAACAGCCAACGAAAAAAATTTTTTTTAAGGGAATAGCTATTTACTCTCATCAGAAGATAGGCAGAAGAATTCTGAATTATCCAGTGACCCAAGATACAGTGGATTGCAATAATTGACACCCTTTACAATCAGGCTCACAATACAGTACCAATCTAAAGTTAGCCACAGATAAATAATTCTTTAACTCAACAACCGTAACCTGTAAAAGGAGACACACTATCAACTTCACCTGATTCTTCTCCAGAATAATAGAATCCATTTTTCTCCCAAACTCTGCACTATTGACAACACAGCAGTAGCAATCTCACCAACCAATCAGTTTTCAGGCGGTGACCCCTGTCCAGCCCACAAAATTTCAGTCTTGATATTTAAAGCAAGCTCATATAATGCCATTCAATCATTAATGATAGGAGGCTTGCGCCAGAAGACGTATGAGGAGAGACTGGAAGCCCTGAATATGTATACCCTAGAGGAAAGGAGAGACAGGGGAGATATGATTCAGACGTTCAAATACTTGAAGGGTATTAACGTAGAACAAAATCTTTTCCAGAGAAAGGAAAATGGTAAAACCAGAGGACATAATTTGAGGTTGAGGGGTGGTAGATTCAGGGGCAATGTTAGGAAATTCTACTTTACTGAGAGGGTGGTGGATGCCTGGAATGCGCTCCCGAGAGAGGTGGTGGAGAGTAAAACTGTGACTGAGTTCAAAGAAGCGTGGGATGAACACAAAGGATTTAGAATCAGAAAATAATATTAAATATTGAACTAGGCCAGTTACTGGGCAGACTTGCACGGTCTGTGTTTGGTGGAGGATGGGCAGGGGAGGGCTTCAATGGCTGGGAGGGTGTAGATGGGCTGGAGTAAGTCTTAACAGAGATTTCGGCAGTTGGAACCCAAGCACAGTACCGGGTAAAGCTTTGGATTCTCGCCCAGAAATAGCTAAGAAGAAAAAAAAAAAAATTTAAATTGAATCAGGTTGGGCAGACTGGATGGACCATTCGGGTCTTTATCTGCCGTCATCATCATCTACTATTAATAACCAAATGTAGACAAGAACCAACCTCAGAAGATATAGTTGCCAGTGGCCCAAGTAACATCAGACCATGCATATCATTAACAAACATGTGAAGCCAAAAACCCTTTGCAGCTTACAGGCAGGCAAGCAGTTGAACATTGACATTAATTAACAGGACTAACAGTGCAAATCCTTACTGAGTGAACACCATAAGCCACTGGCTTGTACCTTGACTCATTTGATCCCAATACAGGCAGTCCCCGGGTTAAGAACAAGTTACGTTTTTAAAGCTGTTTTTAAGTCGGATTTGTATGCAACTCAGAACTTGTAGATTTTCAGATTCTTGCTGCTTATCTCTGCTCCCAGCTGACAAAAGGGCCGACTGTCCCTCTAAGGCACAGCATGCACAACCACGCACTGTTCTTAATGTGGCCATGCATCATTCCTGAATCTGCTGCAGGAAGTGTAGGAGTCTATGCCACTGGAAATATTGCTCAGTGAAATCAAATGAAGCTGTGACCGTGTTCTTAAGTGCGAGTCATACTGTACTTAAGTCAGGCATTTGTAACTCAGGGACTGCCTGTACTTGACTCACATATGAACATAAGAGTTGCTATTCTGGGACAGACCAAAGGTCCTTCAAGCCCAGTATCCTGTTTAAACAGTGGCCAACCTAGGTCACAAATACATGGCAAGGTCCAAAGGAGTAGCAACATTCTAGAGCTGATACTGTGATGTCATAATGCCTCATTCCACCAATGCCTAAGAGCCAACCTCTTCAGCCACTGAAGACGGTGTCCCGTGTTTGGGCAGCCTTTACATATATCGTTTGATTACTCGAGTTTCACTTGTCCTTCACAGTGTCTTATATCCCTTGAAGAAGGCATCTACGGATGCTGAAACTGGGATCCTAGTCAGGGCAATATATGAGATCTTTTTCAAGAGACTGATCTTCTGTTATAGACTTTGGATTCTCTAGGACAGGGGCGCCCAATAGGTTGATCGCCAAGGCAAAGTGAGTCGATTGCAGAGCCCATCCCGGGGTCCGTCATAGACTCACTTTGCCTTGGCGATCTACCGGGCCGATCAGCCTTCCTCTCCCCGACTTCAATTCTGCCGTCGGAGAGGAAGTTCGGGCCAGCCAATCGCTGCCTGGCTGGGCCAAAACTTCCTCTCCAATGGCAGAATTGATGTCGGAGAGAGGAATGCTGGTCGGCCTGACGCAGGGAAGCAGGGAGAGCTTGGGGCAGCGGCGGCTTTGGGGCCTGTTACCTGATGGCGGTGGCAGCTTGGGGGCCTGTTCCCCGATGGTGGCAGCAGTGGCTTGGTGGAGGGCAAGAAGAAAGAAAGAAAGAAAGGGGGCAGTCAGGGAGAAAGAAGGGAAACAGAAAAAAAGAAAGAGGGCATGAAGAGAGAAAAAAGAAAGGGAAGCAGGGAGAAAGAAAGGGCAGGGAGAGAGGAAGAAAAAGCTGGGGGAGGGAATGAGGTCTAGAGGAGAAAGAAGGGAAGAAAGATTGGATGCACAGTTATTAGAAGAAAGTGCAACCAGAGACTCATGAAATCACAGACAACAAAGGTAGGAAAAATGATTTTATTTTCAATTTAGTGATCAAAATGTGTCTGAATTTATATTTGCTGTCTAAATTTTGCACAATGGCCACCCTTTTACTAAACCACAATAGCATTTTTAGCGCAGGGAGCCTATGAGCGTTGAGAGCAGCGCTGGGCATTCAGCGCAGCTCCCTTCGCTAAAAACTGCTATTGTGGTTTAGTAAAAAGGGAGGGGTATATTTGTCTATTTTTGTATGGTTGTTACTGAGGTGACAGTGCATAGAGTCATCTGCCTTGACCTCTTTGAAAAAACCCTGGAATAGGAATAATAATTAACATTTTCTCAGCATACAGTGTGCTTTATGTTTTTTTTTTAAATTTTATTGTTGGTAGATCATTTTGACTTGGTCATTTTAAAAGTAGCTCGCAAGCCCAAAAAGTGTGGGCACCCCTGCTCTAGGAGATCCCTTTATCAAGATGGACACTATGTTATGCATTTTATAGTTTTCATGTGATTTTTTTTTTTTTACCCATTTGCATCAATAAAGTAACTGTTTGGTTGATTTTTTTTTTTTTTTTTTTACATCTCATTTGCCTCTTTTTGGTTTATTTTGCTGTATTTTTGAGACAAATTTCTTCTTTCCCCTTCTGTCTGCCTATAGAGAAACATGTGGAGGGGGTATAATCGAAAAGAACGTCTAAGTCCGTTTTTGTCTAAGTCGTAAGTTGTCCAAAGTAAAAAACAGCCAAGGACACATTTTTGAAAAATATGTCCAAAAATTTTTTTCTTTCAAAAATCGTCTAACTATACGTCCTGCCGGTCTGATCGTCCAAATTGCTAAAGCATCCATCTTTATACCACATTTTCATCTAACTTTTTGTCCAAGTCAAAAACGCCTAGAACAAGCCCTGTTGGACGTGGGAGGGGTCTGCAAAGTGATGGACTGAGCACCCAGACATGGCACCTAAATAGTGGGGTACCTTACAGGGCACTGCTGTGAACTTCACAAAAAGGTTGCCATGTCTTCTCCTCACTACAGCTCCCTTAAAGGTCACGGTGAGGCCCCCAAAACACCTCCATAATCCCCTAGACCCACTTATCTACCACCCCAATAGCCTTTATGGCTGCAGGAGCCACTTATATGCCAGTACAAAAGGGTTTTGGGGGTGTATAGGGGAGTGCACATGTTTCAGTATCAGTGCAGTGATTACAGGGGCTTATGGGCTTGGGGCCTCCTGTCTATTGGTCCCTAACCCACCCCCAAGACAACTTAAGCCACCTCTGTGCTGGACAACTAGGCTTTCCTATGCCAGGCGCCCAGGTGATGATGGGCTGGAGGCTGAATTTAAAGGTGTGATTAATTTTTTTATGGGGGGGGGTCAGTGATCACCGGGGTAGTGTGTGGGGGTCTGTTTTATGTGTTTGCAGTGCTTATCTGGTGACTTTAGGTAGGTTTTTGTGACTTAGACCATGTTTTATATGGTCTAAGTCGCCACATCCAAGTTCCGTCGATCCTGGGCTGTATAACTTTCGGTTATACATGCTGCATGACTAAGTCTAAGCCGGCCCACGTCCCGCCCAACTCCCACCCTCGACACTCCTCCCGAAATGCTCCGTTTAGCTTTGGTTGTTCAGCAGCACTATGTAGGCCTAGGTCGTTTAGAAATACGTCCAAACCCCGTTTTTATTATCGGCACTTGGACGTATTTGGGAAATGTTCGTCCAAGTGCCGACTTAGGCTGGTTTTTGGATGTTTTTCTCTTTCGATTATGAGCCCCATAAAGTTTAAAAACTGCTTGTCTGATTCATCATATTATACAGGCAGAGGCTTCCCATCATCTTACTTTGTTCTTTTCACGTTTGCATTATTCATCTAATAGATTGAGTAGAACATTTTTATTGCAGTTTCCCCCTTTTAGAGGTCTACATTTTACGTCAATTTTACTCCTCTTTTACATATGCTGCTATTGTTATTTGGAATAATTTACCTATACAAATAAGGTTAGCCTTTTAAACAATTAAGTTGCATGTGCAAATCAGCAGTGCGCACTGATTTGCATGTGCAAGTTTGGTTGCACTATAGAGAATCTGGCTGTATGTGATATGTTACCTTTACAGAGCAGCACTTATTTGCTTCCACTACTTGTGTCCATGTATGCTTACTCATGAAAGCAGCTAACTATAAGGGAAAAATACTTAATAACCCCAATGAATAACACCCTTCATCAGTGTTTGTGATGCTCAGCTACACCACTCAGAGTTCAAAAAGTTTCATTACTCCAAGCTTTATGTGTTAAATCTAAATCGGATCCACAGTAGTGTATATATAAATAGATTAAATAGTTTTTAAATATATTTAACTTTTTAGTTTTTTAAGTGTTTAAATAAATATCACATTTGCATTAAATTCATTTGTACTTAGCTTCATTCTTGTGGTCTAAATTGGGGACAAGAATTTAAGTTTCAAGTTTAATAGTTTTTTTGATTTAATCGCTTAATCATACTTCTAAGCGATGAACAATTTAAAAATTACATTTGATGGGAAAAAATACAATAAAAAACAGATTTTAAATAATGACAAGGGATTGAAATTTAACTTAACATACTCATAACATTGGGTAAAGGGGGAATGAAATACAAATCAATAAGGTAAAGTAGAAACAAAAAGGGAAAGATACAGAAGGTAAACAAAACAACAATAAAATATTGTAAGATAAAATTTATTAGGGCTACGGGGTATTAAAATTAGTTATCAAAGGCATCCTTGAAAAGAAATGTTTTTAAATTACTTTTAAATTTTCCAAGTTCCTGTTCTTCCCTTAAAAACATTCGAAGGGCATTCCAAGTCTGTGGTGCGGTAACCGAGAAAATAAATTGCCCTCTTGTATTAATAACCTTGAGCGAAGGAATAGTCAATAAATTCTGTTCATTGGATCTTAAAGCTCTATTTGGAGAGTATGGAATTAATAATTTGTATTTACCTCAAAAATAATTTGTATTTACCTCAATTTAGACCACAAGAATAAAGCTAAGTACAAATGAATTTAATGCAAATGTGATATTTATTTAAACACTTAAAAAGCTAAAAAGTTAAATATATTTAAAAACTATTTAATCTATTTATATATATACTACTGTGGATCCGATGAAGATTTAACACATAAAGCTTGGAGTAATGAAACTTTTTTAACTCTGAGTGGTGTAGCTGAGCATCACAAACACTGATGAAGGGTGTTATTCATAGGGGTTATTAAGTATTTTTCCCTTATAGTCAGTTACTATTATTGAATACCCTGATGCCACAATAATAGTGCTGGAATCTGATATACTCACAAAAGCATACGCGTACGCTTTACATATCGAAGCGGTGCATAAACGCGGGTGGCCGGTTCTAGACGTTCACTTCAGGTATCTGAAGTGGGGAGGAATGGCTTGCTAACATCACCTGGAGAACTGGTGTTTCCCATTGCCTGGAAAAGTCCCCTCAGTTAAATTCTGCTTCTTCGTCTTCCCCCCCCCCTGCTCCTCCTTATGTTGGCGGCTTTCATCACAGTTAGGATGGCGTCCCTGAGACTTATCTAGATCCTTGCCCAATTTCTGACTCCTTTGCACATGCTGAGCGGGGAGGCTGATTCTCTTATCATGCTTGATCTATAATTCTGGAGGCCTTTTCATCTCACTTTGCCCCGACAGGTCTCTCCGTGATCCCTGTGGTCTTTAGCTAGTAAGAATATATTGGCTCTGATTGATAAAGTTAGTTGTTTTATTTGATACTAGCTTTATAGCCCGTTACATTAACGGGTGCTAGAATATATGTGTGTTTGTCTTTATTTCTTTCTCTCTCTGTCTCCTTCGCCGCTTTTTCCTGTCCATTCTCCCTTATTTTTACCTCCCCTGTGTCCACCACCACCCCTTCACTGCTCCCCTTATCCAGCAGCAGCCCTTCTTCCTTTATTTGACCTCCCCCCTGTCCATCAGCACCTCTTCCTGCTCCCCCAGCAGTAGGCCTCCCTTCATTTCCCCCCCTGTCTCGGCGATTCAAGCAGCCTGTGCACCAGTCTTTACACGCTGCTTCGGGTCCTTCTACTGCCCTGATTTACTCTGGCACGTCCCTGATGACATCATCAGAGACGCGGCAGAGCAAATTAGGGAAGTAGAAGGGCCCGAAGCAGCGTGTAAAGACTGGTGCACACGCTGCTTGAATCGCCAAGGTAGTCGGGTCCACGGGAAGGGGGGTGAGCGGAAAAGGACACGGACTCCTGTGGTCTGTCGCGGAGGGTTGCCAGGCTTCATTTCAGCCGCAGGGAAGGCTCACTGCCCCAGCTCCTTACCCGTCCGCAGCCCGAGCCATTCCTCCCGCGCTTTCTCAGCGGCCCGGCTCGCTCGGTTGGTTTTTTTTTTTTTACTCCGCTTCCTGCATTCACTGCTATCAGTGACGTAATAAGCACGCATGCGCACTTGTCTTGCCACATCCCGACAGAAAAGGGATCAGGGAACACGCGAGGCAAGTGCGCATGCGCGGCTAGCATTTTATTATTTAAGATACCGTCATTTTTAACCAAAAAAAAAAAGGTCAAATCAAAGCGGTATACAATTGTAACATGAAAGAACAGGCCTGAGCATCCAAGTTAGGAACTGACTTCTGGTTGTCCACACAGTTGCACATATTGCTAATTTTGGTTCGCCCTCCGTTTCCATCCACTCCCTGTTTTGAAGGCATCATTTTCTGCGAAAGAGAAGTGAATGGAAGCTCCAGCTATTTCGTCTAGCGGTATTGAAGGTTTTCTTGCTGTTACAGGGCAAAATCAGAGCAGGGTAGACCTGAACTAGAGTCCTAAAAGACCCTTCAGTACTCCAGAATTACCATTAGCATTTTTTTGAGCGATGCCTGCTGCTTTGGAGTGCCAAACACATAGCAACTTATTCATAACACAGAACATCAAAGCAAAAATAAATAAATAAAAGCAATTTTTTTTTTTGCTGTCATTTTTTAATAGCACAGTGACAACCTTATTCCCTTTATCGATATCCAGAGCTACGCTTAGCAGTTCCACCTGTGAACCAGTGGGCAATGAATAGCAGTACCCAAGCAGCCCCTTCCTGCTCATGCCAAAGACATGTAAAGCCACAAGAGACAGTTCATGGGTTAGCATCCTCCAGCTTTTTATCGTATTTTTTTTTTTTTACCAATTAATACTTTTTAATGCTGATTGGATCTTTTATTTTGCAGACAATTTAAATATAACACACACACATACACACAAAATGTTCGCTGGTGACCTCTTTGGCCACGCAATAAAACAGCTGTAACACCCCCCTCCCCCGACCTGTCACAGACAGGAGCTGCCCCTTCGGAGAAAGCTGATGCGAAATGAAAGCATGGTAGATGTCCAACACTAAAATTATGCCTGTTATATTTGGTGAGACCCTGAGTCTGGTGAGCGAGGAACCACAGTGGCGACAGAAGGCGAACAGACAGTTTCATGGCCTACTTACCGGTTTTCACAGTGCATTCAGGCACTTGTAGTCCTGCATGCAATAAAAAAAGCAGGACTTTGGATACTAGAACGCAGCGGAATGTAATGTCCCAAACATACAAAATCAGCTAGTGACCATCAGCTCTTTGCATTTTCTTCCTTAAAGGCTTAGATTCACTAAACTCACTGATCTGGGCGACCCGTGGGCGAGTCATGCTGGGCGACCGATTCACTACAGAGTCCTGGTGCAAATGAAGTGATCAGATGCACGCCCCACAGCGACCCCACGGATCGCTGAAGAGCGATCCAGACGTATGCGTAGACCATCCTCTTTGCCTGCAGATGCGGTCCACGCATGCGCCTGCTCTCCGCACAAGCTTGTGGTCAAAATTAAAGGGGGAGGGATGGCTGCGCTCGCTTGCCCCACAAGAATCATTTCAATGGAACAAAGCACACTTTGCAACCAGACTGGAACAACACAGAAGAGAACATGCCATAGTGCAGCCCCGCTTTAAACCCACGGGTTAAAACCACGGGCTTGCAGAGAGGCAGGGGGGCAGAGAGTAGGACGCTTTTTGCACAAGGGAGATGTTTTATTTTGATGGTTTTATTTTTTATATTGGGATTTCAGGGTGGCAGGGATGGGATTTCAGGGCGGCAGAGAGCAGGACAATCAGCAAGGACATGAGCGACTGGTCCTTTTTGGATTGGCAAGCCTAATCAGTGTTCCTTCTGTTTAGTTAATCCCTGCTTTCCTACTTAAGCAGGCAATTTCCCCTCATTTGCATGTGTGGATTGGAGATTGATCGCACAGCTGTTTAGTGAATCGGGTCAGGGAACGATTGCAAAACCATCGGTACACAATCGGTAAGTTTAGTGAATCTAACCCAAAGAGCTCAGGATATAAAGCAATTGAATGGTCTATACAGTTCAAGAAGGCACTGTTTTCACCACAGACTCCATTGTGTTTAAAATAAATTGCATTTAATTAAATTGGACTAGGTGGTCTAGCTCACTGATTGACATTTGCTACTTTTATGAAATGCCTTTCCATTTATTAAGTAAACTTGAGATATTTGGTGATTCTTTTCTTGTTTCATATGTTGCTATGGCTGTCCCAGAACCTAGAAAGCTATTTATTGCCATGCGATCTATGGAGGAAATGTTTGCACTGTCTCCTTTAAGACCCTGGTACCAACCAGTGTCAGACTCAGTGAGCCAGTGAATCACTGGTTGTTAAAGCAAGTTATGGCTGGAACGAAAAAAAGCTCCTATATCTTTGTGACATTTCTGGGTCTTAACAGGTTCTCTTCCTGCTCTTTTCTCTGCAGCTAATGCGTCCCAGAGCAGCAAAATCAATTATGTCACTTTTTGCCTGACGTGTGATTTTTAAATGTGAGAGCATGTATGGGGAGGAGGGAAACTTGCAGTGACTGGACTTTACAGCTGGAAGACCCAAAACAAGAATTTTATATAAAGGCAGAAAGAGGGGGTCGATGTAGAAAGCCATATGGTAAAGCTGTATACCAATGGCTGAGTGTGCGACTTCTACGGCAAAATTAGCAAAGAAAATATTTCACAGCGATGCACTAAGCAAGTAAGGTGCAAAATTCAAAATGCATAAGACTTGTGCGCTAATCAGGGACAGCCTGCCGGACTCGTGTGTACAAAGGTTTTCCAGTAACCAAGTTTCCAAGTTTATTATAAGATTTGATTAATCGCCTATTCCAGGTTCTAAGCGATGTACAGCTAAAATTACAAAGTTAGGGTAAACATACATAATTAGAACAACTTAATATTAAACATATTAAAATAGCATAAAAATACATAACATGACTAAACGTGTACAACAGGACAATGAACATACGTGATCACAAAAAGGTAAAGTTATGGGAAGAAATAAAATTCAATATAAAAGAAACAATTAAGGTTAAAAAACATTAGGGAAGGGGGAAAAATTTAATATAAAATGTAGAAAAAATCAATTAATCACTAAAAGCATCTTTAAAAAGAAATCCCTTAAGTTTGCTCTTGAATTTGTCTAAAATTCTTTCTTCTCTTAAATGAATTGGCAAGGCGTTCCAGGCTAGAGGAGCCGTAACTGAAAAAATAGAATGACGTCGTGTACCAATAACTTTTAACGATGGAACAACAAATAAATGTTGATCAGTTGACCGTAACAATCTTGAAGTATTATAGGGGATTAAAAGATTATAAATAAAAGCCGGAGTTTTAAAAATTATTGATTTGAAAGTGAGCAAATTTAATTTGTACATTATTCGATATGTAACCGGCAACCAATGTGCTTTCTCAAGCAAAGGCGTAACGTGATCGAATTTCTTAGCGTTTTCAATAAGTTTAATCGAGGTATTTTGAATAATTTGTAAGCTTCGCTGTGTATGTCCGGGGGGAGGGGGGGGGGGGGGGGGGGGGGGGGATCCCAAGTGCCTGCACACATCCGCACATGAACTGGAATTTTGTTTTGCATATAACGATTAATCTCACAAAAAGTCCTTGCACTTAAAAAGTTTTGAGGCTAATATTTTTGTGCAGAAAAACATGAGTAGATGTGTGTTGCCATTTTTCGTTTTCTTTGGAGACATGCACCTTGAAACTGCAGTTACCCCAGCACACAGCTGTTACTTTTATTCTATCTTTTAAAATGGCACTATAGTTGCAGAAAAAAGGGGGGAGACTAACAATAAATCCCAAAGATAGCATTAAATCCTCTCTTTATAGAGGGCATGTCCGGACTTTTTGTCCGGGTTTTGTCCGGCGTTTTGTCCGGGTTTCGTAAAAGCTTCCAGCTCGGGAGCCACATCAGGAGGTCATCTGGGCAGGTGTGATGCGGTGACATCACACGCATGGGTGCGTGTGTGTGTGAGATATCATCGCATCACGCATGCGCAGATGCCCTCCCGACGCAGCTCCCAAGCAAGAGGCCAAGTTGAGGGGATGGGGTTGGGGCGTGACCTGGGCAGACCAGGGAAGAACGGGGACAGGGCGGGTGGAACTGGGCGGACCTGGGGGGGGGCGTGGCCATGGGTCCGGATTTTACAAAGGTAAAATCTGGTAACCCTATTCTCAAGTAACCCTTCCATGCTGCCATGGGCCTGCTGTGACATTCTCATGTTGTATGCATGTTAAAATCTCCTATTTACATCTGTGCTTTGCAGAGGAATACCTAATGACAAAAAACTACAAAATATCCCACCTATCAAAGTACAATAAGTGTGTGGCATGAGAGGAAAAGGATCTCAGAAACCTGCTTGATTTTCAGGAATAAACCTTTCTAAGGTTCCACGTTTCTAGCATCAATCCTAAAAAAAAAAAAAACCTCTCAATGCTTTTCCATTTTTAATGCTTGAATTTTCAAAGATTAACTTCATGCAAAATCTAAAAATAATGTTTCATGCTTGAACTCAATAAAATGGGCCACACTTATCTTAGTGGTTGCGGCCCGACAGGACCCGTTTCGCCATAAATACCAGCTTTCTCCATGTTTACTTTCCTATAATTTTGTAGTTCTACCCTTTTCCTTCTGTATTTGCAAGTCTGTTCCCATCCATGTCATTTGTTTTTATATATAAGTTTTGGTTTTAAATTACATCCTTTTTTTTAATGTACAACGCTTAGAATTTGTGATAAGCGTTTTATCAAAATTTTGAAAAAACTTGAACTTCTCTTAAGCTGCTACAATATTTTGACAGTTATCTGCGGCGCTCTCTGTCATAAGCTGTTGGCTGAACAATAGGTGAGACTTTTTGTGGGGTTTTTTGAGAATTGTTCCATAGAGATCCCCCACACCATCTTATTTTATTGATCAGAATGGCAAATGACCTCATTGACTTTCATTTTAAGATGTTATATACCCCAGTGAACTCTTTTCTGCACAGTGCAGCTAGTAATGTCTGCGTACACCTCATGATAACTGCGCCCTTCCGCTTGCAGTCGTTTTCTGCATCAACCTCAGAGTGATCACATTGATTCAACCTGATTATTGGCAAGCTATCAGCTTCTAGATTTAGTGTGGATTACGGTGAGGTGGAAAGGATGTCACCCCAGGGGATAAGTCTGAAGGTTTCCCTGGCATGGGCAAACTTTGTTGACCCCATTCCAGCTGCGATCTAAAGCAGTTATTACAGTTTTTTTTCCAATCCCCAGTGCAGAGAATGCCAGTCATTATCTTGCTTTTTGCTGGTCCCTGTGTAACGGAGAATCCTCCTGACAACAGCCCAAAAACAAGAGCAAATATCGTGAGCAATAGGAAGCCTGAGAGTCCATCTCGCCGGGCGAACTTAATGTGGAGCTGGGAGGCTCGCTTGGTCGCCCGTCATAGGCGCAGGGCCGGTCGGATAGACGGTTGGTGGGTTAAGATAGGCTGGCAAGTCTTTCCCACCTTCAGGAGGGTGGGCTTAAAAGCTGGAACTTCAGAGGACTCGGGGTTTACCTGGTCCTCTGAGGCAGCTTTTCACGCCTGCCCCTTCCGTCTCCAAGGGTGGTGCTGTGGTGGCTCAGAGTGCGGTATTCTGAGCTACTGGCTGATGGGCTCATCAGGGGATGAGCGCTGGGCTGGCTGGAAGACGTGCCTGGTGGGTCGGGTGACCCTGGAGAATGGGGCATGTGGGGGATATGCCACCCCTCAGATTCTTGCTGGCATGGCAGGGTCGTGAGCCATAACTTGTTTAAGGTAGTTCGGGAATATTGTGTTATGTTATTACTATGCTGTTTATATATTTAATTTGTAATATGCAATAAACAGGGCTGCGGCTAATTTTCACCATCAGTTGAATTTGGAGTGTTAATGTTTCGATATGGAAGGGTGGGTGGGGCATAGATGAAAGGGTTGGTTTGGGGGGGCGGGCTTATCCAGATTCCGTTGTTAGTGGCTTGCAGTCTCTGTAGCTCTTTTCCCACCTTTCACGGCAATTTAAAGCACTAGAATTGGCTAACTCCTTCAGCGTATGGACTTGCCTCTGTCCTGGCTCTGTGCTCTCTTATTTGGGCCTTATTACTAGGTCCTTTTTCTAATTTGAATGAGTATGTTTTATTTCTTATATTTTGACATTTTTTAATATAAAATATATAAATCTTTTCTTTGACCACAACTTCTTTTTTTATAATCTGCTTCTTTAAGGTCACTTTGTGGTTCTTCATGCTACAGTCAAGGTTCATAAGTGTCCGGATGGTACCTTTTAGGCCTGGGGTGTTCAGTGTTGGATCTCAAGTAGAGGTCTGCACGGGAACGGGGATTGCGGGAATCCCGTGGATCCTGCGGGGGTCCCACGGGTATCCCCCCCTAACCCACGGGACTCCCATGGGGACCCTCCGGCCCACGGGACTCCCACATGGACCCCCCTCTGGCCCACAGGACTCCCAGGGGGATGGAAGGCTTTGGAAGCAGGGTTCGTCCATATAATATAATGGACATGTCAGCCTTAGTAAAAGAGGGGGTTTATAAGTTAATTACCTGAACAGAAAACAAAAAAAGAGTTCCACCAAAGATTCCACAAGGAAAAAGCAGTGCAAACACAAAAGAAACTGTGGAATTGATGATCCTGTCAGAAGTAATTGCTGTTTTTTTTTTTGGACGGGCAGGGATGGAGATAATTCCTTGCGGTGACGGGTGGGGACGGAGAGAATCCTGGAGGGGATGGGTGGGGACGGAGATGATCCGGGTGGGGACGGAGAGGATCCGAGTGGGGACGGGCGGGGATGGGTGGGATTTCTGTCCCCGTGCAACTCTCTAATCTCAAGGGAAGCAACCCCAGTTAAGCTTTCTGGATTTCCCCAGTAAATATGCTTAAGCTCTATTTGCATGCCCTGCTTCCATTGTATGTAAGTGGCTCTCATGCATATTCATTGTGGAAATTCTGAAAACCCAACTGGGTTGCAGCCCTCAAGGATAGGGTTACCAGACAGCCGGATTTCCCTGACATGTCCTCCTGTTGAGGACATATCTGGGGGGCCCAGATGGCTTTTCAAAACCAGGTACTTTGTCCAGGTTTTGAAAAGCCTCCCTCGAAATCGCCATCGGGCAGGTGGGCAACATGATGACATCATGCGCACGCGCGTGCACATGACATCATCTTGTCGCAAAAGCGCATGACCTCCTGCCCGACCAGAGCAGGCAGCAGGGGGTGAGGATGGGACAGGGCTAGGGTGGGATTGGCGGCGTGATGGGGTGGGGATGGGTGGAAGTGGGCTGGCCTGGGGCGGGGCTAAGGGATCCGGATTTTTCCAAACAGAAAATCTGGTAACTCTACTCAAGGATCAACATTGAACACCCCTATTCTAGGGGTTCTGATAAGGATCTGGAGAGCAACAGCCCAGCTTATCAGGATGCATAAATGGCATGTGTAGTCGATCCAGAGTTCCCTAACCTGTCTTTGGATTTCAGGATCTCCACAAACCCAGCATATGTAAATTTGTCACATGCACATGTAGGGGGAAAATATCAAGCAATTATTAGCTCATTAAGTGACAATGGGCTGTAACACTGGATGTTTTGTCTTAACGCAGCACTAAATAACTTATCCCAAAGTGCATGTAAAGCAGCTCTTTATTAGGTAAATGCTATAAGGCAACTCTAATGAACACCAAGTGCATACCACAAGTCACACTGTAACCCTAAAATGACAGTAAAATATCCTCTGCCAAGAGATTAAGTTATTGTACCACAGAAGAAGCATCAGGCTGCCGAGCTGTAACCCATCAGGGCCTGCAGTGCTTCCCCGCAATCCCCAATCATGATCTGTAGAGCACCCCGCTGCACATCAGCCCCCAAATGCCTAGCCCCCTTGTATACAATCTTCCCAATCTCCAACAACCCCACACCTAAGGCCCCCCCCATCTCCAGCTCTCTCCCCAGCCTCCACACATCTCCCTTACATGCAATCCCCTTCCTACACATAATTCCTCTTTATCTTAGACTCTCCCTCCCCCCCATCTGACACCACATACTCCAGGAGCTCACCAGGCAGTACTTGGTAGTCTAGTGCATCCCCTGGGCAGGAGCAATCCCTAGTTGCTCCTTCCCTTGTTAGGGCCTTCCCTAAAAAAATGGTGCCCTTACAGTAATCTCATGGGACTACCACTAGGGACAGCATTTTGAGGGAAGATGGCCCTGTGTTCTCAGGCTGATGGACTAATGCTGCATATAAGATGGCTAAAGAAAAGAACCAGAGGGTGATAATGAATTTCTTTTCAGAAAAGTGAAACAGGAAGGTTGGGGAGGGGGACAAATGATTAAAGAACTGGGGCTGGAATAGCTATGCCAGGGGTGTCCAATGTCGGTCCTCGAGGGCCGCAGTCCAGTCGGGTTTTCAGGATTTCCCCAATGAATATACATGAGGTCTATTTGCATGCACTGCTTTCATTGTATGCTAATAGATCTCATGCATATTCACTGGGGAAATCCTGAAAACCCGACTGGACTGCGGCCCTCGAGGACCGACATTGGACACCCCTGAGCTATGCGCTATAGTTGGACCCATGATCCCTGCCCCAGGTAAAAATTTCTAATGTTCCTCTCTTTGGTTAGCAGTAGGATATTTGGGGACATTCTTATTATATAATATTAAAAAAAGGAACCTACCTCAATGGAATCTATTTGCTCTAAGACACTGAAGATTTTTATTGAATATTGAATTCTTGTGCCATGTTCTATAGGCATGAATTAATTGAGAAATATTTTTTTGGGATAAGCTTCAAAGTGTTTTTTCACTTTTCTGAAAAGAAGAAATTCATTATCACCCTTTGGTTCTTTTCCTCTTGATCCTAATTTTGGGGGGTAGACATATAACCATTTGTTCTTTATGCATCTCCTATTTTGTGTGCATATAAGATGGCTAGCAGGCGGTGTTTAGTCCTTTGCCATGGGAGTCAGCCATCTTTTTGTGCAAGGAGACACGATGTGGCGTGTCCCGTTTTGAAAGCTCACAATCGGAGGTCACACCCTGAGGCAGCATTATGTGAAACGCTGGCCACCGTTGGTGTCCTGACGCGAGCTTTACAAATTGCATCATTGAAAAAGATACGTCCGAGTCACATTAGTACCTATTTTTGGCCAATCGCTATTTATTTACATTGCACAACACAAAGCCCTACGAGGTCCCACGGGAGGGGTTTTTTTTGCCAATGAAGTTCTCCGCCTGAACATCTTATGCCACAGCTGTGGCGGTGGGAGGGCTTCGTCTGAGGCTTTTTCCTCCTAGTGGTGGCACATTTGGCTAGTGCTGTAGCTATATTATTCTTGCACGATCCATGTCAGGGATCTCAAAGTCCCTCCTTGAGGGCCACAATCCAGTAGGGTTTTCGGGATTTCCCCAATGAATATGCATGAGATCTATGTGCATGCACTGCTTTCAATGCATATTCATTGGGGAAATCCTGAAAACCCGACTGGATTGCGGCCCTCAAGGAGGGACTTTGAGATTCCTGATCCATGTGAATGTGTTTTTGTATAGAGTCAGCCACCTGTGGTACACTTAGAAACATAGAAAAAAACATAGAAACATAGAAAATGACGGCAGAAAAGGGCCACGGCCCATCTAGTCTGCCCACACTAATGGCCCACCCCCTAACTACCTCCATGAAGAGATCCCACATGCCAATCCCATCTTTTCTTAAAATCTGGCACGCTGCTGGCCTCAATTACCTGTTGTGGAAGATTATTCCAGCGGTCAACCACCCTTTCGGTGAAGAAATATTTTCTGGTGTCGCCATGAAATTTCCCACCCCTGATTTTCAACGGATGCCCTCTTGTTGCCGTGGATCCTTTAAGGAAAAACAGATCCTCTTCCACCTCGATACAGCCCGTGACATACTTGAACGTCTCGATCATGCCTCCCCTCTCTCTGCGTTCCTCGAGTGAGTACAGCTGCAGCTTACCCAGTCGTTCCTCATATGGGAGATCCTTGAGTCCTGAGACCATCCTGGTGGCCATTCGCTGAACCGACTCAACTCTCCGCACATCTTTTTGATAATGCGGCCTCCAGAATTGTACACAGTATTCCAGATGGGGTCTCACCATGGATCTGTACAACAGCATTATGACCTCAGGCTTACGGCTGACGAAACTTCTACGGATACAGCCCATGATTTGTCTAGCCCTGGATGAAGCTTTCTCCACTTGATTAGCAGCTGGTGATTCCCGTACAAATTCAAGAAATGGTAAAAGCTTTGCTTTGTACCAGACCTTGAAAACGTCTTCCCTTGTTTGGAAGCTGCATAATTGTTTGGCCCCTTTGTAGGTGCGCCAATGCCACATGGTGAGGTCCAATTTTACAACAGCCTCTGGATGCTCAGATTCCATTACAGAATACCGGCCAGAACCTGGTAGTGGTGCGACTTAGCATTTAGGCCATAGATCTAGGATTCCCAGACGTCCGGAGTTCCCCGGACAGCTTTTCAAAACCTGGCACTTTGGTCCGGGTTTTGAAAAGAGATCTCATTGGGAGGGGGCCTCCGCGCATGTGGCGAGGTCATCGCGTGGATGCCTTGCTGCCCGACAAACAGGCAGTGAGGGCGGGGCTGGGGCAGGGCTGGGGGTGGAACTGGGCGGGTCTAGAGATCCGGATTTTACTGACGTAAAATCTGGTAACCCTACGTAGATCTGGCTTAACAGTGAGCACTTAAATGTGGTAAGAGTGGGTGTAACTTATAGTATTCTGTCATTTATAAGAGTAACTGGAAGGCCTGCCCGTGCCTCTCCCGCACTCTGCCCATGTATTTGGAACGTTAGCACGGGAATAGGCATCCTGTGACCCAAGGGCAAAATGCAGCCCACCATTTAATTTTATGTGGCCGCCCCAAGTCCATGGGAAGTGTACACAGTGAACATCATTATCCAAAGTTTTGGTAATTTTAAATACTGTATTTAACAAATATTTTCAGAATTTGTTTCCATCATTTGGGGTTAATTTTTTTACTTATTTGCATAGTAACATAGTAAATGTCGACAGATCGAGAGACCTGCGCAGTCCATCCAGTCTGCGCAATAAGGCGGCCAGAGTTCCAATCTGGCATTTGCGCAGGTTCCGCTTCTTCTTGATTCAACACTGCCGGTGGCACAGCGAGGGTAAGAGGTGCCCAGGACGGTGGCACCCCTCCCTCGTCCTCTTCTCCACCCGCCCACCTCCACATGTTCCTTCCCCGCCCCCCTTCTGCCACGCGCGCCCCGTTTCCCTTTCCCCGTAGCTCTGTAATGCTCCTGGCGTGAACAGCAACACCCCCCCCCAGCTGCTGTCATGCTGTCATCTGACGTCACTACCTAGGCGCGGGGTCAGGAAGTGACATCAGAGGAAGAGCTGACGCTAGCATGACAGCAGGTCGGGGATTGCTGCTCGTGCCAGGAACGTTACAGGAAAGGGAAAGCGTTACAGGAAAGGGAAGCGACATGCATGTGAGATAGTGGGGGGATAGTGGGGGGACAGAGAGAGGACAGGTGCCTGCACGATCATCAAGAAGGCACCCAGGGCGGATCCTTCCCCCTTTACTACCCCATTGAACACTGGTATACTTAATCTCTGTCTCTCCCTGCTAATTTTGGGGTAAAGACCGTAGAAGTCAACCCAGCACCAGTCCTACTGCCCAACTATGGGAGTTGCCATCAAAGTCCATTCCAACTTTGATGCTGATCTGTGTTTGCCATTTACAGGACCCAGATCTTAGAAGTCTGCCCAGCTTTGGTTTTACTTCTCAAGCTAGTTTCAAGTTTCATTAAGACAGCTTAGAGCTGGATGAGAAATCATTGCATACGTTAATTCATGCCTTTGTATTGTCGAAGTTAGATCATGGCAATTTAGTATATGCAGGTATTAGGTTAGAACAGCTGAAACGCCTACAAACAGTTCGAAATGCTGCGGTTAGATTATTAGGCCGTGCATATATTCATGATCATGTGACACCTCTGTATTTAAAATTCCATTGGTTACCAATGAAATTTAGGATCAAATTTAAGATCTTTGATGTTGGCACATAGAGCATTATTTCCGCTACAGCTTTCATATCTTTCTAATTGGTATTATTTTATGCCCCAAGACGTTTATTACGATCTTTGAATGACAATAGGATAGTCGTTCCTCATATCTCGAAGGCACATCTTGCGTCAACTAGAGATTGTGCGTTCTTTTATTTAGTTCCACGGTTATGGAATAATTTGCTCATAGATTTGAGAAAAGAAGAATCATATATAAATTTTAGAAGACCCCTAAAAGCACATTTTTTTTTCAATTGGCTTTCTCAAATTGAATAATTAAGTCTGGGACTGTAATCTGTATTTATATAATGATTAATTTTTGATATGGAAAATTTTTAATTGTATGTATTAATTATAGTTTCCTGAGATTTGATTGTTTGTTTTTTTATTTTAATTGTTATTAGAATTATTATTATGGAGATATTAATTGTTTAGTATTTTATGAAAAAAATTTTTTAACTTTTTCTTTTATTCATTTCTATCCTATTTTTAAATAGAGTGCCTTTCTTAATGAATGTGTATTATATATTGTACATCACTTGGATCCTTTTTTAGGCTGTTATGTGGTATAGAAAGTTTTTAATAAACATAAACATTATTTAAATTTTGTTATCCCGCCTTTTCAAAGTAGCTAACATTCATAATTTATTTATTTTTTATTTATTCAATTTTCTATACCGTTCTCCCAGGGGAGCTCAGAACGGTTTACAGGCATTTATTCAGGTACTCAAGCAGTTTTCCCTGTCTGTCCCGGTGGGCTCACAATCTAATGTACCTGGGGCAATGGGGGGATTAAGTGACTTGCCCAGGGTCACAAGCAGCAGCGTGGGTTTGAAACCACAACCCCAGGGTGCTGAGGCTGTAGCTTTAACCACTGCGCCACTCTAGAAATCAAAATGTAGTATAAGTGAGCTAAGTAGAGGACAATCAAGCCATTGTGACATCACTGAGGAGGTTGGCTCTTTAGGCATTGGTGGAATGAGGCATTATGATGTCACAATACCAGCTCTGGTTATCAGAGGCTGAAGCTTTTCACACTGTTTATTCATTTTTCTATACTTTCTCTCAGGGGAGCTCAGAACGGTTTACATTAATTTATTCAGGTACTCAAGCAGTTTTCCCTCTCTGTTCTGATAGGCTCACAATCTATCTAATGTACCTGGGGCAATGGGGGGATTAAGTAACTTGCCCAGGGTCACAAGGAGCAGCGTGGGTTTGAATTCCCAACCTCAGGCTGTACCTTTAACCACTGCGCCACACTCTCCTAATACATTTGAGTAGGGTAAAAACAATTAAGACAAAGTGACATCAAATATTAAAATAACATCAAAGTTTTAAAAAAACAACAACTAAACTTTAAAACAGACGAATATATTGGCACAAAAAGGAAGGGGAAGAACTATAATATTTTTGAAAGGAAAAAACAAAAATGGGAAAAACAAAAGGTAGGGTGGACACCACAGTTTTTTCTTGAGCAGAAGCTCTGAAGCAGCCATCAAAGCTCACTCCAGCTGTGAGATCATTTAAGTTTGACTTTAATTGGATTTATCATGGAAGGTCTATGGAGCTGTGTGCACAGTGGTGTACAATGTTCCCTCACGAATTCACATTTTGCGAATCATGAACTCGCTCATTCGCGGTCTGCAGTAGTAAAGTCGGGCTACACCAATCAAGAGCTGCTTTGACACCCAACTCCTGATTGGTGTAGCCCAGGGGTGTCAAAGTCCCTCCTCAAGGGCCGCAATCCAGTCGGGTGTTCAGAATTTCCCCAATGAATATGCATGAGATCTATTTGTATGCACTGCTTTCATTGTATGCTAATAGATCTCATGCATATTCATTGGGGAAATCCTGAAAACCCAACTGGATTTTGGCCATCGAGGAGGGATTTTGACACTCGTGGGCTACACCAACCAGTAGTTGGGTGTCAAAGCAGCTCTTGATTGCTGTAGCCCGACTTTATTACAGGAAGAGACGGTCAGAGCAGACCGCGAGTGATTTTCTTCACCCGCCGGCTCTTCAGATGCCCGCTCCTGCCTCTCCAGCTGCCTTCTCCTGCCTCCCGTGCCTTTTGACAGGTGAAAAAAATGCATTTGCGGTTTTTCAAAATTTGCAAGGGTTCCTGGAATGGAACCCCCGTGAATTTCGGGAGAGTACTGTAGTAAGAGGGGGCTAGGGGAGCGGTCCACCCCTGGTGCCATCTGCTTCAGGGCACAGGCACCCCCTCCACTTCTCCGCCCCCCCCTTCCCACTCTTCCCCCTGCTGCATGCGCCGCCCTTCCCTTCCCCCGTACCTTTTTTAACGTCAGCGTGAGCAACCACCGACTCTCTCACATCGGCTGCGGCGCCCTCGCTGACATCACTTCCGGAACTTGCACCTAGGAAGTGACATCAGTGAGGGTACTGAAGCCTATGCGGGCAGTAAGTTGGTGGCTGCTCATGCGGAAGTTAAAAAGGGGAGGGACATGCATGCGGAAGGGGGAGAGGCACCACCACACCCTTGCTACGCCACTGTGCCCATCCCTTCTCTAGCAGTTACGCAGGCCATTACAGAATTGCACTTAGGACTCTAATACAGGTTACTTTTCTGAGCATATGCAAATGAAAAAGGGGAAGGGGATGATATGCAAATGCAAAGGGGGGAGGGGATGATATGCAAATGCAAAGGGGGGAGAGGATGATATGCAAATGCAAAGGGGGAGGGGATGTAACCACATGCATCCAGTTATAGAATTGCTCCTCAGTTGTGGATATCCTGAAATCTCAACTGCCTTGGAGACCAGAGGACAGGTTTAGGAAGTCCTTTCAGTAAAAGCTTTGAAAAAGTTTGAACACCAGCTTTAAGTCAGAAAAGCCAAAGCCTGGCAAGCTCAGCATTGGGTTTTAACTGTCGGCAGGAGTGCCTGCAAAGGTTTTGTGGCTAGTCCTTCTGCCTGGAGAGCCATCCTGTGCCCCCTACCTCTTGCAGTGAGTTTCTTGGTGTTGATGATTTTTGCCGCGTACTCTTGCCCGGACAACACTTTCACACATCTTCGGACGATCGAAAAGGCTCCTCTGAAAAAGAAAGAGGAAAAAGCTGAAAGTGAGTGAAGCATGAAGTGTAAATGACACAGGCGCTGGGAATCTTGCACTCCCAAACTGTCCATTTTAACTAACGTTTACCCCCAAAAAATGGTAGCACAGTTTTTAGCACCAGCTGTGGCAGTAACAGCTCTAATTCTCATAGGAATTCCATGAGCGTCAGAACTTTTACTGCTTTGGCCGGCACTAAAAACATGCTACAGTTCTGTAAAAGGGGGGGGGGGGTATTTTTTCCCTCTTGTTCACCATCCAAATGGCATATTCATATATTTATTGTTATTAAGAACATAAGAATAGCCTTACTGAGTCAGACCAATGGTCCATCAAGCCCTATCCCTGTCACTAGTACCTGGCCAAAACCCAAGGAGTAGCAACATTCCATTTAGAATCCTAAAGAATAGCAGCATTCTGGAATCCCAAATAGTAACACAACACATTCCGGAACCCCCAAAAGTAGTAATATTCCATGCTACAGATCCAGAGCAACCAGTGGCTTCCCCCTTGTCTTAATAATAAACTATCGGACTTTTCCTCCAGTAACTTGCCCAAACCTTTCCTAAAACCAGCTGTGCTATCTGCTCTTACCACAACCTCTGGCAATGTGTTCCAGAGCTTAACTATTCTCCGAGTGATTGATTTATTGCTGACTTACTACACTGCTTTTAGCCTTCAAACAAAAGCAGGACCAACAGGGGCACATTCTAAAACATATCAATAAAGAAAGGAATTACAACATCAATAAGAAAGCAAGAATTCATATCAATAATCCAAGATAGAAAAGTTAGACAACAGACATATAAGAACAAGCAAGATTAAGTTCAATTCTTTTATATATATATATATATATATACCACCAAAATAAAGCCAAGGTTAAAATCTAAGTGGTATACAATAAAATATAAATAGGAGGGAAGAAAATCAATAAAGCTATATCAAAAAGATGGATTTTCAGTCTGCTTTTAAACAAGGGAAGGGGCTTGGCGGACAAACTCGGGTAATTTATTTCAGACATAGGAGGTAGCTAGATGAAAGAAACAAAGTCTGGAATTGGCAGTGGAGGAGAAGGGTAACGCTAAGAGCAGCTTATCTGAGGAATGGAGTTCTCTGGGAGGTGTAGAAGGAGAGAGAAGCAAGGAGAGATATTGAGGGGCAGCAGAATGAACCCACTTGTTAAAAGTTATAGCTGCCATTTATGGATCGACATTCGCACACATAAATGTAAAGTTTTTCATCTACTGTCACGTTCAGCATTAGACATACTGGAGCCCAGGGCAGAAGTTCCTCTCCTCCCTGCCTCCTCCTCAATTTCCCCAAATGCCCCCTCCTTTCTTCCTTCAATATTCATTGAATTTTAGCAATGTTTTTCCCTGTTATAAAACTAAGCTAGAAATTTTTATTTTTCTTTTATTTGGATTAGATCCTGCCTTTTTGGTAGTAGCTCAAATAAGTTACATGTAAATGATCTTTTTGGATAAGACGGGATATCAAATTTAGGGATCCTTTAACACATGCTCACTGCAGCTTAAAATGCCTTACTGTGGGCATCCCGTGGTAATTTTGGCATCTGTACGCGCTTCTCATACACTAAAAAATAGATTTTTGGTTTTAGCTCTGGGGCGAGTAAGGGGTGGAGAGTAGGCATGTACTAAGGTAATCGGTTAGCGCAGCTAGACTGCCACGCATTAACTAATTAGCGTATGGTTAGTTCACGAGCCCTTACCACCTACAATATAGGTGGCAATAGGGTCTCATGCACTAATAATCATATGCAGATGAGAAAATTAGCACGCAGCCATTAATTCATAGAAAAGAACTCGGCCATTTTACCCATGTGGGAAAAATGGCTTTAGCAGATGTAACCACATGCTACGGTCTCTTTTTGCTGCAGTTTGGTAAAATAGACCCTAAATAAATTGTAACTGTTCAAGTTTCAAGTTTTATTTTAATTTGATGAATCGCTTATTCAGATTTACTAAGCGAATTACAATAAAATGTAAATGGATCCAGTCACTGTCCACAGGCTGTAAACTACACCAGTGCTCTTGTGTTGACCAATGGCAGGGGCAGCTTTAAAAATATTCGATGATATCACAATGTGCTCTGCCTTCCCTGAGATTTCAGCAGGACTGAACGGAATGGTGTTTTCCCTACAGGAATGGAAAATGAAAAGGGTATCTGAGCGCTGAAGACATCAAGGTCACAGGGAAAGTGTGGTTATTACTTCTGGAAGAAACTGGAAAGAAATTGGAATAATGGATCAGAGATTATTAGTTTTCAGAGAGGATAAAAAAATAGACTATGGCAGGCCAAACAGACAGAGGGACATAACGATCTTATAAGACCAATGCCAAGGGGAAAACTAGACTAAGGGCTCCTTTCACGAAGGTGCGCTAGTGTTTTTAGCGCACGCATCGGATTAGTGTGCGCTTAGTGCGCGCTATCTGAAAAACTACCGCCTGCTCAAGAGGAGGCAGTAGCGGCTAGCGCGCACTATTCCACCCGTTAAGGCCCTAACGCACCTCCGTAAAAGGAGCCCTAAAAATGTGCATTACCATAACTTGCATTTTTTTTTTTTTTTATTTCCCTCGGGTACCTACAGTAACGCCTAGGGAAATGTTTAAAAGGTATTTTCAAGAATTTCTTTTGGTTCCAGAGACATCAATTCCTCCTTTTTCCTTGATTTATTATCTGCCACTAAAAAATTTACAAGAACAGCCACCTAGTAGTCAAAATGAAAACATAGAACCATTAGATATTTCAACCAAACTGGAGACCTCGGAAGCTTCGGTAGCTCTTTTACCTGATAAAGCTTGGATAATGAAGTTATCCTATCAAAATTGACACACGAGTTTTTAGGTTTAAAAATTCTGATTTTCCCAGACGTTTCACGTGAAACTCAAAAACAAAGGAGGCAGTTCCTAATGTTAAAAACAGGTGTCTTGCTTATAGCGGGTAGTTTTCATTTAAGATAGCCTTGCTTTGAAATATGTTTTCCTTGAACCTTCACATCTAACTGCATTTCTGTCCTTAAAGCGCCTCAAAGAGGTGTGAAGATTGAACTCTTAGCAATTAAATTCTGGTATCAGATGTTGGAACCCTGGGCTAGATTCAGTAAGGGCACGGATCGGATCCGATCCGTGAGGGATCCGATCCAATCTGTGTCCTGGGGGCTGATTCACGAATCGCCCTCATGCAAATGAGGGCGATCGGAATCACACCCCCAACTGATTGCAGGGATCACTATATAGCAATCCCGACGCAAGCGCAGACCATCTATAGATAGTCTGCACATGCGCTGGCTCTCTGTGCCCGGCAGAGCTTTTTACTTTTTTTACTTTTTTTTCTTGAGTCCATGGTTTTAACCTGCTTTAAACCCGTGGGTTAAAACCACGGGCTTGCATAGAAACAGAAAGATGACGGCAGAAAAGGGCTATAGCCCATCAAGTCTGCCCACTCTACTGACCCACCCCAATAAGTCTGAGTGCTAATGTCCTAGTTCCTTATCTCGACCCTCGTAAAGATCCCACGTGGTGCACTGCGGGGAAGAGAGCAGATGGGGTAGAGAGCAGGAGATCAGGGCAAAGAATCAGGGCAGAGAGCAGGGCAGCAGAAGGCGTAGTTAGAAAGGACCTAGCAACTGGTCCTCAGCAGTCACTTATTTTTGGATTGGTCAGCCCAGTCGGTGTTCCTCATTTTTTTTTTTTTTTTTTTAGCGAATCGCTTCCTGCCTACATTTGAATATCGTTCCCCCCCCCCATTTGCATGCGTGAATCAGAGGATGATCGAGACAGAGGTTACATTACATTACATTAGTGACTTCTATTCCAATCGTACCTTGCAGTTCTAGGCGGATTACAACAGAAGCTAACTGGATATTTCCAAAAGATTTGCAAGTTAGGTAGTGGACTACATGGTTGATACTTAAGAGAGAAAAAATTACAAGAGGAGGTGAGACTATTACAAGGGGGAAGAGTTAAGATATCTGGATAAATTTTTTGAATAGCAGAGTTTTAATTCCTTTTCGAAATGATTTGAAGTTGCTCGTTGTCAGTAAGTTGGAGATGGAGTGGTCAAGTTTCGCTGCCTGTGTCGCTAGTAGGTTGTCAAACATCTTCTTGTACTGAGTACCTTTGAATGGGGGATAAGTAAATGGGGTCTGAGTTCTTCTTTGCCTAGTAGTAAGATTCTGATTTAGGCGGTTGTTTAGGTAAGTGGGAGCAGTGCCGTTTAGAGCTTTGAATAATAGACAGTATAGTTTGAATTGAATTCGTGCTTGTATTGGTAACCAGTGTGAGTCCAGGTAGGCAGCGGTGATGTGATCATATTTACTCAGAGAGTAGATTAATCTGAGAGCTGTGTTTTGTACAGTCTGTAGTTGTTTTATCATGAGTGCAGGGCATGGTAGGTAGAGGATATTGCAATAGTCCACTAGACCCAGGACTAGGGCTTGGACTATGAGCCTATATTGCTCTATGTCAAAGAATTTTCTTATTTTTCGTAGATTTCTCATGGTTAAAAATGCTTTCTGGGTAGTCTTGTCAATTTGGGCCTGTATTGTGCAGCATCTATCTATCAGCACTCCTAGGAGTTTAAGTTCGGGCTGTATAGGGTATTTGGTGGCATTAATTAGTGAATCGGGTCGTAAAGGGGTTGCTAAGTGGTCGGAACATACGAACATAAGAGTTGCCGTTGCTGGGTCAGACCAGTGGTTCATCATGTCCAGCAGTCCGCTCACGTGGCGACCCTTTTGTCAAAGACCAGTGCTCTAACTGAGACTAGTCCTACCAGCGTACGTCCTTGTTCAGTAGGAACTTGTCTAACTTAGTCTTGAATCTAGCCCTTAGTTTTCTTAAGAATTTTTTTTGTCTTTTCGATGTAATTATGCATTCCCTTCCCTCATCCTTTTTGGTATCATGTTAGTTAAGTCTGTCTGTAATATCCCTATATTTTATAGAGTTTTGTTTTAATACATTAGTTATTTTATTGTAAACCGTTTAGAAAACCCTGATGAACGGTATATCATGGATCTAATAAACGTGAAACATGATTTATATAAACTCCGTTTATGACTTGAGAAGAAGTAGCTTCTATATTTTCTTCTTGATATGGAATCCTTATATTGTTGTAAGCTAAATCTTCTTTTCTGTACAAGATTAACTCTTGATATTGTATTGTTCAAAACTGATAAATAAATAAAATATAAAAAAATATAAAAATGTGCATCACCATGAAAATAAACAGCTCTGTACTATATTGTTAAATTATTGAGACTGGTAATTCAGTTCCAGCAATAAAATATTAGGAAGGGAATATTTGCAGGAGTGAGGATGAGGACTTAATGGGTTTGAAAATCAGGCCAAAACCAAAGAGCTGCCTCAATAGATGCATTCATAAGGCAGAGTGAAGATGCTAGCACTGATGTATCTGCCGCAGGGATAATTGGAGGATAGCCTTTGCCATTTGCATAAGCTGTCAGTCTAGTACACTTTACCAGCATTTAATTAGCCATCCAAAAAACCCAGCTGATTTCACTTTTACTGAACAAATTGCAAAAGCTGAGGAAATAACAATAATAAAGAGATTGTAAGAACGAGTGAAACTTAATTTAAACTAGATTTACAAAGGAAGGAAGTAATTACATTTGGAAGGAGAAAAAAATGCATATAATTTACAGAATGTGCTCAGACTGGCACGTACTGTATACCCTGAATTTAGAAAGAAGCCACACAGAAAATGATATTTAGAGACGAGCACAAAGTTCAACCAAGGTTATTCTCAGAGCACTTACTAACCAGGGCTGACTTAACCACTACATAGACTATGCAGGCACCTAGGTGGCAGCTTCTGAGGGACAGCAAACAGCAGCAACAGTCCCTAGGCCATTATTGAGATATTTTGGGGGAAATCCACTGCTTATTCCTTGGATAAGCAGCATTAAATCTGTTTTACTACATGGGATCTAACTAGGTACTTGGGACCTGGGTTGGCCACTATTGGAAACAGGATACTGGGCATGATGGCCCTTCAGTCTGTCCCAGTGTGAGCCAAGTATAAGACAATCAAAGCATTGTGATATCACTGATGTAGTTGGCTCTTAGGCATTGGTGGAAGGAGGCTTTATGACATCACAGTCTGAGCTCTGGAATGTTGCCATTATTTGGGTTTCTGCCAGGTACTTGGGATCTGGGTTGGCCACTGTTGGAGATGGGATACTGGTCTTGATGAGCCTTTGATCTGTCCCAGTAAGGCAATTCTTATGTTCTTATGCCAAAGCAAAACAAGAGGTGCTGACAGTGACAAAAACTCAAACATCAGATCACACTTTTACCCACAGAAAATGGGTGTGTGGTAGAGCGAGTTTTCCAGTCATTGGATAGATAAATACTTTTTCAGTTCAATATTTTCAGTATATAAAAGTACAAATACAAGAAGATAATAAACAACGAAAGTTTGGCTAAGTCATCGGTGGTGGATTATAACAATGGTACGTCAACAGTGATGAACAATAATAGACTGAAGAGAGATACAGTTTTATAGTTATAAATATTATAAACCAATAATGAACACAAAATCAAATTAATGAATATCAAAACTGGAGGGGAAAGACCTCAAATGTCTCCGTGCCCAAAGCTCATAGCTTGGTTCAAGGGCACCTTGGGGAGCAAGGGTATTATCATGGGTCAGAAAACCCCTAAAAATAAAAATCAAATATGGAGGGGTTTTCTGACCCATTTTTTAGGGATTTTAGCCTCAACTTCCAATAAGATCACAGAGAACACTATAAATTTTAACAGCATTATATACTCTGTTATACCAGTTATAAAAATTTTAAGGGGTTATTTAGACCAAAATCTATCACTCAATGCTCAAATTAATGCACTAGTTAGGAAAACTTATTTTATGCTATGAAAATTGCAATCGATCCTTCCTCATTTAGACTACTGGTACAATCATTGATTTTGAGTTCCCAGGATTATTTTAACATCATTTATCTAGCCTCCAGTAAAAAGAACATCAAAAGGTTGCAGATCATTCAGAACACGGCTGTTTGGTTGATTTTCAACTTGAAAAAATTTGATCATGAATCAGTCGCAGCTTGAAAAACATGATTTAATTACAGAACTTATATGGTTATGGAAGATTAGTTTTTTTATCAACTACAACTCCTAAGATTTTAATAGAGTCAACATGGTCCATGGGGAAGGTATCGAGAAGAATTGGAAAGTTTAGCACTATTTCCCTCTTTCCAGGAGAAGAACATTCCTTTGGTTGTTGAAGCGTTCAAGGCTAGCATATTTTCTTTCAGCTATAATCTAATCTGATTGAGTTTATTGTTAATTTTAGTAATTTCATTGGTATTTTCCGGGTTTAGCGGGTGTAATAATTGGATATCATCTGCATAAGCAAATGCTGAAAAACCAATAAGGTAAGTAGAGGAGAGAGGAAAATATTAAACAGTAATGGAGAAAGAATAGAACCTTGTGGTACTCCACTTAAACAAGCAAAGAGATCAGATGTGGTATTATTAAAAATGACTTTAGATTGACGATTTGAGAAATGGGATTGTAGCCATTTGAGGACCTGGTCTGTAATTCCATTGGATTCAAGTCTTTGGATTCCCTCAAATTTTATTATATCCCACTCGACTTTTCAGAACAAAGCAGTTTAGTCTAAAAAAAATTTTTCTAAAACCTTTTATGAAGCCACATTAGACACAAATGAGTTTTCAATATTACTTTAAGCTTTTTAGGATCTGCCTCTCTGTGTAACTATTTTTCTAGTCCAATTACTTGATGCTCTTGTATGGTATGGAATGACCATCCTATAGTCTTGCAAAGAGCTCAATACTCTAGATTTTATTTATTTATTCAATTTTCTATACTGTTCTCCCAGGGGGGAGCTCTGAATGGTTTACATAAATTTATTCAGGTACTCAAGCATTTTTCCATCTGTCCCTGCGAGCTCACAATCTATCTAATATACCTGGGGCAATGAGGGGATTAAGTGACTTGCCCAGGGTCACAAGGAGCAGTGTGGGTATGAACCCGCAACCTCAGGGTGCTGAGGCTGTAGTTTTAACCACTGAACCACTCTATAAATTAAAATGTAGTAAAAGTGTGCCAAGTATAGGACAATCACTGATAAGGTTGGCTCTTAGGCATTGGTGGAATGAAGCATTATGACATCACAATACCAGCTCTGGTTATCAGAGGCTGAAACTTTTCACACTATTTATTTATTCAATTTTCTATACTGTTCTCAATCAGTGTTTACAAGTTACAAATAGGTTACAGTATAAACTTGAACATTTTGCATCAAAGGGGCTGGATGGTCAGCGAATTACAGAATACTGATGGTGAGGAAGACACTGAATAGTCAAGAGAAGAGCAGAATACATTTGTGAAAAAGCGTAGTATCAGCATAAAGAGAAAAGTTTTAGGATGGGGGGGCAGTGTCTGGCTGGGAAATAAATCTATTGAATAGGGCGTTCTTGGTGTCTTTCCGAAAGGCCCTATAGATCTGCCTGGCTTTGTCAGTGAAGATGCCTAACCAGGTTTGCTGTCTGCCAGCTTGGAACTTGGAAGTTTTATCCAGAAAGGTTCTATATTTGCAACCTATAACCTTTGGGTAGGCAAAGAGGTTGCGATTTCTGGTTATCCTTTTGGGGGTGTAAAGTTCGAAGTGAGGTAATAGGTAGATTCACCCAAAGCGGTTTCTAATACACTGAATACTAATGAGGTACTCTTACGTATTTTCCCTATCTGTTCCAGCAGGCTAACTGTGGTACCTTGAGGGTTAAGTGACTTGCCCAGAGTCATAGGGGGGAAGGCTGGAATTGAGCTCGCAACCTCAGGATGCTGAAGTGACAGCATCCATTAACCAGCTGAATAACTTTATGGTTAAGGCAGCAAAACAGGAGGTCCTTTTTAGCAGCAAGAAGGATGAGCAGTTCTGAAATGGTTCATTTACTCATATTATTCTGGGAGAGGTAGTATTGGGGGGGAAGGGGCAAGCTGACTAAAAATTAATTGGCTGAAGGTTTGTCCAGGGTACTTAATACCCTTTCACCAGACCTGGGGAGCCCATGTCATGATCTGAAAATGATGCTAAGGGTGTAATCTGCAGATAAATCAAGCCACTGAATTTTGAACAGACTGTAATAATCGAGAGAGACTATTCAGCAGTAAACCTGTGGGGAAAGGAGAAATCGCTGCCTAATAACCAGGTTTATCATGGGCACCGTGAAAGGTAGTAGAAATGCAATCATAGAGGCAAATAAAATTCACTCTCTCCAATTTTCCAGATTTCCTGTTGTAATTGCACTAAAACTCAGAGAGCCATTTTGACTCAAACGATGGCAACCGACGCTCCACTTTATACCTTATTTAAAAGTCTATTGAATCAGCAGTGATTCATTTCTCATTCCCACAGATCTTGCTGCCTTTGAATTTTGAAACGCATCATAGAAATGGCATTAACTACAGTAAGCAAAAGCCTTTCTTTGGGTTTATGCTGGGGAGAAATAACATAGGTAAGTCATCCATGACAGTTGGGTAAAACAAGCTGATTCTTTCCACATCAGGTGTTCTGTAAAGGAGGCCATTTTATTTTTTATGTTGTTTTTTTAATCAAATTTTACAAGCAAGCCACATACTTGTACAGAAAAGTGAAATACTGGTACATAAAAATAAAAGAAATTATAATAAAGAAACGTGTGGATTCAAATGAATCTAACAAAGGAATTATTTATTTATTTATTTATTTAAAACATGTATAATTCGCTTGATGCCTAAGCGGCTCATGATGGTATTAGCTGAGAGAAATAATAACCTTCCCCAATATGAGCTTATATGGGCACCACTACTGAGGTACTGCGAATCTTAGCTGGCCCGCATTTTTTCCCTTTAGACATTGTATCCTCTTTTACCGACTTCTAACATTTTTATTTCTTTCCTACTATTGTAATGTAAACTAAACTAAACTAAACCTTAGGTTTGTATACCGCACCATCTCCACAAGCGTAGAGCTCGGCGCGGTTTACAGGGTTAGGTTGAAAAGGAGCTACAATGAAGGGTTATAGGAAAGGAGCTAGGAAGATAAAGAGGGACAGGGTACCAAAGAGCGGGAGGTGTTAGATTTTTGAAAAGAGCCAAGTTTTCAGGTGTTTGCGGAAGGATTGGAGGGAGCTTGAAATTCTGAGCGGGGATGTGAGGTTGTTCCAGAGTTCTGTGGTTCTAAAGGGGAGGCATGTTCCTAGTTTTCCTACGCGGGATATACCTTTTGCAGAGGGTAATGATAGTTTCAGTTTTTGGGAGAATCTAGTGGAATTAGGGTTAGAGGAGTTCCAGAAGAGTGGGATAACGGGAGGGAGGATGCCATGTAGGATCTTGAAAGCTAAACAGGCACATTTAAAGAGGACTCTGGAGTGAACTGTGGCCGCAGCGTTCTGGATTAGCTGAAGTCTATGGAGTTTTTTTTTAGTTAGGCTTAAATAGAGGGAGTTGCAATAATCCAGTCTAGAGAGGATGGTGGATTGAACAAGGACGACGAAGTGAGAATGATGAAAGTACGCTCTCACTTTCCTCAGCATATGAAGACTAAAGAAGCATTTTTTTACCAAGAAGTTGAGGTGGTCATTGAAGGAGAGTCTGTGATGATGCCAAGGACTTTGCTTGAAAACTCAAGCTGAAGAGTGGAGCCGGAAGATAATGGGATAGAGGTGGGTAAATGACCTAATATTGGGCCGAGCCAAAGTAGTTTTGTTTTGGACTTGTTCAATTTCATTTGTACAGAATGTGCCCAGGATTGAAGGTTCATTATACATGCGGATATGTTCTCAGCGAGGTTAGTGAGGTTCGAATAGGTCTCAAGGAGGATGAGGATATCGTCAGCATAGGTGTAGAGAGTTTCCAGGGGGGATAGATGAAGGAGTTTCAAAGAGGACATGTAAATATTGAAAAGGATAGGAGAGAGGGGTGAGCCTTGCAGGACTCCACATATCGGCTTCCAGGGAGGGGATGAGGTACTGTTTATGTTAACGGTGTAGGAGCGTAAGCGTAGGAATTTCGAGAACCAGTCTAGGACTGTGGAACTTATGCCTATTTCAGAGAGTTGGAAGATTAGGATATCATGATGGACGACGTCGAAAGCTGCGGAGAGGTCGAATTGTAGAAGTACAGCGAATTTGTGGCGAGAATGAGGCCCCGCCAGGTGTACCCTGGCATAGTATTAGCCCCCATATCACTCTAAGCTTCTCATAAGAGATGCGCATCTGGCTTACCCTTACCTATGTCACCTTAAGCCACTCATAAGGATGTGTACATCTAACTTACCCTTAAATCCTAGAACGGTGGATTCCGCAATTACCTCTTCTGGGAGAGAATTCCAGGTGTCCACCAATCGTTGTGTGAAGCAGAACTTCCTGATATTTGTCCTGAACCTGTCCCCCCTTAGCTTTAGTCCATGTCCTCTTGTCCTTGTCACATTGGACATTGTAAATAGTTTTTTTATCCTGCTCTATTTGGTCGAATCAAGTTTCAAGTTTCAAGTTTTATTTATTCTTGATTAAACGCTTAATTACAGTTTTTCTAAGCGAATTACAATAAATAAAATGACATGTAATTTTAACAAAGTATTAAAAATATGTAATTTAACAAAATATTAAAACATAAAACAAAACAGGCAAACAAAACAAAAAAAACTAAATAAAAAAATGCATAAAAGAACAATAGATAATATCGGGGAGAAGGTTAAAGGAAAAAGGTCTAAAGAAGCAATGTACAGGTTAAAAGCATCTGTGAATAAAAAGCTCTTTAATTGATTCCTCTTGGATGTACAGTTTTGTGAAAGCCAGCCTTACTTCCTGTACAGGTTGCAAAATCACTGCTTGCATGCTGTACCAACACTGACATGTTCATAACACCGAGTGCTTTTGCTCCTTTTCAAACCTGTTCATTTGTAAAATGTCTGTTCCCACTGAATGCGCTGCAGCCTATATGCTTTTTCCCACAGCCTTAAAGGTATTTTGCAATAGGCTCCGTGTTCTTTAAGCAAATATTCTTCAAGATATCAACAGTGACACATAGACTTCTCTTTTTTTCTACCTTGACAACTTGAGCAACATCAGACTCAAAATCTTGCAAATGGTGCTGCTATTCCCTTTGTACAAAATCACAATAGGAGTATAAGGTCATGTTTCATGGAAATTGTTTCTGCTCTCTCGCCCTGTGCCTTTTCCTGGATGTCTCCCTTTCCCCATCCATGTTTCCTATTCTATTTTCTCTAGTCACTCAGGTCACTCCTGCTCAAAACTAAGCTCCCTAGTTCACTCCTTGCCTCCTTATATCGCCTTTCAGCACTCATGTCACAATGATCATAAAATTCACCTTATTCATATTCAAACATTCCACTGTTCTTCTGCTGCCAAGTTATTTTCTTTTAATGCGTCATCATGGAATGCTTGTTACTCCAAAATTACATTACATTATGGATTTCTGTTCCGCCATTACCTTGCGATTCAAGGCGGATTACAAAAGAGTTAAATGAGGTGGATTACAAAAAGATATCTGGTCATTTTTCAGGGGAGATAGAGAGAATATCAGGTTATTTCCAGGGAAGATAAAGAGTAAATCAGGTTTTTTTGAGGGGGGGGGGGTCGGGGAGGTGGTGGGAGGAAAGACAGAAGCTTGTGGTGTTAAGTCATTTTCAGGGATTTCTTGAAAAGTATTTTCTTTATTTCTTTTCTGAATGTTTTGTAGTCTGGGGTCGTTATCAGTAGATTGGAGATTTGGTCGTCTAATTTTGCTGCTTGAGTGGCTAAGAGACCATCATATAGTTTTTTCCATTTAACTTCTTTGATTGGAAGGTGTGTGAATGGGGAGTGAGTTTTTCTATGCCTGGTTGAGGTGGTTTGGATGAGGCGGTTGTTCAGGTATGTTGGGCTGTCTCCATTTATAGTTTTATAAATAGACAGTAGAATTTAAATAGTATTCTTGCTGGGATTGGAAGCCAATATGAGTTTAGGTATGCTTCTGTAATATAATCTATGTGTATTACAGAAAGCTAATAGTCTTACAATGACATCATATCTTTTGCTAGTCTATTTTCCTCCTTCTCACACTTATCTTCCACTGTATGGTCCTATCCTACTTTCACTCTTGTTTCTATTCTTTTCTAGCCATCTATTTCTCCTAGTTCTTGCAACCTTTCTCCCGTACTGTTTTCCATCTGATTCCCTATACATTTTTTGATAATCTTGACTCTCCCAACTTTCTGATTCATTGTGTCTTCTCTGACTCTCTCCTACTTTTCAAATTAATTCACCCTCATAGCTGTAGTTCTCTGTTTTTTTTTTATTTAGACCACATTCTCCTTCTTCCCAAAAGGTCAACATCTGGACCTTGCTTTTCTTTTTCAACTAATTTTGTTCTCTCCTCCCCTCCTCCCCCACACACGCACAAAGTGAATTACATACAAGTACTTCAAGCATTTTCCCTGTCTGTCCCGGTGGGGGTAAATGGACAATACTCGGACTGGAAAAGCGTCATGAGTGGAGTGCCACAGGGTTCAGTGCTTGGACCCGTGCTCTTCAACATATTTATAAGCGACCTGGAAATTGGTACAACGAGTGAGGTGATTAAATTTGCAGACGATACGAAGCTATTCAGAGTAGTGAAGACGCAGGAGGATTGCGAAGACCTGCAACGTAACATAAACACGCTCAAGAAATGGGTCGTGACATGGCAAATGAGGTTCAACGTGGATAAGTGTAAGGTGATGCATGTTGGTAACATAAATCTTATACATGGATACAGGATGTCCGGGGCGGTACTTGAAGAGAACCCCAAGAAAGAGACTTGGGAGTACTGGTTGACAAGTCGATGAAGCCATCCGCGCAATGCGTGGCGGTGGCAAAAAGGGTGAACAGAATGCTAGGAATGATTAAGAAGGGTAAGGGGATCGGAGAAGGTTATCATGTCGCTTTACCGGGCCATGATACGCCCTCACCTGGAATACTGCGTCCAGTACTGGTCGCCGTACATGAAGAAGGACACGGTCGAAAGGGTCCAGAGAAGTGTGACTAAAATGGTTAAGAGGCTGGAGGAGTTGCCGTACAGTGAGAGATTAGAGAAACTGGGCCTCTTCTCCCTTGAAAAGAGAAGACTGAGAGGGGACACGATAGAAACTGATACTGAAGATACTGAAGGGAATAGACTTAGTAGATAAAGACAGGTTGTTCACCCTCTCCAAGGTAGGGAGAACGAGAGGGCACTCTCTAACGTTAAAAGGGGATAGATTCCGTACAAACATAAGGAAGTTCTTCTTCACCCAGAGAGTGGTGGAAAACTGGAACGCTCTCATCGTAGGGGAAAACGCCCTCCAGGGATTCAAGATGAAGTTAGACAAGTTCTCCTGAACCAAAATGTACGCAGCGGCAATTCTTATGTTCAATCTGTCTAATGTACATGGGGCAGTGGAGGATTAGGTGGCGTGCCCAGACTCACAGGGAAGCAGCACACGGTTACATAAGAACATAAGAGTAGCCTTATTGGGTCAGCCCAGTAGCCCAATCCAGGGCTCTAGTACCTGGCCAAAACCCAAGGAGTAACAAAAGATTCCGGAACCCCAAAAAGTAGCAACATTCCATGCTGGCAATCCAGGGCAAGCAGTGGCTTCCCCCAACCTCAGAGTGCTGAGACTGTAGCTCTAACCACAGTGCCACACTATATCCTAAAAGAGGCATATCGAATGCATGTTTCAAAACAGGAAGCAAGAACAGGAGTTTAGTAAAAGGACCCGTAAGGTTGTAAAGCCGACAGTTTTCAAGTTTTGTTACGGTTTTATATACCGCCTATCAAGGTTATCTAAGCGGTTTTACAATCAGGTACTCAAGCATTTTCCCTATCTGTCCCGGTGGGCTCACCATCTATCTAACGTACCTGGGGCCAGCGCGGTAAATACTCCGACGCCCATAGGAATTGACTAGGCGGGAAACTGCGCGGTGACACCAGGAAATTCTTTTTCACCGAAAGGGTGGTGGATCGCTGGAATGGTCTTCCACTTCAAGTGATTGAGGCCAGCAGCGTGCCTGATTTTAAGGCCAAATGGGATCGACACGTGGGATCTATTCGCAGGGTAAAGGCAGGGGAGGGTCATTAGGGTGGGCAGACTGGATGGGCCGTGGCCCTTATCTGCCATCTATTTCTATGTTTCTATGTTTCTAACTTTGTAAAAGGGGGTGTTAATGTGCCAAAGAATCTTACCTAGCACAGCTGCCTTTTAATGATGCATTTCATTAACGATGCTGTGACATTCCTTAGGTACATCAGATAATCCAAAATGTTGTGTAATCGAGACTCTACAAGCAAAAACACTGTGGTCCTGATTCTGTAAACGATATCTAACACCTACCTAGGTGGCATTTGGCACGGTGCCCAGTGGCGCCTAAGCATTCTTAAGTGCCGGTAGGTGGAAGAAGGGGGAGGACTACAATAATATTTAAAGAAAAGATACCAGGAAAAGAATAAGAGGGCGGGGTCTAATGCAGTGGTTCCCAAACCTGTCCTGGGGGACCCTCAGTCAGTCAGGTTTTCAAGATATCCCTAATGAATATGCATGAGAGAGATTTGCATACCTGTCACTTCCATTATATGCAAATCTCTCTCATTATTATTCATTAGGGATATCTTGAAAACCTGACTGGCTGGGGGTCCCCCAGGACAGGTTTGGGAACCACTGGTCTAATGCAAATGGACTATGAAAAGTTTAAAAATCCTTATAAGGACACTTAGGGCTCCTTTTACTAAGCTGCGCTAATGTTTTTAGCGCACGCTGCAGATTAGCACACGCTATGCGCCAAAAACCAATGCCAGCTCAATGGTGGCGTTGACGTCTAGCGTGCCCTAAGCGCAGCTTAGTAAAAGGAGCCCTTAATCTTGGAGAGCGTCTTTATAGAGAAATGTCTTAAGAGATGACTTGAATGTCTCGAGGGTTGTTATCTCTCGTAACATGTTCGGTGCTGAGCTCCAAAGGGTTGGGGGTGACTATAGAAAAGATTTATAAAGTACTAGCTGATGCCCCGGCGTTGCACGGATATTTAATTATAGCAATAACACAGTAAATAGATTCAAATAAAGATACTTTATAGTGGTGAATGAAATTATTTTTTTACAGCTTAATAAAAAGTACAATATTCAAATTATAATGTGAAATATTTGACAAAATGAATACAATACAACTAACGCAAAACGTGATTATAAACAACATTTTTAGTTTCACCTCCTGGAGCAAGAACATATAAATTATTGGGTGAACCCACCCTTGAGCAAGCAACATAGAGTTGTGGGCCGCAAGACCCCCAGAACATATCACCCCAGGTAGTGAGGGATCTGCATACCAAGTTTCGTTCAAATCGGTCAAGCCGGTTTTGAATTACTGTGACAATGGCAGCTTTTTACATTTTTTCCATTGACATGATTGGGTGAAATCTGATTTTCTGTTTGTAGCTCCGCCCACATGTGCAGGTGGGCCGCGAGACCCCCAGAACATATCACCCCAGGTAGTGAGGGATCTGCATACCAAGTTTCGTTCAAATCGGTCAAGCCGTTTTTGCGTGATCGCGGCACATACACACATACATACCTCCGATTTTATATATATAGATTTATATAGTTCATGGATGGGATTGCTAATAGATTCAAGTTTTAAGTTTCAAGTTTATTAAAAGATTTTTTTAAATCGCTTATTCAGGTTTCTAAGCGGTTTACAATATAAAATTACAAAAAAAAACCACATAAAACTTTGGGATACTAAATAAAGTCAAAATCTAAATAAAAACACTGATAAAATGTACGGACTTACTCAAACAATAGGGTAGTGGGGAAGAAGTACAATTATTATAGAAAAGGTGTAACGTAAAAGGGAAAATACAGTAGGAATGGGATGATAACAATTTTCTTTTCGTTTTGTCCTTAAAAGGACAGTTTTTATCCAAAGGCGCCTTGGAACAAGAATGTTTTTAACTGCGCTTTAAGTTGTTTTAAATTGGACTCGCTACGTAAGTGGTTAGGTAGGGAATTCCATAGAGTAGGGGCGGTAACAGCAAAGTTATTGGAGCGCAATGTATTAATAGATTTTGATCAGAGGATCGAAGAAGACGTGATGAGGTATATGGAATCAAAAGTCTATTGATAAATTCCGGCTGACCAGTGTCTCTTGTTTTAAAAGTCAGTAATAGTGCTTTATAAGTAACTCGGTGATGGATAGGGAGCCAATGTTAACCTTTACTTCTTTACTGTCCTATAATTTAAGGTAGTTCTACCCCTTTCCCTTTGATTCCGGTATGTCTATTTTGTCATTTTTTTTAATGTAATACTCCCTTTGGTTTTTACTTATCAAATGTACCCTGCTTAGAAGTGTGATAAGTGGTTTAAGAAATATTAAATAAACTTGGAAACTTGGATGTACTTGCATGACTTTAAGTGTCATTTACAAAATTTCCCCCTGCCCATACTAAACAGATAGGGTTTGAACCCTCTGCCATGGGCATCTACCGTGTGTCAACCACCAGTAGGCACTGCATCCAGAATCGCATCTGTTTTCTTCTACAGATGCCTTAAATGTAGGCCAGCAAACAAAAAGGAAAAACTGATGGTCAAATGGTATGCAGAATACGTGAAATAAAATTGAATAAGAAAAGACAATAAACCATTTCAAATAACAGTTAGAGGCAGATCAACATGGATGTCATAAAAGAGAAGGATAAATTGTATTAGTAGAAGAGCGGTGCACATAAGTAGTGTCTGTATCGCGTTAAGTGTGGTAGTGAATCAAGAGTAGTAATCAGTCCATTGAGTGGTAAGGAAACACAGTATGATCCAGTAGAGGAGATTATAATGGTTACTATAACTGCGATGTATTACTTGTTTGAACTGGAAAAAAAATGTAGGCCATCATTTTGCAGGCCTACGTTTCAGGCGTCTAACTCTTACCTACGAGAAGCACAAACCACACCTACGCCGGCCTTAGGCATCAGTAGGTGTGCCTAGACACTTCTTTAAACAATCTTATTAGACACTATTTAAAGTCTTATTCCTGGAATTATCACCATGTAGCATAAATCCAATATCCAATTCCAAGCTTCCAACCTTTAAAGTATTCTTTCTATATTACACCTAAAGGATCTAAAGGTGTAATATAGAAAGAATACTTTAAAGGTTGGAAGCTTAGAATTGGATATTAGACACTTCTTTAGGCATGCAAACGATGCCTACATTGTAGGCGCCCTTCGTCCCATTGATATTTTTTTTTTCTAAAGGTGTGTCCCGATTAGTCCGTTAGATGGCGGTAAAAACATAGAAACATGATGGCAGATAAAGGCCAAATGTCCCTCCTAGAGGGCCGCAATCCAGTCGGGTGTTCAGGATTTCCCCCAATGAATATGCATGAGATCTATTAGCATACCATGAAAGCAATGCATGCAAATAGAGCTCATGCATATTCATTGGGGAAATCCTGAAAACCTGACTGGATTGCAGCCCTCGAGGAGGGACTTTGACACACCTGATCTACAATGATAAACAAGTAATCCATTTCAGCAAAAGAAGGGAGAAAGTGTCGGACATCTCTTAAGCGTTTGTCAAGCAGACATGGAAGATTTACTATTATTATCTACTATAATAAAACGCTAAGCACGCATGCACACTCCTACCTGCGTGTTCCTTGATCTGTATGTCCGTGGCAGGCAGGAGTGCGCATGCGCGCTTATGGTTCTATGAGCTTGGGAGGAAAAACGGCACCACACTCGCGGACCCCAAGGATGTTCTCGCCAAAGTAATTTTTAAGTTCAGCGGTAAGTTATGGCCGAAGTTATTTTTAAGTTCAAAGCCTCCGCCGCGGCTCCTCTCATGAGCCGCACCTGCGTCAGAGAAGGCTTCCGACGCAGGCGGGGATTGGGAGAGGAACCGCCGTGGCAGCTTTAAACTTAAACTACCTCCGGCACAGAACTAAACGGTCGGCAACAGAACGTCGGGCATTTCTTGCGATCCCGGCCAATCCTCACACCCACTAGCACGCAAAACAGTTTCCCAGGCACCCGAGCACCCTCTAAGCGTGGGCCTCCCTGCTCTTCAGCTCCTCCAGGCATCGGCAGACCTATCCACAGCCAGGGAGCACTGTAAGGTCCTCTATTGCTCCTCTGTCTGCCCTCCTCTTCTAAACAGCCAGATGCTGGACAGAGGGAGCAGGGAAGAGGTGCTGTTAGACGGGGGAGAGGTAACAGGCAGGGAGACCTACTGCTGGACAGGAGGAGCAGGGAAGAGGTGCTGTTAGATGGGAGGGGGGGAGGTAACAGGCAGGGAGACCTTCTGCTGGACAGGGGAAGCAGGGAAGAGGTGCTGTTAGACAGGGGGGGTAACAGGAAGGGAGGCCTACTGCTGGACAAGGGGAGCAGGGAAGAGGTGCTGTTAGACGGGGGGAGGTAACAGGCAGGGAGACCTACTGCTGGACAAGGGGAGCAGGGAAGAGGTGCTGTTAGACGGGGAGGGGGGTGGTAATAGGAAGGGAGGCCTACTGCTGGACATGGGGAGCAGGGAAGAGGTGCTGTTAGGGGGGAGAGGTAACAGGAAGGGAGGCGTACTGCTGGACAGGGGGAGCAGGGAAGAGGTGCTGTTAGACGGGGGGTGGGGAGGTAACAGGAAGGGAGGCCTACTGCTGGACAGGGGGGAGGGGGAGGTAAAAGAAAGGGAGAAGGGCTACTGCTGGACAGGGGGTGGTGGTTGGCAGCCGAGAAAAGAGAGAGACAGAAAGAAAGAAAGACAGACAGCATGAAAGAAAGCAGCCAAGGAGAGAAAAAGAAATACAGAGACACATATCTATTCTAGCACCTGTTAATGTAACAGGCTTAAAGACTAGTATTATTAATAATTTCCTCATTTTTTCAGTGAGCGGAACAGTAAGCAAATTCTATTATCACTGCAATACTAATAGGTTAAAAACAACCTAGTTGAACCTCATAAACAAAGAAATACAAACTTCTATTCTGTCCCATCAGTGGTAGATCGGTGGAAGAAATAATGCCATTTTCCACAGAAATTACATCACCAGAATCATTTGTAAATGATAAGGAAATAGACTTCTTGTTTTACTAAGGTGCGCTATGCATTTATTGCGTGCTAAATATACGCATGTTTTAACCGCTAACGCGTCCATAGATTAACATGCATGCCTTAGCACGTGGTTAGCGCATGCTAAAATGCTTAGCACACCTTTGTAAAAGGAGCCCAAAGTATCTAACCAAACTTGCTATCTCTACTAGGTGTATAGCACAGTCTTCAATGCAAGGCCCATGGAACCAGGGTGACCCCTGGAGACCTCTAGAGCAACCCTCGTCATCATTCTGCCTTGCTACCTAAGCTCAAAACAGAAAGGGAGAGCTGAAAAGGGAAAGACTAGGCATTTCTCAATAGAAGAAGAGAATGTGTTTGGAAATGTTCACCTCCTTGAGGATACCCCCCCCCCCCACCCCCAAGAAAAAGTTTAAACGTGGTCTGGAAGGGATGGAGTAGGAGTGTGTGGTGCAGTGGTTAGAGCTACAGCCTCAGCACCCTGAGGTTGTGGGTTCAAATCCCTCGCTGCTTCCCCCCAGGTACAATAGATAGAGTTTGAGCCTACTGGGACAGATAGGGAAATATGATAAAGTACCTGAATGTAAACCACTTAGGATATAAGTGGTATATAAATAATAAAATTTTAAAAATGGACGTCATTGACATATGTTGGTCAGCAGTGTCATGGCCTCACATTGGAAGATATTTGGCATCTCTCCATGAGCTTATTTGAATCCAAGTAGCACCAACTTAAAAATTTGTGAAGGCCATTTTGAAAGTTTATTAAGTTTAAGTTCAAGTTTATTAGGATTTGATATACCGCTTATCAAGGTTATCTAAGCGGTTTTTACAATCAGGTACTCAAGCATTTTCCCTATCTGTCCCGGTGGGCTCACAATCTATCTAACGTACCTGGGGCTATAGAGGACTGAGTGACTTGCCCAGAGTCACAAGGAGCAGCGCGGGGTTTGAACCCACAACCCCAGGGTGCTGAGGCTGTAGATCCAACCACTGCGCCACACACTCCTCTTTCAATTGACACTGGTCTTTCAATTGACGAGTGTTATGGGAGGGCTCATTTAAAATTGCAGGTGTGTAGACACACAGAAAAAATTAGCACATAATTTTTGGCATTCTGGCCCCAATTCTATATACAGTACGTTGCCTAAAAATTCAGTGCCAACAAGTGCGATGCTAAGTGCGATTCTGTAAAAGTTAGGCACACAGCGCTGTCTAAGCGGCCTTAGGCATCTCTAGGCGCTCTAACTTTAAGGCACATCCTCTTATGCCTGGGTTTTCTTGACCTAAATGCTTGCAGCTAAGCTATCAAACAACGCTGGGCACAGATAAACACTAATCACAACACTCAATAAATCTTCAACATTACATTACATTAGTGATTTGTATTCCGCCATTACCTTGCGGTTCAAGGCGGATTACAGAAGAGGATTTGTGGACATGTCCAGAGGTGTTACAGAGTAGAGTGGGTTGCTTCAGAGGATTGAAATGTTTCATACGGTGTTAGTTAGTCTTCATGGATTTTTTTGAATAGCAGGGTTTTTATTTCTTTTCTGAAAGTTTTGTAGTCTGGGGTCGCGATTAGTAGATTGGAGAGTTGGTGATCTAGTTTTGCTGCCTGTGTGGCTAGAAGGCCATCGTACAGTTTGATGTCTCTGATTGGAGGGTATGTGAATGGTGTCTGGGTTCTCCTGTGTCTGGTTGTGGTAGTTTGGATTAGGTGGTTGTTCAAATAGGCTGGGCTGTAATCATTTATGGATTTAAATAGTACCGTATTCTTGCTTGAATTGGGTGGGAGCCAGTGTGAGTCAAGGTATGCCTCGGTGATGTGGTTGTGTTTTCTTAGTGAATAGATTAGTCTCAGGGCTGTGTTTTGTACTGTTCGTAGTTGTTTCATCACTGTTGCGGGGCAGGGGAGATAGAGGATGGTCAACACTACAGCATTTTGATATGTAATGTTTCTTTCACAGTGAAGGTCCTCAGAATGCCGCACTAACTCATTTGAATAGTGTGGCAGCAATCCTCACTGGAACCTTTGTTTATCGGCATGTAGTATTTTAAAGTTACTTTTAAAATAATTTTAAAGTGACAGTGCTTATAGCTTAGTCAGTAGTTTAGTATAAAATGCAACTTAGCTTCTGAACATTACTGCACCAGCCCCCTCCGACGCATTTCATTCTCCTTCAGGATCGGGGATACTGGATAAGCAAGGTGTTCACGCAGTTAGCTTATGCCATACAGAGTATTCGCTGGGGCTATCAATTCCGTAATAGAGGTCTGCACGGGAACGGGGATCGCGGGAATCCTGCGGGTCCTGCGGGGTTCCCGCGGGAATCCCCCCTAACTCACGGGACTCCCATGGGGACCCCTCTCTGGCCCATGGGACTCCCACGGGGATGGAAGGCTTCGGAAGCAGGGTTCGTCCATATAATATAATGGACACGTCAGCCTTAGTAAAAGAGGGGGTTTATAAGTGAATTACCTGAACAGAAAACAAAAAAAGGGTTCCACCAAAGAGATTCCACAAGGAAAACAGCAAAAGAAACTGTGGAATTGATGATCCTGTCAGAAGTAATTGCTGCTTTTTATGGGGACGGGCGGGGATGGAGGTAATTCCTTGCGGGGATGGGTGGGAACGGAGAGGATCCTGACGGGGATGGGTGGGGACGGAAAGGATCCTGGCGGGGACGGGTGGGGACAGAGAGGATCCTGGCGGGGACGGGTGGGGACGGAAAGGATCCTGGCGGGGACGGGTGGGGACAGAGAGGATCCTGGCGGGGACGGGTGGGGACGGAAAGGATCCTGGCGGGGACGGGTGGGGACAGAGAGGATCCTGGTGGGGACGGGTGGGGACGGAAAGGATCCTGGCGGGGACGGGTGGGGACAGAGAGGATCCTGGCGGGGACGGGTGGGGACGGAAAGGATCCTGGCGGGGACGGGTGGGGACGGAGAGGATCCTGGCGGGGACGGGTGGGGACGGAAAGGATCCTGGCGGGGACGGGTGGGGACGGAGAGGATCCTGGCGGGGACGGGTGGGGACAGAGAGGATCCTGGCGGGGACGGGTGGGGACGGAAAGGATCCTGGCGGGGACGGGTGGGGACGGAAAGGATCCTGGCGGGGACGGGTGGGGACGGAAAGGATCCTGGTGGGGACGGGTGGAGACAGAGAGGATCCTGGAGGGGACGGGTGGGGACGGAAAGGATCCTGGCGGGGACGGGTGGGGACGGAAAGGATCCTGGCGGGGACGGGTGGGGACGGAGAGGATCCTGGCGGGGACGGGTGGGGACGGAAAGGATCCTGGCGGGGACGGGTGGGGACAGAGAGGATCCTGGCGGGGACGGGTGGGGACGGAAAGGATCCTGGCGGGGACGGGTGGGGACGGAAAGGATCCTGGCGGGGACGGGTGGGGACGGAAAGGATCCTGGCGGGGACGGGTGGAGACAGAGAGGATCCTGGTGGGGATGGGTGGGGACGGAAAGGATCCTGGCGGGGACGGGTGGGGACAGAGAGGATCCTGGCGGGGACAGAAAGGATCCTGGCGGGGATGGGTGGGGACAGAGAGGATCCTGGCGGGGATGGGTGGGGACGGAAAGGATCCTGGCGGGGACGGGTGGGGACGGAGAGGATCCTGGCGGGGACGGGCGGGGATGGGTGGGATTTCTGTCCCCGTGCAACTCTCTATTCTGTAACACTATAGCAGGACATGTTAATCCACCCCCCACCCTAGCTAAGAATTCTCAAGCACCATTCTGACCTCAAATGCAACTTCTTTAAATCTCTCTTATCTATCTATATGCTCCATCTTTGCTTACACCCTATGCTGTCTATTAAAATGATTTTGCCATGAATTGTGTTGACATTGTAATGTAACATACTCTACCATACTTTATTTATTAGGATTTAATAATCGCTTTTTTGAAGGTGGTGTATAGCAAGAATAAGTCAAACATAAGTGGAAAAATACAGCAGGAAAAATATTCAGGTTACAATCAAACAAACTATGTACTTACGTTTAGGTGCCTTGAAGATACCTAAATAATGCCTAATCTATAAAGGTAAGTGGGTGCCTACTTTTCTTTATAGAATACTAGTGTCTCCAAGTGTATATAGGCACATCTAGGTTAAGTGCAAGCACTTAGGCCCAGAACGTCAAAACGGCGCCAGAATTGGCTAGCACCTGAAAAAAAAAAAACCAGCGCCGGTCGCATATCACTCAAACTAGGCGCTGTTTTGAGAATCGCAATGTGCGTTGAAGATTGGCGCCAGAAATGTAGGCCAGGGTTTTACAGACCTACATTTCCGGCACCTATCTGTGACGTAGAATCACACTTAGAGGCACCACGCATCATCCCAACCCGTAACCATACCTCTTTGGATGTTCGGCGCCGGTAAGCGTCTCGTAGACGCGATTCAGGCACCATTTTTTGTAGGTGCCTCGCAGCACCTACTTTTTTTTTTCTTATATCGTTTTTCATTGCTTTTTAACGGCGCGGACAGTGACTGCACCGTTAATGGCCAGTTACAACACAACTTAGGCACTGTTCGGGCGTCTGCCGGCACCTTCGGAATGGCACCATTTCGAGACTCTGGGCTTTACTATATACCAACCACTGAGTTGGTATAAATGATTGCACCTAGTTTGGGGAGATATGTGCACAACTTATAATATTCCATATGCATTTATGATTAGAACCGTTGCCTTATCCCTCTGAGGTTGCAGGAGCAATCCCACCACCACTTCTTGTGACCTTGGGCAAGTCACCTAACCCTCCATTGTGACCCACGGGACAGTTAGGGAAAATACTTAGAGCATCTGATTAGATTATGAACCCCTGTGAACCACTCAGACGGCTGTGTCGATGTGCGGAATATCAAATAAGAAATAAAGTTGGAAAATTAACCCCCTCTTCTGCAAAACCGCGCTAGCGGTTTTTAGTGCAGAGAGCCGCGCTGAATGGCCCGCACTGCTCCCGACGCTCATAGGAACTCAATGAGCGTCAGGAGCAGCGCGGGCCATTCAGCACGGCTCTCTATGCTAAAAAACCGCTAGCGCGGTTTCGTAGAAGGGGGGGGGGGGGTAAATGTCTGGTTACATATCCTGATGGGAAGTATATATTTTTTTGATCCTATACAGCTAGCGCAATTGCTATTGAAGAAAGAAGTGGGAATGTATTAATATCCGAGAAAGCAAAAGGTCTAGCTTACTAGGTACATTAATATAGGAAATCGTCCTGAATTTCTTGGCTTCTGATAATCCTCGATTTATGCTCTTTTCTTTCTCCCCAACAATGTGGACAAGATTTATTTTCTTATATTATTACACTAGTCTTTAAGCCCATTACATTAGCGGGTGCTAGAATAGATGTGTCTGTCTGTGTTTCTTTATCTCTCTCTCCTTGGCCGCTGTCTGTATCCTTCTGTCTCCCCCTGAGCAAAGCTGTCTGCCCCCAGCACCCACCTCCCCCCAAATGTCTCTCCCTGGCCCTCTTCTGTCTTCCCCCCAGAGCAAAGCTGTCTGTCCCCAGCACATCTCCTCCCTTTCCCTATCTCTCCATGGCCCCTTCTGTCTCCCCCAGCACACCCCTCCCCCAAAGCAGCCCCCTTTCCCTCTCCCGCTGACTCTCTCTCTGGCCCCCTTTCTCTGTCTGTCTTTCTGTCCCTCTCGCTACCCCTGTCTCTTTTTTTCTTTCTGTCTCCCTCCCTCCCGCTGTCTGTCTGTCATTTTTCCCCATTTCTCTGTGCAGCAGCATTTCCATCCCACTTCCCTATGCAGCAGCAACAGCATTTCCCTCCTACCCCCCCCTTTCCTGTGTAGAAGCAGTAGCAGCATTTTCCCCCACTCCCCCTTTCCCTTCTCTTACCTTCTCTTCCCTGCTCCGTTCGGCCCCTCCCCCTTCTTTTACTGCTGTTGTCGATCCGGCCTGCTCCTGACCCTCCCACCGCCGACAAACCTCGGGGCTCCAGCTGCGTAGGCAGCACTATAAACACGCTGCTTCGCAGCCTTTTTTACTGGCGATTTCCTCTGCCGCGTCTGTCTCCGATGATGTCATCAGAGACGCGGCAGAGGAAATCGGCAGAGAAGGGCGCGAAGCAGCGTGTTTATAGTGCTGCCTACGCCGCTGGAGCCGGGAGGCGACGGAGAGGGCACGGGGTGCTAGCGGCCGGCAGCCACCGCTCCGCAGGTGGAGAGCAGGGAAGGGCGCGCATGCGCACTTGTCTTGCCTCGCGTGAGGCCAGACCGTAAGCCGCGCATGCGCACTTCCTATGGGTCGCTACAGCTCACGGAAAAATGGCGCACGCATAGGAAGTGCGCATGCGCGGCTTACCGTTTTATTATATTAGATTGCAATGTGCAAGTGTTAAAAGATTTACATAAAAAAGACAATAATGTCCTATAAGTTATGAGAATAAGTGTTCACCCTGCTCGTGCTCTAGAAGGCACTGCTTGCCTGCAAACTGCACTATGGAATAACACAGCTGGAATTTCAGCAGCTACATGTGTATGAATTTAGAACCAGCTCCAGTGCATAGTATGCAAATGTCCTTTGATCTCTTTATTCCTTATGCATCACTGAACGCTAGAATTTGCATTTACAGTGGGAATAAAGAGTACAGCCTTCTTACATATTCAGTTATTCATTGTGAAAGAGACAATAGTGAAGGGAGGAGGATAAGAGGAGGGCGAAACAGCAAGGGTAAAGGGGGGAGAGAAAGCTGGGAGGAAAAGGAGAAATAAAGGATCTGCACAGTAAAAAGTCAGACAGGATGCAGTACATTTTCTTCACAATATTACTGGCTATTTAGGAGAGCGTGGTGTAGTGGTTAGAGCTATAGTCTCAGCACCCTGAGGTTGTGGGTTCAAATCCACGCTACTCCTTCTGACCCTGGGCAAGTCACTTAATCCCCCCATTGCTCCAGGTATATTAGATAGATTGTGAGCCCACCGGGAAAATGCTCGAAGAACCTGTATGTAAACTGCTTTGAGTGTGGTTGTAAAACTACAAAAAGGCTGTGTACAAGTCCCTGATGTCATAATGCCTCATTCCACCAATAAGAGCCAACCTCATCAGTGATGTCACAATAGCTTCATTGTTCTATACTTGGCTCACTTCTGATATTGTATTGGTGGAGAGTGTGACCAAGTGGTTAGAGCTACAGCCTCAGCACCCTGAGGCTGTGGGTTCACACCCCACACTGTTCCTTGTGACCCTGGGCAAGTCACTTAATCCTCCACTGCCCCAGGTACATAAACCGGGCCAGATGGGGAAAATGCTTGAAGCACCTATATGTAAACTAATTTGAGTGTGGTTGTAAACATGTCCCAATCAGTTTCCCGAATGCTACATTTTAAAAAAATCAAACAAAAAATGGGGACTGCTTGAGCAGTTAGAGAATAATGAAGGCAAATAAAGACCACATGGTCTATCTTTTCCTCTCCTCTAAAGATACTCCCCAAATTCTATAAATGGCAACTAAAGTTGTACATTTACATTGGTGTGCATGGCTGATGTACGTGCAGAACTTAATTGAATAATAGGGTTGGGCAACTCGAGTCCTCAAGGGCCGGAATCCAGTTGGGTTTTCAGGATTTCCCCAATGACTAGGCATTGAAAGCAGTGCATGCAAATAGATCTCATGCATAGTCATTGGGGAAATCCTGAAAACCCGACTGGATTCCGGCCCTCGAGGACCGGAGTTGCCCAGCCCTGGCCTAATCAGAGCTGATAATTAGCAATGACTACCTCATAACTGATGTTAATTATGTGTGGAATTTGATAGGCTCAATTCTATAAAAGTTATGCCTTGGCTCAAGTGTGCGATGCCGGAAAGAGGGAGTGGTTAGGGGGTGGATCTTGGGCATGGTTTTAGGCACAAGTATATAGAGCAGGGGTAGGGAATTCCAATCCTCGAGAGCCGTATTCCAGTCGGGTTTTCAGGATTTCCCCAATGACTATGCATGAGATCTATTTGCATGCACTGCTTTCAATGCATAGTCATTGGGGAAATCCTGAAAACCCAACTGGATTGCGGCCCTCAAGGAGGGACATTGAGATCCCTGGTCTAGGGGGTCCGGATTTTATTATAGTAAAATCTGGCAACCCTACTAAAAGTTATCATGCATAAGTGACACTAAGGCCCTCTTTTACTAAGGTGCGTGAACCAATTAGTGCGCGCTAGATGGATAAAGGGGAATCCATTGACATCATTTACCTTGACTTCCAAAAAGCCTTCGACAAGGTACCCCACGAACAGCTTCTTAAGAAGCTGTGGAACCACGGGGTGCAAGGGGATATCCACCGATGGATCAAACACTGGCTGGCAGGCAGGAAACAAAGGGTTGGAGTAAAGGGCCATTACTCAGAATGGCAATGGGTCATGAGTGGAGTCCCACAGGGGTCGGTGCTGGGACCGCTCCTATTCAATATATTTATTAACGACTTGGAGACAGGGACGAACTGTGAGGTCATTAAATTTGAGGACGACACCAAACTCTACAGCAGGGTTAGAACCAAGGAAGACTGTGAAGACCTGCAAAGGGACTTAACGAGATTGGAAGACTGGGCAAGAAAATGGCAAATGAGTTTTAACACTGAGAAATGCAAAGTCATGCATGTAGGGAAAAAGAACCCGATGTTCAACTATAAAATGGGGGGATCGTTGATGGGGGTGAGCAAACTTGAAAGAGAACTGGGGGTGATGGTGGACACAACATTGAAAGCATCAGCACAGTGTGCAACAGCCTCAAAGAAAGCGAACAGAATGTTGGGTATCATCAAAAAGGGTATCACGTCCAGGACGAAGGAAGTCATTTTGCCGCTATATCGGGCGATGGTGCGCCCACATCTGGAGTACTGTGTCCAGTACTGGTCGCCGTACCTCAAAAAGGACATGGCGGTACTTGAGGGAGTCCAGAGAAGAGCGACAAAGCTGATAAAAGGTATGGAAAACTTCTCATACACTGACAGATTGGAAATGCTGGGGCTATTCTCCCTGGAAAAGCGGAGACTTAGAGGAGACATGATAGAAACCTTCAAAATCATGAAGGGCATAGAGAAGGTAGACAGGGACAAATTCTTCAGGCTGTGGGGAGCCACAAGTACAAGGGGGCACTCAGAGAAATTGAAAAAGGACATGTTTAGAACAAATGCTAGGAAGTTCTTTTTCACTCAGAGGGTGGTGGACACATGGAACGCGCTCCCGGAGGCTGTGATAGGCCAGAGCACACTACAGGGGTTCAAGGAGAGTCTAGATAGGTTCCTAAAAGAAAAGGGGATTGAGGGGTACAAATAGAAGCAGAGGTAGGTTGTAGGATTAGTCGGAAACCACTTCACAGGTCATGGACCTGATGGGCCGCCGCGGGAGCGGACCGCTGGGCACGATGGACCTTTGCTCTGACCCAGTGGAGGCAACTTCTTATGTTCTTATGTTCTTAAATGCTAACGCATGCATGTTAGTCTATGGGCACGTTAGCATTTAGCCCGCGCTAATCGGTTAGACCACCTTAGTAAAAGAGGGGGTTAGTGTGAGTCTATAATTTGCACATAATTTTTATAGAATTGTGCTTAGCGCTGCCCCAGTCAGCACCAACCTTATAGGCATGATATATAGAATTAGGTCCCCTATGTACCTGTCCCAAGCTTTCTTGAATTCAGTTACAGCTTTTGTCTCCACCACCATCACCAAGTGGTCATTTCACAAATTCAGCACACTTTCTATGAAGTATGTCCTCAGGTTACTTCTGAGTCAATCCCCTTTCATAGGGTTACTAGATTTTTGGTCCTGAAAAAGAGGATACATGGGCCGATCCCGTTCGCCTCCTCCCCCCCCCCCCGGCCCCACCTCATTCTGCCCCCAACTCCACCTCATTCCGGCCCCTGATAAAGCGTCGAATACGCGAAACATGTCAGATCTGAGTTTCCCCCATCATAAAAACTGAGATAAGTCATAAACATATGTAATAGCATTTGACTAGTAGCACTTTAAAGGCACTTTATAAGCACTTTGAAACTGTTGCACTTTAAAAACTGCACTTTAAATATTGAAATCCAATTAGGATAAAGAAAGTGGGCCAGTGATAAACATTTGAGTGATGAGTGGTGTTTCTGAGGTCCGAAGCTTCAGTAAAGTTACGAAATTTATAGCTATTAAGAGTGATTGAATCATATATCGCAACGGATATTTATCACTTGGAATAAGAGGTATTTATGAGATCTATTTGCATGCACTGCTTTCATTGTATGCTAGATCTCATGCATGTTCATTGGAGAAATTCTGGAAATCCGACTGGATTGCGGCCCTCGAGGAGGGACTTTGACACCTCTGCCATAGTTTACTTTAACTGTCTGCCTGTCCTTAAAAATAAAGTCTTCTCTAGAAGGCTGTTATGTCTGTGCCTTTCACAGTTAATAAATCCCTGTGAGCAGGGCAAGGCCTCCCATGATGCCAACAGGCTCTTTGTTTTCGGGGAAAGAAAGGACTGTGTCTTCTGTTATATACTGTGCAAAACTCAGATCCATTTCCTAATTTTAGAACGATTTTAAAGATTTTATAATGTCTGTGGCCATTATCCCAAATTGGAACAGGATTATATTCTATAAGATTCAACCACTAATAGCTCTGTCAAATATTCCTAATGGTTGGCATCTGAGAGATTTTTGTGACATTTTTTTAACCAGCTGGGAAGGAGATTAGCTAATTTAAAACAAAAAGACTGGGTTACCCTGTATTTTCATTTGTGGGTTCCCCCTCCCCCCCAGCTTTTCTAAACTCGGTGACTGTTTTTAACAGCAGGAGTCCTTAATTGGGGTTCTTTGTCCTTGCTTTTCAGTCACACAGCTCTGTGTGGGATGCATGAAAGAATGGAAAGAATAATTTCAAAACCGCCAGCAGAAAGCAACTGTTAAGCCGCAAAAAGAGGTAAGGTGGCTAAGCAGAGCATGAATTTGCCTTGCACTTCCCGAGGCCAGAGCTTATGTCCAGTGAGAGGTATGAAAATGAGTTTGGGGCACATACTTCCTAAGTCCAAGGACAGATACCTCGGTAACATTGCAGGCTCAGTCCCTCAGGTTGCAAAACAATCCATTTTGGCAGGGTTGTTTTTTCTTAAAGGGAAGTAGGACTGCAAGGATCAGCACATTTGAGCCAAAATTCACTCAAGACCTAAAATCGAGACGCTGGCAGCCAGAAATCTATCACACGTAATTTCACAGTTTGCCGGACTAGTTAGGCAGAGTCCACCTGTGAGGTAATTCACCTCACTAAGGACCACAACATCTAGTCCTGCTTTTGAATGCCACTGTCCTCAGCATGCTGGTATTTAATACTGTATTTTTTTCTCTGCAGGAGGAAAAGAGAGAGCCACCAATATCAGTTTGAATTGCAATTCCATTTTAAAAACAGTAGCCAGAGCCATTTGTTTTTAATGACAAGTGAGTGCCCTATTAAAGATCAGAACAAAGACCGCAGACAGAGTACTGAGGACCAGAACTCTGCATTTGGCCGATTGGTGCACTTCAGTCTCCAGTCACAATTTTTTCATATACCGAGACGTTATTAGATCAAGAGATCTGATGATATAAGCATTTGAACGTACTCCGGCATTATATGATGCATTCGTTTCTAGGGATTACCTTACATGTTCCTAGAAAGTTACTGATTTTCCATCCATCGTTTTTTTTTTTTTAATGTGATTTTGAAATGAGATACCGTCTCAATCCATTTAATTGCCTTCTCTTTTACTGTTTATGCAACCTTCATGATTGCAAAATGTTAACCCAGAAAGGATGTTTTTGCATAAACCACTTGGAACATCTCCATAGCAAAAAGCAGCTTTTCTAGCTAAACTCTCCCCAGCAAGGTTGCAGGTCCGCTAAATATTGGGTCTTCCTTCCATCGAAGGGGATGAAGCATCACCTGTACCTGCAAAGCTGATTAATTCACGTAAGAAATCGGGGCAAAATATATTCCATCTTCTTGAGAGGATTCTGTCTTTTCTACTTCTCCTATACACACTGTAAGAATGTACCCAAGGCTTCCATTACTATGGAATCCACTGTCAACATGTCTACAAGAAAGCAAATGATTTTTTTATGCTGGGAAAGGGCAAATAATAAATGTAATTATAACTACCAAAGGAGACACACATTTCTTTCACCGCAATAATATCTCACTCTTCAACAAAAAGCCCTATGCCCTAAACCATCTTTTCTCACAGATACAGAATGGAAGAGCAGCTCAGCATATCTGGTCCCAAGAGCTTAAAGGACAGTGGAGAGATTTCTCTTGCAAAATTTCCCCGTTTATGTGCTAGTCCCTTGCCATGTAGCAGACGGAGGTCGTTTTCATGGCTCCAAAAATGCTTAGAGCGGGCACGAAAGACTTCCCCAGCACCAGGGCAGGCGTTTCACATCCTGGCAGTAGCATCTATAATTTCGCGGTGAGAGTTTCAGCCGATACCCTTCGAATAAAGAATTTGCAGTATCCCGTTAAAGCCGGTCTTGTTGATTTGAATGTTATAACGGCATTAAAGATACACATGGACTGAGAATAATTTCCATCTACCTACTAGATGTTGAATGTCTATGTGTCTCCAAATTTAAGCATTATGGGGTCCTTTTTATTAAGGGATGCTAACCGATGTAGCATATGCTAAATGCTAAGGAATCTATTATATTCAATGGGCATCTTAGCATTTAGCGTTAATCTTTATTGCGCACAACATCGGTTAGTGCCCCTTAATAAAAGGACCCCCCCCCCCATGTATGGTATAACAAGTGTGAACCATTTTACAAACTGCATACATAAAAAGGCATATATGAGCTCCCCCACTCCCCGGTATACAGTATGCTGATGGAACGCTTTTACTGCTGCTAGATCATTGAGATATTATGTCCCATTTCTGCATTTTCTGACTCGTAGATTAACATCAGAGTTGAGGTCTGCACGGAAACGGGGATCGCAGGAATCCCGTGGGTCCCGCGGGGGTCCCACGGAAATCCCCCCTTAACCCACAGGACTCCCACGGGGACCCCCCTCTGGTCCACGGGACTCCCGCGGGGACCCCCCTCTGGCCCATGGGACTCCCACGGGGATGGAAGGCTTTGGAAGCAGGGTTCGTCCATATAATACAGTGGTTCTTAACCTGGGTTCGACCGAACCCCAGGGGTTCGGTGAGTCAGTCTCGCGGGTTCGGCGGAGGTCAAAACACACCTCCGACTCATATAGCGCGCAATCCTTTTCGAGGATGCTGGACATAAAAATGAAGAAAAGGAACAGACTTTGTTGCAAAAATGACACGAGAGTGGCACTTGCCAAGGTAAAGCCGCGCATTTCTGAACTGGTCTCTGAGAGGCAACAGCAGAAGTCACACTGATTTGCAGTAAATTTCATTATTATGTTATTATTATTCGAAATATAGGAGAACTTTTTTGTTTTCAAAATTGATATTATTTTTTCCCTCACTGTATACCTATGTTTTGAATTTGTAAAAATCATATTTTATTTTTCCAATAAAGAAGGGTTCGGTGAGCACGCATATGAAACTGGTGGGGTTCAGTACCTCCAACAAGGTTAAGAACCACTGATATAATATAATGGACACGTCAGCCTTAGTAAAAGAGGGGGTTTATAAGTTAATTACCTGAACAGAAAACAAAAAAAGGGTTCCACCAAAGAGATTCCACAAGGAAAACAGCAGCGCAAACACAAAAGAAACTGTGGAATTGATGATCCTGTCAGAAGTAATTGCTGCTTTTTATGGGGGACGGGCGGGGATGGAGGTAATTCCTTGCGGGGATGGGCGGGGACGGAGAGGATCCTGATGGGGATGGGTGGGGACGGAGAGGATCCTGGCGGGGACGGGTGGGGACAGAGAGGATCCTGGCGGGGACGGGCGGGGATGGGTGGGATTTCTGTCCCCGCGCAACTCTCTACATCAGAGTTCCAACTTAAACTGCTAAAAGTATTGCACAGTACATAAATCTCTCTGTGGCAGTTGGAGCTGTGCTATTGTGTTGTTAAAGCATATTTTACTGTTCAGCCAAACATCCCTGAAGGGTTCTCTGTGAGAGAGTTTTCCCTTTCAGAATGTACTGGTTAGAGGGGTTTGTTTGGTTTTTTTTTTTGCAAGCAAGGTAAACCCCTGTAATTAGCTTACCACAGCGGGATTTTTATCCACAGCTCTCTCATTATTTTTTCGCTGTATAGGGATTGCAACATATAATTTCACCAAACCACATCATTTTCCTCCCAAATCGCTCTTTTCTGCCCTCTTTATTAGTATCTACAGGGGGTGCTGAAAAGTTCTCAGCCCAACCAAGATGAGAATGACGCGGAGGCGGTTCAATCAATGATCCGGAACAATGTCAAAAATACCAGAGAATTTCAGGGGGGTGGGGGTTGGGGGTTTTCAAATTAGCACTTAAAGAAACAAGAAAACACACTTTTCAGCTACGGTGACAAAATAAGGCTCAGAATTTAGGAAGTCGGCTGCTTGGGCTGAGAACTTTTCAGCACCGCCCTCCCCCTTGTGTTTTCTTAGCATTAAAAAAAAAAAAAAAAATACTGCACAGTTTCAATATCTATTGGTACCTTTTTTTTTTCACGATCAAATTCTTTGCACACAGGTACAAACCCCTCTGCTACTATCGGTTTGTTTGGTTTTTCTTTAATGAACGGCATTATGTCATTTTTAGTTCGGTTTCTTGGGGGTACCACAGAAAACAAACATAGAACTAGCAAGTTTTTTTTCTTTTTCTCTTCCCGTGAAGGACAACTTCTAAATAAACGCTAACTAGAGAGCATCACCAGTCCCATTGCATCAGCCCCCCCCCCCCTCCTAAAGACCAGAGCTTCCTCCTCTCCCTCTTAACAATAGTTCCTTGTGAAGCGGCTGGAAACCAGGATTCCTCTACCTGTGACCTACCCCTGCCACTCTGAATCTGTTGTATCCAGGAAACATCGCAAACCACAAGTAGTGACCAGGAGCAACCAACAACTACCTGCTATTTCTCTTGCCGCTTGCGCTTCTCCGCAGACAAGAGCAACGATTTCAGCACTTACCCCCCAAATTAATGATATAACTGTCTCTCTTTAAAGGATCAGTGAAACCCAAACTAATCCCTCACTGGGGTGGATTTGGGGGTCGCTTGCTTCTTTTTCCCCCTTCCAGTCCAGAAACATGACTACACCTTCAAGGAAAGGGGGAGGGAAGGGGGAGATTACGCCAAAGCTCTCTTTAACTTACTTGCCCAGCTCTTCGAAAAGCTGGTATTCCTCGGTGAATCTGGTGCAGGTGATGGTTGCCATGCCGGCAATTGCTCCTCTTCACTTGCTGGTGTGGAGTGCAGTTGGAAATGATGTTCCCTGGCTTGCTATTCTCTCCCTCTGCTTGCTCGATCTCTCTGCTATCGCTCGGTGCTTTCTTATCGCATTGATGAAGAATGAAAGATGTTTGATTGACAAGCTTGCAGATAATGATGAGGGTAATTTGTCTTCCCTGCCTCACAAGTCTTCGTCAGCATGCAAATCCCTATAGCAACCACCCCTAAAACGCCCAGTTCCTGTTGCCCGGGCAACTGCTCTCCCAAACACCTACCCAGCTCTCTAACACCATGCTGCCGTTCATGTGACAACTGCAACCGGAGAAGCACGGGAGCGTATAAAGGTTAAAATAATATTAACAAATGATAACATTATAACGCACATATTTAAGGTTTTAAAAAAAACCATTATATAAACCCAATTTGCAGTGCCAAGTGTTTCCATGGTAACCACTGTTTCTACAGTTCAAGATGGTCCCTGGGAAGACAGGATGCTGTTGCTATGGCTACTGCATTTCATTCTGGAGAAAAGACAGGTATTCTTCAGTTGCCCTAGCAACAGCCTGCTCCCTAGATAGGGCTGGCAAATAACCTAACTTTTCCCCCTTGGTTTATTAGGCTACAATAGGCACCCCTGACAAGAAAATAACCTGAAAATTAGATATGATGCAGGTGGTAAACTTTTTAAAAGATTTTTGACTTTAAAGCTATTTTTAAATGAAAATGTGCATAGTTTGTATAAACTTCATATAGGTGTCATATCAATCTTAACAGAAATAGAACTTAGGGCTATTGACTTTATGAGAGGGTGCTGAAAAGTTCTCAGTCCCCCCCCCCCCCCCAACCAACTGCCTAAATTCAGAGCATTATTTTGCCACTGTAGCTGAAAAGAGAGCTATGTTAGGGCTTCTTATAAAAGGATGCATTCGCCCGCGGGGTGGCGTCCTTGGCTCCTTTGGTGCGACAGATTCCTCGGGTGGTACAGAGCGCTGAACTTCAGGAATGTCAATTTCGGGTTCTCCATCGGGGTTATGTCTCCCAGCAACAGGCCTTTTATTTTGGGTGTGCCCCTACCGCTATTTGCTTGAAATGTCGCCAGGTTGCTAACTCTCTGGCGCATGGGGTGTGGTTGTGTGCCTCTATCTCTGCCTTTTGGTTGGAGGTCAGGTGTTATTTGGAATCCTTGGTGGGTTATCCGCTCCCCTCATCGGTGGAAGGGATTATTTTTTTTGCGGACGGTCATTTGGGAGGACTTTCTGCAGGCGACAATTTTCTTATTCGTAAGGGTTATATTGTGGGGAAGAAATGTATTCTGAATCATTGGCTTCAGGACTCCCCACCCACCATCTGGTATTGGCGCAATAAATTTCATCTTTTAATGGTCTGGGAGTCCATGTCCGCTCGGTTCTCTAGGTCTCGGAGCAAGCCATTTGGGCCTCCTATTTGGACACTTTGCCCCCTATGATAAAAAGCCAGGTGGTCAATCGATTGCGGAAGCCAGTAGTCCCCGTATTGCCAGTGGGTTGAGGGAGGGGTTTTGGGGGTTGGGGGGTCTTGGGTTGGGGTGGGTGGGTGGGTTGCTTTTGGGATTGGATCTGGAGGGATCCAGGCTATCAGAACACTGGCCTGGACTCTCACTGTTTTCTAGGGTCTATTGTTGGGTGGTTGACTTTTGTTTTGTATTGGAAAACTGTGATTCCTATGTCATGCGTGTCTTTTTCTGTTCTTGTGAATAAACAGTTTATACAAAAAAAAAAAGGATGCATTAGGCTTTTTTTTAAATCACCGGCCATGGCAGTATTAACTCTAACACTCGTAGGAATTCTGTGAGCGTCTGACTAATACCGCCTTGGCCGGTGATTTTTTTTTTAAAAACCCTAACATGGCTTTATAAAAGGGGGGTGGGGTTATTTCATTAAGTGCCAATTTGCAGAATCAAAATTCTGTGTTGTGACATTGTTTCAGACCGTTGATTGAGCCGTATCCACGTCGTTCTCTTCTGGGTGGGCTGAGAACTTCTCAGTGCCCCTTCGTAGGTGTGTGGGTGCCTTCTGCATTATCATCTCTTGTTTTAAATAATTTACACTAGGTTTCACCGAGTACATGGTATTTGAATTCTTTTTATGACAACTTCAAAAAGAAATAATAATAATAAGGATAACAGGAGCATATCGGCATTTCATATGTTGGTAAACAGAAGCATGTTGGACCTGGTTCTATAAATGGCGCCTGACAGGCCTAACTTTTAAGCATCGGTCTGCACGGTGGTCAATCAACCGCTAGGTGTCTTTTATAGAATCATGCCTAGCAGTGCCTAAGAGGACTTAGGTATCGTTAGGCAGCCTAGAGGCAGGCGCTAGTATATTAGGCTAGATTTTACCTGGCCTAATTTACCGGTGCCTAGTGATGCCTGAGTCTACCACGCCTATTCTCCACCCCTAACTATGTCTACTTTTCAGGTAGCCATCATTAGATATCAGAATTCCATGCACAGCTTTAAATTTATTGAGTATTTTTTACATTTTTAATTAAAGATCAATAGTGTTGACAATTACCATGCCAATTAAGCTTGTTAAATCAATTTGGGTTGTGTGTGGAATTTTTTACCCTTCCCCCCCTTTTTTTTTTAGTGTCGCCATGGCAGTAACAACTCCGATGCTGATAGGAACTCTATGATTCTTCTACTAACTTTTAAAACCAGAGCAAATAACCAGCCAGAATTTATGAATAACTTACTTATCCCATATAATCAAACTAGGACCTTAAGATCTATAGCTCACAACCTTCTTACCATTCCCTCACTGAAACATATCAGTACAATGAGGACCTAAATTTTCTCCGTTAGCGCCCTTTCTCTTTAGAACAGTATCCCAAATGACTTATGCGAAAAAAACAACTCTTGCCAATTTTAAGGTGAAGTTAAAGACATTTCTCTTCCTTGATGCTTTTGTAACTTAAACTTCCTTTTCAGGACGACTTAGAGTCAAGAAAGGTTACTACCTTCAGTTTCCCCTCCCTTTGTTATTCTTTCCCTTGAATGTTTTCTTTCTTTCTATCAATTGTAGTTCTAACCCTTCATCCCTTTTGTTCCCATTCGTCAATGTCTTTAAATATTGTCATTTCCCCTGGTTTGTTTTTGTTTTAAATTATATTTTAATTGGTGCAATGTTTTGGCATTTTTGTACACCGCCTAGAAGGCTTGATTGGGCAGTATAAGAAATTTTAAATAAACTTGAAACTTGAAACTATGAGCGTCAGGGCTGTTACTGCCATGGCTGGTGCTAAAAACCGCGCTATGGTTTTGTAAAAGGGGAGGGTTAGATAGGTATCACTAGGCGTCCATGATTAGGAACCTATTAGCACCTAACCTTGCCACTGTTTATAGAATATGGTCTCAAGGGCCTTATTATCAAAATGGCACCCCGATTGTAGGAGTGGTAGGTCTAAGGGAAAGGGCAAATCAAAAATGGAAGTGCCTATTAATACTTCCATCAAAAATGGAATACTTCCATCAAAAATGGAATACTTCCATCAAAAATTAATACTTCCATCAAAAATGGAAGTGCCTATTAATACCAGCACTGATAAACTTGAAATCTTAGAATCACTATAGCTCATACACCTATTTAAATTATATATAGCGTGTTTATTATCCTCAAGCGTATCAGCTGTCCAGAACCTCAGCAACACCACTTAAGGCTCAAGCATTTCACTCATCATCGGTTCAATTATAATATATCTTATCTCTCAAATGGTATTTTTCATATATTATTTTCTCAATTTGCTCTCATATAAATACTTTCAGCAGCTTAAATATTTCATTTAAATATTGCACTTAGCTTAGCTTAGAGCTTGGATGAGTAGGGGAACTCTTGTCGATATTTTTTGCCAAAAGCTTTTTCAAGGCATTGTCCCTATTTCATAACAGCCATTTTGCTCGACTACTTCCTCCGGGTGGCATATGCTGGAAGTGGCCTTAGGTATCCATAGACGTGAGCCAAATCCCTTAAATATAAGCCTCTGAAACACTGGCCTACATTTAAGGCATCTGTACAAAAAATAGACGTGATTCTGGATGCAGCACCTACCAGTGGTTGAAACATGGTGGCATAGTAAAGGATGTAGGCCAGGGGGTGGACCACCCTGCGCACTGTCTCAGTGGGGCCTCCCCATGCCACACTCACGCCCTCCCTTCCCTGCCCTCCATAACTCTTTAAAATCTTCGCCAGTGGGAGCAACTGTTCTAACCTGTCGCGCAGGCCTGGCTCCCTCTGAAATCACTTCCGGGTCATGGGGCCAGGAAGTGATGTCGGAGGGAAACCCAGCACGAGCAGCAGGCAGAGAAGCTGCTTGCACTGGTGAAGATGTAGAGGTGCGGGGGTGGGGAAGGAGCGAGGGGCAAAGAGGAGAGTGCAGGAGGGGGGATGGCGTGGAAGGAGCAGAGGTGCATAGGTGAGGGCACAGGGGAGCACCACTGATCCGGGCACTTCCCACCCTCGTTAAGCCACTGGCGGTAGGTGCTCGATTTGCAGGTGCTTGCTGTGGCAGGCGCCGTTTCCAAACTCAGGCCCCAAGTGTTCGACCTGCAGAACACTATAAACTAGCACCCTGGTAATATGACAAGCACACTTTTGCTAAAAGTCAAATGATATCAGCAAGTGTACCTACCAATCTCTCCATAGCACTTTGTAACAGGTCCTATAGTAGTAGCAGTAGAATTAGTAATTAAAATAAACCCATATGCACTGCAGTCATTATTGTTATATTAACCAACAGATGGTACAGAATATAAAACAGTTAAGCAGAACTATGAGTTCTCAGATTGGATCACTGGACTGAAACAGAGACAGAAAAATATTCAAAAGTTGATGAAAATAGCCAAAGGAGACGAATGTTCTTTATTTCATTCCAGGAGGATTTACTTCTTTGCCGCAGCAGCGTAGAAAGGAAGGAGGAAATTGATTGTGCTGGTAAATAATATAGAAGACTGCAAACTAGAGGGGAAGAAAGAGAAGAAAAGGACAGGGCCAGCTCAACTATTAGGCAAGACTAGGCTGTTGCCTAGGGCTACAGCTTTTTGAGTGGCAGCAAAGAGCAAAACCATGTCATGACAGCCACACAAACTCAAAGAACCTGCATTTTGATAGGATTTTTGCATGATGATCTGGATTGTAGAGACTAATTATCAAAATAATTGGGAGGGGGGGTGGGGGCTGCAGGCTAGGAAGCTGAATGTTTAATGTAAGGTCACCTAAAGCACCCAACACCCTTGCACTGGTCTGAAAAGGAAAGCTTAAAAAGAGAGGATTGTGAGAAAGAAAAGGGGGCAGAAAGAAAGAAAGAGAAGCGATGAAAAGGAAAGGCAACAGGGTACAGGACAAAAAAGAAAAAGAGAAGCTGGGATAGGGAGAAGAAAGAGAAATGAAAGGAGTAAAAGCAAGGGAAAGAATAGGAGAAAGAAGCAGCATGTGAGCAAAACAGTCAGACCACACTGGGGAAGAAAGCAAAAGAGACGGGAAGAAAGAAGAAATGAGAGAGACCTTTTTCATGTAATTGCACCATTACCCGCCTTCTTAAAACGACTTTCATTTTGTTTTATTGCATTAAATCCTTTCTGTAACGCCAACGTTCCAGATAATATTACAATGGGTGTCATGAATGTTAGCTCCAGCGTAGCAGCGTTCACCATGCAGCCAGTGTGACTATCCCACATACAGCACAATGTTTAAAGTAGTACAGCCAGACGCACAACAGTTGCACAACAAAGCAAGAGCCCCCCTGCTTAGAGAATGACACGGGGACAAATTTTTCCCCGTCCCCGCAGGAACTTGATTTCCCCGTCCTGTCCCCGTGAGTTTTGTCGCTGTCCCTGCCCCATTCCTGTACGCTCTGCCTTCACCGCACAAGCCTCGGACACTTAGGATTTTCAAGTGTTTGAGGCAGATGAGGACAGAGCTTAGGCATTGGTGGAATGAGGCATTATGACATCACAATCTGAGCCCTAGAATGTTGCTATTTAGGATTTTCAAGTGTTTGAGGCTTGTGCAGATGTGGACGGAGCTTAGGCATTGGTGGAATGAGGCATTATGACATCACAATCTGAGCCCTAGAATGTTGCTATTTAGGATTTTCAAGTGTTTGAGGCTTGTGCAGATGAGGACGGAGCTCAGGCATTGGTGGAATGAGGCATTATGACATCACAATCTGAGCCCTAGAATGTTGCTATTTAGGATTTTCAAGTGTTTGAGGCTTGTGCAGATGAGGGCGGAGCTCGCAGGAATGGGGCAGGGACAGGAAAAGAACTCACGAGGATGTGAAAATGAGTTCCCTCGGGGACAGGGAAAAATTTGTCCTCGTGTCATTCTCTACTTGGGAGAACATTATAAAAAAAATTGAATAAATAAATCGTGTGAAAAGTTTCAGCCTCTGATCACCAGAGCTGGTATTGTGACATCATAATGCCTCTTTCCACCAGTGCCTAAGAGCCAACCTCATCAGTGATGTCACAATGGCTTGATTTGACTAGACCTGGCTCACTTTTACTACATTTTGATTTCTAGAGTGGTGCAATGTAGAGAATGACACGGGGACAAATTTTCCCCCTCCCCGCAGGAACTCAATTTCCCCGTCCCATCTCTGCGAGTTTTGTCGCTGTCCCTATCCCCGCCCCATCCCTGTAAGCTCTGCCTTAACTACACAAACCTCGAACACATGATTTTAAAGTATATGAGGCTTGTGCAGATGAGGACAGAGGTTGCAGGAATGGGGCAAGGACAGGAAAAGAACTCACCGGGACAGGAATATAAGTTCCCATGGGGAAATTATCATTCTCATCCCCTGCTCTCCTCTGCTCTTTCCCAACGCAGCTCTTCTCCTCAATCAGCCGTCATCCATGGCAGCCAGGTATGGGGTGATAAGCTCCTGCAGCAGCGACAGTGACCCTATGGCGGGGAGAAGGATGTTGGGGGGGGGGGGATCGATGATGATGTTTCAGTTCCTTGGTGAGAGAGGGCCTGTGATTGTTCTGGTGTTGGTCATTGTGCACTTTGCCGTTTCTCCGTTTAACTGTGGATCAAACAAGCGGGCGGCTGCTAATACATTTGTTGGACTCCACTTTAGATCCAACTGTCTGAGGATTTGCTAACGTGCATCAAACCAATACTGAGGTGTCTACAATTATGATTTAATGATGCTGTTCTTGATCTTCGCAATCCTCCTTCATATCTTATGTCACTTATTCTCTTTTCTCCTTCACCAGAATACAGTGGTGCCTCACACAACGAACTTAATTGGTTCCAGGAGCAAGTTTGTTATGCGAAAAGTTCATTATGGGAAACGCGTTTTCCCATAACAAGACATGTTAAAAAAAATAATTCGTTCTGCAGCATAAAATATGCTAAGATGACATAAAAAAAGATAAATTTGTCAAAATGGTGAAAATGGTGGTCTTGCTGAGGCCAAACTCTTTGACGAGGTCACACTGTTTGACCCCCCATTCACTCCTTCTAATTATTTCCCGTTTCATTTCAACAGACATCACCTTCCTGCTTTTTTTAGAAGCCATGATCTATAAAAAATATTGAGTTTATCTTAAAAGGACGACTGCCGTGATACGTGCGTGCGTGCGTGATTTAATTCGTAATGAAGAACGATTGCCGCGATACGTGCTTAAGTTAAGCACGACTGCCTGCAGTGCCTGCCTGCAGTGCCTGCGCGGAAGGATGCAATACATCGGCAGCGATCGTGGAAGCTCGGGCGACTTCGTTGTGTGAAACGAAGTTCGTTGTATGAATCATGAAATGAAGTTCGTTGTGTGCAGCGTTCGCTGTGCGAGGCGTTCTTTATGCGAGGCACCACTGTATTGGGGATTGTGGACCAGATTCGATAAAAGGCACTGAAAAATCACTGCCAGAAAAAAAATTGACATGCACATTATGACTACTACTACTTATCATAGCTCTGCCAGACATACACAGCACTGTACATTAAACCTGTAAGTGACAATCCCTGCTTGATAGAGCTTACAATCTAATCAAAACACATGGGACAACTAGGGGTAGGGAAAGATAAAACAGATATGGGTATCTTAAAAGTGAGTAAGGGTTAGGAGTTAAAAGCAGCCTGAAAAAAATTGAGCTTTTAGCCTAGATTTGAACACTGCCAGAGATGGAGCTTAATGTACTGACTCAGGCAGTCTGTTCCAGGCATATGATGCAGCAAGCTAGAAAGGGAGGAGTCTGGCAGTGGAAGATAAGGGTAGAGATAAGAGAAACTTGCTCATGAACAGAGTTCCAGGGGAGTAGTAGAGAGAGAGATAAGAGAGGAGAGATACTGAGGAGCTGCAGAGTGAATTCTATAAACGTCACTCCGGGCTGAAATTCAGAAGAGCAAATTTGGACATAGGACTTGCACCTGCTGAAACCAGGAATCATTTCTGGCATGCATCCCTAGTATTTTATAACACTGCACACAGACTTTTGAAATGCACCTGACTCGCCAATGTCTTTCCCCTAACTCTACCTCCTTTTAGGTTACACATAGTGGAGCTCATAATCCAAAAATAAAAATGCCCATAAACCATCATAAGTTGGCATGTGGACATCGTAATCGTTGGGATGTCCAAGTGCCGGTTTTCAAAGCCAATTTTCTGGACATCTAATGAGGCATTTTGCCTGCATTCTCCCCCTGCCACCCTCCAACCCACTTATTCTCCCCCTTCCTTATACTTAAGGTTACCAGATATTCCCAATTTTTAGGGACTGTCCCCAGATTTGCAGGCTTGGAGGGTCCACAGTATAACAGCAATTGTCCCCAAATTTTAAGCAAGACATATGTTTCCCACTCCAAAATCAACCAGCCCAACTCTCCTCACATTGCACATAAGCACATAAGCAGACCATAGGTCCATCACGCCCAGCAGTCCGCTCCCGCGGTGGCCCCCCAGGTCAATAACCTGTAGTGATCTATTACTCTACTACTCTATTACTTTACAGCCTTCTGTACTGTATAGTAACCCTCTAATTGTACCCCTGGATCCCCTTTTCCTTCATTAACTCGTCCAATCCCCTTTTGAACCCCAAAGTCGTACTCTGCTCTACCACCTCCTCTGGAAGCGCATTCCAGGTGTCCACCACCCTCTGCGTAAAGAAGAACTTCCTAGCATTTGTTCTGAACCTATCTCCCTTCAATTTTTTTGAGTACCCTCTAGTTTTTGTTGCCCCTGCTAGGCTGAAGAATCTGTCCCTCTCTACCTTCGCTATATCCTTCATGATCTTATGAGTTTCTATCATAGCCCCTCTAAGTCTCCGCTTTTCCAGGGAAAAGAGCCCCAGCTTCTCCAGCCTCTCAGCATATGAGAGGTTTTCCATGCCCTTTATCATTTTTGTCGCTCTCCTCTGGACCCTCTCGAGAATCGCCATATCCTTCTTAAGATACGTCGACCAGTACTGAACGCAGTACTCCAGATGCACATTCACATGTGAGCTGCATCCCTTTGGCACCTTCTGCTTCTAATCATTGTGCCTTATTGGTCTGCCCTGTTGCCTGCAGCCCCTACCTGCACCTAGCGCTGGGTCCCATTTTCCCCACTGCTATACTGACAAGAAAGCCCTCCTGACCTAACCTCCAGTCACATAACACTGGCTACCCAGACTTACTAAATTCAATACCAGGCTAATGCCTACTGCCACCATACCATAGGGCACAGTTTGCTAACTGCCATCGCTGAGCATCGCAGCTTCCATTAAAAATAAATTAACAGCCTTTCTCTGCAGCTTCTGCTGCCTGAAGCATCTCAGCTTAACTAATTGTTGTGCTGTGGCCACTGCCAGGCTGTCTGCATATGCACAGTTGTTAGGTACAGTACATTTGCATGTCTTTCCTGCCATAGCCTTCTTACATGTGGTTATGCCTACAGCCCAGTGAGGACACGGAGGGACTGTGAAGGAGGTATTCCACCATAGCTGCTGAGTGATCAACATGCCTCCTCCCAGATAATAACATTACATAAGAGCTTCCCATCAAGCCCAGTATCCTGTGTCCAACAGTGGCCAATCCAGATCCCAAATACCTGGCAAGATCCCAAAAAGTAAAACAGATCTTATACTGTTCATCCTAGGAATAAGCAGTGGATTTTCCCCCAAGTCCATTTTGTTTTAGGAAGTTATCCAAACCTTTTTTTTTTTTTTTTTTTTTTGGTTTGTTGTTTTTTAAACCCTGCTAAGCTAATTGCTTTCATCCGGTTTGTTTTAAATCTACCACTTTGTTGCTTCATTGCATGCCTTTAGTTCTAGTAGTATTAGAAAGGATAAACAAGCGATTCACATCTACCTGCTCCACTCCACACAGAGAGACCAGGTAAGTCGCCCAGCAGAGATTCAAGGGAAGGCGGAAGGGCAGGGGAATGTTTACCTGCAGGAGAGGCAAGAGCATGTGGAGGAAGGGCTCTGGGCAGCAAGAGGAGAAGGATATTTTATTTATTTAAGTATTTATATACCACTTATTACCTAAGTGGTTTACATTCAGGTATCAAGCATTTCTCCTTATCTGTCCTGGTGGGCTCACATTCTATCTAATGTACCTGAAGCAATGAGGGATTAAGTGACTTGCCCAGGGTCACAAGGAGCAGCGTGGGATTTGAACCCACAACCTCAGGGTGCTGAGGCTGTAGCGCTAACCACTGTACCACACACTCCCAGAGCTGCTTTACCATATTGCACAAGATTATTGGATACCCTAGGTGAATCTTCACCCATACGCCTCTCCCTACTCCCCCATGTGGCAACCACCTTCCCTTTCCCTCCCTTCACCCCACACCCCAGGTGCCAGCATCTCCCCTTCTCCAGATGACCAGCATTTCTCTTTCACCTACCTATCTTCCACAAGGTGGTCAGAATCTCTTCCCTCCTTATCCCCCAGGGGGTCACTATTTCCCTTTTCCCTCTTTACTCATCCCAATGTGGCCATTACGTGGCCCTCCTTACTCATCCCAATATAGCATATTCTCTTCCCCCCAGGTGGCCAGAATCTCATCTCTCAATCCCAACTCTGACCCCATGTCTAGCTTCGCCTATTGTTCTTTCCTTCTCTTTGCTGCTGTTGCCACCCTATCTCCTCCCAGACACTCCCGTTCAGCTTCATGCTCCCCCTCCCCCCCCCAACCAACAGAAAAAAGCTTCAGGGGATTTGGCCCCCATGATGATTCTGCAGAGAACAGTTAAGGGCAACATTTTCAGCCCTTGATCTGGCTATGGAATCGAGGTAGGCAAAGAGGAATAAATATTAAGGAGATGCATGTACGACTACACATGTCTTAGGGAAATAAAAAACGGTGGTGTCTTTGGAGAGGAGGCTTTTCAAAACTCGGGCAAAGTGCCAGGTTTAGAAAAACCATCCGGATCCCCGGACATGTCCTCAAAAAGAGGACATGTCTGGGGACTCCGGATGTCTGTTAACCCTACCCAGGCGGAAAACAAACAGCAAAGGAGACTTTTGGTGTTCAGTGCTTTTTAGTATATCACAAAACTCGACACGATTGTGTTTCGGCCCAAGAGGGCCTGCCTCAGGAGTCTGTAGCCAAATGGTTGTAAAGTCACTATCCTTATAAGGCAAAATTTATACACTTGCAGCAAACTCCTTTGTCAGTATAGCTGTGCGGACTCTCAAAGCCATTTTTTCTTGTTTTTAAATTTTGACTTATAAGTTTCAAGTTTCAAGTTTATTAAAATTTGATGGTTCGCCTATTAAAACTAAGCGAATTACATAATAAAAGAATTTTAGCATAGGACAATAAAACAAGTTATTTTACATTAAAAAATTTCAGAGGGCTACGACAAACTGAAAATACAGACGAACTAAGATACATATGGAGAAAACATTAGGGAGTAAAAGTTACAAATTGTTGTTTCCTCGAGGGAAGAAAGGGGTATGATATGGGTAGGACTTTACATCCATTTGGCTACAGACTCCTGAGGCAGGCCCTCTTGGGCCGAAACACGATCGTGTCGAGTCTTGTGATATACTAAAAGGCATTGAACACCAAGAGTCTCCTTCGCTGTTTGATTTCCGCTTTCCAAGTTTGGGGAAGTTGGGCTTTTCCTGTTTCCCTGGCACTAACCCTACCCAGGCACCATCTTGGTGAAGGCGCCGGCACCTCACCTCCTCTCTGCCCACCCACCTACCTCTTCAAATGAACGCCGGCAGTGAGTGGCATCTCTAACCTGCTACTCGAGCAGGCCTCATCTCTCCTTCTGGCATCGCGATTAAAGCTACAGCTTCAGCATGCTGAAGTTGTGGGTTCAAACCCATACTGCTCATTGTGACCCTGAGCAAGTCACTTAATCCTCCCATTGCCCCAAGTATAATAGACAGATTATGAGCCCACCAGGACAGGGAAAATGCTTGAGTACCTGAATAAATTCGTGTAAACCATTCTGAGCTCCCCTGGGAGAACCGTATAGAAAATTGAATAAATAAATAGTGTGAGAAGTTTCAGCCTCTGATAACCAGAGCTGGTATTGTGATGTCATAATGCCTCATTCCACCAATGCCTAAGAGCCAACCTCATCAGTGATGTCACAATGGCTTGATTGTCCTGTACTTGACTCACTTTTGCTACATTTTGATTGCTAGTGTAGCACAGTGGATAAAGCTACAGCCTACCCTGAGGTTATGGGTTCAAACCCACGCTGCTCCTTGTGACCCTGGGCAAGTTGCTTAATCCTCCCGTTGCCCCAGGTACATTAGATAGATTGTGAGCCCACCAGGACAGACAGGGAAAAATGCTTGAGTACCTGAATAAATTAATGTAAACCATTCTGAACTCCTCTGGGAGAACAGTATAGAAAATAGAATAATTAAATAAATACCAAAAAAGGACACACATACAGGGCAGGATTAATTCTTCAAGGGCCCCTAGGCACACAAATATACTGGGGCCTCCCTGGCCCTTCCCCACCCCCTGTCCTGCCCATACCCCACCCCCATTTATCTGTTTTCTTATTCACTTCTATTTCTTTTTTTAATTCAAAACAAAGATTAGCATACCAATACACAGTTTTTCTTCTATGCAACGTCAGGGCCTTCCCTCTCTGAGTCTCGCCTGTTCAGAAACAGGAAGTTGAAACAAAATAGGCGGGACTCAGAGAGTGAAGGTCCCATCGTCGGCAGCGTGTCTTGATCGCCGCCCCTGCCGAGTTGCTGAAGAGGGCCGCGGGGAAGTTGCTATTAGAACGAAGAGAGCTGCAGATTCAGGTGCAGGTGAAGGGAGATGATCAGCGTGTGCGAACAAGATCCTGGGGAGCCTTCACAGTGGCTGTCTCCCCTTCCACCAGTTCTCCTATTTGCCAGGGCAGTGATTTACCGGCAACTTCCTGCAGGTAAGTACTGAGAGCTGCTGGAAGGGGAGGAAGCCACTGTAGGAGGCTGGGAAGGTGCTGGATAAAGGGAGAGCTGTTACTGGACTTGAAGGGAGTTAGGAGAGATGCTGCTGGGAGGGGAGGAGGAAAAGGGATGGGAAGAGAGTTAATGTTGGATAGAGGGAGGAGGGAAGGGAGAAGAAGGAGAGATGCTGCTGGGAGGGGAGGAGGGAAAGGGATGGGAAGAGAGTTAATGTTGGATAGAGGGAGGAGGGAAGGGAGAAGGAAAAAAAGGAAGGAGGGTAGAGAGAAAGAAAAAAGGAAGGAAACAGCTGGCAGGGAGATTACAGGAGGGGAAGGGGGTCAGGGTGGAATGGAGAGATCAGATGAGGGAAAGGGGAGAGAGAGGAATGAGAAAGTAGAGAGACGTTGATGCTGGAAAGGGGGTCAGCAGAGAAATGAGAGAGGGATAAAGATGCTAGATCTGGTGTAGGAGAGATAAAAATGAAGAAGGCAGTGAAGCTGGAATGAATGATTTAAAAAGGAGAGAGGAGGATGGACAGGGAAGAGGGGCATAGAAAGAAGTCAGATACATATGGAAAGGGGAGAGGGCAGACATTGGATGGAACGGGCAGATGCTGGAAGGAAAAGAGTGAAAAAAAGATGAAAGCAGAAACCAGAGACAACAAAAGGTAGAAAAAAATAATTTTATCATTAGAATATATCAGATTTGAAATATATATCCTGCTAGAGACATAACTGGGGACATAACTGTTAGCATGATATTTCTATGTAGCATTCTATAATAACTTGGCTTGTTCAGTTTTCTTGATAGTAGAGGGGATATATGTGAAGGGGAGGGGAGACAGGGGTTTTGTTGGTCTGTGCTCTGTATATTTGTATTTATAAAATCACAATTGTTCAGAATATTGTTTCTTTTTATACTTTAATAAAATATGTTCAATATAAAATCATAATTGCGGCTTGTGCAGATGGGATCAGATGGTTTGCGGGGACCGAGCTCACGGAGATGGGGCGTAAACGGGGTTTTTAAATTTTAGTCCTAGTAGTTTGCCAGTCCACAAAATAATTATTTTATTTCTGCCGGTCCACGGGTGTAAAAAGGTTGAAGAACACTGTCTTAGAGCACTGTCTCGCAAACTTTTTCGAGCCGGGGCACACTAAACCTTGTGACCCTGGTTCGAGACACCCGGAAGTGCGCTGGCATTGGCGTGTTGACATCACACGCTGAGAGAAGGACCTGCGCTGGGGAGAAGGGCCGGCAGAGAAAAGAGGTGCTGGCGTCGGGAGATTGCTTACAGGACGTGTGTCTCTTCATGAGAGGCGCGTCCTGCAGTCGGCCTTCACCTCTCCTCTTCCCCAGTGTACCGCGGCACACCTGAAATCTCAGGAGGCACACTGGTTTGCAATACACTGTCTTGGAGAGAGGAAGAAATAATAATAATAATAACAGTTTATATACCGCAGGACCGTGATGTTCTATGTGGTTTACAATGAATTAGAAAGATTCTACAAATTGAATGGGACATTCATAGTTAGAGATTAGTGGTTAACAGTTTACGGGATCAGATTTGGGGGGGGTGGTTACTGTGGATGGGCAGACTAGATGGGCCATTTGGACTTTATCTGCCATCATGTGTCTATGTATTCGGAAGAAAAGCAAATTAGTATGTCCAGTTTTCAAACTGCTTGCTTCCATGTTGATGTTCTTAGAGGGCTTGTACATGTTCACTGGGATTCTCTGTCACTCGCATGAGCCTATCTCCTACTCTTTGCCATGTGCAAGGAGGAAAATAACAAATGTTACTTGTCTATAGGCGGAAGCAGGCAGACAGATATCTTTTTTTTTTTTTTTTGCACTGTGCAGTTTCCCGCCCCTGATTTTCCACGGATGCCCTCTTGTTGCCGTTGGACCTTCGAGAAAGAAGATATCTTCTTCTACCTCGATAAGGCCCGTGAGATATTTGAACGTCTCGATCATGTCTCCCCTCTCTCTGCGCTCTTCGAGCGGCTCTACTCACTCGAAGAACGCAGAGAGAGGGGAGACATGATCGAGACGTTCAAATATCTCACGGGCCGTTTCGAGGTAGAAGAAGATATCTTCTTTCTCGAAGGTCCAACGGCAACAAGAGGGCATCCGTGGAAAATCAGGGGCGGGAAACTGCACGGTGACACCAGGAAATACTTTTTCACCAAAAGAGTGGTTGATCGCTGGAATAGTCTCCCACTTCAGGTGATCGAGGCAAGCAGCGGGCCTGATTTTAAGACGAAATGGGATCGTCACGTGGGATCTCTTCACAGAGAAAAGTAGGGGAGGGTCAATAGGGTGGGCAGACTGGATGGGCCGTGGCCCTTATCGGCCGTCTGTTTCTATGTTTCTTTAACTGTACAGATGTGTTCAACAGCCATGTAAAACCCGGGAGCAGCAACACTACAGAACTAAACACAAAAAAAATGTAAAGAAATGAGGAAAAAGAAAAAAAGGACTCTCATTTTCATATAGTTTTCGCAGGAGTGGAGACGGAGGTTCACATAAAGGTGATGCACTCAAGAAATTAATTTATTCTCCCTTCCTGCAATTACCAGTTCACATATCAACAATGTTCTTTCTATTCCCTACTGCTGCAACAAGTATCCTCACTGCAGTGCCTCCCACAGAGCTTCTAGCTTTCTGTACAAGAGGTTGGTCCCTGCAGACATCTCTTCACGCAACTAACAATAAGTTTTCTTACCGTGTGATACAGTAGCACAGAAATTTATAACGGAAAAGGGTTTTCTGTTCAGCATATTAACAGCCCTCTTCCAGAAATTGGTATCCATAATAATAAAAGGCTAAGCGTGCATGCGCTTTTCAAAGATCGCGATTCCTGGTGGCGTGAGGTGTGCTTCTGTGTCACACCTCACGGCGCCTGCGCTAGCTGGAGGCGCGTGTTCCAGAGACTCCTCCCTCCCACTGCCGCTGCTCTTCAAAGCGGCCTGCTGAGGTTCGCCAGCCGCTGTAGCGAACCTCGCGGGCCGCTCTCCACCTTCCCGATGCAGAAAAAAAAGCAAATCCAGGTAGGACGGAGGCTGCGATCGGCAGCGACTGCTGCTACTCCTCCAGCTGCCTAGCTCCTCTCCGCCGGCCCCGGCCAGCAGCCCCCCTCCATCCCGTCCTGATCACGAGGGAGACCGTGCAAAGGGAAATAAATGCAAGGGGAAGGGGAAAGGGAGGAAGTGTCTCTAACACCCGTTAATGTAACGGGCTTAAAGAGCTAGTCGTTTATAGTTTATTTCATAGTTTAGTTAAGTTTTGATTAAATGCTTATCCAAAAGTACAAAGAATTGTACAAAGTATTTAAAAATAGCTGGGAGACGAACATTTTTAAATTATTGGACATACACGAACAAAGCAAACATACTTATGGCTTGAAAAGAGGGAAGAACTACAATTTTAAATAAAGAATACATAAAAGGAAAATAGAATAGGAAAAGGGAAAAAGTTAAAAATTGCAGGAGTAGATACGTGTGTAAAAATCAGTTATAGGCATCTTTAAAAAGCAAGCCTTTTAGGCTGCTTTTGAATTTCTGCAAGTTTCGTTCAGCTCTAAGGTATAGAGGGAGAGAGTTCCAAATTAAAGGGGCGGTGACTGAGAAAATGAAGGTACGACGAGTACCAGTTATCTTTAGGGATGGGACGTTAAGGGAATGCTGTGAGGTTGATCTTAAGGTTCTGGGAGGGTCATAGGGGATGAGCAGTCTATCTATGAATGCCGGGGCATTAGTTTGCATGGTTTTAAAGGTCAAGAGGGCAATTTTATATGTAATCCTATGTAGAACAGGCAACCAGTGGGCTTTTTGTAACAAAGGGGTGACGTGATCAAATTTTTTTTGAACCCTGCAGCTCTATTCATCCAGGGAACAATCAAAAATCATTCATACAGGGTCCAGTTATTACCAATATTTTGGAGAAAAAGAATTCCTTCCCTCACCCCACCTTAAACCATGTAATCAGAATCATCTAGGAATGAGCATATGTTCATCCAAGCAGTTGTATTTTCCAATTGTAGGTCCGCAAACATTTGACCCACAGAGACTACTCCAGACCAGCAAGAAATTTTGACTTTATGCTTGAGTGACATGGTGTGGTGGCCGTGTTAGTCCACTTTCCAAAGTTGTATAAAGAAATAAAACAAAGAAAATAGGGCGATACCTTTTCTATTGGACTCACTCAATGCATTTTATGATGAGCATCTTCTTCTTCAGATCAGAAAAAAGCAAATGTTGACAAATATCAGTATATATGAGAAAAACATGAAAGCATTTTGGGGATAAGAAGAGGGAGGGATGGGTGGGTGAGCAGTTTTAAATGTCTTTATAGTGGGAAAGAAAGCCCAGATCTCTCTTAAGTCCTGTCTGGTAGGTGTCAAAATACCTTATCATTTTGATTTCAAAGGTTTTACATTCCTGGGTTGTTTTAAAGTTCCCTTTTAGTATTCTTACTATAAAATCATTGGTGTAGTGGTCAGTTTTTCCAAAGTGTTGTCCGACAGAGGTGACAGCCTGGTTGGTAATGCAATTCTTAATATGATATCTATGTAGGTCGATTCTGCCTTTAGCATTTGGCTTGTTTCACCGATGTAACATCCCTCTTTGCATTTTTGCACCGAATGATGTCTACCACATTAGAAGATGAAAATGTGAAGGATCCCTTTATGCTGAATGTTTTTTCCCATATGAGTGACTGTGGGATCCTTTGAGATGTGCTTACATAGTTTGTCATACCACAAGGATGTGTGCCATTCTCCTCTTCATGGCTTTGTGTAGGGAGCTTGCTTTTTACCCATTTTTGTTTCAGATTTGGTGGCTGACGGAAGGCCAGCACAGGTGGAGCTGGGAATATTTCTTTTAGTAATTCATCTTTATGAAGTAGTCGATGGAGATCTCTTAGAATTTTTCCGGCTCTGGATTGTATGTCACTACCAACGGTTTTCTTGTTCTTGTTCTTGTAGTGTAGTAAATTTTCTCTGGGTGTTTTAAGGGATGAGGCACTATTCTTGGAGACTGTTCTTGGGTTTTATCCTTTTTGTTTGAAGGATTCAGGGTCTTAAGGTGTTTATCTCTTGGGTCAGAGCAGATGTGGTGGTATCATGTGGCTTGACTATGTATAATGGATTTTTCTTATATGTGGAGGGTGAAAGCTGGAATTGTGGAGGCAGCTGCATTATGTTTAAAATCTGGATTTACTCAGATCTGTTCAGTTACATGTGAAAATTTGCAGGCTGTTAACAGTCAAAGATTATGTGAATCTCTGAGCAGAGTAAATGTTAGTTCAAATGTATCCATATCCACCTGTGGACTGATTCATAGAGACCCAAGGTGGAGAGACATGGAGATTCTGATAGAAAATGACACGGTGACAGAATTCATCATCGTTCCTGTCCCCGCAGATAATTGTGGTTAACCATCCCCATGTCATTCTTTAAGGAGAGAGGGAAGAATCAGAGTCTGAATTGGTTCAGCCACTGACCCTCAAACCTTGCATTGAAGAATGCTGCTGTAGAAGGACTGAGGTTGAGATAGACACTACAGAATAACAGTCTCTGGTATCCAGAGCAGATATTGTGATGTCATAATGCCTCATTCCACCAGTGCCTAAGAGCCAATCACATCAGTGATGTCACAATGGCTTCATTATCCTTGGCTCACATAAGAATCAGAGTATGAATGGCCACAACCACTGACCCGCAAGCTTTGCTTTGAAGAATGCTGGTGTAGAAGGACTGAGATTGAGATAGACACTAAAGAATGACGATCTCTGGTATCCAGAGCAGATATTGTGATGTCATAATGAAAGGTCACTTGGACACACAAAGTCAGAGGCGTGAAGAAAGTACAAGAGGTTTATTACAGAATGTCTGCTGGACCCCTGAGCTCCAAGCTGGCTCAGAAGTGCCGAAACCAGGAAGTTACAGAGATATTTATTCATTTTTCTGGCTATACAACTGAATTCTAGAAAAAGCTTTTCACGTGTTACTTTTCTTAACACTCATTGGTTCTAAGCTGACACTAGCAGGACACTTATCTAACTCTTACAGTTCTAAATGTTAAATGTACAAAAGGACAGGGTACATCATGGCTCAAACTCTTATCTATTTAGCTTACAATGTGGTAAGGTAGAGACATACATTTCAGGCAGATGAGGTCAATAGATTGTACACTGTTTTCAGCTATGTAGGCCAGAGCAATATTTTAAACAACAGTTAACCATTTCATGACTCTACAATAATGCCTCATTCCACCAGTGCCTAAGAGCTAATCACATCAATGATGTCACAATGGTTTCATTAGCCTATACTTGGCTCAAATAAGAACCAGAGTATGAATGGGCCCAGCCACTGACCCTCAGGCCTCACATTGAAGAATGCTGGTGTAGAAGGACTGAGGCTGACACGGGATGATTTCCCACGGTTATCCGTGGGGGAAAAGAATGGTGATGAATTCTGCTACCATGTCATTCTCACACATCCTTAATTCAAAGATGGTCAGACAGAGGCCCTGATTCTATAAAAGACAACTACAGTTTGGCACCTAGATCAGTGCACCTAGCCAATCTAGGCATCTAACTTAATTTTCTTAATTGGCGCTGATAATTGAAAGCGCCATTAAAACAATTAAAACATTTTTTTTTTAAAATTACTGGTATATAGATGTGACTAGGGTAGAGTTTGGGCACTGATTGAGTTAGGTGCCAGTAGGCACTCTTATTTAGGCCAGGAAGACCCTGGATTTTATGGTGGCGTAACCGAGTAGTTGGTGAAGCAGCCTGAAAACATGGGGAACTGGATTCAATTCCCAGTGCAGCTCCTTGTGACTGGACATTTCATGTAATTGATTTGATTTGTAACCACAGAAAGGCAATATAGCAAATCAATTTTCAGGTTTATTAATTACTTGATATGCAGTACCGTCTATCATGGATTTCTAAACGGTTTACAATAAGGTTAATGGTAAAAAAAGATAAAAACATCTCTATTGAAATTGAGGGGGTTACACGGACTAAGCATAACTAACATGAAGCCAGGAGGAAAAGGGGGAAGGTTACATCATAGTTACATCAAGATAAAACAAAATTTGAAATGGAGAAGGAAGGGGGGGTGGGGGAAACATAATAGGATGGGAACTGATTGTAGGGGGGAGTTTGTCATCCTTAGTATTAAAGGCAAGTTTAAATAGAAATGTTTTAAGTTTAGTTTAGAGGTCTGCACGGGAACGGGGATCGCGGGAATCCCGCGGGTCCCGTGGGGGGGTCCCACGAGAATCCCCCCCCTAACCCACGGGACTCCCATGGGGACCCCCCTCTAGCCAACGGGACTCCCACGGGGATGGAAGGCATTGGAAGCAGGATTCATCCATATAATATAATGGACACGTCAGCCTTAGTAAAAGAGGGGGGTTTATAAGTTAATTACCTGAACAGAAAACAAAAAAAGGGTTCCACCAAAGAGATTCCACAAGGAAAACAGCAGCGCAAACACAAAGGAAATTGTGGAATTGTCAGAAGTAATTGCTGCTTTATATGGGGACGGGCGGGGATGGAGGTAATTCCTTGCGGGGATGGGTGGGGACGGAGTAGATCCTGACGGGGATGGGTGGGATTTCTGTCCCCGCGCATCTCTCTAGTTTAGATTTGAATTTTACCAATGAAGATTCTAATCTAAGCTCTAAAAGCATTGCACTCCATCCCCTTTTCCCAAACAATTGACTGTTATCGTTGGGAATGGAATGGGTCCCCCTTCTTTGCATCCTTATGAAGTTAATAAGAGGTATGGAGAACTTGGAATACGAGGAACGACTCAAGAAACTGGGACTGTTCTCCCTTGAGAAGAGGAGGCTGCGAGGGGACATGATCGAGACGTTCAAAATGCTGAAAGGCATCGATAAAATAGAGCAGGAAAATAAATTACTTACATTGTCCAACGCGACACGGACAAGAGGACATGGTTTGAAGCTAAGGGGGGACAAGTCCAGGACAAATGTCAGGAAGTTCTGTTTTACGCAGCGAGTGGTAGACGCCTGGAATGCTCTCCCAAAGGAGGTTATCAAGGAATCCACTGTGCTGGGATTCAAAGGCAAATTAGGTGCACATCTCCTTACGAGAGGCATAGAGGGATATGGGTGACTAAAACTACATCAGGTGTATACCTGACTGGGCCTCCGCGTGTGCGGATCGCCGGACTCGATGGACCATGGGTCTGATCTGGAGATGGCAGTTCTTATGTTCTTATGTTCTTAAAGAAGAAAGTGTCATTTTATGCCTGCTGTAATGAGAAATAAATCTTACCCTTCCATCTTCATGCACCAAGTCCTGGCATGAACTGGCACATGCACAGCCTCATTCATGCATAATCTGAAGCCCAGCATGCCTTGAGGCATGCCGTGTTGTGACAGGATACCTGGAGAAAGAAATGTTGCTCTTTATTTAGCTCTGCAACTCTGGGTTCTCACGATTCAGTGATTTGTACCGTTCGCAGTTAACAGCAGCATTAAAATCAATAGGCAGAACAATGTGGGCCTCCAACCTTGAAGTGTCCTGTCTGTCTATCCAAATTAGATGGTAAGCTCTTCTGAGAAGGGGGCCCTCCATTGAATATGAAATGTACGCCTTTTGGTGCTTTAGAATTGAAACATAGTAGTAGTAGCAGTCTATGATACCCAACCAATGAAACTAAGGACTCCTTTTACTAAGCTGCGTTAGAATTTTTAGCGCGCACTATTCCGCGCGTTAATTCCCTAACACAGCTTAGTAAAAGGAGCCCTAAATGTTTACTTACGCTCTAGATATCAATCACTGGCTATATTCCACCATCCCCCTTCAATTTAATTTAAGTTAGTAATAATTTAATCTCTAAATTTCTTTATATAAAAACTTTTTTTTAATAGGTCTTCTTTTATCACTCTTCAAAACTACTTTCATTCAGTCATAGGCGTTAAACCACTGTAGTCCATTTTTTCATAATAAATTTCATTCTTTCATGATAGGTTTCTTCATAATCCGTTTCTATGTATACATTTTTCCTCTCTACTTTTAGTTCTGAAAGTTCATATATATATTTTTATATTCTCTGCAATTCTTTTTTAATTTATCCATAAAACTCCATTCAGTTAATGCACCTATGATTTTCCTCAAATCTTAATATTATTATTATCTATGAGAAGCGCTACAGATACTTCTAAGTACTTTATCTTACTTTTCATATATAGTAACAGTACTTATCTGTGCTCTCTTCCGCTTTTACATACCGCTTCAATTTTTTTACAAAGCGCCAAACAGCTGCTTCTATTTTTCCCAACGCGGCCTGCATTTCGCGGTTTAAAAGTATACCCGTTGCCTCAGGGTTGTTTTGCTCGAACGGCATTTGTTTTAAATCTGTCCCCTTTCGGTTTTTCCGAATGCCTTCTTGTTCTGTTGAAATTGTTGAAACTTAGGCAACCGGTGCGCAGCCAAATCAGAGAAAAAGTAGGGCATGGTTTTTATGCAGTACTTCAGGTAAGATGTGAACATGAAGTTGTAATTCAAGATCCTATTTGCCATCATGGAATTTTGATACAGACAGCATCCAAATTTATCTATCGTGCGTCCCTCTCTGCCTGGATGGACTACAGCAATCATTGACATAAAAACCTCTCCACTGTAGATTTTATTTTTATAATTTGTGTGATATTTCAAATGTTCAAAAAATGCAATATTCCAATATTGATACACACAACAATCTGTGTGGCTGGAGTAACATAGAAACATAGAAGATGACGGCAGAAAAGGGCTACAGCCCATCAAGTCTGCCCACTCTGCTTACCCACCCCCTGTCTATGCCCTAATGACCCAATTTCCTTATCTTGACCCTCGTAGGGATCCCACATGGGTATCCCATTTATTCTTAAAGTCTGGCACGCTGTCTGCCTCGATCACCTGCACTGGAAGCTTGTTCCAATGATCAACCACTCTCTCTGTGAAGAAATACTTTCTGGTGTCGCCATGAAAGTTTCCGCCCCTGAGTTTGAGCGGGTGCCCTCTTGTGGCCGAGGGTCCCTTGAGAAAGAAAATATCATCTTTCACTTCGACACGTCCCGTGAGGTACTTAAATGTTTCGATCATGTCTCCCCTCTCCCTACGTTCCTCGAGAGTGTAGAGCTGCAATTTGTTCAGTCTCTCTTCGTACGAGAGACCCTTGAGCCCCGAGATCATCCTGGTGGCCGTCCGTTGAACCGATTCAATTCTGCGCACATCTTTACTGTAATGTGGCCTCCAGAATTGCACACAGTACTCCAGATGAGGTCTCACCATGGCCCTGTACAACGGCATTATGACTTCAGGCTTTCAGCTGACGAAACTTCTATTGATACAACCCAATATCTGCCTTGCCTTAGATGAAGCCTTCTCCACTTGATTGGCAGTTTTCATGTCTGCACTGATGAGTAGTTAACACATGTTTAATATGAGCATTTTAAAAGGAAGATTCTTTACTACTACTACTCCTATTTATCATTTCTATAACGCTGAAAGGCGTCTGCACATTTAACAAGCAATAGACAGTCCCTGCACAGATGAGCTTATAATCTAATTTCGACAAATAGACATGACATATAGGGGTTGGAGAGTTTCTTTAAATACAAATATCCTCTAGTAGAAACTCAGCATCCCCATTTCATAAAGATTGCATGTCAACATAAGCTGCAAAACAGTCATAGTTTGAAGTAGTCCAAATCACAGCAAGAGCCTTGAGTAGACTTTGTTGATATCTAGATCAACTGCTCCTCTGAGTCCTCAGCCTCCTTACTTTTTCCCACTCCTTCATGACTTATCTATCTCCAGCAGAATACAGGGAAAGGATATCGCCTGAGCTCATCCTGTTAGAACCAATCTCTGATCAGTATACCTATCACTTTACTCTTTCAGTGGAAGGAACTGTCACCTCCTACTAGATAAATACCGTTCTTTTTTTTTTTTTTTCATACTGGAACAGACCAAAGGTCCATCAAGCTCAGTGTCCTGTTTCCAGCAGTGACCAACCAAGGTCCCAAGTACCTAGCTAGATCCCAAGGAGTAAAACAGATTTTATGCTGTTATCCTAGGAATAAACAGTGGATTTCCCCAAGTTATTTCAATAATGGCCTTTGGACTTCTCTTTTAGGAAATTATTCAAACCTTTTTTAATCCCTGCTAAGCTAACTGATTTCACCACATTCTCTGGCAACAAATTCCAGGGTTTAATTACACACTGGGTGAAGAAATATTTTCTTCAGTTTGTTTTTTGTTTTGGGGTTCTTTTTTAATCTTTATTCATTTTTAAAAACTTTCAACAAGTATAACATAAGATACAATCATTTAATACTTTAACATCACTTAATATACAATCAAAGTTTGACTCACATCAAATATCCCTCCCCCCCATACCCAACAATTGTACTTAAGCATAATAAATCATAGAAATATTCCCTCCCCTCCCCCCACACTGGACGTGTATGAACAAAGGGAAAAAAAATAATATTCATTCCGTACAATATTTTGTTAATGGCTCCCAAACATCCCTAAATTTCTTAAAATACCCCTGCTATTACCCTTTCCATTTTAAAGATTTGGCATAACGAATTCCACCAAAAATTATAATTATAATTCTTCAGTTTGTTTTAAATCTACTACTTAGTAGCTTTATCACATGCCCCTTAGTCCTAGTATTTTTGGAAAGAGTGAACAAGCATTTCACATCTACCCTTTCCACTCCACTCAGTATTTTATAGACCTCTGTCATATCACCTTGAGCCATCCCTTCTCCAAGCTGAAGAGCCCTAGCCGCTTTAGCCTTTCCTCATAGGGAAGTCGTCCCATCCTTTTTATCATTTTCATTACCCTTCTCTGTACCTTTTCTAATTCCACTATATCTTTTTGAGATGCAGAGATCAGAACTGCACGCAGTATTCGAGGTGTGGCCATACCATAGAGCGATACAAGAGCATTATTAACATTTTCATCTTTGTTTTCCATTCCTTTTCTGATAATTCATAACATTCAATTTACTTTCTTAGCCGCCGCTGAGGGATGATGTAACATTAACGATAAGCATCTTGCCCTCGAAGATTCAGCATTCAATAAATTGGTTAGTCTAGAAGTTGACACCATGCTCTGTCATGTTCGCTACTCCAGATTAACTATAGCTACCCCTCTGGAATGACTAACACTATTTCCTAAACCTCCTCTCTTCCAATACCATTTCACATAATCTTGGCTACGATTATGTTTATTTTTTTTTAATTAATTCTTTATTCATTTTCAAAAATACATTAAGTGTTAAATATATTCATTCATATTAACAATAAATACATCACTTACAAACAATCATTGATATATTTCATAAATTCTTATCCCTTCCCCTTTCCCATCCCTCCCTCCCATATATTCCATTATCATATAAAACATATAATAATAAACTTCCCCCCCTCCCTATACCTTAAGTTGATAAATATAAGAGAAACAAATTCAAATGAATCTTTACAATACTTTGTCAATGGTTTCCACACATCCTGAAACTTCTTAAAATATCCCTGTTGTAATGCAATAAACCTTTCCATTTTATAGATATGGCATAAAGAATTCCACCAGAAGTTGTAATTTAATCTCCTCCAATCCTTCCAATTATATGTAATTTGCTGAATGGCAACACCAGTCATTATAAGTAGTAATTTATTGTTATTCGCAGAAATCTGACTTTTTGCTCTCATTTCCATACCAAATATCACAGTATCATATTATGTTTATTGAAGGTGGATATACAGCGTGAGATCAGGAAACGTTTGAAGGTAGGATATGATGTTCTGTATTGCTGGTATTAAGATGGGGAATGCTCTGGTGGGCCTATTGTATCTGTGTGCAGACCGGTTTCAATTTAAGAAGCAATTAAAAACCTCAGTTGTTACTGCATTTCTGTGAATTGTTAGTTGGCATTTGAAAGAGAAGAAACTGCTAAACTATGTCTGTTGATGTATTCTTGAGATGTATTAGCTGATATTTGAAGAGAAGAGATTGTTTAATTAGGCAGATTTTAGATTGTTTCTAATTTTATGCATGTTTTTATTGACGTAAACCAGGGGTGTCCAACCTACGGCCCGAGGGCCGCAGGCAGCCCCGTGAAGTATTTTGTGCTGCCACAGTCGAGGGCGATGCAGTGTTTCCCTCTGCTGCCCCCGGGTGTTTACCCTCTTGCCGGCTCCCTCCTCTGTCTTGCTGCAGCGTTTGCACGTTTGTGCGGCCCCAGAAACATTTTTTTTCAGCCAATGCGGCCCAGGGAAGCCAAAAGGTTGGACACCCCTGAGGTGAACCATTTAGTTTTTTGTAAACGGTATAAAAGAGGTTTAAATAAATAAGGTACAGCAGAATAGTGAGTGTCTGTCAATCTTCAAATATCCTCTCTCAGTCCATTTCATTGCCTTCTGGATCTTCACTGCAGATTGAATTCTCAAGTAAAGTTTTGGGTGTCATTATAGACTCAACAATTTCATTCAATGATCACCTTAATTCTCTGGTAAAAAAAAAAAAAAAGTTTCTTTAGTCTCCATATGCCGAGGAAAGTGAGATCCTATTTCCACTAACATTTTGCTGTCCTTGTACGCTCTTCTGGAGTCTGTTATAGGGGAAAACACCCTCCAGGGTTTCAAGTCAAAGTTGGACAAGTTCATGCTAAACTGGTGAGACTGGACTCATTTGGAGCACTGGTCTTGTCCTTGGGGCTGCCGCGTGAGCGGACTGCTGGGCAGGATGGACCATTGGTCTGACCTAGCAATGGCAATTCTTATGTTCTTATCGAGGATGGATTATTGTAATTTGGTCTATCTATGTCTAACCAAGAAAAGTCTTTAAAGACTCCAACAGATCCAGAATACTGTGGCTGGTTGATCTTTGCAAAAAGCTTTTGTTAAAACTTTACTGGCTCCCAGTAATCTCTAGGGTTTACTTTAAATGTGCCTGCCTAACATTTAAGCTCTTGCATGGCACTCTTCCCCCTTTAATTCCTCTATCCTGGAACTCTGCAAGACCTGATATTACCAGATCTATCCTAAAGCTTAAATTATATATATTGGAAAATTAGGGAAATCTCTTTACTTTGAAATTACTGAGCTTTGGAATAATTTTCCTGTCCAGCTGCGTAACTTGGGTTCTTTCCAATTATTTCAAAAACATCTGAAAATGTGGCTATTTTCAAAAATGTAAATTCCACTGCTCTCTATATAACCACTAATTCTTATATTTTCTTTTCTTAAACTCTTATAAACCGTGTCGAGCTCTATCCTTATAGAGAAGATGCTCCTCGTTTTATGCACAACCTTATGAGCACGCACCTGTCACTTTAAAGCACAATAGCAAAGAAAAATTCCTGCCGGGCCGCTATTTGGTCATGATGAAAGAACAAGATCAGTTACCTCCAATATAAGATAAGTGCTACCTTTTCCATTTTTATAAGTAGCCATTGTAATAACTTGTTTGTGTTGAGACGGAAGAGTGTTATGATGGTCCCAAACTTGTTCTCTTGGCGGCACCGAGTGTGCAGGAGACAAAGGACACTGAGCACTTTTCACATTATATATATATTTTTTTTAAATTTAATGTTACATTTATGGACACTATTGAATATTTGAAGATATATGCTGGTATTTTGCTAATCAAATTTTGAAGAGCATATTTATTAAAAGTAATTTTATGCTCCTTTTTTTGCTTGGAATCATAACAATGTTTCTATAACCATAAAGTTCTATGACATCACAATGCAGCTGTAAAGAGCCTTAGCCAATAGGGAGAGGAGGAGATAGTGGATGCTGCAGATGAGCAGACTGGATGGGCCATTTGGCCTTTATCTGCCTTCATGTTACAATATTTCTATAACCATAAAGGTCTATGACATCACAATGCAGCTGTAAAGAGCCTTAGCCAATAGGGAGAGGAGGACATAGTGGATGCTGCAGATGAGCAGACTGGATGGACCATTTGGCCTTTATCTGCCATCAAGTTTCTATGTTTACTACTACTATCCATTCAGTAGTGTCTGACCCTTGGATACTCTGTAGGCCAGTCCTTGTCATGCTTCCCTGTTTTCCACGGCTTCTTTCAATTGCTTGATGCTCATACCCGTGTCATTCTTGATGGTATCTTTTTTCTACCATTTGTTGTTTGTGCTTTAATCATTCTTTTCACTCACTCACTTTCCTTCCAGTGCCTGTCCTCTCTCTCCCTTCCATGCATCTGCCCTCTCTTTCTTTCTCTCTCTCTCTCTCTACCTACCTAGGGTTACCAGATTTTGGGCTGCAAAACCCTGAACACATGGCCCCACCCTATTTCACCTCCAGCCCAGCCCCTCCCCCACCATGTTCCACCCCAGTCCCACTCAATTCTGCCTCGAGTATAACCCCCCATGGCACCCCCACAAGGCCTCCTCTCTTCTTCCCTGACAATGTGTGTGTCATCATCCACGCATCCTCAGAGGCCCTCCAGATGTGGCTGGAGCTCATCGAGGCTTTCCAAAACGCGGACAGACTGCTGGGTTTTGTAAAGTCTGTCTATGCACCTGGACAGTCCTCTAAAAATAGGGTTGCCTAGACCAGGGGTAGGCAACTCCAGTCCTCGAGGGCCAGAATCCAGTCTGGTTTTCAGGATTTCCCCAATGAATATGCATGAGATCTATTTGCATGCATTGCTTTCAATGCATATTCATTGGGGAAATCCTGAAAACCCAACTGAATTCCGGCCCTCGGAAACCGGAGTTGCCCATCCCTGCCCTAGACCCACCCCCAGGTCTGCCAAGTTCCACCCATCCCACCCCATTAGGCCCCAGTCCCACCCCCAATTCCACCCTAGCCCCACCCCAGTCTCACCCTCTCACTGCCTGCTCTCGTTGGGCAGGAGGAAATCTGTGCATGTGTAGATTTCCTCCTGCCTCACGTGATTTAAAGGAGGCAAAGTGCTGGGTTTTGAAAAGCCGTCCAAACCTTCGGACATGTCCGGGGAAATCTTGACATCTGGTAACCTTATCTAAAAAGAGGACCTGTCTGGATGTTCCTGGACGTCTGTTAACCCTATCTCTACCCCTTCCATCCACTGTGTCCCCATCCCTTCTCATGTGGCCCTGCCTCTCCATTTGTCCAGCTTTTCTCCCTTTCTCCTCCTAAATCCCTCATCTCAGGGTAAGCATTTCTCTCTAGTTTTCTCTCCATTTGTGGATTTAGCATCTTTCCTACTCATCTCTCCTCATTTCTCTCTCTTCCCTTTGCTTTCCCAGCTCACCTGTCCCAGCATCTCTCTCTCTTTTCCACTTTCCGTCCATGCCTGCCATGTAGTAAGGCATTTTTACCTCTCCCCTCCCCCCAAGATCCAGCACCCTCCATCCATGCCCCCCAGGTTTGAGAACTCCCACCTATTTCCTTCCCTCTCTCCTCCCTTCCTCACTTGCTCTCTTTCTTTGTTACCCCCCCCTTCCCTCAACACACTTATCTTGCTGGCATTGGACCTTTCTCCCCACCGGGTCCCGCCTATTTCCTGTTTCTGCAAAGGCAGGACCCGGCAGAGAGGAAGGCTCGATTCTGGTAAGAGCAGCGTGTTGTGAAGGCTGCTGCTGTGAAGTTCCCAGACCATGACAACGCCGGCTCTCGGAGCATACCTTATCGGCCTGCACTGAATCAGTGAGTCCACTGATTTTTTTTACAAGAACGAATCAATTCAAAACGATTCAGCCGAATTGAATTGGTGAATCGATTCAAATTGGAAATCAGGCAGCTCTAGTCATCACCCAGAAATTGTATGCTTTTGTAGTCACCTGGTCCTGGTACTTGTCCCAAAGACCTAGTTAATGCCCAGAGACTCTGGTAAGCAGGACCAGGGTTACACATATAAAAAAAGGTGAGTGTAGGACCAATATGTCTTCCATCTGATTGACTAACCTACAGAAAACATCTAAACACAAGGATGTGCACACATGGACGCACACCTGCTTTTCATTTCCTTGAGAACATCTTCAAATGTTTGGTCTTCATGATGAGAAATTTCCTCTCACCTTCCCTCTCCCCGGATTTTGTGCGGTTGCCATGGTGAAGTTCCAACTTGAATTGCTGAACAGGGGAAGCAGTGTTAGGTAATGCTGTATGACTCTGGGAACTGTGGTTGCAAACTAAAGTTTCGTTGAAAGTGCAGATCTGACAGGAATCGGGGAATATCCACAGGCGATGTGCAGTGGTGCCAACTCCACCTGCAACATTATTCTAGATTCCGTCAATCATCATGGTGAGATTGACTGTTCCTTGTACATGCTAAGTTAGCAAGTGGTTCTGTGCTAGACAGATTCTGGCTCCAAGATGACTCCGGGGAATTGAAATGGGTTTTGGGAGAGCTAATTTTTTTTCCTACAAAGCAAATAAATCCCATGTCCTGCAACATCTCTGAGTCATACTAGTCATGGATTCTCTGTGCAGTTCTGTCGGTCAACTTATACTTCAAGACTTAAATAGCACCCTATTTGTCCATTTCTTTGCTTTTCACATCTCAGATTGATTTCAATTCTACTACTACTATGAATTATTTCCTATTTTTTATTATTTATTTATTTATAAGTTTTCAAATTATTTAACAAGCATATCATCTTGTACAGAAAACTGCGATCAAGGAAACATAACATTAATTATTTTCAAACTTGAAAATAAACCAATGCTACATGAAAAAATAATATATTCTTCAACTTAATCCCACACTAGTCCTCAAAATTGGATCCAAGATTTAAGAATTAGGAGTGAATGCAATACAATAACAATAACAATCAAACCAAGTCACATTATCTGTTGCTGAAAGAGAGCTTAAATTATTAATTAGACACAGATATTTCTATGAATTATTTCTATAGTGCTACTAGACGCACGTAGCGCTGTACAGAATCACAAAGAGTAAGAAAACACTCCCTGCTCGAAAGAGCTTACAATCCAAACAGGCAAAACAGACAAACAAGATGTCATGGATACAGTTAAGGGGAATGGTTAATCTGCTGACTGGGTTGGAGGGCAGAGGGGAGTACAGGAGAATCAAGCCTTTGTGACATCACTGAGGAGGTTGGCTCTTATTGGTGGAATGAGGCATTATGACATCACAATCTCAGCTCTGCTTCCCAAAGACAAACAGGATGTCATGAATACAGTTAAGGGGAACGGTTAATCATCTGGCTGGGCTGAAGGGCAGAGGGGAATACAGGAGACTCAAGCCATTGTGACATCACTGAGGAGGTTGGCTCTTATTGGTGGAATGAGGCATTATGACATCACAATCTCAGCTCTGCTTCCCAAAGACTGAAACTCTTCACACTACTACTACTACTACTACTACTATGAATTATTTCTATAGCGCTACCAGATGTGTGCAGCGCTATACAGTCAGAAAGAAGACAGTCCCTGCTTAAAGAGCTTACAATCTAAACAGGCAAGGCAGACAAACAGGATGTCATGGATACAGTTAACGGGAATAGTTAATCAGCTGGCTGGGTTGGAGGGCAGAGAAATAGGGTTAAGGATTGAAGGCTATATCAAAAAGGTGGGTTTTCAGTCTGCTTTTAAACAAGGGAAGGGAAAGGGCTTGATGGACAAACTCGGGTAGTTCTCTCCTTAAACACCATCTAACTGTATAGGATTTCTTTTCTTATTTTCTCTTCTTGCAGGCCTTTGCTTCTTACCCTAAAAACTCTGCCAAAGCGGAAGTCCCACTTACCTGTTGCATTTCATTATCTATAGCATTTGTTTGGTCTGTTTGTTGGTCTAGCTTCTCTGAGTTGGTCAAAACGGCTTCGTAAATCACAGTCAAATTAGTCGCAAACTTGGCAGCCAATTTCTGCAAAGAGTCATTCAAACTCTATATGGCATCCCATAGAGAATCTAAAGTCACAGTACCTGGTGTCTTAATCTCCCAGGTCTCCACAAATGAAGCAGCCTTCCCTTTGTGCTGAGCAATATCACTTTCAGTTTGGTGGGAACTCAGAGCTTTTCCCGAAGGGTGAGGGAGCCCCTGCATTGAAAGCAGTTCATTCACCCGAGCCTGGTTTGAACCGCTATCATCTCCCGCAGCTGAACTGCTTCCGGGTCGGGGAGGAGGCACACGCTCGATCAAGCTAAGAGAGACCCGATCGTCACTGCTCTCCGCTATATTCGCCGAGTGATTAGAATGGCATTAGGAACCTGGGGGCCTCTTAACAAGTTTCAAGTTTTATTAAAATTTGATAAAACGCTAATCGTACATTCTAAGCGTTTGACAATTAAAAAATTAAAATGGGGAACGATTGACAAACTTATTCAACGGCTGTGGTGCATTCCTCCATTGGGCTCCTTTCCTCTTCCCCATGGTTATCCACCACAGCATCGAGATAGGTCCTGCCAAAACATGCTGGTCAAGGAGCTCCCATTCACCCTTCCTAACACGGCGTCATCTTGGATTGTGTGGCCTCTATTTGGAATATACCGTATTTAAGGGCAGTCCTTTGTGCACATAATTGACTAGACTACTAGCACTTATGCACATATGTGAGCTCATTAGCTGTTAAAATGCTAGCAGGGCGTCTATGCTTTATTCTGCAAATACCCAATTAACTTTCATAGGGTGTATTTGGGGAAGGGGTAAAACATGGACCTTGCGGATCTAAAACCGCACGTCCTTAAAAATCCGAGGTCCGTGCATTGACAAGTCCGCCTTCGCTTTCCCTGCAGCTCAGCTCAGGCCCCCGGCTCCCTCGCGGACCTCACGGATCTGAACTGCACGTCACATCCTTAAAAACCCGAGGTCCGCACCACTTTTGAGGTCCCTACCACTTTTAGTCTGGCTCTGACAGAGCTCTATGACAATTTAACTCTGACGGATCCTAGCTTAGGGAGGGAAAAGCATTAGGATCCGTCAGAATTAAATTGTCATAGAGCTGTGTCAGAGCCAGAGACTAAAAGTGGCGCGGACCTCGGATTTTTAAGGATGTGACGTGCGGTTCAGATCCGTGAGGTCCGCGAGGGAGCCGGGGGCCTGAGCTGAGCTGCAGGGAAAGCGAAGGCGGACTTGTCAATGCACGGACCTCGGATTTTTAAGGACGTGCGGTTTTAGATCCGCGAGGTCCGTAAAGGTCCGTGAGGTCCGCGTTTTACCCCTTCCCGTGTATTTGCAATGGAGGCATCCACAGAAAAAGGGGCTCTGACCTGTACGTTACGCTTGCCCTTTCCACATTTGGCACCTGCTAATGACAGCTGGTGCAACTGCGGGCACCAAAATGTGAAGTGCCTGGTTTTACACTAGTATTCTATAACAGAATCTAACCTCCTAGGTTCCATTATAGACTAGGCCCATAGCCCACAGTATGTTTTCTTTAAAATAAGGTATGGTGTTAAAACTACAGGATTTGCTGTCAGCTACGAATTTTAGACTGGTTATGCAGAGTTATGTCTTACCACATCTAGACTATTGCGATTCTCTATTTTGCGGCTTGCTGAAGACTTCTCTCAGAGTGCTTCAGGTGGCTCAAAATAGCGCTGCCAGGGTAATAGCTAGATTGCCCCATTATTCCCATGTTACACCTCTGCTGGCTGAACTTCACTGGTTGCCGGTTGTTTGGAGAATACAATTTAAGCTTCTAACCTTGGTATTCAACTCTGTCCGGGATTGCTTCTCTGCTGCAGACTTATGTGCCTTCTCGTTCTTTGAGATCACAAGACAGAGCTTTTTTGGCTGTCCTCACTCTTCGTTCTGTCACCAGAGTTGCAAAATCGATCACGTATGTTCCAAGTAGCCGGACCTTTACTATGGAACTCGGTTCCAGATTCTATGTGTCTGACCTTTGATTTTTGGGCATTTCGGAAAAATTTGAACGCTTATTTTTTTTGACTTGCCTTTTCAAATTTGGTTACTTTGTAATCTTGTAACATTGGGACTCGTACATCAGCCATTCTGAAATACATCACCCATTTCCAATAATAACCAGGACATTCTCAATTGGGCAAATATTGGCCGCAGCTTTGTTTCATATTATTTCCAAACATTAATTATCAAAAATTTTATAAACATCACCAAACTTCACACTTCACCATTTATGATTTCCCTCACAGAGCTATTTGGTATCGACACTGGCTCCCTTATCCCAAACTTTCCCTTATCTCCTGGTGACTTACGGTGTCGTCGAGCCACCTCAACTCGTGGCGGTGTCGCACACGAGGACATATTTACTATTCACCATCATAGTACTTCCAATTCTATCTGCCTTTAATATCGGCTCTGCCCTTAGGCCCCCCCCCCAACATACAAACTACGACCGACCCTCCCCCCCAAATTCCCTACTTCACCCTATCGTTCACCCCTCACATCTCTAGATCCGAAAAGCGGTGGGAGGGAGGGAAACTCAAATCCCTTTTCTCTCCACCCTAGCTCTTTCACCCGTGTTTCTTATTTAGCCCGCCAATTTCTTTCTTTCTCTCCCCGTCCCCAGCTCCATCCCCTTTTTCTTTTTCCCCTCAATCCCCTGCTCCTACCACCCTCCAATCAAATTATCCTCCTTGTTACAAACCCCACTCATTCTTCTTCCCCTCCCCCTATTCCAACCCCTTTTAAACTTTATATTATAGGCTTTGATGTCGCCCACTGTTAGTGAAACCACATTGCCTTATGTTCTAGCAGCGTTTGATTCTCCACGCACCAGTTTTTCCACATATTCATCATCATAGGATCCTTAGGGACCCCTGAGGAAGACACCTTGTCGAAACACAGACCGTGTTGGGTCCTTCGACACTAGCCTATTAGGTCCTTTTGATTTTTATGTGGATTTTTACCTTTTATGTGAATTGTTTATTTGGAACTTGGCTTTTTTTTATGTACATTTGGAACTTCTATTAAAGTCCTTTTCAGGATCATCGTTTCTCCACAGTGTTTTTTTTTGGTTTCTCTTGGACTTTTCTGTCTGCGGATTCCCTGGGGGTCAATTTTCTTTGGCTTGTGCCCACTGTTAGTGGCCACGCAGATTAACTGTGTGGCCTTTATAATTGCTTGGCTTTTTATTTTAAGGCACAACAAGAACAACAGTGAAGATGTTCAATAGCTGAAGTGTGCAAAATGTATTAGTCCCAAAAAAAATCTGCCTTTTGCCTTTTCTTCAGTAGGGTGTAGCAGCTGTCCGCTGATCGTAAAAACCATCGGTTAAAACTTCACTCTCCAAAACAAAAAGAGGCCGAAGCATGTGCTTGTCAAGCCATCGCACCAATCAAGCAGATTTTTGGGAGTAATAAATTTTGCACACCTCAACTATTGAACATCTCCACTGTTGGTCTTTTGAGTTTGTGGAGATGTCTCTCCTGTCTTGCTTGACCCTTTTTATTTTAAGGCACATGTGTAAGTTGTTTATTGTAGGTTCTTATTTGTATTTTGTACTTCGCTGATTATCCAGCTCTCTTCGGTGTAAACCGCCTAGAAATCATCTGATTGTGGCGGTATAGAAGAATAAAGTTATGTTATGTTAATAATCTGCTATGTTTTGTTTATATATGTAATATATTGTTTTAATTATGTATGTATCATTGTTATCCACATAGATGGTTGATATGCGAGCCACAAGTGCCTTAAATACATATAATCCTCTGGTGCCTAAATGGAAACGCCTTATAGAATTACTTTCATATTCCTTTCTTGGGCAAGAGTAATCCCCAGCTGTCCTCCCTTTTCCCGTGCAGCTCGCCCTATTCTTCCTGGGAGGAAAATTGTCAGATTTCTTTACTTTTCCTCCCACAGAAAATTCTGAGAGTCACCCTGCACAGCTTTCCGTCCTTCTGCTCCTTCATGTTTCATTCACGTTGGAATAAGAAAAATATGAAAAGAATATCAGGCCAGATCTCTCAAGAGACTACCTCGGCAGGCTTCATCGGTGCTTTGCTGCACTGCATTTCCTGAACCAGATCACAGCTCTTGTGTAAATACGTTTCCACAGTGTCATACACAGTAAATGATGACAGGAAAAGACCCTCCAGTCTGCCCAAGAAGATGGCCAAAGCCACAGCTTCAGTCACCCAAGATCAAGGGGACATGATCGAAACATTCAAGGTACTGAAGGGGACAGACTTAGTAGATAAGGACAGGTTGTTCACCCTCTCCAAGGTAGGGAGAACGAGAGGGGATAGATTCTGTACAAACATAAGGAAGTTCTTCTTCGCCCAGAGAGTAGTGGAAAACTGGAACGCTCTTCCGGAGTCTGTCATAGTGGAAAACACCCTCCAGGGATTCAAGACAAAGTTAGACAAATTCCTGCTGAACAAGAATGGGCGCTGGTAGGGCTAGTCTCGGTTAGGGTGCTGGTCTTTGACCAGAGGGCCGCCGCGTGAGCGGACTGCTGGGCACGATGGACCACTGGTCTGACCCAGCAGCGGCAATCCTTATGTTCAAGTACCGCTTGTGAAGTCACTAACATGCCAACTATATAGATAGCATAGCTGGTTTTAAGAAAGGGTTGGACAAGTTCCTGGAGGAAAAATCCATAGTCTGTTATTGAGAAAGACATGGGGGAAGCCCACTGCTTGCCCTGGATCGGTAGCATGGAATGTTGTTACAGTTTAGGGTTCCAGAATCTTTTGTTATTCTTTGGGATTCCGGAATCTTGCTATTCTTTAGGATTTTGAATGGAATATTACTACTCCTTGGGTTTTCACCTGGTATTAGTGACCTGGATTGGCCATTTATTTATTTAATTTAGTATTTATATACCACTTATAACTTAAGTGGTATACATTCAGATACTCAAGCATTTTCCCTATCTGTCCTGGCAGGCTCACACTCTATGTAAATAATTTGGAATATTATTCCAAAGAGAGGGGGCAGTGACAGAGAAGATGGTAGATCTCATTGTGTATATAAACTTCAGTGACGTTATAGAGAAAAGGTTATTAGCTGTTGATCTTAGGGACCTAGAAGGAATATAAGGGGTAAGAAGATTATTGATAAATTCAGGTTGGTTGTTTTGTCTAGTCTTAAATGTTAACAGAAGAATTTTGTAAGTGATTCTGTGTTCCACTGGCAACCAGTGGACTTCTTGCAACAAGGGGGTGACATGGTCAGATTTCTTTGCATTGAATATGATAAACCTCACTCCTAAGCCAGGGTATGTGGAGTATGATCTCAGTCTCTCAGATTTACTACTAACACCCGCTGTTGTATGTGCATTGTGCAAAAGAGAGCTTCCTTCTAGAGTTCATAAGGGAAAGGGATGTTACCAGTGGTTTGTTCAAAGTTTTGTTCTTGGGCCTGTACTTTTTAACATTTTTATAAGCAATATTGCTGAAGGGCTGTCGGGTAAGATTTGCCTCTTTTGAAAGAGATGCAAGCACATTTGAATTGAATTCTAAGATAAACCCAGGAGCCAATGAAGACTCAGAAGCAAAGGGGGTCACATGGTCAAATTTACTTTTTCCAAAAATCAACTTCTATGATTGATTGGACCAGAACAGAGAAGTGTTGATGATGAAAAAGATGTCTAACCTTCCTCAACATTGATCAAGTAGTTTATTTGATCCTTGAAGGTAAGAGAGGAATCAAAAAGGGCTCCCAATATCTTAGAAGAGAACTCAATCTGCAAAGAGACCCCAGATTCCAGAGCTATAGTAGGAGGAAGGCAATCCAGTTTTGAACTGAATTCCTGACTTATGATTGAACTGAATTCCTGACTTGTGATTGGACATTGTTCCTGAGTTATGATTAGACACTATTCCTGACTTGATGATTGGACCTGACTTCAAGCCCCTATAGTCCATAAAAAGGGGATATTCACCTAAACCCCTCCTCTTTGGATCACTACTGGACATTTGCAACACACCTTGCTGGAATTTCTCCTCTACATCCAAGACTCCATGAGCTCCCAGCTAATCAGCAACTGAAGAACTTTTCTTCCAGCAAGGACATCATCTCCTCCAGCTACCCTCTGCAAACAGACCTCTTGGACTTTTATCATAGTGAGTGACTTTTAATCCAGCTCAAAGTAATCATTCTGTTTCTCTGACAAGATTTTATCTTGTGGCACATTTCCCTTGTTTAAAGATCCCTAAATTATAACTAAAATTACTGCATTGGCTGCCTAGTCTTATAAATAGTTTTGTTCTATAAAAATAATCATAATAAAATTCTAGTTCTTTCTTAAATGCTCTAAGTATCTGTTCTTAAACATTACACAGAGCTAAGTTATAAGTAAGTGGTGCGTTCCCAAATTAACATCTATTTATGTTATATATGTTATTATTCTCTTCAAGAGTGTATATAGTTGGCTCATGTTGTCTATGAGGTCAACTTGGATATCATAGCTAGCATGGACCACTGAGATCTAGTGTTTTTAAGGTATGGTGGACTCCTATTTGGCATACAGTGAGAGCTGAGTCCCAGCACTTTGATTACAAGTGGAGCTCCCAGAAGTCAATTCACAACTGGAGAATTTTATAAGCGAGACCAAGCCTCTCAGAAACAAAGCTGACAGCCCCATTTCTTATGTCAGTATTTGATCATGACAGCATGTAACCTGCATAGAGTGGCAGGTGTGGATCTGGTCACCTTAATGGGCAGACTAGATAGACTGTGAAGGTGTTTATCCGCTGTCATATACAGTGTTACTATTAGGGGCATTTTTAAAACATTAAAGCATCCCCAAAAAATGGCATAAATTGGCACTTGGACATCCTAATCGCCAGGACGTCCGTGTGTCGATTTTCAAAACGGTATTTCTGGACGTCTTCTGAGTCATTCTACCCGCTATGTGTCCAGAACTAGGGGGGGGGGGGGGTTTGCAGGTGTGTTATGGGCTGGCTTAGACTTGGAAGTCTTGCAGTATAATCAAACTTTTTTAAGAAGTCCTGGACGGATCTTAGACGTTCTGAGCTAGACCTGTTTTGAAAGTATCTAAGTGCTAAAAGGTTACCACAGTTGACCAGAAACATAGAAACATAGAAATAGACGGCAGATAAGGGCCACGGCCCATCTAGTCTGCCCACCCCAATGACCCTCCCCTACCTTTCTCTGTGAATAGATCCCACGTGTCTATCCCATTTGTCCTTAAAATCAGGCAAGCTGTTGGCCTCAATAACCTGAAGTGGAAGACTATTCCAGCGATCAACCACCCTTTCAGTGAAAAAGAATTTCCTGGTGTCCCCGTGCAGTTTCCCGCCCCTGATTTTCCACAGATGCCCCTTTGTTGCCGCGGAACCCTTGAAAAAGAAGATATCTTCTTCCACCTCGATGCGGCCCATGAGATACTTGAATGTCTCGATCATGTCACCCCTCTCTCTGCGTTCCTCGAGTGAGTACAGCTGCAACTTATCCAGCCGTTCCTCGTACGGGAGATCCTTGAGTCCCGAGACCATCCGGGTGGCCATTCTCTGGACCAGATGACCACTGGAGGGATTAAGTTATGACCTCCCCCAGTGGTCACTGACCCCCCCTCCAAACCCCCCAAATCTGAATGAAACAGAACATACCTGTCTCTAGAACAGCAGCACCTAGAATGGGAAATCCTATCTCACAGGTGTCTTAAGTAGCCTGCATGAAGTGAGCCATAGAGAGGAGGACCCAAGTCCATAAGCCAGTCTAACCACTACATTTATGGCCCACCAAAACCCTCCAATTCACCATAATATATTGCCATATAGGTGCCACCTGCAGTCATAAGGGCTATTGGGATGGTAGACAGGTGGATATAGTGGGTTGGCGGGGGGGGGAAGTTCTGGAGGGGTCATCATACATTAGAAGAGGGTTATGGTGAGATATACTTCTGGCACCCTCTAAGGTGCCCCACTGCTCTGTTGGCATGTCTATGTGGCCAGTCCATTACAAGGCTGGCTCCTCCCATGTCTAAATAGTCTGCATTAGGACATTTTGAACTTGAACAGTTTTAAGGTCAAAAATGAGAATAAAGTTGGACATCCTAAGGGTTGGACGTCCTGGTGGCCAAGATGTCTATGTAAGCTGGTTGAGGGAGGGGTTTTGGGGGTGGGGGTGTTGGGATGGAGCGGTTGGGGGGTTGTTTCTAGTATGGATTTGGAGGGCTCCAGGCTATCAGAGTACAGGCCTGGACTCTCGCTGTTATCTGGGATTTCTAGTTGGGTGTTACCATGCTATTCTGTATTGAGGCATTGTACTGAGAAAATAATTGTGTTCTCTCTGTGCTGTGTTTATCTTTCATGTTGGTGAATAAAAAAGTTTCTACTAAAAAAAAGAATGGTTTGGACAATTTCCTGGAGGAAAAGTCCATAGTCTGTTATCGAGAAAGACATGGGGGAAGCCACTGCTTGCCCTGGATCGGTAGCATGGAATGTTGCTACTCTTTGGGTTTTGGCCAGGTATAAGGACCTGGATTGGCCACCATGAAAACAGGCTACTGGACCCAGTAAGGCTATTCTTATGTTCTTATGTTTCTCCACCTCCAACTTTGGTCATCTTGTGGGAAACATCCAATGTCAAACTTCAATGTCCTATCAAAAATGGCCCTCCACATAAGTGTTTCTCTTATAACTAGAACTAACAAAAAAAAAAGTCATCCTTCTGCTGTCCTTAAAATGATAGTCATAGACATTTTTTTCAGAGACTGAAAGAAAAAAAAACAAAAAACAAACATTTCTACAAAAAGTGTCAATAGATTACAGATAAAAGATGAATAATGCTATCCAAAATGAACTGCCTGAAGGATTTCATTTTGCCCTTTAATCTTCTGTACTTGGTTCTGCCCTATTTTAAGGTATTACAGGAGTGCCCCCTTTTAACAGTTGATGCTCTGTTCTGCTATCAATCCTGTGCTCTGGCCCTTTACTTTTTAATTTCTCTCTCGCCTTCCGCCCTAAACAGCCCTGCATTACTGCATTAAGTGAGCTCTCCTACCGCCCCCACTTTTAACCCTCTGTTGCCTTGTCGTACAGCTCAGCATGGTTAAATTAATCCACCCGTGCTTTGCACTTCCCTTGGAGCACTGCACAGAGATGTAATTACACTGCATGAAACCTTGGATTAGAGCACAGGTCACATAGGAAGGAAAAAAGAGCACTGTATGGAAATGCGACCGCAGCACGTGGTGCGTGGGAGGAAAGTGTGTGTGTGTGTGTGTGTGTGTGTGTGTGGAGGAAGGGGTGGCTGTGGTTGATTCAATAATAGAAAAATTCCTCTGTATCAAGATAGTGAGAAATAGATTATAGCTTTTTGTGACCAAGAAGACAAAGAGGAATTATGTATTGCAACTGAAAACTGAGGGCAGTGAGGACACGGATGGCAGAAGAGGACTATGGTAGATGTATAGTGCAGAACTCTGTTTTGTGTGAGTGGGTGGCTGGGTGAGTGGGAGTCTTTTTTTTTTTTTTTAACAGGGAGAAAAGACATTTCAGGGTCAGGTGATCTAGCAGACAGGTTTTAAGTGGAGAGAAAAAAAAAAGAATCTGAAATGCATGTACGAGTAAGAGAGTGTACCACTTGCTCTCAACATGGCCGGGCAGGGCTATCTTTTACTCTGCTCTGAAGAGTAAGGTGTACTGTTCAACTGGACCCATCGTTAAATGGCACATCATTAAAACAATAGTTGTGGTTTTATTATTTCAACATGAGGGGAAGGTAGGGTGACACAAGCAATAGACGGAGCCAAAGAGCCATGTATTTCTTGTACCTCGTTACCCACTGTGCTCCAGCAAGTTAGGGGGTTATAGTGCTTGCTCATGGTGCCATTCATGCAAGGAATTTGCTATTCTCCAGCAAACTGGCATCTTCAGCACTGCAACTTTGAATCCAAACTGTGCATGGCCCTCGAGTAAGCTGCCTCCAGTCACTCACCACTCACCTACTCAGTTTAGCCCTGATTCTATAAAGGGCGTCTAAATCATGTCTAACGCTGAGCGGGACTTAGGCGTCCAAACTAAGTGGTTCAGGAGCCATTTAAGGGTCTTAACGAGCAATAATTGGCATATGGGCATCCAAAGGATGTAAACGTCACTTTGTAGGCGCCTCCAAAATTTCATGGACGCCCATTAGGAAAACTCACGCCTAATGGAATAGGTGTGGGCGTGGAATGGGCGAAGCTTCACTAAGGGCGTCCTTTGATTCATTTAATCTCCTCTTCCAGCTACAACTGTTGAAAGAACAGTGTGAAGAGGTAAGGAAGATAGTTATGCCTGCAGTGAGGTGGTCAGCTTGGTATGGTTACCGTGAGTCTGTTCTGCAAGCTACATGTGCAGTGAAGAGATGCATTGGAGAAGATACTGAAGATCAGAGGTGAAGGAGATGAGAAGACACAGGACGACTTTCAAAATACTTAAGGAAATCGACAAAATAGAGCAGGAAAAAAATTATTTACAATGTCCAATGTGACACGGACAAGAGGACATGGACTGAAGCTAAGGGGGGGACAAGTCCAGGACAAATATTAGGAAGTTCTGCTTCACGCAACGAGTGGTGGACACCTGGAATGCCCTCCCTGAGGAGGTTATTGCGGAATCCACCGTTCTAGGATTTAAAAGCAAACTAGATGCACATCTCCTTACGAGAGGCATAGAGGGATATGGGTGACTAAAATTACACCAGGTGTACATCTGGCTGGGCCTCCGTGTGCGGATCGCCGGACTTGATGGACCGAAGATCTGATCCGGAGATGGCGGTTCTTATGTTCTTATTTGCATAACACTGAGTGACCTACACGTCCGTCTCATGCCTACATTGTAGGCGAATGAAAACCAGGTCTACTGTTGAGCTTAGTTTGGGCATCAAATAGATCTGAGTTCCATGGACGGGACTTAGGCACAGTTTGGACGTCCTTAATGCAATCTGCTGAATAGCTCTCTGGGTTTTTATTTTTGCTTTATTAAGCTCAAAATATATTTAATAAGGCACCACATAAACAGGGCACATCAAAACAGATATATTGCATGCAAAACCTTCTATTTTTGTGGACAACATGGACAAAGGACGCCTATCTTGGACATCCAAACTGCGCCCAACTTTAGATGTGCTTTGCAGAATCAGGGCCTTTGTGTATAAGTCATGCTTTCTTGGCTCAGGCTCCCTGCCATAGGTAAAAGAAGCATACCCGTATACTTGTATTGCCCTCTCCCCCTTCCCCCCTCCAACTAACCCTGTCTGCTCAGTATATTCACACTAATGATATTCAGATGAACAATGATTCCAGTATGGCATGGAAATGGTTAAAAAGCAAATCCTGAGCAATGGCTAAAAGATGAACCTTGTTATTCCTGAAAATCCAGGGGTGATGGTTGCAACTGACCCACTCATGCCGAATGTTTTGGCCCGAAGTCTCTCACTCCTGACATATAGTATATTAGTCTGTTGACTTTTTTCAGTCCTTGGTTCCATAACACGGAGTCAGCCCATCTCATGTGTGAGATGATATTTGGCTATATGCGCACACAGCGAGCAGATAGGTCTGCCAAATCGCTTTTCACTGCTTTCATCAACTGTTTGCAAAGCAAAGCTCCAAGATTGTTTCCCCCCAGATGAATAATAACGGTAAAGGCAGAAACAACACATGGGGCAGACACCTGGCTTTGCATAGGATAATGCGTGTAATTGGTCTACACTTGCTTGTTTCTACCTTTCTCATGTCTGAAGTAAAAAAAAAACAAACAACCCAATACGTGGCCTGGATAGGGGATTATTCCAAATACCAATATTCAATCTCGCATATGCTCAGAAGAATGTAGTCCTCCCGGGGACAAGCCCTATAGGAGAACCCATCACTTAATCACTGCATATGTGTCGCCGATTGAAAATAAATTCCAATGCCATTTGAATTACTTGTGATTTCAGTGCTTATTATAATAATCATAATGATAATAGCTTTATTTATATCCCGTCATACCTTTTCAGTTCAAGATGGTGTACAAGAGGGGAGTGTGGGGCGCAGTGGTTAAAGCCTCAGCACCTTGAGGTTGTGCGTTCAAACCCACACTGCTCCTTGTGACCCTGGGCAAGTCACTTAATAATAATAATAATAATAACAGCTTATATACCGCAATACCGTGAAGTTCTATGCGGTTTACAAAAGATTAAGCAAAGGTACAAATTGACTGACTTCAAGAGGGGAAGAAGAAAGAGAAGTAATTAGACAGGAAATTCATTGTTGAGGAGAAAAGTGATCAAAAGGACAGTAGGTCCTATTGAGAGGAAAGAGATAAGTGGATCAGTTGTCAAGATGTTTTAGGAACAGGTGTGTTTTTAGACGTTTCCTAAATTCCTCATAAGTAAAGGGCGAAAGTAATTGTTCTAGGTCTTTACCCCATGATGCTGCTTGGTGTGAGAGAAGGAATTCATGGTGTTTTTTCAGTTTGCAACCTCTCACTGGGGGGGGAAACGAAGTTGGAATGTGAACTTCTCTTGTGTCTGTTGGTTGAGAAGGAGAAAAGGTCAGTAATGTATTTGGGGGCAACTCCGTGTAATGCTTTAAAGCAGAAACAGGCAAATTTGAACTTTATGCGTGCCTTCATTGGCAGCCAATGTAGCTGCCGGTAGTAGGGTGTCACGTGGTCAAATTTTTTTAGTCCAAAGATTAGTCTGACTGCCGCATTCTGCAACAGTTGTAGGCGTCACATATTTTTTTGGGAACTTGCCAAATAGGCGATGTTACAGTAGTCAAGCAGGCTTAGTACGAGGGATTGGACTAGGATTCTAAGAACCGATGTAACAAAATAAGCTTTAAGGGATCTGAGTTTCCAGAGAGTGAAAAATCCCTTTCTGATTAAGGAATCTACTTGGTCTTTCATGGTTAGGCATTGATCCAGAGTTACACCTAGTATCTTTATGGAGGGCTGGTACATTAGATAGATTGTGAGCTTGCCAGGACAGACCGTTCTGAACTCCTTTGGGAGAACGGTATAGCGAGGTAACATCAAATTAGAATTGGGAAGGGATAGAAAGACAGTTATGTGATGAGATAGCATAGGGTAGGAGGAAGAGGTGTGTGAGAAGAGGTAGGTGTCGCGCAGATTTGAAGGATCAGGTGAATTTGTCGAATAGGTGGGTTTTGAGTGATTTTCTGAAAGAGTTCAGGATGTGGTGTCTTATTAAACAGGTGTTGTTAAACTAGATAAAGACTTATCTCAAAAATGATTAGGGTGTCCCAGGTGTCAACGTGGATCACATTTCATTATCTTTGTCAGGAGGCCCCTGCAAAAGAAGTTTCAAAACATGAGGCAGTCAGAAATTGTCCTCCTAAACTCATTGATACCATGTCTGTGACTGCTCTCATGCACATTCTGAAAAACTGGAAATCATCTTCGTTATTTGGTGGAACTCTCTGTGTATGTACCATAGATTTGAATCATATGCATATGAGAAAAAAATTACATCCAGAACCTCATGAACTTGAAGTTTAACAAATCACCTTGGTCATTCCTAGATACCTATGTACGTTCTGCTTCGTAGACACTCCTGTCTTCCTTTTCTTTGATTTCCTTTTCTTTATTTTTCTTTCATCTTTCTCACTTTCTTCTTATATTCTCTTCACATGCAGTTCTAATAGTAGGAACCTTTCTCACTGTTATGTTCCTCTATAGTTAAATATAGATTTATATGCTCTTTATACAGAAAGCTTTATTTTGACTTCATGTATTTGAACTGCTTCCTGTATTTTCTAAAAATACTCAATAAAAAACTATTGAACTCAAAAAAAAAAAAAAAAGAAATTGCGTTTGAAAACTGTCACATTTGTACTGTTCCGTCCGAACGTGTTGTTCGACCTCACAATAAAGAAACATACGGCAAGGTCAAACAGCGCGTTCGGACGACACGGTACAATGGCAAGTTGGAGCGTTGGAGCCATTAATATGGCGGCCGGTACTAAAAACGCAGCGCAGCTTTGTAAAGGAAGGGGATAGAAATCCTATGAATGTTGGAGTTCTTACCATCACGGCCAGCGCTACAAACACTAGCGCAGCTTTGTAAAGCAGGGCCTAAATCATGACGCACGGCTTTATAAAGGAGGAGGCCTGTGAGCGTCAGAGCTGTTACTGTGGCATTGTGCTGTGACACGCAGCTCCTGATTGGTGAGGCCCGACTTTAGTGCAGGAAGAGGCGGTTGGAGCATACTGCGAGTGATTTCCTTCACTCGCCGGCGCTCCGGCTGCTCTCTCCTGCCCGGTCATTCGCAGTCAGAAAATACCACGAATGACCGTGAATCGCCGACCGTGAATCACCGGGGGAGCACTGTACTGACATTTTATACTGGGGGGGGATGCTTATGATGGTGTCCAGTCATGTCTATGCTATATAATAATAATAATAACTTTATTTTTGTATACCGCAAGTACCACAAACAGTTCAGAGCGGTTTACAGAGGAAGAGACTGTGCATAAACAGCGATGTTACAGAGAGTAGTTTCGAATTACATTAGTGTCAGGGGTGCAATAAGTATTTCTGAGGTACAACAAGGTCGGAAGGAGTCAGAGAAATGTATCAAAGAGATAGGTTTTAATTGATTTCCTAAAGGATTGGTAGGAGGGAGTGTTTGAGATGAGGGTGGTTAGGCATTTATTCCGTTTGCCTGCTTGGAATGACAGTGTTCTGTCGAGGAATCTTGTAGATGCAGCCCTCTAGGGAGGGGAAGGCAAAGAGATAGGCGTTGCGTGTGCGAGTGGCGCTTGGGAATACAAAGTGGTGTGACATGTGGATTGGGGATGAGCCTGTTAGGGTTTTGAAGCAGAGGCAGGCAAATTTGAAGATGACCCTTGCCTCCGTCGGCAAGTTTTCTGTAGAACGGGCTTATATGAAATCGTAGAGAAACAAGATTTTAGGGATGTGATATGTAAGCTGCATAGTCGTAAATAAATATGTCAGCCAATGATGTTAGCTGCTGTCAGATTCACAGTTTTTAGTCTTAAATGGCCTTGAGGATGAAGTTCTTGCATCAGTATGTGAAGCTGTTTACATAAAGTTCAATTTGTCCGTGCACTTTAGCTGAAAATAATATCTATTTTTGAGCTTCTCTTCGCCAATTAGTGCATGAATAAATTCAATTATTGTTTAGAAGGATTATATGATTCCTTGAGCATTGAAATGCCTTTAGATGACTTTGTTGTGTATTCTAAGAGATGGCAGGGCCTGGATGAGGGAAAATGCTTCTGCTGTGTTTAGGTGAGATGCAGAACAATGGAGAGTGCTGGCAGACATATTGGTGTATATTACTGAGAAAAGGCAAAAAAAACCAAAAAAAAAAACCCACCAAATATGCAAACATGTTGCCGGGCAATCAGATCGCAGGAGGACCGTGAGGAACTCCAGAGCGATTTGTGTCGGTTAGAAAAATGGGCGGAGAAATGGCAGATGAAGTTCAACGTGGAGAAATGCAAGGTAATGCATTTTAGGCAGTAAAAATAAGGAATACGAGTACAGAATGTCAGGTGCAAGTCTGGGAAAAAGTGTACAAGAAAGGGATCTGGGTGTACTGATAGATAGGACCCTGAAGCCGTCAGCACAATGCGCGGCAGCGGCAAATAAGGCAAATAGAATGTTGGGCATGATAAAGAAAGGAATCTCGAGTAGATCGGAGAAAGTTATAATGCCGCTTTATAGGGCAATGGTCAGACCACACTTGGAATACTGCGTCCAACATTGGTCTCCCTACCTAAAGAAGGATATAAAACTGCTGAAGAGGGTGCAGAGACGAGCAACAAAACTGGTGAAGGGTATGGAGAAACTGGAATATGAGGATCGACTTAAAACACTAGGATTGTTCTCCCTTGAGAAAAGGAGACTGCGTGGGGATATGATCGAGACCTTCAAAATACTGAAAGGAATCGACAAAATAGAGCAGAGAAGATTATTTACAATGTCCAATTTGACACGGACAAGAGGACATGAAATGAAGCTAAGGGGGGGCAAGTTCAGGACTAATGTCAGGAAGTTCTGCTTCACTCAGAGAGTGGTTGACACCTGGAATGCCCTCCCAGAGGAGATTATTGTGGAATCGACAGTCCTAGGCTTCAAAAGCAAACTAGATGCATATCTCCTTGAGAGAGGCATATAAAGATATGGTTGGCTATAAAATAAGCCAGGTGAATACCTAGCAGGGCCTCCGCGTGTGCGGATCGCCGGACTTGATGGACCGAAGGTCTGATCCGGAGATGGCGCTTCTTATGTTCTTATGTTCTTATATGTTATGTGAGAAAAACAACTGCATGAACATAAGAACATAAGCAATGCCTCCGCTGGGTCAGACCCGAGGTCCATCCCGCCCAGCAGTCCGCTCACGCGGCGGCCCAACAGGTCCAGGACCTGCACAGTACTCTTCTATCTATACCCTTCTATTCCCTTTTCTAGTAGGAAAATGTCCAATCCTTTCTTGAACCCCAATACCGTACTCTGCCCTATGATGTCATCTGGAAGCGCATTCCAGGTGTCTACCACACGTTGAGTAAAGAAGAACTTCCTAGCATTTGTTTTGAATCTGTCCCCTTTCAACTTCTCCGAATGCCCTCTTGTTCTTTTATTTTTTGAAAGTTTGAAGAATATGTCCCTCTCTACTCTCTCTATACCCAGCTCCACCATTGTGCAGATAGGGTAGCTGATGTCTGGCTTTTTGCAGGAAAATTAATCAATATACAGTACTGTAGGAACACAGAGCTGCCTTCTATTCAGTCTGGTCGTACATGGTAAAGGCAATTGAGTCATACCTAGGGCGATCTAGGATTCTTGAAAGAAGTGCAAATGGATGATGCATCATCACCCCTTCCCCCCACTCACACACACACACTCTCCTTCCTCCCCTCACTCTCATCCTCCTGTCTGAACTTTCTCCCAATCCTCATCTTTCTTCTTAGAGTCCCCTTTTACAAAACTGCGCAACAGGTTTTTTTGCGCCGGCCAAGCACGCTGAATGCACTGCGCTGCTCTGACGCTCATAGGAACTCTGACCGTCGAAGCAGCGTAGAGCATTCAGCTTGCCACTGGCACTAAAAACATCTTGCATGATTTTCTATAAGGGGGGGGTATTTATGTATTTTGATTTATATCCTGTTCTCCGAAACAGCTCAAAATGGTTACAAGTAAACATACATAGCGCATGTAACAGTGGGGAACATAGAATCAACAAGGAGGGAGAGACACATTTATCCTGCAGGAAAGCAGAGCAATATAGGGGAGACAATTGGAGGGGTATACATTTGAACAAGTCTGGAGGGAAGCTCGGTAACAGATTACAGGTCCAATTAGGATAAGTGGAGGAGAGGGAAGGTAGGTCTCTAGTCTGCATGGTGCAACAGGTTTGAGGTCACTTTGATGGAGGACGGTCTTTACCGCTTTCCTGAAGACCATCAGGCCTTCCAGTGACCTGATCTGTGGGGATAAGTGGTTCTTTGGCAAGAATTGGGTGTAGGAGCATTCCATTCCCATCTCCAACCTTTCCCTCAGGTACTTCTCTTCTGTTCCACTTAAATGCGTCTCCATCTCCCCCCTTAAGTTTCTTTTTGCCTCCTTCTTTCCCTGCCCTCTGAATACCCTTATGGGAAGGTTATGACTGTAAAGAATGTTGAGCTATGTCTGAAGCAAGATGCTGAGGGGAGACCAAAGGTTAGGCAGCACCTTTTAAAAGAGGAGGCAATACACAGAAACCAGAAGGAAAAAGGAGAATTGTGTATGATCTACAGGCTTTGAATAGTAGATGCTGAGTTTCCAATCCTAGCAAATTCGATGACATTGCTGGATTTGCTACAATTGACTTCCTCCCCTCTCCTTTCTCCCTTCCCTTCTGGGTTCCTCTTTGTCTTAGAATCCTTTCTTTTTCTCTCCTTCCCTCCTTCTCCCCTGTGTTCCTCTTTATCTCCTCTGATTTAGAGTCCTCTCGTTCTCTCTTATTTCCGTTTCTGGGTGTCACGGGAACTGATAAATAATAAAAAGTTTTATTTAAATCATATACTACTATTATCCATTCAGTCATGTCTAGCTCTTGGATACTCTGTAGGCCAGTCCTCGCCATGCTTCCCCTAACACCATATATCATAAAAGTGGAGACATATATCGGACCCAACACAGTCTGTGTTTCAGCTTCTTTTGCCTTCATCAGGGGTCCTAATGTTGCCCAATCATATTTGAAAATATGGCTTGTGACACAAACATTGAGCGACGTGGCTGAGTTTGCGCTATCGTATCAAAATGTGTGACTCGTAATGAGGATATAAAAACAGCTTAAAATATGTGATGCCTGATCTACACCCTGCTTAGGCAAAGGCATTTAGACATGGTTGGAGCTGGCCTAAATGGGTCTGCCTAAGTCAAGCATCATGCACAAGCGCTAAGCACAATTCAATAAAAGGATTGTTGATCTTGTAGAATCAAGCTAAGTGCCATTCTAGATGGCACTGATTCTTTTAGGTGCCATATAAAGCACATGCCCTTAGTGCATACATGTGCTTATTATCAGGAAAAAGGGTACATCCTTTCAGAAAAAGCAGGTGTTCTTAACAACATTACTCATGTGACCAAAATATTTTAATAAAACTCAAAAATGACATGAGAAATGACACAAAATTATTATTTTTTGCAGGGGGGGGCGGGGGGGCTGCACAGCCCTAGTTCTCAACCCAGTCTTTGGGATACACCTTGCCAAGGGTACAATCTTTCAGAAAAAGTGTGTGTTCTTGACAACATTACTCGTGTGACCAAAATATTTTAATAAAACTCAAAAATGACATGAGAAATGACACAAAATTATTATTTTTGGGGAGGGGCGGGGGGGGCTGCACAGCCCTAGTTCTCAACCCAGTCTTTGGGATACACCTTGCCAAGGGTACAATCTTTCAGAAAAAGTGTGTGTTCTTGACAACATTACTCGTGTGACAAAACAAAATTTTTTTTTAACTCAAAAATGATATGAGAAATGATGCAAGAGGAAAATTGGAAGGGGCTCCACAACCCTAGTTCTCAACCCAGTCCTTGGGATATACCTTGCCAGTTAGGTTTTCAGGATACCCCACAATGAATATGCATGAGATCATTTGCCTATAGTCGAGGCACTGCATGTAAATTTATCTCAAACTTATTCATCGGGGACAATATTCAAAGAGGTTTAACTGGGTAGACCAGTGTTTTTCAACCTTTTTACACCTATGGACCGGCAGAAATAAAAGAATTATTCTGTGGACTGGCATCGGTCCGTGGACCGGCGGTTGAAGAACACTGGGCTAAGTCGTGGGCCAGACCCCGCCCATCTCTACCCAATCTCCACCCCAGACCCCGCCCCATAATAGTACTAATTGCACCTTGCACGTCCCGTGCCTCATCTGGAAGCCTTCCCTCTGATGTTGCAACGTCAGAGAGAAGGCTTCCGGTTCAGGCGCAGGATGCCCGTAGGAGCCGCTGCCCGTAGCTTTGTGCACTGAATCAGTTAAGAAGAGGGAGCTGGCTTGAAGATAATGCCGCATCGATCGCACCGTGGACCGGCGGTTGAAGAACACTGTTTTGGGCCTGATGCACGTGCTGGCCCTGTGGACCGGCAGGAAATTTCTGTGGACCGGCACTGGTCCATGGACCGGTGGTTGAAGAACACTGGGGTAGTAGCATTTAATCGAGTCGTGCCATTGAGCCAGCTGCTCTAACCAACCATTCCCTAACCGGCTAGGTCAAAGGTGGTCCGGGGGTGGAGTTTGAATGGAGCGACTACTTAGCCAGTTAGCAGTGATATTCAGTGCATTAACCTGCTGTGGATGAAGTTAGGACAGCATACATGCTGTCTTATCTTGATGCGAAATTCACCAGGCACCAGTCTGAATATTGGCCCCCATGCCCAGCTAACTTCTAAGTTGTCCCACTAACATGCCCCAGCATTGAATATCCGTGGTGAATTCAGTCAGCAGATGTGAGTCACTTACAAGCTACCTATCACTGTGGCACACTAAACGCGGTGGCTGCGGCTCGGCCTCGAAGTGCATGGATGTCTCTATGATGACTTCATGTGCATGCATGGTGTCATCACGGCGATGTCCGTGCATGCGCAAAGGCCCTCCAGACGGGCCCTGAGACGCTAGTGGGGGGGGATGCCAGCTGGGAAGAAGGCCGGAGAGGAGAGGTGCTGGTGCCGGCTGATTGCCTACAGGACGTGCCTCTCACCGTGAGAGGCACGTCCTGTAGGCGATCAGCCTGTGCCTCTCCTCCTCCCCAGCATGCCGCAGCACACCCAAAATCTCAGGAGGCACGCTAGTGTGCCATGTCACGCAGTTTGCGATACACTGATCTAGAGCACTGTTCTTCATCCGCCGGTCCGCAGGAAATTTCTGCCGGTCTGCACAGGGCCGGCAAGATTAAGGCGACCATAGGTCCCATTTTCAGACTTCCTGTCCCGTTGTCCCCACACACAACTTCGGGACGCCGAAATGTCCCGTTTTCAGGGACAGTGTCCCGAAGCTGTGCTCGGGGACTACGGGACAGGCGATCATTTCTTGTCCCTACTGCCATGAAAAAAAAAGCCTCCCTCCTTCCTTTTCCCCGGTCTGCTGTTATCTTACCACCTTGCTGACATAGGAAGGAAAGAGGGAGGGAATAGAAAGGGACAAGTCTTGGGCCTGAGTGCAGAAAGAAAGAAATGAAAGAAAGGATGCACAGACAGAAGGAAACGCAATCACAGACTCATGAAATCACCAGACAACAAAGGTAGGAAAAATGATTTTATTTTCAATTTAGTGATCAAAATGTGTCAGTTTTGAGAATTTATATCTGCTGACTATATTTTGCACTATATTTGTCTATTTTTCTATAGTTACTGAGGTGACCAAGCTCGTGGAGATGGGGCGGAAACAGGGTTTTTAAATTTTAGTCCTAGTAGTTTGGAACAATGGATGACAGATTTCAAGCTCAAACTCAACCCAGAAAAAACAAAATTCTTCGTTGCCTCCCCTCACCCGCTTGACAATAAAACCCCACTATACATCAATAAACTCAATTACCCTATCCAGCCCACCATGAAGATATTAGGTGTTACTCTAGATCAATGCCTAACTATGAAGGAACAAGTGGACTCCCTATTCAGAAAGGGTTTTCTTATTCTCTGGAAACTCAGATCCATTAAATCATACTTCGATACGTCAGCATTCAGAATCCTAGTGCAATCCCTCGTACTGAGTCAACTCGACTACTGCAACATCGCCTATCTAGCAATCTCACAAAAGAATATGAGACGTCTTCAAATAATGCAAAATGCTGCGGTCAGACTTATCTTCGAGCTGAAGAAATTCGACCATGTGACACCTTACTATCGGCAGCTGCACTGGCTACCAACGGAAGCCCAAGTAAGGTTTAAATTCTCCTGCCTCTGCTTCAAAGTACTATATGGACTTACCCCCAAGTACATAATGGACCTCTTCTCATTTTCTAATAACAAACGCAAGAGAAACACACACTCAAAATTCATTTCCCCTCCAGTTAGAGGTTGCAAACTGAAAAAACACCACGAACACCTTCTCTCTCACCAAGCAGCCCTATGGGGTAAAGACCTAGATCAACTGCTTTCGCCCACTACCTACGGGGAATTTAGGAAATGCCTAAAAACATACCTGTTCCTGAAATACCTAAACAATTGACCCGCTCTCCCCTCTCTCTCCCCAATAACGGTCCCCCCTACCCCCTACCTTTACCACCCCCCTCCTTAGCCCACCTGAATTTCACGGTACTGTGATACGTATAAACTGTTATCTTCATCTTATCATAATTTTTCGTTGTTATTTATTCCAAACAGGTCCTGTCGGACATTACCTACCAAAATGTACATCTTATACTCTTGCTCAGAAAATTGTATTTCTATATTCTTGCTTTCTTAAAGTCTCTGCTCTCTGTATTTCCTCGAGGAACGCAGAGAGAGGGGTGACATGATCGATACATTCAAGTATCTCACGGGCCGCATCGAGGTGGAAGAAAGATATCTTCTTTTTCAAGGGTCCCGCGGCAACAAGGGGGCATCCGTGGAAAATCAGGGGCGGGAAACTGAAATTCTTTTTCACTGAAAGGGTGGTTGATCGCTGGAATAGTCTTCCACTTCAGGTTATTGAGGCCAGAAGCGTGCCTGATTTTAAGGCCAAATGGGATAGACACGTGGGATCTATTCACAGAGAAAGGTAGGGGAGGATCATTGGGGTGGGCAGACTAGATGGGCTGTGGCCCTTATCTGCCGTCTATTTCTATGTTTCTATGTTTCTATTATCTGCATATTGTATTTCGCTGAATGTCCAGCTATCTTGATTGTAAACCGCCTAGGAGTCGCAAGATTATCTGCATATTGTATTTTGCTGAATGTCCAGCTATCTTGATTGTAAACTGCCTAGAAGTCGCAAGATTGTGGCGGTATAGAAGAATAAAGTTATTATTATTATTATTATTATTAGTTTGCCGGTCCACAAAATAATTCTTTTATTTCTGCCAGTCTACGGGTATAAAAAGGTTGAAAAACACTGATCTAGAGGATGTCTTTCTGTTCAGAGGAGCTGGGGAAATGTGCAATTGGATGTCGCTGACACAAGAGATCTTGGTCCTCCCAGGGGGAGCCAATGAAAACATTCAGCCTCTTTTACCAGTCAGCGTCTTATGGTACCTTACTGCTTTATTGTTCCAGTTCTCTTATTGCATATTGATTGATTGATTGCATATTAATCTGGATTCAGTGTCCCACACAGACATAAAGGATTTATAATGTAAACTTAAAATAAAAGAGGACACTTCAGTGTTTAGGAGCAAATGGGTGATTTCAAAATGAGTAGCAATTGCTATACAATGTGTCAGGTTGGGTATTTTGCCTTTCAAAACGTTCTTTCCCTTTCCCTCCTCTGTTTAATTCTGACTTTGCTGTAAAACTGTTCCCTGTGGGCTGGCAGAGAAAGAGAGGGAGCACGGCTGCCGAAGCCTCCTCTGCACATTCATTAGACCGTTTTGCACCCTGTCAGCTTTCATATTCTTTAATAAGCACCAGTACGGGTCATGAAGATGTGCAATAACAGTTTGGCTTCATGCAAATGCAAGGCGGAACATGGCGCTGGTAGCGCAGCAGTCAACATCTGGCCTCCCTGCCAGCAATGGATCTTCTGGAGAGTCTGGGTCCATTTGCTGACTAATGACATTAGGAATTCATTCGATACTTTTAGTTTCCTGTCATATAAGTGATTTTGTAAAAGTGTACTTTGGCATCCACAAATTAAAAAAAAAGAAAGAAAAACCAGGTATCCGTGCCACTCTCCATGGTCTTGCTCATTGCTTTAGTGCAAAGTTAAAAGCCTGAACAATTCTGGACTTGTTCAATTGTCCAAGTGATATTGGCTCCTTGCAAATCTCCTGGACCTATATGAGAGATGAATCTAATCTAATCTTCTATTTGAGCGTCGCTCATACTTATAGAGGCTCAAGGCGACTATAATGAGAGGTAAGAGGGGAGAGAAAGAGGAGGTGGATAGGTTAGAGGGCGAGGAAGGGGAGAGAAAAAGAGGGGAGAGAGGAGGAAGGGAAAGGGAGAGAACTATATATATATATATAGTGTCCCCCCTAAGTCTATTAACTTGCAAGCTAAATTCACACTTTGGACTGAATTCTATATATTGGGCCAAAAAAAAATTGGTGCTGAAAAAAATGCTATTTCATAAACCATGCCTAGTAAGGTTGGTTTATATAGCGCTTACGCCTGGAAACCATGACTAAATTTAGACACAAATGCCCTTATTCTATATGCATGTATTCTATACTTACACATGAGAGTGTGGTGCAGTGGTTAAAGCTATAGCCTAAGCACTCTGAAGTTGTGGGTTCAAACCCACGCTGCACCTTGTGACCCTGGGCAAGTCATTTAATCCCCCCATTGCCCCAGGTACATTAAATAGATTGTAAACCCACCAGGACAGGGAAAATGCTTGAGTACCTGAATAAATTTGTGTCAACCATTCTGAGCTCCCCTGGGAGAACTGTATAGCAAATTGAATAAATAAGTAGTGTGAAAAGCTTCAGGCTCTGATAACCAGAGCTGGTATTGTGATGTCATAATGCCTCATTCCACCAATGCCTAAGAGCCAACCTCATCAGTGATGTCACAATGGCTTGACGGTTCTATACTTGGCTCACTTTTGCTACATTTTGATTTCTAGAGTGGTGCAGTGATTAAAGCTACAGCCTCAGCACCCTGGGGTTGTGGGTTCAAACCCACGCTGCTCCTTGTAACCCTGGGCAAGTCACTTAATCCCCCCCCCCCCATTACCCCAGGTACATTAGAAAGATTGTGAGTCCACCAGGACAGAGAAAACTGCTTGAGTTCCAAAATAAATCCATGTAAACCATTCTGAGCTCCCCTGGAATAAATAGTGTGAAAAGTTTCAGCCTCTGATCACCAGAGCTGGTATTGTGACATCATAATGCCACATTCCACCAATGCCTAAGAGTCAACCTGATGGTCTCCCCTCCCTATTGCGGTTTACCTTTCATGTATTCTCTACTTTTAAATTGTAATTCTCCCAACTTTCCTAATGTTTCCGTTGGTCAAGTGTTGTTAAGTGGATATTTGTCTGTTTTGTCTCCCTTTTTTAAAATATAATTTATAAAATAATAATAATAATAATAATAATAACTTTATTTTTCTATACCGCCATAGTCAGGCGACTTCTAGGCGGTTTACATTGTAAGAAGGCTGGACATTCAGCGAATAACAAGTACAGTACAATACTAATACAATACAATAAATTCACATATAATACAGTAGAGTGAGTCCAAATTCTAAACATACAATAAGTTTAAATACAGTACCGAATAAAGAGACTAGATGCAGTACAATAGTCTAAATGGTAACTTACATATTAATTGGAGATCTAAGGGTAATGAGTGTCTGAAAGATTTAGAACATCCATGAGAGGGGTCTTAGAGGGGAGGGGACCGTTTTAGTCTATGAATTTAGCGAATAGGGTGGTTTTGATCGATTTGCGGAAAGTATTATAAGTCATGTTTGGTTCGTTTATGTGGTTTTTCAGCCAGGTTTGCTGTCTGTTCGCTTGGAACTGGAAGGTTCTGTCCAAGAAGGATTTGTATCTGCAGCCTGTAATCTTTGGGTATGCAAAGATGTTTTTGTTTCTGGTCGTTCTTGTGGGGTTGTATAGGGTGAAGTGAGTTTGTAGGTATGAAGGTGCTAGTCCCCAGGCTTGTTTGAAACAGGTGCAAGCGAATTTGAATAGAATTCGCGCTTCTATTGGAAGCCAGTGTAGTTTTTTGTAGTAGGGGCTGATGTGATCGTTTTTTCTTAGCCCAAAAATTAGGCACATAACTAATTAGGCACATAAACCAAAATGCTTAGAAACTATGATTTGCGTTTAATCAAAAATTTTAATAAACTTGAAACCATATCAGTGATGTCACAATGGCTTGATTGTCCTATACTTGGCTCACTTTTACTACATTTTGATTTCCAGCAGTGGTTAAAGCTACAGCCTCAGCACCCTGAGGTTGTAGGTTCAAACTCATGCTGATCCTTGTGACCCTGGGCAAGTCACTTAATCCCCCCATTGCCCCAGGCACATTAAAAAGATTGTGGGCCCACCGGGCCAGACAGGGAAAAATGCTTGAGTACCTGAATAAATTCAAGTAAACCGTTCTGAGCTCCCCAGGGATAATGGTATAGAAAATTGAATAAATAAATAAACTTAAAGTAACATTTCCATGTCCCCTTTTTTGACTCAAATGTAAAGTTTTGGTGAGGATCCCATGCCTAAATTTATACATACAACTTGTAACTGATTTTACGTAGAATCAATATTTGCTTGTTATACTGCCAATTATTTATTTATTTAAAAGATTTCTGACCCGCTTAAACCTAAGCAGTTTACAAAATTCAAACATAATTACCATATAACATACAAAACATACAAATAAACAAATCAAACTCATCTAAAATGTGCATAAGTACTCTCCCAGCCTACTCAGTTAAAAGCCTCCATGAACAAAGTTGTCTTCAAACCCTTCTTACATTTCTGGATATCAGAAAGTAATTGTATACCATAATTTTACACCTGCAACCAAAATTACCGATGCTCTCGTGTTGGCATAATGTATTTGTGATAACTCATCTGTTGGCCATTGCAGCGTACCCTCTGACCTTAAAGATCTGAGAGGGGGCTGATAGTTACTACTAAATGGTATTACATTACATTACATTGATGTCTTCTATCCCGCCAATACCTTTCAGTTCTAGGCGGTTTGCAACAAGAAATTAGCCTGGGCATTCCCAGGGGGATTGCAAGGTTGATAGCTATAGTATGCGTCGGGATCTGGGAAGGGTCGATACGGTTTGGTTAGATCATTTGACAAATTTCTTGAATAGTAGAGTTTTCAGTTCTTTCCTGAATGTTTTGTAGTTGGGCGTCGTGGTCAGCAGATTTGAGAGGTGGTGGTCTATTTTTGCTGCTCTGGTGGCTAGTAGATCGTCATATATTTTTTTGCTTTGCATGCCTTTGATTTGGGGGTGGGTAAAGTGTGCTTGAGTTCTCCGTGGTCTGGATGTGTTTTTCCAGATTAGGCGGTTGTTCAGATCGCTTGGTCCATTTCCATTTAGGGCTTTGAATGTGTGTTGTATGCGTGCTTGTACTGGGAGCCAGTGTGAGTCCTGGAAAGCTGAGGTAATATGGTCGTATTTTTTTCGACGAGTATATTAGTCTTAGGGCTGTATTTTGGACTGTTTGTAATTGTTTTAGCATGTTGGCGGGCCATGACAGGTAAAGTATGTTACAGTAGTCCAGGAGTCCTAGGATTAGTGCTTCATCATAAGGAGTATGGGGACAGACTTAAAGATCTCAATCTGTATACTTTGGAGGAAAGGCGGGAGAGGGGAGATATGATAGAGACGTTTAAATATCTACATAATGTAAATTCGCACGAGTCGAGTCTCTTTCATTTGAAAGGAAACTCTGCAATGAGAGGGTCTGGAGTAATCTGAGGAAATACTTTTTTACGGAAAGGGTGGTAGATGCGTGGAACAGTCTCCCAGAAGAGGTGGTGGAGACAGAGACTGTGTCTGAATTCAAGAGGGCCTGGGATAGGCACGTGGGATCTCTCAGAGAGAGAAAGAGATAATGGTTACTGCGGATGGGCAGCTCTATGACCTCACAATGCAGGTGTACAGAGCCTTAGCCTATAGGAAGAAGAGATGCAAATGTTTAGAACCTTAGCCAATAGGGAGAGGATGCGATAATAATAACTTTATTTTTCTATACCGCCATAATCTTGTGACTTCTAGGCGGTTCACAGTGAAGAGAGCTGTATAATCAGCGAATTACAGCGTACAAATAGTGAAGGTGTCACTGGTTACTGCGGATGGGCAGGCTGGATGGGCCATTTGGCCTTTACCTGCCATCATGTTTCTATACCAAGGAATCTTATGATGAATGACTATCTGGTAATTATCGACACTAATTAACTTGTTGTTCAGTTAAATTGTGTATACAATTTGGTTATGTGACAAAAACTGCACATGCAATTTTTAGCAATTTTTATAGAATTAAGGGGTTAGCATGCAAATTTATGCAGTTTATAGAACAGTATCGGTTGCGTGTATAACTTAATTTATTAGATGCTAATTGGCATGAATGACCATTTGTAATAATTGATCGTAACTGGTGCTAATTGGCATAACTGCCATTAATCATTGTTCTATAGGCTGAACAATCAAAATGCCTCTGGACTTGGGAGGGGTGTGTCAGGTGGTTATACAATCTAATTATAGAATATTAGCATTTACGTCCCTAACGGCCTACAGTTAGACATAAGCATTTACACCAGCTACTGAGCTAGTGTAAGTTATCATGCCTAAAGTTAGGCTATAAGGGGCAAATTCTATAAACGGTGCCCGATTGTAGGCGTCCTCCTGCTGTCTAACCAGCTAATCAGGGTGCACATTTTTTTAAAAACCTCCCAAGGCAGGTCGCCTATATTGGAGGCACCTCCGGAAGCCTAGGGAGACTCGCAAGCCTGCCTAAGCTTGCTTAAGGCTAGGTGTGGGCGTGGTTTGGCCAGGAAGTAGCCTTAGGCGGGCCTAGGTGGCCGTACGCATCTCCCTAGGCCAGCGGGAGACGCATACAATATAGGCCAGCAAAATGCTGGCCTACATTGTATGTAGATGCGCCCACTGAGGTTATCATGGCAAGGGATCGCCCTGCTGCGATAAGTTTAGCGGTTGCAGTTGCAGACGCCTGTACCCCCCCAAAGAATCGTGGCAGGAGGGATGCCCAATCCCTCCTTCCGGAACCCCTCCACCCCACCCCCCGAAGATCGCCAGCAGGATGGATGCCCAATCCCTCCTGCCGGAACACCCCCCCCCCCCCTTTCCCCGGTAGGATGCCCAGTCTCTCGTGCCAGACACCCACTCCCACCCCCCTGCCTCATTCCACCAATGCCTAAGAGCCCTCATCAGTGATGTCACAATGGCTTGATTGTCCTGTACTCCCCACTGCCCTCCAACCCAGGAAGCAGATTAACTGTTCCCCTTAACTCAGGGGTCTCAAAGTCCCTCCTTGAGGGCCGCAATCCAGTTGGGTTTTCAGGATTTCTCCAATGAATATGCATGAGATCTATGTGCATGCACCGCTTTCAATGCATAGTCATTGGGGAAATCCTGAAAACCCGACTGGATTGCGGCCCTCAAGGAGGGACTTTGAGATCCCTGCCTTAACTGTATGTGAATGTGTTTTGTATTTCTTCATTCTAAATTAATTTAAATACAGTGCCTAGTCTACATTAACTGTATCCATGACATCCTGTTTGTCTGTCATGTCTGTTTAGATTGTAAGCTCTTTCGAGCAGGGACTGTATTCTTTGTGACTCTGTACAGTGCTGTGTACGTCTGGTAGCGCTACAGAAATAATTAATAGTAGAAGTAAAAGTAGATCAGCTAGGTGTGTCGATCTAGGGGTCTAACTTTAGGCACCATTTATAGAATCAGGGTCTAAGTGGCTTGTTCCTTAATTAAGTTGCACATGCAAATTAGGCAGGTGCCTCAAAATGCCATATATAAAATTAGGGGGTTAGCATACATCATCCCAGTGCCCACCTGTAGGAGACATACATAAAATTAATCCCTGTGTGTGCTGTGAAAGAGTGTGTCTTAAACAGTATATTATGCTTTTGTCTTTGAGCATAATGCGCTTGCTTTCTATCATGCGGTATGTGTGGAGATGGAGCACACAAGGCATAAGAAGTAGAGAATGGTACGGTGACAAAATTTGCCACCGTTTCAGGCCATGTGGATAACCGCAGGAAACCATCCCCGTGTCATTCTTTAAGGAGAGAGGGAAGAATCGGAGTATGAGTGGGCTCAGCCACTGACCTTCAAGCCTTGCATTGAAGAATGGTGGTGTAGAAGGACTGAGGTTGAGATAGACACTAAAGAACGACAGTCTCTGGTATCCAGAGCAGATATTGTGATGTCATAATGCCTCATTCCACCAATGCCTAAGAGCCAATCACATCAGTGATGTCACAATGGCTTCATTAGCCTATACTTGGCTCAAATAAGAATCAGAGTATGAATGGGCCCAGCCACTGACCCACAGGCCTTGCATTGAAGAATGCTGGTGTAGAAGGACTGAGGTTGAGATAGACACTAAAGAATGACAGTCTCTGGTATCCAGAGCAGATATTGTGATGTCATAATGCCTCATTCCACCAATGCCTAAGAGCCAATCACATCAGTGATGTCACAATGGTTTCATTAGCCTATACTTGGCTCAAATAAGAATCAGAGTATAAATGGGCTCAGCCACTGACCCTCAAGCCTTGTACTGAAGAATGTTGGTGTAGAAGGACTGAGATTGAGAGAGACACTAAAGAAAGACACAGGATTGTTTCCCACGGTTATCCACAGGGATGGGAACGGTGATGAGTTTTGGTATCATGTTATTCCCTGATAAGAAGTTTCAGTGTTTTGCAGCCCACCAAAAGAAAGGCTCTTCCATCCATCTTTGTGTGAAACAATGATGCCATCCACTGGGAGGCTAAGTTAACAGCAGCAGGCACACCTGCAATAATGGGAGTTATCGTACAACAAAGAGAATCCTAGCCATAATTACAGGTAGTAACACTGAGTTATAATAGGTAAACCAAGACATCGAGAGGTAGTGGTTTGCCTTCATCATGCCTAGACTCGACGGTAGTGCGGAGACAAGAAGCCACGTGTTGTAGGAAGGCTCTTGCTTCTCTGCTCATTTAAATCACTGCATCTCAGAAAAGATGAAAGTGTCATCAGCTAGCAGATATCTCTTAATGGGTGTCGTACGGCCTGCCCTCTCCACACACAGCGAGACACACACACAAACATACCTCACCTTCATATACCAGCCTTTTCTGCGTCCTATGCTATTTTGTGCAAGCACAGATTGTATCGCAGCATACAGTGGAAAATTTGTAATGAGAATTAAATGGCAATCAGAAAAAAAAAAATATATCAGCATGGGCTGAAAAGTTCCAGAGGGCCTCGTTTTACAGAGACGAAAATAACTTTCTTCAAAATTCACAGCAGTCTGCCTACACAGAAAGAAACTTAGAGCATAATGCAAAAGGCATTACATCCATTTAAATGCACAAGTGTCATTATTGATAACACCCTCTCCCACACATACACACACACACACACACACACACATACTTAAATGCAGAATATTGTAATTAAGAATTCTTTTTCCTCCCACAGATACAACCACACGCACGTTACCCACGTATAAAATTACATATGTATATATGCAACCTCACCCCATCTGAGTGGTAAGAAAATGCAAATTTAGGGCCCGATTCTATACAGCGGCCAAAAATTCTATATAGGGCCCCCAAAAATCGGCGTGCACCTTTTATAGAATCGCACTAAGCGTCTTTATGTCGCATAACTTTTAGGCCACGGAAAACCAGGACTAAATCCCTGCGCCTAACCTGTGCACACTTCGGTCGTATTCTACAAACAGTGCACAATGCGCATCGCTTTTAGGGAAGCCCAGGATCCACCTATGCTCCTCCCCTGGCCACGCCCTCTTTTCAAAGGTGCTCCCTGCACCTGGCGCATGCTTTTTATAGAATCACGCTTTCCAAGTTGTGCATGTAATTTTTATTTAGTGTCAATTAGCACCAATTATGAGGTGTTATCATTATTGACATCGATTAGAAGGCAAATAGAATGCTAGGCATAATCAAGAAGGGTATTACAACCAGAACGAAAGAAGTTATCCTGCCGTTGTATCGGGCGATGGTGCATCCGCATCTGGAGTACCGCTTCCAATATTGGTCGCCATACCTTAAGAAGGACATGACGTTACTCGAAAGGGTTCAGAGGAGAGCGACGCGTCTGATAAAAGGGATGGAAAATCTTTCATACGCTGAGAGATTGGAGAAACTGGGTCTCTTTTCCCTGGAGAAGAGGAAACTTAGAGGGGATATGATAGAGACTTACAAGATCATGAAGGGCATAGAGAGAGTGGAGAGGGAGAGAAAGGGAGACAGAGAGAAATAGAGAAAGAGAGAGAAAGAGAGAAAGATTGGAGAAACTGGGACTCTTTTCCCTGGAGAAGAGGAGACTTAGAGGGGATATGATAGAGACTTACAAGATCATGAAGGGCATAGAGAGAGTAGAGAGGGACAGATTCTTCAAACTTTCAAAGAATAAAAGAACAAGAGGGCATTCGGAAAAGTTGAAAGGGGACTGATTCAAAACAAATGCTAGGAAGTTCTTCTTTACCCAACGTGTGGTGGACACCTGGAATGCGCTTCCAGAGGGCGTAATAGGGCAGAGTACGGTACTGGGGTTCAAGAAAGGATTGGACAATTTCCTGCTGGAAAAGGGGATAGAGGGGTATAGATAGAGGATTACTGCACAGGTCCTGGACCTGTTGGGCTGCCGCATGAGCGGACTGCTTGGCACGATGGACCTCAGGTCTGACCCAGTGGAGGCATTGCTTATGTTCTTATGTTCACTGATTTGCGTGCACAACTTAAGGCGCCTTATACAGAATTTGGGGGTTATTGCGCAATATCTCTTCTCCCTCCCTCCCCACACACATGCAAACACGTCCATACATACAAGTGCACACAAGCACATATTCACACACGAGAAGCCCTTGGATAGGCTGTGTGGTTTTGAGCACCTGGAAAAGGACTGAAATACCCACAACTGAAATGCGATATAATCAAAATACTTTGCTAATGCCTCAAAGGAGAGGATGAAAGAAGGGTTCAGAAGGTGACCCTGTGTCACAGGTTAAATACTTGGGCACCACCAGTAATCGCTGTTGAAATGAAGCCCAGCATTCAGACACCCAGGACACTGCTGTAGAAAAGAGCAGTGTGGCGCAAACCTTTTAAGCTGCGGCTAGAGGGCGCCCGGATATGCGCAGATGTTGACGCGATGATGTCACACCGATGTCCACCCATGCATGAGTGTCCTCCAGCCGCGGCCCTGCGCCCCCTATTACCGCCGGTGAGGGGGTGCTGCAGAAGGAGAGGGGAGGAGAAGGCGCAGAGGCGCCTGCGAGCTAACTGACTACAGGATATGCCTCTCGCCGAAAGAGGCATGCCTTGTAAGCAGTCAGCCGGCGCCTTTCCTTCTCGCCGGCATCTCGCGGCACACAGTTTGCAATACACTGGAACGGAGGGTAGTAAGGGTGCTAGTATAGACCTGGATATCTAATCTAATCTAATCTAAACCTTAAGTTTATATACCGCATCATCTCCACGAATATGAAGCTCGACACGGTTTACAAGAACTTAAAATATAGGTAGAGAAGGAAAAGATTTACATGAACTTATATGTAGAAGGGAAGAAAAAGGGGGGAGGATAGAATTACAATTTGGTGAAAAGCCAAGTTTTCAGTTGTTTGCGGAATAATATATCATGTGGTATATTGAGTTAGTTTTTAGAACGTGTGTGCTTGATTGAATGCGGGAGGTGTATTTTTACTTACGCATGTGTGCATGGCCATCTATTCATTTAGATCTGCACAGACCCTGTATTTAATTCCAAGGCTGACTTTGATACGAGTATATGCCATCTCTGTCTACTAGTACCATGTTTATATGTTTACTGGCATTTGATATATTTTGGAGAAGTTCAGGGTGGTGTACAATTTTTTTCTATCATGTATTTTTCCCTATCTCACAATGGGACAATGGAAGGTTAAGTGACTTGGCCGGGGTCACAAGGAGCAACACTGGGATCAAACCTGCAACCTCAAGGTGCTGAGACAGCAGCTCTGACCGCTAGGCCACTCCTCCACTCCGCGTGAATGTGCATGCCCGTACTTATGTATGGACTCGTGCGCGGCTCTATATGTAACCATGCATCTATACAGCCAAGAGAACGTAAGCATCGCTGCTTTATATGTAAAATGCTTCTCAACCCTTTCCTGCAGATACACCTAGCCAGTGGGGTTTTCAGGATATAAACATGCACATATCGAAGACCATCTGTATGCAAATCTCTCTCACCTGTATGCATATTCATTGCAGAAATAAAAACACTACTGTTCAAAAAATATCTCCCATCAATCTAAACCACCATCTAATGAGTTCCCAATCAATTCCTTTGGGAATAGAATCTCTTTATCCAACCCAAACTAAACACCCCTACTGTCCATATCATCAACATTAATTAACCAACATCATGCAATCATCAAAACAATAAATACACCTCCGCTTATAGGCATATGATGCTACTCTCCACCCGAAGAAACTTGACTCAGCTCATGTAACATCTTTTGTAATCTAGAATATATTGTAATTCTTTATTCTCCACCAGTTGTAAATTGACTCAGTTGCTATGTAACATCTCCTGTGATATTGAATGTACTGTAATTCTTCACTATTACCTGTAATTAACTCTTCTCCTGTAATGTAATTCTACTGGAAATGCCCAGATATCATCTTTATTGTAATCCGCCTAGAACCGCAAGGCACAGGCGGAATAGAAATCCCTAATGTAAAGGAACACAAAAACAGGGAATCCAACAGAAACTGCAGATCATGTACAAGATGCCGGCACTGTTTATTGCAATATTAGTGATAGAGTGCTGCAAACCTGTGTGAATTTGGTACCTATGCAAAAGGGAGAGTAGAGAAAGAAAAGCGAAAAAAAAAAAAAAGAATAAACAAAATTACAAAAACAATATTTCAGAAAGGACATGAATCTCTTTTAACTTCTATAAAAAGCACTTGTCAAATGACTTATTACCAACCAAGGGACCCAACACGGTCCGTGTTTTGGACAACTTGCCTTCCTCAGGGGTCCGTGGTAAATAAGTTATTGTAACAAACAACAGTAAATGGAATAAGCAGGTGTCCCTCAGCCTCCGATGTCGAGTGTCAAAGTGTGTCGCAATGACACTCGACATCGGAGGCTGAGCGGCACCTGTTGTTTGTTACAATAACTTATTTACCACGGACCCCTGAGGAAGGCAAGTTGTCCGAAACACGGACCGTGTTGGGTCCCTTGGTTGGTAATAAGTAGTTATACCACTAATATTGCAATAAACAGTGCCTGCATCTTGTACATGATCTGCAGTTTTTGTTTTGTTTTTATTCATTGCAGTAATCCTGAAATCTTCCACTGGCTAAGTGTGCCTTCTGGAGAGGGCTTAGAAGCTCCTCTTTTAAGTATTTGCTCGCTCTCTCCCTTTTTTTAACTCTTTGCACATGTTTCATTTCACCGATTCAAAATTTCACTCCAGTACTTCTGATGTCCTTTCAAATCCTGTTGGACATGAGTCGAGTGTTGAGTTTCCTAAAAAATGACCTTAGTTTACATATCTTACACTTTTTCTTCCTATTTTTATTTTTCAATAATCCATCTCTTTCCTCCTCCCAGTCATCTTCCTCACTTGCCCAGGGTCCCCAAGCACCCCCATTGAACTCTGGGTTGCCACGTGGATCTTCCGCTGGGTATCTTACAGGGATGGCAGTCCTATTATAATAGACTAATCTTTTCAGTAGAGATCTGACTACATCCGGTCGCTGTTCTGACAGGTCATAACGTTCATAGGGGTCTCCACTGATGTTAAAGAGCCAGACAGATTTCCGCACTCCGTCAGTGAGTCGTTCTAGGTTCCACCAGCTGCCAGGGAAGTTGGTCAGGGTCTGTGGGGGTATCCAGTCACTGTACCCAGGGTCTCCGGTCAGGAGCTTCCAGTCACCCATGCGAATAGATGCCTGCACAGCTGTGTTCCAGATCCCTTGGCCCTCTTCAAAAGATCCAGACTTAGCAAGGTTATAGAGAGGATCAATATTGTGAAGAATTTCTGTTCGAGGAGATGCCTTCCCCTCACTGATTGCAGGCCAAACATTGTACCCATCCAGCCCCTCTGTGTCTGATATATTGCCGCCTGCTAAATTAACAAGAGTAGGATACCAGTCTGTAATATGAATCAATGCCTGGCTCGTCCTGCGTTTTCGCTTGATCAAAGGGCTGTGGACAAACCCAATGCCACGGACTCCGCCTTCCCAGTAGGTTCCTTTGCGGCCCCTCAAAGGCCAGTTGCTACCACCAGAAAAAGTCTGTCCTCCATTGTCAGTGGAGAACACAAGCAAACTGTTGTCATAGTAACCATATTTCTTGAGCGCCCAAGTGATGTTCTTCACTGCTTCATCCATGCAGGTCACCATAGCAGCATACTTACGTCGTGCCACATTGCCCATGGCCCGATATCGGTAAATATACTCCTTGGGAGACTGCAGTGGTGTATGTACTGCCTGGAACGCCACATAAATGAAAATAGGCTCCTGGGGGCTGTGTGTGGCAAGAATCCTTCTTACTCGCTGGGCATACAGAAATGTTGAGTACTTCCCACTCTGGTCCCAGGCCACATTCTCACCTTCATGCAAATCATATCCACAGACACCAGGGCCATCGCAATTGTCATAGCTATAGTAGTCCACATTGCCTGTCAGGGAACCCAGGAAGGTGTCAAAACCGCGCCGTGTGGGCAAACATTCCTTTTTGTAGAAGCCAAGGTGCCACTTGCCCACCATATGCGTGGAATAGCCAGCCTCTTGCAGTTTTTGGGGCAAAGTGACTTGGTGGAGTGGCAAACAGTTAGGCTGTCGTGGTCGAATGATAGAGTGCTGCAAACCTGTGTGAATTTGGTACCTATGCAAAAAGGAGAGTAGAGAGAGAAAAGCGAAAAAAAAAAAAGAATAAACAAAATTACAAAAACAATATTTCAGAAAGGACATGAATCTCTTTTAACTTCTATAAAAAGCACTTGTCAAATGACTTCAATGCATATGATTACACCCTGGCTTTGCATTCTATTCTATAAATATGATAATGGTAGCCAGAGCCGGCTCAAGGGATTGTGATACCCTGAGCCAACTTTCAATTTGGCGGCATGGGCCACCTTTTGGTTTGATGCCACCCTCCCTCATCGATGCGCACCCCCCCCCCCCGGCGCACCCTTACCCCGGGCCACCCTCTCATGGTCCACCTGTAAATGCCGTTGTCTTCTCCTGAGCACCAGCAGCATTTCACCAAACGCAACCCAGACCAGATCCAGCATCTTCCCTCTTCCCACCCTGCCCCACTTTGATGCAACTTCCTGTTTCCACAGGGGACCAGCATAAGGAAGATGCCAGGTCTGGTAAAACGCTGCCAGAGCTTGGAAGAGAACAACTGCATTTAAAGGTAGACTGAGGGGAGGGTGGTCTGAAAGACAGAGGAATTGCCAGACCCAGGGAGAAAGGTTTTGGCCATTGCAGAGGAATAGGTGAGGCAGGCTTTTTGGCACCCTTGAGGCTTGGCGCGCTGAGCCAGTGCTTCATCTGGTCCATGCCTTGAGTCGGTCCGGATGTTGGCACAAATGAAGTACAAAGAGTAAGGTAAATTCTTGTTATGACTTGGCTGTTTACAAGGATTTTTTTTTACACATTTTTAGATACTCACCTGCCCCCAATTTACCTGGTCACTGCGGAGAATGTGCTGGACCAGGGCCCATGCACCATATCTCCTTCTGGAATAATGTAATCATGGGCCCTGAATCCAGCCTCAAGACCAATTACATGAGTAAATGTTCAGAGTACTAACATAGGAGCCCTTTTATTAAGCTGTGCTAAGAAATGGGCTTAGATCGCCAGGTCTTTCCCATGTGCTAAGCCCACTTCTATTGCTGCCATCAAAAAGGGCTTTTTTTCCTATTTGTTGCATTCCTGGCCATGCGCTAATGTTAACATTAGCAGATGGCCATTTAAAGAAATTATTGCTGGAGTACTTACCTCCTCCTATTTAGGAAGCACTAAGAGCTCCAGCATTACGGACGCACTAACCTATTAGATCAGCAGTCATGTCAATGCACTATCTGATTAAAGCATCCATGCTCATTCTCCACCCCCTGATATGCCCCCTACCAACAAAATACAAAAAAAAAAAAATACCACACGCTTAGCACACAGAAGTGGCAAAACTACCACAGAATGCTTTAGTGCAGCGGTCTCAAACGTAAACCCTTTGCAGGGCCTCATTTTGGATTTGGAGGGCCGAAGAAAAAGTAGTTAATGTCTTATTAAAGAAATGACAATTTTGCATGAGGTAAAACTCTTTATAGTTTACAAATCTTTCCTTTCGGCTAAGTCTTAATATTAATATTGTCATTTATAGCTAAAGAGACAGATGATCAAGAAACGGTTTTATTTTACTTTTGTAATTATGATAAACCTGGGGAGCCACGAGTTTGAGACCACTGAGTTAAGGGGAACAGTTAATCTGCTGTCTGGGTTGGAGGGCAGAGGGGAGAACAGGACAATCAAGCCATTGTGACATCACTGATGAGGCTGGCTCTTATTGGTGGAATGAGGCATTATGACATCACAGTCTTAGCTCTGCTTCCCAAAGACAATGAGGATGTCGTGGTTACAGTTTAGCCAGTGGTTTCCAACTCAAACCCTTTGCAGGGCCACATTTTCGATTTGTAGGTACTTGGAGGGCCGCAGAAAAAGTAGTTAATGTCTTATTAAAGAAATGACAACTTTGCATGAGGTAAAACGCGTTATAGTTTATAAATCTTTCCTTAATTGCTTCTGATAATTTCAGCTCTACACAGCTGAAAGCAGTGCAACATGCAGAAAGTGAAGTTTAGATAGTTTTTCACTTTCTGCATGCAAAATTATGATTTAGATTCTAAAGTATCAACTGCAAGAGACAAGATTTTGGTGTAGTCCTCTAGGCTTTTTTTGTAGAGGGGAGAATCAATATCCGACTTGTGCCTGGAAAACTTTTGCCTTACGTGTCCGTTGGTCGCATCCGCAACCGCCTTCAGCTCTCACCTCCTCCAGTACTGGACACAACGACTTTGTCCATGTTTTTAATTTTGGCGTGGGGTAACCCTATACTTCTCTTAGTAGAAGTCTTAATAAGACAAAGGGGTGCTTTTATTAAGGGGTGCATTTAGCGTAAGCAAAATCGGTTAGCGTACCCTAATTAAAGGACCCCTAAGCATCTTAATTAAAAATTCAGCCCTCGACTTGGCCTATGTTTTAGATTTCAGCCCCTTATGCGATTCAGTTCTACACCCCTGACTTACAGCCTGCACTATCTAAAGTTTTAGACAGGTTAACAGGATATACGGGAGTGGTTTGAAAAGTTTGGTAAGAAAGCACATTAAACAATGTGGTCTCTCCATTGAGGACAATATTTGGTCTGAAGTAAATCTTAAAGCCCTTAAGACATTATTAAAGACTCTTTTTTTTTCAATTAGCTTTTGGTGTGGCCTAGAAAATGACACGGGGACAAATTTTTCCCCATCCCCGGGGGAACTCATTTTCCCGTCCCACCCCCGCAAGTTCTTTTCCTGCCCTTGCCCCATGTCTGCAAGCTCCGCCCTCATCTGCACAAGCCTCAAACACTTTAAAATCATAAGTTGCAACATTCTAGAGCTCAGCTTGTGATGTCATAATGCCTCATTCCACCAATGCCTAAGCTCCGCCCTCATCTGCACAAGCCTCAAACACTTTAAAATCATAAGTTGCAACATTCTAGAGCTCAGATTGTGATGTCATAATGCCTCACTCCACCAATGCCTAAGCTCCGTCCTCAACTGCACAAGCTTCAAACTCTTGAAAATCATGTGTTTGTGGTTTGTGCGGATAAAGCTGAGCTTACAGGAATGGGGCAGGAACAGCGACATAGCTCACAGAGATCGGACTGGGAAATTGAGTTCCTGTGGGGAAGGGGGAAAAATTGTCCTCGTATAGTACAGACTCTTTTCCGATTGATCAATTGATTGAGAAGTAATCAGGTGTGCATGTTGTATAATTGTGTTTCTTTTAGTGCAGACCTTTAGTGTGTTCTTTTCTTTATTCTATTGAATTTTTATCACTATGTAAACCGCTGAGAACTGTTGTAAGATGTGGCGGGATATCATACTTTAATAAACATAGACACTTACCCTCCCTTTTATAAAACCACGAAAGCGGTTTTTAGCACAGGCTGGCGCACTGAATGCTCTGCACTGCTCCTGACACAGAGTTCCTATGAGCGTCGGGAGCAGCGCAGAGCATTCAGCACGCTGGCTTGCACTAGAAACCGCTTTTGCGGTTTTGTGAAAAGGGGTGGGGGTTAGTCCAGTGAGTTTCCAGTTTTTTCGTATCGTAGGGAAAAAAACTGCAAACTCTGGACTAAGGGTTCTTTTTACAAAGGTGCGCTAGCGTTTTTAGCGCACGTACCGAATTAGTGCGCGCTACCTGAAAAACTACCACCTGCTCAAGAGGAGGTGGTAGCGGCTAGTGCGCGTGGCATTTTAGCGTGCGCTATTCCGCGCATTAATGCCCTAACGCACCTCTGTAAAAGGAGCCCTAAATGTATAGCCCTCAAAAGAGTTTACATTAACTTGCTTTTTTTACCAAACTTTTCAAACTATCCTTATCAATTACAAAATAAATCTATATGACATTTTAAAAACCCAATTAATTATTAGCCCAAACAAGTACCACTTGCAAGTTTAGGAAACATACTGTACGCAAATTCATTTTAAATTAGCAAGCCACTGGGGCAGATCAGTCTTAACATATGTGGCATTTGTCATAATTAACTTTGCATTGGAATTAGCTGGTCCTGAGGTGGGGTTTTCATCTAAGACTCTACACTTCTCCCTCCGTATTCGCTGCGATAGGGGATTAACAGAACCGCAAATACAGAAAAACCGCAAATAACTGTTTCATATGTTATTCGCAGTTTTCTATTAAAAACCATCTTGAAAATATGGTGAAACCGCGAATAACATGGTGGGAGACCTGGCCTGTTCCTGAAGGAGAGGCAAAACACGGTAAAGAAAGTGCCGGGAATCAGTGATTTTTTTCTGTAAATCCTTGGAATCAGCGATTTCTCTATGCAAGCTGATGTAATTTGGGGGAGGAGCCAGCAAGTTAAAAAAAACGTGAATAATCGAAGCTGCGAATGCTGAAACCGCAAATACGGAGGGAGAAGTGTCCTGGCCCTTACTGTTATTATAAACAATACCTTCAAAAAAGGAGCAGTTTGTCAGCAATCTGAGAGGAGCTAGGAGGTAGCACACGATGTGAACCACCCATCAATTATTTTAAAAGCTCCTGGAAATCTATCCCCCTGAGGTCAAAGGTTGCAAGGAAATGCAAGACAGCTGAGTTTGTTTTCAAGTCCTTGATATCTCAGTAACGGAAGGAGAGAATCCAAGCGACCTTAAAGATACGGCAATCTTTTATCCGTAATAAGGTAATATTCCAGACCATATTATACCATTTATAAGAGGTTTGGATCTGCAGTTTGGTTATTATGCTAGCTGTAAATAGTACATTGTTTCTGTTGCCTTTGGTTACACATTGTACTGCACATTTATAGCGATAGTGCATGCTTGTATGATTCTTAAAACACGCCACAAAGCACTCACTATCCTTAAACCTGACAGCAACAGTGAGGGGGTGTACATAGGACATCGATCCTGGGCAGAAGCAGCTATGACAGGTGTTTTACAGATGTCAGCGTGAGTTTACCCATTACAGAGTGCCACAACCAGAGGTCCCACAGGAGGAGCTCTATAAGAGAAACACTAAAATGTGCATGCTGCCCCTGACGTTGTACTGTCTGCCCTGCAGGGATTGTTATAGCACCGGCGATCCTGCAGGCTGCCCTATTAGCTTAAGGTAAGAGCGGGGATGCTGGGGGAACATGCAGGCTTGCAGGGGGGGCATTATAACACATTTTCTATACTCATATGTTGAAGATTGAGAGATGCCTGCCAGGCCTGTGCAGAGGGAGGAGGAGGAAGGGGCAAGAGGGAGTGAGAGAGGGGAGGGGAGATGCCAGACCTGGGGTGAAGTGAAGGGAAGAGAGAGACCAAACCAAAAAGAGGGGGAGGAAAGCAGAGGACTAACGGAGAGAGGGAGAGGGAGGGAAAAATGCAAGACCACAAGGGGAAGGGTACAAGATACTACTCCAAAGTACAAATACTACTCCAAAGTAGGTGGGCAGGATGGCAGGAGATATAGTAGGAGAAAGCCTGTACCTGGGGAAGGGGATACAAGAGGTAAGGAAGAGAGAAAGAAGAAGCTGGATATGGGGAGAGACATGAAACAGAGATACGATGCTGGGCATGGAAGGAGCATATCAAGGGGGACACTACTGAAGAGGAGAATAGGGACAGGGACACAGAAGAGAGATGCTGGATATGATAGATAAGGGATTCAGCGGGAGGATGGATGGTTGGCAGGGGAAGCTGGGGGGAACATGCAGGTCTTTGGGGGGGGCAGGCCTTTGGGGGGCCTGATGTAGAAGTACACGGAGGGAGGGAAGGGGGGGTTCAAAGAGACGTGCATATACCGGACTGGGGGGAGGGGAAAGAAATAATGGGTCTAAAAGCAGAGGAGAGGGAGAGGGATGGACAATGGGATTTAGGGAGGGAAGGAACAGAAATGGAGAGAAGTTGGACACAAGGGATGGTGTGGAGGGGGTGGGGGTGGGGATAGAGATACTGGATAGGAGGGTAGTTGGGAAGAGAAAGGGAGAACTGGTGGACCCTGGAGTGGTGGTGAAGGAGGGAGAGATGCTGGATGAAAGTGTAGTTGAAAAAAGGAGAGATGGTGGATCTGGGGATGGTGGGGTCCATCGCTGCAGCTGCGGCGGGATGGAAAGGAAAAAAGGAAAGATGCCAGACCTCTGGGGGAGGGATGGGAAACAGAAGGGAGGACAGAGATGGAAGATGGATGGTTAGCACCAAGAAAGAAGGAGACCCTGGCAAGCAAGTTATCAGAAGACAACCAGAGCCTGGGACCAACAAGATTTGAAAAATGACCATACAACAAAAGGTAGAAAAAATCATTTTATTTTCTGTTTTGTGATTACAATATGTCAGATTTGAAACGTGTATCCTGCCAGAGCTGGTGTTAGACCGCAAACGTGAGCTAGGATTTAAGAGAGAGAGGAAAAGTCTTTTTTGTTTGTTTACACCACAGCGCCAGTGTGGTTAGGAGAAGGCAAAGGGGGTGAAGAGGCTATAAAAGGGGTGAAGAGGTTATAAAATAAACCCACCAGGATGTTTGAAAAAAACCACCCAATTGGGCAGGAAAAATGAATCTAAAAATTGATTCAATAGGCTGAATCGAATCAAAATGTTTTTCCTGAATCGGGCAGCACTAGCACACAGCAATGCCGGGGGAGAGGGAGCACAGAGGCACACAGCACAACGATGCCGAGGGCCTCCACCCTAGGCATAAACTTTCCTTGCAATGCCACTGCTTGTAACCCCCGAGACAGCTAGCTCAAGCTTTTGGCCTTCCTTTTGTTGCCTATGCAGATGGTACCCAAATAATTGCTCCTCTAGGTTTTATACCGAGACAATTATACTGCTTAATTAGTGTCTATTGATGGTTGCATCCTGGCTAAGGGACAACTTTCTAGCATTAAATGTCTGGGTTCAGACTCTTAGTTAATTTAATGGTTGATAGAGTTATGGTAGCCTTAAAGTATTCCTCTAGGAATTTGGACATTGTAGGAGGGGCTTTTGTTCAGGATTACTTGTATTTTATGATAAAATAGACCCATAGTCCTCAAGTATTAATGAAAGAGCCCAGGCTTTGTAACCCCAAACCCACACATAGGGAGTGCCTCCCTCAATAGAAGAAGCAAATCCCTGCAGGTCCTTAGGAGAAGGAGATGCTGCTGCCAGAACATATCAGCTCAGCCCCTACAAAATGTGGGAGACAGGGTTAGAGAGGTTGAGGTATTTGACAATAAAGGTAGAAAGCATTTTACCCCCCCCCCCCCTTTTTTTTTTTTTTACTAAACCGCAATAGCGATTATTAGTGCAGGGAGCTGCACTGAATGCTCTGTGCTGCTCCTGACGCTCATAGCCCAGTGGACTTGGGTGCCTAGGGGCCCTCAATGAATTAATCCTGCCCTGAGGAGAAGGTGCTACTTGGACTTCTGGAGCTGGGGCAAGAAGTACACTCTCACAGGAGGGGGACATAGGGAGGACAGAGGCAGGGAGGGGGCAGGGCCATGGAGGGGCAGGTCCAGGGGGCCCAGTGTATTTGGGTGCCTTGGGGCCCTCAATTAATTAATCCTGCCCGGAGGAGAAGGTGCTACTTGGACTTCTGGAGCTGGGTCAAGAGGTACACTCTCACAAGAGGTGGACATGGGGGGCAGAGGCAGGGAGGGGGGCAGGGCCATGGAGGGGCAGGTCCAGGGGGCCCATTGTACTTGGGTGCCTAGGGGCCCTCAATGAATTAATCCTGCCCGGAGAAGGTGCTACTTGGACTTCTGGAGTTGGGTCAAGAGGTACACTCTCACAAGAGGTGGACATGGGGGGCAGAGGCAGGGAGGGGGCAGGGCCATGGAGGGGCAGGTCCAGTGGGCCCAGTGTACTTGGGTGCCTAGGGGCCCTCAATGAATTAATCCTGCCAGGAGGAGAAGGTGCTACTTGGACTTCTGGAGCTGGGTCAAGAGGTACACTCTCACAAGAGGTGGACATGGGGGGCAGAGGCAGGGAGGGGGCAGGGACATGGAGGGGCAGGTCCAGGGGGCCCAGTGTACTTGGGTGCCTAGGGGCCCTCAATGAATTAATCCTGCCAGGAGGAGAAGGTGCTACTTGGACTTCTGGAGCTGGGTCAAGAGGTACACTCTCACAAGAGGGGGACATGGGAGGACAGAGGCAGGGAGGGGGCAGGGCCATGGAGGGGCAGGTCCAGGGGGCCCAGTGTACTTGGGTGCCTAGGGGCCCTCAATGAATTAATCCTGCCCGGAGGAGAAGGTGCTACTTGGACTTCTGGAGCTGGGTCAAGAGGTACACTCTCACAAGAGGGGGACATGGGAGGACAGAGGCAGGGAGGGGGCAGGGCCATGGAGGGGCAGGTCCAGGGGGCCCAGTGTACTTGGGTGCCTAGGGCTCACTGAAGACTTAATCCTGCCCTGATTGCAAAGAGTCCTGTCAAAAGTGGAGGTAAGGTATGGTCCCCGAGTGGCTTAGGGCTTCTCTTCTCCAACTGCAACAACTGGGATGACAAAACAAGCAAAGCTTTGCAGAGATAAGTTAAAAACCTGAGGTCAAAGCCAAATGGAGGGAGCTGCATTTTTTTTTAGGGGGGGGAGGGAGAAAGATCAGAAACAATAGATCTTTTCCTCCTTTCCTTTCTCTTGCAAACTTTGCAATAACTTAGCATGGGGGTCCCTTGACTGATTCAGAACAGGCATAAACAGAGATCTGTTTTTATTTCTTTCTTTTTAAGTGTGTGGGTGTACCATTTTCCTGGCACGGGCCATTCAAAATGGTTTACACGCACACACAACAATATAACCCCAGCTAATAGCTAGAAAGCAGAGTTGAAGTCACTGCAAAACGAGGCAAAAAGGGGGAAACTTTTCTAAGCGTCTTTTAAAATAAGTTGTTACCTGCCAGTGATCAGTTGACTTCTTGACGGGGTGCAGATGGGTTGGATATAGTAATTCTCCAGTTTGACCCCTTCCGCTGCCAGTCTGTCCAGTGTTGGGGTCTCAATGTCAGAGCCGTGGTACCCCACATCGTGGTACCCCTGGTCGTCGGTAAGAATAAAGATGATGTGAGGTGGTCTGGAGGGGGCAGCAACTCGAGATTTCTCCTTCACTTCCACAGCAGAGCTGCCCAGAATACTGGGTTTCATCCAGTCCCAGGACAAGTAGCCAAAGCTGAGCAGACTGACCAGAGAGAAGCCAGTGAGGGCATACACAGCCATGTCGGAGCGAAAGGGCTCGGTGGTCCTTTTGGACCCTTCAGTAGTCAAGCATCAGTAGTCCCCCCGGCTGTCCGAGAAGGACTGACAAACCCCCAAAAGCTCCTCCTCCTTCAAGAAAGTTTTTAACGAAATGAAAAACTTTCTGCAAGTGAACTGGATCTGCAAGGTTTTTATTCATGGGTAGAAATGTGGAAAAAAAAACAAAACCCAACCCAGAAACGTCTGATCCTCGTCCCATACAAAATTAAGCATGCAAAGTATGTTTTTACATTTTTATGAACGTCTCGGTGGTTGTTCTAAGCTTCTTCAAAGGGTGAAAACTTAAGTCCCAGTCGTTTGACAAAGCCGCCACAGATTAAGAGCAAGTAAACATTTCACCCTGCAAGTCCACAGTTAAGGTCTGGCAGAGGTTCTGACGCTTATAAACGGGGCTCAGCCTGGGTCATTTTCTCTACCAGCTAGTTTTTCCTTCCAGAGGTTTATCCCTAAACTAACTGCTTTTGCAGATTATTGCTCTAAAACCAAGCTTCCACGAGATTTGCTGCAAAATCGCAACCGAGATGCCCTGAGAGGCACTTTTTTCAGCTTTCTTGAAAATGCAAACAGTTGAGCCGTCCCCAGTGGAAAATGATTCTGCTAAGGCAAAGCTTTAAATTGCAATTTGGAAAAGTTGTAAGGAACATCTGCCCCGGGCTCTAAGAGCTGCAGCCAGGTTTATGGGGAATCTGGTACCCCAGCGCCTCCCATTTCTTGAACTCAGAGGGGAAACTGAACACGCTAGACCGGGACCCTCCAGGGCCCTAAAGGCAGCTCTCGTTTCTTCCCGTTTGCCTTTCTGCCTCTCCTTCCTCTGGAGACTCTCCTGGCTTGCTGGCATCTTAAGTGATTGATAGCTTTTGAATTAGGAAATGATCTGCGCTCCCTCTTTGAAGACCGAGAGGTTTCGTCCAGACTTTAAGTCAGGCTTAAGGACAGTTTGATGTTAAGAGGGTGGGATGCTTGCAGCTGCTTTGTTTTCCAGCTTTCTGTCAACTTAGTGAGCACATCCATCTGGTATCCTGCCCCTGGAGCGGGAAGAAACTGTTTTGTTCTGCAGAAACGCATCCAGGATGCTACAGGCAAATTCCAGTACTCCAATGTTCCCAGGCTGCAAAGAAAAAAAAAAAAAAAAAAAGATTTGGGTTCGATCCTCAGAGAACTGAGAAACAGTAATTTAAAGAGAATCAGAGAAAGGAACAAGGGAACAAAAAATTCTACCCCCTAGGCCAGGGGTAGGGAACTCCGGTCCTCGAGAGCCGTATTCCAGTCGGGTGTTCAGGATTTCCTCAATGAATATGCATGAGATCTATTTGCACGCACTGCTTTCAATGCATATTCATTGGGGGAAATCCTGAAAACCCGACTGGAATACGGCTCTCGAGGACCGGAGTTCCCTACCCCTGCCCTAGGCCGAGAGAAACTTTTCTACACCTCTTATTTCGACAGTCGATGTTACTGGGGATTTCAGGCCAAGACTTAACTTCTATCTGTTCCTTAATAACTACAGAACACCCTTGGGGGAAGGGGTAAAACGCAGACCTCACGGACCTGACGGACCTCGCGGATCTAAACCCGCACATAGAAACATAGAAAGTGACGGCAGATAAGGGCCAAGGCCCATCAAGTCTGCCCACACCAATGACCCTCCCCTACCTCCCTTTGTGAAGAGATCCCACCTTTCGATCCCATTTAGCTTTAAAATCAGGCACACTGCTGGCCTCAATTACCTGGATCGGAAGACTATTCCATCGATCTACCACCCTCTCGGTGAAGAAGTACTTCCTGGTGTCACCATGCAATGTCCCTCCCCTGATTTTCCACGGATGCCCTCGTGTTGACGTGGGTTCCTTGAAGAAGAAGATATCCTCCCCTACCTCAATACGGCGCGTGAGGTATTTGAATGTTTCGATCATGTCCCCTCTCTCCCTGCGTTCCTCTAGGGAGTAGAGCTGCAATTTATTCAGCCGTTCCTCATACGGGAGATCCCTGAGCTCTGTGACCATCCGTGTGGCCATTCGCTGGACCGACTCAAGTCTCAGCACGTCTTTGCGGTAATGTGGTCTCCAGAACTGCACACAATATTCCAGATGGGGTCTCACCATGGACCTATATAATGGCATTATGACTTCGGGCTTACGGCTAACGAAACTCCTGTGTATGCAACCCATGATTTGTCTGGCCTTAGATGAAGCTTTCTCCACTTGAGTTGCAGTCTTCATGTCCTCACTGATGATTACCCCTAAGTCACGTTCCGCTACAGTTCTCTCTAGGATCTCACCATTAAGACTGTAAGTCTTACATGGATTTTTGTTGCCAAGATGCATGACCTTGCATTTTTTGGCGTTGAAATTTAGTTGCCAGGTCCTGGACCAATTCTCCAGTAGGAGGAGGTCACGCCCTTAAAAATCTGAGGTCCGTGCCGTTTGTAGTTAGTTTCTGGTTCTGACAGACCTCGATGACAATTTAGCGCTGACGGGTCCGTCTCAGCATAGGGAGGGAAAAGTATTAAGATCCGTCAGCGCTAAAATGTCACCGAGGTCTGTCGGAGCCAGAGACTAGTGCTGGAGCGGCTCTAAAACGAATCCTTTAAACTGGTTTCCTGCAGCCCCAGTAAATCGGCTCTGACAGACCTCGGTGACATTGTACATTACATTACATTACATTACATTAGTGATTTCTATTCCGCTTGTGCCTTGCGGTTCTAAGCGGATTACATTAGAAGATGGCTGGTCATTTCCAGGCGATGACAATACAATTATTTGTATAACTTTACAAACTTTGCATACCTAACTTTACATAACTTTTCGTACATAACTTTACATAACTTTACGTGGGTTACTTTGCGTTACTTTACATTATCCTTACCGTGCTTGCATAACTTGCATTAAGTTTACATAATTTATCTTATATAACTTTACAAGACTTTACGTATGTTATTTTACCTTATTATTCCAGTACATTGCATAACTTACATTACATAATATTACAAAGCATAACCTTATGTTATATTACAACGTATAACCTTATGTTATATTACAACGTATAACCTTATGTTACATTACATAATATTACAAAGTATAATCTTATGTTACCAAAAAATCGTCTGTTCATAGGTTGTTATATCTGATTTTTTCGGTATTTGGGGAGACAGTGTTTCTAGATATGAATTGGCTTATCGCCCGTTGCGACTAGATTAGAAGTTGCCTATGGGGACGAAATTGCAGTGGGTTGTGAGTTGCAGGAGGTTATGAAGGGTGAGACGATGGGGGTATATTATAATATTGGGATGTGTTTTTT